>NC_080080.1:19768281-20381694 GCF_949987535.1 Balaenoptera acutorostrata | reverse complement strand
TTGAACTTGTCAGGCCCCACAATCATGAGTGATTTCCTTAACCAATCAGTCTCTAGATGTGTAGGTGGGTAGGCAGGCAGATGCCGAGGTAGGTAGGAAGCAGAAGATGTGAGGGAGGATGGATCTGTAGCTATATAACCTATTGGTTCTGTCCAGAGAACTCTAATACACCATATTTTTCCATGTCTGTGCATTTGCAAGAGGAAGACTCAAACCTAAAGTGGACCAATCAGGGATTTGGGTAAAAAAGTAATCACTAATTCAACAACTGCAAAAGAGCTGACAGTCATCCATTGTTTGTTAACACGGCAAATGTGAGAATAAAGCAAAATACACAACCCACCAAGTACACAAATCAATTAATGATAAATTAGTTTCAATTACAACTTTCTCGGGGCACACACTGAAGAATTCCTTTCCTGATGTTATCTTTACACTTGATTTCCATTCTTAGTTTTGTTTAAATCACTAATGAAACAACTAAGACATTCTTACCCAAGTTTCACAGTTTGCTTACAGTATTTCTCTCTCTTTGAGTGGGTGCCAGAAAACAAATATACTAAATTTTCTTAAACATTTCCCTAAAACAACAGTATTCCTCCTCTTCATTCCCCCACCCCAGTCCCAATGAAGCCAGCTGGGTTTCTTCTAGTGCATCTCTTTGCATTATAGACATACAACAACAAACGTCTTCCTCCACACTACCATAGGGACACTAGATATAAAGTCTTTTCTTAATGAATCAAACAACTTAATGAATTCTAAAACCAATATTCAAAAATATTAATATCATAAAATTTAAATAAGCCATCTCTTCTACCCTGCAAATCAGCACACTGTACATCTCTCCCATCTGACTAAATAACATATTGTGCCAATGAACTGCAAACCAGCTCTGTTATATGCTTACCATTACATTTCCTGAACAGAGAAACAAACCATAAGAAAACGTTTATTATATGGTAATTAGCTTGGCCACAACCAATGCAGCCCCCTTCTCACCGCAACATGAAATTGGGCAATGGGTATGACTGGATCCTTAAGTGTTGTGTCAACTCACTACATATTAAAGTGATTTTTAAATGATTTTGGGGGCACAATTACCAATCCTTGATATTTGGTGATTTCTAGTGAGTACCTAGTCGTTAGTTACATTCTACTAAAGTGGCTTAGAAAAAAAAATGATGAAATCACATCTTGAGAATGGGGAACTAGAAAATGTCAGAGTAAAATAATTATGGACAGAGCACTGAGCCAAAGGTATAAAATTCAGATTTGGGGTCCTCACTCTTGGGCCTCATCAGTATTCTTATCTTTATAATGGGGGGAATAGAAATCTACCTACCAATCACCTTATGGGGAAATGTTAAAGATTTAACGGGGAAACAATTCCATTGAGAGTATGATTTTTTAATATTTTCAAAGATCCAACATTCCTCCCTTTGAAAATGTCACTCCCATACCCCTAAGCATAGTCTTCTAGAATTGTGTTTTTTTTTTTTAGAATCGTTTTTAACAACAAAAAATTTCAAGGTTGAAAGCACCTTTGTGAAACCTGTTCCCCTCCCCTTGCTTCCTCCAGTATGTATACATGTCATTTACCAGTTGGCAATTATTTATGTACCCACAAATACATTTTTTACATTTTTAAACTTAATATTGATGTCATCATGCTGCATATATTACTCTACAATTTGACTGCTACTCACATTTATGAGACCTACGCATTTTGAGTCAGATAACTCCAGTCCAATCATTTAAAATTATGTTTAGTATTCCTTGTATGAACAATTCATTTAGCTGGTCTTCTGATTATTTAGGTTCTTATTTTTTGTATTATAAATAATCCTGTAATTAACATTTATGTAAATGTCCTTTCACAAGTCAGTTTCTATACAAGGATGTAAGACGTAATCTCTGTTATAGCATGTGCACCTTTAATTTTGTCAGCTGTAGCTTACTGGCTTGTATGTACAAATAGAATGTATATTCCTTGTTAGTCCAAGCTACTAACTCTACTACATCAAGATTCTTTACTGGGTTGTTCGTATTTTCTATATCCTTTCTAATACTGGTCCACCTAGGGTCTCAACTACTAAGAAAAGTTAAAACCTCCTTCTATGACTGTGAACTTGTCAATTTCTCCAATTTATTTATCTATTTTGAGGCTATTTTATTAGGTGCATGCAACTTCCATACTACTAGTGAATTGTTCCTTCTATCATTATATGGTGACAAGGATGACTGGTAGACCACATACAGTCTTTGGGGAGATTGCTGTAAATGGTCTTTTCCTTGTGGGTGATCAGCAATTGTGAAACTGAGCTAAGACTCAATGAAGAAGTTGATCAGGTTTGAGAGTGAAGTACTAGCAAGCTCATACTGCATGCTATCCAACCAGATGTGTCAGGAATAGAGGTGAAATTCCAGTTGACATCTGCCTGACTATAATTTAGTTGGGTCCCAACTAAATTATAGTTGGGAGGAGACTTATTTATTGATTCCCTAATATCTCAAAAACTCCCTCCAGAGTAGATTTTGGTTCTGAGACTTGTCCCAAGGCTATTACTGGCACAAAACTAATTTGGGAATTAATTTCTCAGCTTTCAGCTCCTGGAACACATGGGAATTACAAATATAAATTCCAAAGTCACAGGAAGTCAGGTACATAAATTCAAGTTTTTCTAGGAAGACTTTTCTTTCCCTAACCAGAACCCAGCTGAAGACAGATACACTTCCTTTTGCTTTCTTGTACTAGTGGGAAGACTCTTGAGACCATTCTTGCTCAGAGAACACAGTCTTTTCAGCGTTCTTATTCTATGTGGGGGGAGCAGTTCCGACTCTCTCACTTCTTAACTCCATGACTTTTAAAACCCAAGTGTCAACCTTCAACCAAGGGCATCACAGTGACCACCCCCCCCCAGATTCTCACCTCCTGGTTTTTAGTCCCCTTCTTGTTTCTAGCATCTGGTGATTTCCTTTACCCTGCTTAGAAGCTCTGCCAGGCATTGATTAGGACTCTTGTTATATTTCATCTAGCATTTCTTGATATTTGTAATGGGAGGGGTCTCAGTTTATCTACCGTGCAATTCTGCTAGAATTAGAAGTGGCGACACAAGAAAGGCACTTCAAGCAGCACCTGGCACATGATAAGTGCTATATAAGTGTTTGGTGTAATTAAAAACATTCTCTCCTCTCCCTTTCTTTGCATCCAAGTAACGTAACACACATAGTGATTCTAGTGTGTCATACTCACTGAATAAATACACAAAACCATGCCTTTTAATATCAAGTAAATTTCTGTAAAGTAAATCTAGTGGGGTTTTTAAATTCCATTTTTTTAAAATTCCATTTTAAATTGATTATGTGCTCTTTGTTGAGAGAGGGCTCCAATAAATAATACATTTTTATTTTAAAACACGAATTGAATAAAACCTCAAGTGATCATATAAACTAATGCCACGTCATCGACTGTGAATTAAACTAGATACTATTCATAAGGTTAGTGCTTTTTAACAATCATCCTATGTATTTACGGTGGAATAGGGGTCAACATACTGCAACTCAAGCTGGGGAAGCATCCCCTCATTTGCTCAGGGCCTCACCTGTGGAATCACATGATCATATATTCTGTTACAATTTGTGAAATTTGCTAAGATAAAGTATCTCTTCCATGGTCACTTAGATAATTGGCTCTTTCTACTCTCACTCCCCTCTGTCACATCTTCCTCATGTTGGGCGTGTTAGAAAATCCACAGACATTTCGGGGATCCAACTAAGAAGAAGTTGAGGCAGAACGAACTTAAGTTTGGGTTTAGTAAGAGGTATTTATACAGTCTATACGGTATTACATGGTTAACGTGATTCCATGTATAGCTGTTATTACTAGCTGTCTCAGTGTAGAATGACTTCTAAGAATACTTCTACTACCCTCTCACTTGCATGAACTCAAGTCATTTGGAACCGGAAGTACACGAAGTAGAAGCAGCAAGCTTTGAAATGTAATGAAGGGCTTCCAGTCCCCTTCCTAGCAGGATGCTAGTCTTTAGAAAATTCTTCCACTTTTTAGACATGGAAAGCTGAAAGCTGAGAATCTAGCTCTCACAGACACCAAGTCAAAAGAGACCTGGGTAACAGACTTGACAATATGACATAATTAGACCTTATTTTTTTTCTTGTTTGGAGAAATCTTAGGAAATAGATTTTATCATGATTCCTGTCTTAGGGCTCAAACCTGTAGTATTACTACAACCAGTAAGTATGTTTGTATGACAGGTCACATGATACCAATTCCAATATCCGAAATACCAAGAAATTTTGGTCAAACATACTAGAGGAAATATTGAATTATTTTTCTATTCTTGCTATAGAAAATATTACAAAATCAATGTTTTAGGGAGAGGCAGTCAATGAACAAGCAGTCAATATATAAAGGGAAAAAAAGTATTATATATCAGTTAATAAAAACTTATTTTTCTAGATTTTGTGATGTTTGTGATATCTGTCAGCTCTGTCAAATTTGTAGTTTCTGTGATTTACTATTCTAAAATGATAATCATACTCTATGAATTTTTATATTTGAAATTTTATAGCGAAAGTTCCAAAACTATCTAAGCATCAGACCCCACAAAACCTACCCCCCAGGGACAAAAATAGAAGCAACTAGACTAAAAGTGAAAATTTAAGAACACATTTGATGAAACAGTGAGATTTAAGGCCCAATTTTAAGAAAAGTTAAACTTTTGATAATGCATAGCAAATAAAACCTTTTATTCATCCATTTGGTAAGAACAAATTGTTAGAAAAAGCAAATTTCTATATTTTAAGTTATATCTACCTTGTTCCTCTGTAGGATTAATTTAAGATAGGAATTAAAACCATTTATAAGTATCTCAAACTTTAACTCTGGGATTATAATAACCATCTTAAAACTGCCTTCTTTAATAAAAGAAGCCAAATGTTAAATTACAACTCTCAATTTGACTGGAAGTAAAAATAAACTGGTGTATTAAAGTTTATGGTTCATGGGACTATCTGATTAATAAATTTTGTTCAGAAAGTTATAAAATATTAAGCATAAATTCCTACTCAGTCTACAAATATAGAAATTGATACTCAGTAATCAAGTATAAAAGATGATTTAGAAAAGTAATGTTAAGTAATGTAGGTATGCAGCATTTCTAAAAAGAAATACCTTCCTTAAAAATTACAAGACAGATGAGAAAGGGCTTGACTGCCATCTAATATAATATACATTAGATTTTTCCTCCTTGATTTTTATGTCAAAGGCTTACAAGTTGCCAAAGAAGGGATGCAGCCTTTCCTCTGTTATGTTACTTTTGATGTAATTACAGTAGGTCCCAGGGGAACTGTCCACCAGGCACCTGAAAATGAAGGAAGCGGCCTCAGGAGAGAAGTCAGGCCTGCAGATCAGGCCTGACAGTCATCTGCACAGACACTGCCAAGAGGGAAATGGTATGAAAACCAGAAAAGGGCTGATGACAATTTTGGAAATCACTATATTTGAGGGATAAAGTTAAAAAAGTAAAAATAAAAAAGATTGGTGTAATTGTGGTTGTTTTATAGAGGACACTGCTATATATGATTAGTCAGTAATATTCTATAGAAGGTGAAAATACCAAAAAATAAAAATAAAAAAGGATATAGCTAAGGAAGCCAGTCACTTCCAGAGAACTCAAGGGTTTAAAGAGACTAAGTTTAAAAGCGAGCAGACTTTCGTAAGTTTGGTGGTGGATTCACCAGTGCTAAATTTACTATTATTCACACATATATACTTTATATGCTATTGTATATTTATCAAATAATACACATATTTTTTAAAAGAGTGGAAATGCATGCAGGAGCCTAGGTATCATTTTAAACAGCAGCCAGAGTTGCTATTCCCTTTTAAAAATTATTTTATTATTAAAAATTTTTATTGAGGCATAAGTGATTTACAATATTACATAAGTTTCAGGTGTACAACATAATGATTCACAATTTTTAAAGATTATATTCCATTTATGGTTATTATAAAGTACTGGCTATATTCTCTGTGCTGTACAATCTATCTTTGTAGTTCATTTTATACATAGTAGTTTGTACCTCTTAATCCCCTACCTCTATTTTGCCCCTCTCCTCACTGGTAACCACTAGACTGTGGTTTCTATGAGTCTTTTTCATTTCTGTTATATATATTCACTAGCTTGTTTTATTTTTTAGATTCCACATATAAATGATAACATACAGTATTTGTCTTTCTCTGTCTGCTTATTTCACTTAGCATAATACCCTCCAAGTCCATCCATGTTGCTGCAAATTTCATTCCATTCTCATTAGCAGCCATCACCATCCAAGCCCAGAGCATAAAGCTGAAGGCAATTTCCCGCCCTGCTCTAACCAAGGGATGGCTCCAAGGAGATCCTCTCCAGGAGGAAAGTGGAGAAACCCTTAAAATGATGAAAATAACCAACCCCTATACAACTCGAACTTTCTCATATTTTTCTTCCCTGAAATAAAATCTAAAAATGATCTGTGAACAAAGAAACCTTCTTTCCCATAAACATTTGGATTAAACATTTTCTTCATTGGGTGCAAAAGATCTGACTGCTACTTGCATCTCTATAACTTATTTTTTGCAGGCTTCTGCAAGTCATCCCTCTTTTTTTTTTTTAATATTTTATTTATTTATTTATTTATTTATGGCTGTGTTGGGTCTTCGTTTCTGTGTGAGGGCTTTCTCCAGTTGCAGCAAGTGGGGGCCCCTCTTCATTGCGGTGCGCGGGCCTCTCACTATCACGGCCTCTCTTGTTGCGGAGCACAGGCTCCAGACGCGCAGGCTCAGTAATTGTGGCTCACGGGCCCAGTCGCTCCGCGGCATGTGGGATCTTCCCAGACCAGGGCTCGAACCCGTGTCCCCTGCATTGGCAGGCAGATTCTCAACCACTGCGCCACCAGGGAAGCCCCATCCCTCTTTTTTTTAAATTTAATTAATTTATTTTTTATACAGCAGGTTCTTATTAGTTATCTACTTTATACCTATTAGTGTATACATGTCAATCCCCATCTCCCAGTTCATCCCACCACCACTACCGCCACACACACCGCCCCCCACCCCTTTCCCCCCTTGGTGTCCATACGTTTGTTCTCTACATCTGTGTCTATTTCTGCCTTGCAAACCGGTTCATCTGTACCATTGTTCTAGATTCCATATATATGCGTTAATATACGATATTTGTTTTTCTCTTTCTGACTTACTTCACTCTGTATGACAGACTCTAGGTCCATCCATGTCTCTACAAATGGCCCAATTCTGTTCCTTTTTATGGCTGAGTAATAGTCCATTGTATATATGTACCACATCTTCTAATATGCACTGCTGTAAATAACTTCACTGTGCTAAACCCCAGATGTTGCTGATAAATATTAGCCAAGTAAGCCCAAGAGGGAAAAGAGTCATTCATGGAGAAGCACTTGTGTCTTAAAGTCGATGTGTAAGTGGTAAGAGACACAACCCATATTGCATTCTGGAAGGAAAAAGAGGTCAGCATCTCCAAAACTAAATAATTGCTTAAGCGGATGAAACCACATACACACACACAGAGGCACACACACAAATAACAATGGAGAAAACAACCTTCGTCTCTAAATTAAAGCCAATAATGTAGACCGGTTACAAGTACTGAGCACTTAGTGATACATTCTAGAAAAAAACATGAGCTAAAGGAAATCACAGCATCAAAATGAGATGGGATCAGAAGCTAACTGCTGTCAATTACAGACAAACACAAAATGGGGCACTATAATGTCCTCACATTGGTAACAATTGCTGGGACCCCAGGGAAAAAGCTTTAAAATCTTCAAATAGCAGTTTAATTTTAGTTCAGTAGTTCAGAATGAAAAGGGCACTGATAATCTCCATCTGTTGAGAAGAAAAGTCATGATTGATACTGAGTATTAGTTAAGCACACCCGTCTTTGTCAGGGGTTGCACTTGGCTTGAAGTTCAACAAGATGCCTGCCTGTGAGGAGCTTAGGTTCTGGGCAAACATTACTGCATGGTTCCCAGATGCCACCTGGATTAAACCGATTAGGCTAAGCTTATGCTGCAGTAACAAACATTCCTCACACCTTCGGACATAATGAAAGTTTATTTCTTGCTTATACAAAGTCAGCGCCAAGTCAGCTCCTGGGCAATTGTCCTCTACACTGTGACTTGGTGATCAAAGTTCCTTTGACTCTGTGCTCTGCCATCTGAGCATGTGGCCATCACACTCCCCAAAAGGGAAGAGGGAGTTGGAAGTTTGCACCAGGGTTTTTGCTGCCCCAGCCCGTTAGGGCAGCGTGTTTCTCTCGCAGGCCACCATCTAGAACTAGGCATTCTGGGAGATTGGGAAGTGCAGTCTTCCAGGAGCCCAGGAGGAGAGAAGTGGATGCTAGTGAACACAAGGGACAACTATGATGACAGCACTAATAAACAGCAGAGACACCCTCATATCCCTACAGAAAGTTAATAAGGCTTCAAAGCTTAAAAACTATCAGCTACTCATCCCAACAACCCTACTCCTCCCCTTTCCCAAATGGCCATGCAATGCACTGGCCTCTTTTCACCAAATGTGTAAAACAGTTAACAGTAGGCAAATATGATTGTCAGTTGCAGGGCAGGGTGGGGGTGGGGGTAAAAAAAATGAGGCTGAAAAGAAAAAAGTTAAAATGAGCTATTTCTACCCAAGTGCTTTCATGCTATGTCATTACCCTCCAAACTGAACAGCCTAGTACTTAGGCTCAAAGTTCAATGATAACATGGCGAGGATAACAATCAAAGTAGTAGCAGCAGCAGCAGAGGCAGGGAAACCAGAGATACAACCTCCTAGAGGTAAGGACCAATGAAAAAATCCTTTGGTTTCTACATATTTGGTAAACCCTCCCCCCCCACCAACACACACACACACAGGTACACACCACAGTGTGACAGATGTGACCGCTGATCTATAGCTGTAGCCGAGACCTCCCTTGGAAACCTGGATTTGAAAGTTTAATGGCTTACCTGACACCTTCTCTGGGATGTAACTCAAAAGTCATAAAATATGGTCAAAATGAAACTTCTGATTTCACCTCAAATCTTCCCCTTTTAATAAACATCCTCCCCTCCTTGCCATTTTTCTCCATCTTACTAAATAACACCAATGTCCAGGTATCTGCTCAAACCAGGGACTTCGGAGTCATCCTCGATTCCCCCCTTTGCCTCCTGGGTTACACCTAATCACATCTTACCACTTCTGTCTTCAAAATAAACTTCAAGTTTGCCCACTTCTCTCCACTTCTACTGGTATCACCCTGGCCCAAGACACCATCTCTCACCTCCATCAACTGCAGTATCCACTTCCTAGTCTCCCTGTTTCTCCTCCTGCTCTCTTCTAACAAACCCTCTGAGAAGCAGCTAGGATCTTCTCTTTGTAAGCCCCTCCCCTATCTGAAACCTTCCATGGATTTCTCTATTGAACTAAGTATAAAATTCAGGCAAATCCACAGGATCTCTCCAATATCATCTTGAGCCATTTGTACACCTGCCACATTGGTCTCTATCCATTCCTCAGCAGGAGACATTCTTCTCTACTTCAGGGTCCTTGCACAAGCTGTCCCATCTTTTGGCAAGGCTGCTCCTTTCTAACATGTAGATTGCATTTCAGAAAGCAACCTTCCTCCCTTTTTTCCTTCCCTCCCCAATCCTCTACTCCAACTTTATTTTCTACCTCAGTTTCTCAGACTGTGGTTGGTTTCCTTCCAAATATATATTAGAACTTGTATCATAGCACATATTTGAGACCCAGTTTCTACTTCTGTCTTATTCAATATAGGTATCACCAGAATAAGAGCTCTAATAGATACTTTGAATGTTGAATGATAGGTGCATTTTAAGGAGATAAAAGCCATTCTCACTAAATAAGAGAGGGTTAACTATACTTTTTATACTATGTCAGCATCCTGTACCCTGAAGGTCACAAACTAAACTCCCTATAGAAGCCTAGCAGGAAATATCATGAGTGAAGAGGGCCAGGCATAGACCGAACCAAAGTGGAGAGACTGCTCGTCTAAAAGGGGCAGCTGCTGACAACTCCAGCTGGTACCAATTTAGGCTTATCATTTCCAGATTTTTAAAAAATTTTCAAGTGAAGTGGGAAATCTGAAGCATTTAAATGAAGAACTTCAGGGGTTTTCCACTGCTGAAGAATTCATTTAAAACTTAAGTTCGTGTGGGCAAACAAAACGTGTTGGTAGACCCAATATGGCTGCAGGCAGCCAATTCGAAACCTCTGCTGGAAAAATAAAAAAAGCATTTTCTCTAATCCATCTTGCCAAACTATTTTCTGACAATAATGATGATATTAAGAACAAGGATAGTAGCAAACTTAACAGCATGCTTACTATATGCCAGGAGTCGTTTTGAGCACTTTATATATAAATTCCAATGATACTAACAACCACCCAATGAGGTAGATACTATGATTACCCCTACAGATGAAGACACTGAGACAGAAGAAGGATAAGAAATTAGCCTCAGGTTATACAGCTAGCATGTAGCAGGGTAGAATAGGGACTGCACACTAGGTCCCAGAGTTCTTTACTGTTATGTAAGGAGCAATCAAAATCGTGAAAGTGCATATCCTCTATAAAAACGTTCTGCCTCATAACAAATCCAAGCTTTGATGCCTTTCTCTCTCCTGTTTGTTTGTTACAGTTCTGGCTACCTCCAAGAAGTTACTACTATCCAGGCATGTATAGCGTTAACCCTTTTTTGTCTATTTAGTACAACAGGAGAAAAGGCTGGTATCAGATTTCTTCCCAAAACCAGATTACACAATGGGCAAGTCAGACATGAGAGCATTTAGGAGTTAAACTGCTTAATTACATAAAGAACAGGGAGGCAATGAAGTTCAGCTTTGATTGTGGCATTTGGCCAAAATTCTATTAGGATTTGGCTTCAGCCTTGGTTTTTGGCAGGCCAAGTAGCCAAATGCCATTTCAGCTCTATTTTTGGCAACCTTGACCTTGTGCACAATTAATGATCATTTGATCACATAGGTTACTTACACATCTGATCATCATAGCACTGCTAGTAACACAGATAGGGATGTTTCTTCAGGCTTACTAGTGCTATGTGAAAATTCCCTTTCCAATAAAAGTAGGCGTTTTACATGTAACTTGAAAATCTCCTGGTTTGTTTTTATATTAAAAGTTTATCAGCCAGGTGAACATTAAATGCACATTGATTACAAGAATTCATTTAAACAACAAATAATTGTGCCCCTATGAAGTGCCAAGTATGGTTAGTAGTCTTAGGGATAGATCAAAAAACAAATCAGGTCCCTGCCCTCACATAGTTTACACTCAGATGGATGACATAAAATAATAATACACGTAATAGATAAGGAGATGATACACTGTTTTAGAAAGTGATGGGTAGGTTGAGTGGGAATAACAAAAGAGCTGGGGATCAGAGGCACCGGGAAAGAGGTCATTATTTAATTATTGATACAACAGCCCAGTAAACCTCCCTGAAGTTATGTGTGAGCAAAGATTTGAAGAAGATGAAGGAGTGAGCCTTGTGCATCCTGAGAAAAAGACATCGCAGGCAGAGGGAACAGGCAGTACAAGGGCTCTGAGGTGGGAAGATATCTGGTTTAATCCAGGAGCAGCCTGAACATGGAAGAGTATAGCAGCAGATGACACGAATGACTTGCCAGGGAACAGCTCATGCTGGGCCTGGGAGGGCACCATAGGACTCTGGCTTTTAATTTGAGGAAAATGGTGAGTGATGAGAGGAGTCTGAGCAAAGGAACAACATGATCTGACGGGCACATTCACAAGATCATTCTGGCTGAACTGAAAACCATGTTTTACGATGAATATTGTGAAAACATCTTTGAAGAAAGAAAACCACAGGGATGGCAACAAAATTCAGCTTGATCTTGAGAATTTTTAAAAAGCATCTTCTTTAAATACAGCCCAGGGATTTCGCTGGTGGCGCAGTGGTTAAGAATCCGCCTGCCAATGCAGGGGACGCAGGTTCGAGCCCTGGTCTGGGAAGATCCCACATGCCGCGGAGCAACTAAGCCCATGCACCACAACTACTGAGCTTGTGTGCCACAACTACTGAAGCCTGTGCACCTAGAGCCCGAGCTCCGCAGCAAGAGAAGCCACCGCAATGAGAAGCCTGCTTACTGCAACAAAGAGTAGCCCCCGCTCGCCACAACTAGAGAAAGCCTGTGCGCAGCAATGAAGACCCAATGCAGTCAAAAATAAATAAACTTATAAAAAAAAATACAGCCCAAAGCTTTAGTTTATGGGATTGTTTCAATGAAATTGCCTCATGAGCTTCAACTAAGATGGCAAGTCCAAGAGTTGAAGTCTTTATTTCGGTCAGTTATCATCGGAGATGATGAAGGCTTAATGACTTGGGAATATCACCATTAGCACGACCCTGTAGTGGCAGAGCTGGACCAGAATGTATGTTGCTCCTTCACTGACCTCAGTTGAAAGGGTATATTTTCAGTCTCATAAATGTGCAACATAAAAACCACAGGAGCCGACGGCTCTGAGGAATTATTACGCTGCACTACATGCCAATTTTTAAAAAAAATCTGCTTGGTATAACTTTAAGTTGTAATAAATAGGTATTCTTCCTAATATTTCAGGTTTATCCTTGTATGATAGACATTCCTTCTATGATGATAATATTCCACTTCAGCCAAATAGTGACTGAACACTCAGCCATGTGGCCAAAATGCATATTTGGTATATATTCTGGACCAAATGTTTGTGGCCCCTCCCAAATTCGTATGCTGAAGCCCTAACCCTCAATGTGGTGGTATGTGGAGATAGGGCCTTTGGGAGATGCTTAGATTTAGATAAGGTCATGAGGGGGCGGCCCCATGATAGGAGGAGTGTCTTTTTTTTTTTTTTTTTAAAGCATTTTTCTTTTTTTAAATACTTTATTTATTTTTATTTATTTATTTATTTATGACTGTGTTGGGTCTCTTAGTTTTCGTGTGAGGGCTTTCTCTAGTTGCGGCAAGTGGGGGCCACTCTTCATCGCGGTGCGGGGGCTGCTCTTCATCGCGGTGCGCGGGCCTTTCACTATCGCGGCCCCTCCCGTTGCGGGGCACAGGCTCCAGACGCGCAGGCTCAGTAGTTGTGGCTCACGGGCCCAGTTGCTCCGTGGCATGTGGGATCTTCCCAGACCAGGGCTCAAACCCGTGTCCCCTGCATTGGCAGGCAGATTCTCAACCACTGCACCACCAGGGAAGCCCGGAGGAGTGTCCTTTTAAGAAGGGGAAGAGAGACTAGAGCTCACCTTCTCTCCACCATGTGAGGACACAGGCAGAAGCTTTCCATCAGCAAGTCAGGAACCAAATTGGCTGGTACCTTGATCTTGGACTCCCCAGCCTCCAGAACTGTGAGAGATACATGTCTATTATAGAAGCTACCTAATCTATGGAATTTTGTTACAGCAGCTCAAGCAGACTATTAGTAGAGATGTATGGTCACACGTGAAAGCAACATTTGAAAACTATTTCTAATTCATAAATCCCTGGCAATAATGTTTTAGGTGTTGCTTGGTACCTGGTGGTCCGATGTTCAATTTAAGTCAGGAGCTCCTGGTCATTTAAGGAGAAGCCGCTGCTTTCTATTACTTTCAAGTTTTGACTTCAAGGAAATGGGACAGAAATCAGGGGAGTCAGCTGATGCTTACACTGAGGATGGTGAAGAGCTAAGGGTGGGGGTGAAGGAACCTCGCCATCTGAAATCTTGGCCAACCCTGGAGATAGCAGAGAGATCACTGGTCCTCATCTGCAGGTTGGAGACTCTTGGCCTAAGTGAAGTTTGGAATGCCTACCACAGACTACAAACAGGTATTTGCCTAGTCTAAGGGACAACCTAGACTTTGAGGATGAAGGGTATTGGAGTAGCTATGGAAGTAACCCTTGCTCATCCTGTGGACAATGTTCCACTTGCACCCACCTTCCAGAAAAGCATTCCCTGCCACTGACAATTGTTACGGGATCCAGCAAGATGTATCCTCCTGCTTGCTTGTAGAGAGGTTAAAGATAATGAAATAGCTATGAGGCAAAAGAAAGGAAGACCCAGAGGCAAGGGACTTCTGGGTCACATCAACTAATTTCATTTATCAAATCAAAAGTGTATTCTTTATGATGGGCTGCACCCTGTAGCAGGCACTGATGCTGTAGCAGTGAACAAGATAGTCAAGATCACTGCTCTCAAGGAGTCTACATTTTACTGGAGACACAGAAAATAAACAGGATGATTTCAGACAGGAAGAAGCTCTATGGAGGACGAACAGTGATGTCAGACAGTGTGACTGGAGTGGTCAGGTTTCTCTGCAGAGGGACATCTGACTGAGACCTACGTGACAAGGAACCAGTGGTGCAATGGTCAATGGGGCAAATACAGGCAGACTGGATGGCAAGTATGAATGCGCTCAAGAGAGCATGACCTTGGTATATTCGAGAAATAGAAAGACAGGTATGTCTGGGGCTCAGACAACCAGAGGAAAGCCTGATGTGAGGTGGGATTAGGGAGGTCAAGCACGGCCCAAGTATCTTGGGTTCCTACTGTGGGAATGAGTCTGGATTTTCACTTTAAGTGCTGGAAAAACCATTAAGGATGCTAAGCTGGTGAGTGGTATCCTTTGATTCAAGACCACCGTGTGGGGAATGGATCACAGGAGGGCAGGAGTGAAGTGGAAGCCAGTTAAGAGATGATGAGGTCGACCCCGGTGATGGCAGTGGAGGTGGAACACGTGTGGACTTCAGAATATGCAGTGGGGGTAGAATGACTGAACATGACGTGCTGATGAATAATCGATCTCTAAACAACAGAACTGGCTGTGCAATTTGCATTTTTTTTTTTTTTACATAATGGAATACTCTCTTTTTCTCAAGGTAAGAGTGATGCCAGGGCAGTTTAAAATGCTGTATTACTTATTACCGTGTTTTTTTCCCTTCACAACTATTAACTTTTGGCAGTTTATATCCAAATAGAACATAAGCAGTAGCCATTTGTATATTTATAGAGAAGAAAGAAGAGAAAGCAAGGTGTTTTTAAAAAATTATTTCAAGTACCCTGTCCACCTCTCACCCTCCCCCAACATTGCTCCAGAATGCTGGGTGTGCAGTGTCTAAAGCTGAGCGGCCCAGCTCCTCCCATCGGCTGCGGCACAGCCGAGCCAATGTGGAATAGTGAAGATGTGCATCTAAACCACAGGTGCCCCTGTAAGCGTCTCAGTGAAATGCATCCACTTCCTCAAAGTCACGTGGGGACTGCAACATCCACCACGCAGAGCCATTTACTATCTGGCCCTTGACAGCAAAAGTTTGCACACCCCTGTTCTAAATGGTCACCTGAGTCCAAGTCTTCATAGTTCAACAGCAACTATGACATAGGATACCAGGGAAAGCAAAGATACACTTAAAAATCTTAATAATATGGATTTTATAAAACGTTTTAGCATCTGGTGTGTATGTAGAGAGAAAGAGGGTGACACTATATGCTCAGAGATGGTGTGTGCCTGTTGAACGACAGTGCCCCTCACCAGGAGCTAGCATCAGCCTTCTAGCTGTGTGAGCAAAGGCCCAACCCTGCTTTCTTCCACCACCTTCTGCTGTTCATCTTACTCGGCCTCAAGCTTCTCTCTCAAGTTCTACTTTATCTGCTTCTTGAGTTCTTCACTCAGCTGAGTTGACCAGGGCTTTCAGATACCTCTCGGCTTTTCCAGCATCACCCATCAAGGACTGGGAGTCTTTTCAACACAACTACAGAAGAAGCTCACTGCTGTCCTGTGTGCCACCTATGTCTGTCTCTTTCTTAGGTACAAATTATACCCTTGCCTTTACATAGATGCATACAATTCTGAAATCTCTCAATCAGTTCTGACTGTTATAATTCTAACTGCTGCCATGGTTGAAAGGTTTACTATCGATCTCCAGCATTTCAGGCTGGAAGAGAAAAGCATTTGGGCAGAGTGCTACCAGACAAGCCACCCTTAGAACTCAAATGCCCTTTCTTCCAGAGGCCTATCTTCTCTGTGTCAAAACTGTCGATGGAATTGTAACTGGGCTCTGATCCACCCACTGATAGGGGTTCCACCTCCCCTGATGCAACTTTCCATTTTGCATCTTCAGACGGCACGTACTACAGTCCTGGTACACAAGAAAAGGAATATTAACCAAATGGCTGCAGGCACTTGTTGTTTTGTATAAGATTTGTCAGCACAACAGAGTGGAAAGCAGTGGCCATGGATCAGAATTACTATGTTTTAGGCTAGGCTATGCCACTACTAGCTTCAAGATTTTGGAGAAGCCATATATTCTCATCCTCACCTATGAAATAAATCAGGTAGTCAGATGTTCCCTAAGGTTCCTTCTTGGTTGATTGTACCATGAAACGGTGGCTCAAATACATGCTCTACTGTTACACTTTTCAGAGCTCAACACTTTGGTAATAAATGCTTACCTTTTCAAATATGGGTTAACTGTAGTTTCTTTCTTTCCAAGTGCCCAGTGCATATATGGGGTGGGTTGGGGGGAGCTGGAACTCACATAGCATGAAGTCATTCTGCCTTGTCTCTCTTGTTCTGACCCCTGACAATTCTTAACTAAGGATGTGCTCATTATGTTTCCCATGCATTATGTCCTTTCCTATCATTGGTGACATTATATTGGGTTGGCAGCTTCTTTTGGAGACACTCTTGATCCCCAAGCCAAGAAATACAGAGAGCCAAGAATTAGATCATTCTATCCCCAAATTGCTACAGACCTTCTCAGAGACAGCTGAGCCATGTAATTTGATCAAGGTTAAGTACAATCCACCCTTCATCTTTAACCCAAGTCAAAATTCTTTGAACTTTCCATTTCAATCCCAGATTACTGCTTCCTGCCCACTCTTACAAACGTCCACCAGCGGCCCTCCAGTCAACTCTCATTTATCCACCTGTGACTTACCCAAAGCACCAGGCTTTCTCCTCCTCCTGCCTCCAGCACAGAATTCCAGGCCAGCTCCTTTAACTCAATGCCAAAGAAACACAAACTAAATCTAATATTAGCCTAATGAGAAAAGGCTATCTGCTGCCAAAGATTCACAGAATGCATCCCAAAGCCAAATGCAGGCAATTATTCACTGTTTTGGATGCTGGCGCTGCTTCTCCCTTATGTAATACAGCAATAAAGATCTGCTGTGTTTCTATCCAAGAAAGGAAGAATACAGGCAGCGTTTTAACCTCTTCTTTCGCCTAGTTGGCCAGATTCTCAGTATATCAGATTATATTTTCTTTTCAAATAAATAAATCATTTGTACATTTAATGTTAAAGGAGTGAAAAAAATCATGGTTTCAGGGTCATTATACTTAGATGTGAATTTCATCTTCCTCCAATTTTTAGCCAGAAACTAAGTTTGGCAAGCCATTCAAATTCTTTGTTTTCTCAGCTGCAAAACAGAGATTTTATAAATAAAAAGGGGGCAGTGACACATATAAGAGGGACACACAAAAAGCCACCAAGACTCTTGATCATTACTCTGATTCACCACTTTACAGGCTCTGGTGAATTAGCATTGCTGGCAAGAAAAAATAAAGATTAACCTTATGAAACCCTTATTTCATAGGCATGAAAACACAGGGTAAGTTTCCTCATAAGCACCTAGAAAAGCAAGTCTAGAAGTGAAGAGTTTCTAGTTTCCCAATGCTGTATTTAGGCCACTTGTGAGGACACATTCCAGAATTCCAAGGTGAACAGCCAGGATACTGTTTGCTGATGGGCTGATCTTATTCCATAGCCCGAGTTGCCATGGAAACTCAAATTCCAACCCTCAGAGCATTTAGGGATATCACTTTCAAAACAGACTCCCCTTTCCACATTTTTCTCATGATTGAAGCACATGTCCCCCCAGGCCCAAGGACAAGGGTCAGATCACACAATTCCATCTTTTCATCTTACTCACTCCTATACCCAGAAAACTTCAATGGCTTCCACAAACCAGAGCAGCCTGTCCAACAGAACTTTCTGGGATGTTCTATGTCTGTGCTTTCCAAGACAGTAATCCCTAGACACATGCAGAACGCTTGAAATTTTGCTGGTGTGACCAAGGAAACAATTTTTCATTTTATTCATTTTTAATGGATTTAATAGCCACACATGGCTACCATATTGGATGGTGCAGATAGAAAATAAATCTACGCTCCTAGCATTCAAATCCCATACGACTGGGCCCCAACCTACTGTTCCAACCTCATCTTCCGCAACACAAACCTGGACTCAAGGAGACTGTTGCCGAGAGCACCTGAAGATGTCTGTGGTCACACCCTTGCTAAGGACGCCTTCCATTCTCACTACTGCATATCTGAATGTTACCCGTATTTCACAGCATAGGTGCATTTCTTCCTCTCCTGGAGTACCTACCCTCTGGCAGCCCCATGCCTACTGCTCTGGAAGGAAGGGTTCATTAACCTCAGGCCTGTCCGGGAAGGACCCCAGGGGCTCACAGCACTGCTTCCTTGAAAACTGCTATGTGGACCACACCTGGTCTACAGGACCTGTGAGATAGCCTTGGGCCCACATGACTAGAATGGTAAAAAGAATGGTGGGAAAAAGAGGCTGTGCCTTCTCTGAGTCAAGGAAACTCATCCTCACCTTGGCTCTCATCTGTGGCAGTTGTAGGTGCCCCTGTGTGGGTGAAGGAACAGAAGCAGCTGTGTACCTTCATACCTTCTGGCCCTCCCAATGAGAGGAAATGCTATACGTACTATCTCTTGCCTGGTATCCACCTGTAAAGCTAAGTCAACATGTTTTTGCATTTTGAACTTATAACTGCAGCTGTGGTAGGGCATGCATACTCTCTGAATTCCTAAGTCCTCACCGGCATTTAGCACTCCCAATGGTAAATCGCTTTTGCAAATCCACAATTCAATTGGATCTGTTTCTTCCTTTTTGTTTTTTCCAACTAGACTCTATGCTACCTAATAATAAGGCTTAAAAGTGAGCTCGGGGGTCCAGCTCCCTAGCGGTCCAGTGGTTAAGACTCTGTACTTCCCCTGCAGGGGGGGCACGGGTTCGATCCCTGGTTGGGGAACTAAGATCCCTCATGCCATGCGGTGCAGCCAAAAAAAAAAAAAAGCAAACAAA
This sequence comes from Balaenoptera acutorostrata, assembly GCF_949987535.1. NCBI lineage: Eukaryota > Metazoa > Chordata > Mammalia > Artiodactyla > Balaenopteridae > Balaenoptera > Balaenoptera acutorostrata. Next base: position 20,362,499 of record NC_080080.1, on the reverse strand, counting down.
CAAAAAAAAACAAAGTGAGCTTGGTTCTCTATTGATTTCTCTTTTGTCTATAAGAGCTGACGGCAACTCATAGCACCGATAACCTCTTTCTGGAATCAGGGCCCTAGTCTTTAGAGTAACTGGGGCCAAGGGTGCCAAATCACATTTAAGATAAAGAAACAAAAAGGATGATTTTTCCAAAGATATGTAGCGATAGAGATATTTTTTAACTATGAAAGCAATGTAAATTTCAGGGTCAAGATTAAACTTGTGCTATACAATCCCCTCTCTGGCTCTAAAAACTTAAAGATATTAGAAAAAATATTTTTAAATTTATATAAGGCCAAAGAGACATCTCTAGGTGCCAGGAGCCCACAGCAATGAGGAGGATTGAAGCACAGTATGCCTGCTGGAGATCTGGAAGAGGGATTGGTTTCAAAGCCCAACTTGGCCAGACCAAAAGTGGCAGAACCCACAGGCGTGATAGCGTGCTAGAACCAGGTTCCTGCGGGAAGCCTGCAGATGGGAGAGCACATCTGGGGGGACTTGATTTGTGTAGTCAGTCAGCAAAGAGAACATCAAATTGAAACATAATTAAACACCTGGTCAAAGCTGTTACATCCCAGAAAGTTCAGGAAGAGACAAACACAAAAGCACCTCATCAGTGCTTGTTTCAGCAGCACAAAGACTACAAAAGCACCTCACCAAATGGCCTCCACAACCCAAGGCATGCATAGTCCCCGAGATAACTCCCCCTTGGCAAATAACCAGCAAGAATTAGGAGCCACGGGAGGAAAGACAGCACCCTCAAAGGCAGAATACAGACTCAACAAACAGGAAAAGTCCTGGATGAGCTGCTTAAGTTAATGGGGCAATCTGAAAAGGGCTTTAAAATAAATATGCTTGGAAGGGTACATATCTTTAAAAAAAACCGAAAAAACTCAAGTGCAGAAAAAGAAAGTTTTCCCCATAATCTCAGCTCCAGATGTAAACTGCTGCTCAAACTGTGGAATGAACTCTTTCAGACTCAGTGATGCCTTTTTACCGAGAAAAGATATTTTTACGAAAATGGGAACATTTTACACAGTGTGCAGTAACTTGCCCTTCTCCCTCCTCTCCCCACTCTAAAATAGCAGCATACTCATTTTCCCACATAAACACTGCTATAGACTGAATGCCTGTGTCTCCCTAAAATTCACATGCTGAAACCTAACCCCCAATGTGATAGTGTTAGAAGGAGGGGACTTTGGGAGGTCCCTTTAGGTGATGAGGGTGGAGCCCTCATGAATGGGATTAGTGCCCTTGTAAAAGAGACTCCAGAGAGATTCCTGGTCCCTTTCCACCATGTGAGGACACAGTGTGATGATGACTGTCTATGAACCAGGAAGCAAGCTCTCATCAGATACTCAATCTGGTGGCAACTTTATCCTGAGCTTCCCAGCCTTCATAACTGTGAGGAATAAATTTCTATTGTTTATAAGTCACCTAGTTTAAGGTATTGTTATAGCAGCCTGAATAGACTAGGATAAATACACATAGGTCTCCCTCACCCTTATAAAGGGAGAACTCTATTCCATTCCACGAACACACAGTTTCTTGAGCCAATGTCCTATGAAAGGACATTGTTTTCATATTATAAACATTGCTAGAGTGACCATTCTCCTATAGCCATCTTTGCACATCTGGATGATTATTTCCTTAGGACAAGTTCCGAGAGAGGGAATTACTGGCTCAAAACTTATACACATTTAAAATGTTGATAACTCTATCAGACTGTCCTCCAGAAAATCTGTACCAACTTACACTACTGAGTGGCTTTAAGTGCATGCATTTCTAGCCAGAGGTTTTTTTACGGTAAGTTTAGAGTAGGTCAAGTTACCAGAGATTCAATTATTTACCCAAGGAAAAAGGATGACTCACAGCTGCAATAACCCTCTAAGTGCAACAGGAGGGCACATTTCAATGTGTCTGTACATGCACAGAATATGTTCACATTGTCTGTGGCTCAGAATCTCCAGGGTATGTGACACTGCAGGTCTGCAGTAATCAAGCTCTTTTTATTTTGTCCCCCCAGCAACCACCACTGTCATCAAGTCCTGCATGAAAAAATAAATACTTTGTAACAAGAGCTCCTCGTCTGTTCACTCCTAAACATGTCAATGTGAAGACATTCAGAATCCCCTCTCAACCCTGTTTGGCGGTTTCATTGTAGGTGATCTGGACAAACTCAGATGAGTGTGGTTTCCAGCTGTACGCTATTCCTGAGGAAAGGTTCATTATGGACAACTACATTCTCAGTGAAGTAGGTTTTCAGCAAAGCAAACGTAAGGTGATCTAGAGGCAAAGGCAGGTGCTACTGACATGAAAATTCAGGGTTTACTACAATTGCACACATTCCAAATAATTCAGAAGTTATCAAATCCTATCAGGTTTGAATCAAACTTCTTATATCACCAATCTGTTGTGCAAATAAAAGAGAATCTGGACATGTTGAAAGGTGAATTAAATCAGGCAAATGTCAATAACTTGTTTTCTTTTTCTCCACTCTAATTTTTAATATTTTAAGCATCTCTTTGAAAAGATCCTACTCAGACAAATCATTTATCTTCCTAGTTAAAGAAGACCCTTAAGACATTTTTTTCTCACTCTTTCAAGATGTCACCACTGGCTGATCGGATTTAGATGTCATAATAGGGCTCACTTATTCCCAACTCCTCTTACAGACCAAACCTCAATAATCAACCAGTTTCCTATAAAGTGCAATTTCTCTCAGCTACAATATCTAGTGCAAAATATCTGCAATATCTTCCTTGCTAACCATTCCCCACTCCCTACAACACAGACACACTGACACTCATTATGTCATCAGTTTTTAATTATCCACACTAAAGAAGGGAAGCAGCCATAGTAATTATTCAAAACTATAGATAAAGAAGAAAAATTCACATCTGATTTTGGAAGGCATTTTTTTGGGGGGAGTGGTGGTTACTGTATGACAGCCAAGTGACCTTTCTACTTAAGGTTTTTCTTGGATGATTGCAACGTTTGCTTTCCAAGGCATGCACATATTCATCCACTCAACCAACATTTGAAAGGAAATTCCTTTGAAGGAAATGCACGAGGGAGAAATCAAATAACCACACGAAGATTAGTCCTCTCAATTTCCAAGGGGCAAACTAATATACACCTCCAACAACAGCATCTTTACTGATTGCAGACAAAAACCCATATAGTGCCCGTTCCATTGCAGAAAACCTTTGAAAGACGCTGCTCTTACTAAAGAATCATCCATCCTCCCAGTTTACCAAGGTGTGTTTTATACCAACATCTAGGCTAAAAGACTAAAAGAACAAAGTATCCTGCAACAAAATAAAACAATTATACCTTTCATTAATTAGGGTCTTGTTTACTATTGTCTACCTCATAGAATTGTTACAGGGAGACAATAAGCCAGTATATCAAGAGTCCTTCAAACAGTACCTGGCATATATGTATATATTTAACAAAATATTACTTGTTATTGTGATTGTCAGCAAAAAGCCCCCTCATACTCATGCAGCCAACTGGGCCTTTTACAAAACACTTCCACATACATAATATTATTTCATCTGTTCAACCTAATGGAGGATGGAGTTTTTCTGATACCCATTCTATAGGTGAAAAATCTGAGGCTTGAAAAGTCACAGGACTTGTCCAATATCATAAAATGATAAATCTGAGCCTGGCAAACAAATCTTTCAGCTTTAATTCCAAGGCACTCTTCCCTGTAGCTCATTCTATACCATCCTCAGAGCCTCATGCGATGAAACTGACCACAAATGTGTTTCAATTTCACTCTAAAGGGGATGCGGTCAATATTTTCATTTCTCATTACCTGCAATCAAGGAGCAGTGTTTCTTTAACTGAAGATACAACGCTAATTAACGAAAGCACCATCGGTTCTCATCTGGGGCTGGACCAGAAAATAGTAAAGCTGCAGCTTCAGAATCTCCTTAATTTACTGGATTATTACCTACCTTAGCCGTCTCAGCTTCTGCCTGCAGTCGCTTGGGGGTTCCTTTTTGGTCAAGCACCTTCTGGACATTTTTGTTTTTAATAGAGTGAGAATCAACACCTTCACCTTCAATTTGCAGTTTAATACCTTCAGCACGGGCAGGGTGATCAATACCCCGTGGGTTCAAACCGCAGTGGAGAGCTAGGGAAGAGGAAAAAATCTAAACTCAGAAAACAGATCCTATAAAGAAGGTGTCCATGAAAGACAATATGTCATCTGGCCTATGTGGGAAGATACAAGGCATCTCCAAGTTGAGAAGTGGGGGTCATAATTATGGGAAATGATTTGGTGAAGAGGGAGCACGGTATGGTGGGAAATCCTGAGCTTTGAAGTCAGAAAGACCAGAGTACAAACCCAGGAACCATCAGTTCAAAGTTGTTTGACCTTGAGCAAGCAACTAATCCCCACATTACAGATGACAATACCAAATCAGGCAACTTGGGTACTGCCTTCCACCCATGCAATCATTTCAACCCCTGCAGTTTAGTGTGTATCTCTGCTTCCATCTGGAAAACTGCTCATTCCCTCCCCCCATTTCTGAATCTTCTCTATTCTTCAAGCATCCACTCAAGTCCACCCTCTTGCAGTCATTCAACAAATATTTACTGAGCACTTACTGTGTGCCGTTCCTGGACCAGGTCCTGCAAGCACGGATTTATATATGACAGATGTTAGCTTCAAAGAACTCACAATCCAATAGAAGAGGCAGACAAGAAACAAAAGAACTAGTGGTTTTAAAACAGTTACTACTCCTCCATGAAAGAAGGAAAGGTCAGAGTGGAGAGTTGAAGGGAGCCAAGCCTAATAGCTTCCTATTTTCACCTTATCTCTCCACATCCTTTAACGCAGATACCCTCACAAATAAAATCTAAAGCTCATACTGAGTATATTTATTCATTCCACATAGGAGTTCCTCCTGTGTACCCATGACTATCAAAGAAATAGCGGGGAATGTTATAGGAAACATACATTCCCCCTGGATGACATCCATGAACCAATGGGTGTGTGTGAGTGAATGTGCACACACGTATGTACATATAGCTGGTATGTATGTTTTGAGGTCTCTGGTGGAGAATTCTCTCATCTCCCTGTGACCCTCAAGCCTTCAAATGTAGCTAAACTTCCATCCTTACCCCTTCCCTTTGGTCTCAGAGGATTTAAGGCCAGAACCTCCAATCCCCTCCCATCTCCCTCGAGACTCCACTTCATCAGTAATTTCCTTTTACCCAGGATCTTCAGTCTCCCCCTTTCTCAGCATTCTTCCCCTTTAGAGGACGTCTGGGATTGTAAAATTCTTCCCTTTACTTAGCACCCCAGGGTTTTCTTTTCTCTTGATCAGGCTTGTGAAAGAATATTTTACACCTGAGAGAAGAGGGAAGCCTTCCCAGAAGTAGTCAGGTGTTCTTTTCCCACTCTCCACTCCTCCCTTAACAGGTCCCATCCATTCCCAGCACTTCTGATGCAATCAACCTGACCGTGACTCTCAAATTTTAAATCCATCCTAGAGAGACCTCTCTCATGAGCCTCAGATGTAAGACTGTGACTCAACATCCCAATGTCAGTGTATCACAGATCTCACACTTAACATGTTCACACCGAAGCTTGGTTTTTCTACCAAAAAATATTCACCTTCTCCTGTCTTCAGTTACTCACACAGAAACTGAAGAGTCCTCCTTGACACACTCTCTCCATAAGTCACCACATCCCTTGTATCTATCACCAGAGCCAGTAAGCACTACACTCAAAATGCTGCTCCCATCCACCTACTTCACTCCACACCTCCACTGCCATCACCCTGGTCCAAGCTACTCACCTCTCTCCCCCAGAATGTGACCAGCCCAACTGCTCTTCCTCGCTGGACCCCCGCAATCCCATTTAAAAATGTATAGGTTAGTTCAAGAGACTTCTGCTACAAAACAGAAACAGACTCACAGACTTAGAGAAAGAACTTATGGTTACCTGGAGGGGAGGAATAGTTAGGGAGTTTGGGATTGAAATATATACACTGCCTTATTTAAAATAAATAGCCAACAAGGACCTACTGTACAAAAAATGGATGGGGGACAAGAGAATGATATAGATGAGATGAGATTGGCCATGTGTTGATAATTCTTGAAGCTAATTGGTGGATTCATGGGGATTTATTATACTACTTCTTCCACTTTTGTCTATGTTGAAATTTTCCTTAATAAAAAAGTAAAAAAAAAAAAACTTTCTAATGGCTTCATTTTACACCCAGATTATTCAAAAATCTTTAACATGGCCAACAAGGCCGTGCATAATCTGTCCCCTCTGGACTTTGTATATAACGTTTCTTTGCCTGAACTGTTCTTCCCCATTCTTCACCTAGCCTCTACTCATCCTTCAGGTTTTGGTTTAAATACCAACTCTTCAGATTTGATCATGTGCCTGGAATGGCAAGTATTCAACATTGTACGAATGATCTTAAAAAACTTACTGTACAAAGATCCATATGCATGTGAACCTATTTAAACTATTTTATATCAAAATTATCTGAATTTCTCTTCTAGCCTTTAAGCTTCCTAAAACAAGGACCAGTCTATTTCATGGTGCATCGTAGGCACTCAGCATGTATTAGTTCATGCCTCTTCCCTCAGACTTGTGGTGGGTCTCAAATAATCTTCATGAAAAACTCTGACATAATTATATTCATTTCACAGACAAGGGAAATGAGGCTCAAAGGGTTATAGTCATAAAAAGTCATACAGGTGTCTACTGAAGGCCACAAAGATCATGTATCATTTAGGTTGCAGATGATTTCAAGTTTCAGATGAACAAATCCAAAATAGATTAAGCAGTAAGGAAAATCATTATCTTTCAGGAGAGGAAGCCCAGTAATGGGAAAAGTTCTGAGTTAGCTGATTTCCAAGTTCAACAGTGCCATCAAGGACTCTTTTTCATCTTTCTATTTTGCTATCCATAACATCACCTTTATCCTAAGCCTGGGTCCCCACATGGCACTAGAGCTACAAGCTTCTGGTTCTCATCTAGCCATAGAGACAGCTTGATTGACCATAGTTTTCTTCCCCAAATCCTCCTCCAAACTTGGATCTTTTCTCATTGGTCCAAAGTGAATCACACACATCCGTTAGTGAACTAAAACCCTGGCAGTAGAGATAGGATTACCCTTAAACCAGCTGACCTTCAGCTAAGGTCAAGTCCCCAAACCACATCGCTGTTACTCAACAAGGCAGGGGTGGAATAGATGCTGGAGAACCAATCGCAATGCCCAATTCAGGCAGTGGTAGAAAAAGAACAAAACCTATGAAAGCATGAGGCTAATTACTGTTAATATCAATCAGCTTCCCCATCTCCAAAGATCAGCCTACTTACAATGAATCTTCAATTAAACATACTAAAATTGTGATTATTAAAAAGAGGTGAGCCTGTGTCGGGAGGTGGCGGATGGGCATGGGACAGATTTAGAGATTAGTGAGGAAAAGAAAAAAGTGTGTATCTTTGATCTTACTCCAGCATGGTTCCCAGCTGCTTCCTGCCTTGAAATTCATGGCCTAGGAATATCACTGAGCTGCTGATAGCTTCCAGCACCTCCTGTTCTCCTCTGCCATCACCTCCCCACCCATCAGACTCTCGTACTTCCCTCACTTTTGCTCATGTTGGTCCCTCCTCCTAGAAGGAAGTTCTACCCCACCTCAACCTTACTTCCTTCTTTGGGAAGTAAACTCCTACTCAGCCCACGTGTCTTTTCAGACTTCTTCAGAAAGCCTTTTAGGAGCTTCTGGCATCCTGGTGCTTCATCCCCTGTGGATGTCTGTCTAATTGACCTGTCTGCTTCACCGACCACAACTGCCAGCTCCATCTCCACTGCCCAGTCCAGAAGTGGTCACGTAATAGGCACTGGAGAAACATCTGTTCAGCTGCTGAACGAACCACCAATATTCTGCCTTTACACAACTATGCCTTACATCAAAAGGTATCTTTTCTCTGCTAGTAAATACTAAGTGTACAAAATGGAAGATCTCTATAGACATGAGGTGGGTTATGGCATTTTGACTTTCTACACATGTCACGTTCTTCACACATATATTTTAATCCTCCACGCCTGCAAATCCTGCAGTTGATTTCAGTTTTTGTGTTTGGGTTTATTTGTTTAAAACCATTTCTGACAGGCTTTGTTTCGTTTTCCCTGGCATTTCATGTCCCTAATGTTTATAAATCAAGCCACTTTTAAATGGCCTCTTACACGCTGTGACCTCCATCTCTTTGTTCATCATGTAATAGGTACCTCCATTTGCTTTCTCGTCTCTATCCTCATCACTACCCTTTCTTGTTTTCACTAAAGTTATTTATTCAACTTAATGGGCTCAGCAGCTCACAGGTCAGCTTTGAGACCTTCTTGTTTCCCTGATCTTCCCAACCAGTCTTGTGCCCTATGGATTTCTAGTTATTGAATTGACACTGCAGGCTGCTTGTGGTCTTTACCTGAAGGGCTGCCACTGTTGCTTTAATGTTAAAGTTGCTAACGGTGAGCTCTTAAAATGAGGAGTTAAAGACCAGATTTTACAAATGTTGCTCTTTTAAAAACCTAGAGAAAATTCCTCATGCAAATACACGTTTTAGCATTGTTTTGAGATGCCAATTCGAAGGCACTGTCTTTTTTTCATGTGCGAAAACCCACTCCCTCAGAAACTGAAAACCTTGCGCGTTGCTGGTGGGAATGTAAAATGGGACAGCTTCTGTGGAAAACCATATGGCGAATTCCTCAAAGAAAAGAATTAAAATAGAATTACCATTTGATACAGCAATTCAACCAAAGAATTGAAGTAGGGACTCGAACAGATATTTGTATATCCATGTTTATAGCAGCATTATTCACAATAGCCAAAAGGTGGAAAGAACCCAGATGTCCATCGATGGATAAATGGATAAACAAAATGCCATATGTATGTACTATGGAATATTATTCAGTATTAAATAGGAATAAAATTCTGATACACGCTACAATAGGGATGAACCCTGAAGACATTATACAAATTGAAATAAGCCAGTCACAAAAGGACAAGTATTGTATGATTCTACTTATGAGAGGTACTTAGAACAGTCAAATTCATGGAGACAAAGTGGAACAGTGGTTACCAGGGGCTGGAGGAGAGGAGAATGGGGACTTATTGCTTAGTATGGAGTTTCAGTTTGGGTTGATGAAAAAGTTCTGGAGATGGATAGTGGTGATGGTTGCACAACAATATAAATATATTTAATGCCACTGAATCACACACTCAAGAATGGTTACAGTGATCAATTTTGTTATATTCTACAATAAAATTTTAAAACAAAAAACCAAAAATGGACTCCCTCTCATTTCACCTCCCTATTGCCTCTGTTAAGTGGAAAGTTCCAAAAGTATTTTTATTCTTCTTTCAATCATCTTATTGTGATTTTCAGGTATAACACGTTTTTTGCTTTCCTTTAAAAAAAAATATAATAGATCATAATAGCTCAATGGTATCAGATTACTTTAAAATGTTCTTGGAAAGGGCATGTTCTCCAAAATGGGCCCCAGCCTGACTGGCAGAAGACATGCTTCACTTGCTGGAAGCGAGCCCGGGCCTTCCTGGTCCTGACCTCTGAGGGGTCCCATTCCGATGGGACTTAGGTCACAGTAACAGACTATGCCAAAGTGCCAGGCTTCATTTCATCTCAAGATGATTCAAGAAGAGCTGAGGGATGTGCTGGCATTGCAACGTTCATTTGTAAGAACAAGTGGATCGTACTTGCCAAGAAGTCATGCAGCTTCCCAGCCCTTTCAGTCCCCACCCACGCCACACTCTCCCTGTAGCGAGACAAGGGACAGAGCCTCATTCAAGCTGAATGGTCCTTTATTCCCAGCATCACTGTGAACAGAGATGCTGTGCAAACACCCCCAGTGGCGCTGCTCTGGCTCTTGCCCCTACGTTTCTACCAACACACAGACGCTGCTTGCAGCTCCTGAGATGTCTTGTGCTTCTCTGCTTTGCCAGGATTGATCTTTTTCCATAATATACTCTTCCCTTCCCTTATTTGCATGGATAACCCTTCCGGAAATAAGAAATGCTCTTTCTTCTTTCCCTTGTGAAGCTTTAACTGATTTTGTATGCATTATAGCCTCCTAAGCAATATTGACAATGTCTCTTTTTCTTATTAAATCTGGTGTGTGTGTGTGTATACACCATGCATTGCAAGTATTTATTAACATGTCTGCCTACCCTATAACTAGGAGCCCCATGAAGCAAGCGACTTCTTATTGAGCTTTACAAGCCCAGGGCCTAGCCAAATGACTAACGTACAGTTATGCTGAATCACTGCTCACAGAATGAGAAGAGGTATGATGGAAAGATACTGATTCAATCCTACTGACTGCCATTCCCTTCTTATGAGTAGCTTAGATCTTTATTTTTCAAAAGAGCAAATAAGAGTTGCTTCCAACCTAATTGGATAATTCAAAGATATGGTAAACCACAGAACCACGGAGCTGTCCCGGAACTGCTGTTTCACTTGACTGCCTTCTGCAGAACAGAAACAGTGTTATTCATCTGTGTACCTGCAAAGACTAAGTTGCACGTATTTGGCACCTCATATATGTTGCTAAATGAATACATGACCTTATGACACAAATATACTCCAATCCCCATCATTAGCTATTAGAATTGAGATAGATTGTTTATCATTTCATGTATATTTCTTGCTTCTAGCTAGAGAAAAAGTTCCTGGAGGACATGGCCCTTGTTTCGTACATCTCTCATATATATAATATTCACATAGCAGACACTCTCCAAATATCTGTTTAAGTAAGGGAAGTGCCTTATTCGTTATATTCTGGATTCAAATCTGGCAGAACTCTACTCTCTAGAAGTAATCCGGGCATCACAAAAGGCCTCCCGTCCTTTGCAGGAGACACTTCTGGTGGCTAAACATTCCCAATGCTCTCCTCCTTGCCACCTCCCACAGCATGTCTACAAAGTCAAAACTCAATTCTCCAGCCTCCCTTGCAGCTACAAGTGGCTGCTGACAGGTTCCTGCCAATGGGACCTAAACAGATGGATAAAAAGACAGTCCTGGAACTGACAAAACAGATGTTGATACCGCCCTTCCTTCTCTCTCTCTGCCTTGAATGCTGATGAGTTATCTAGAGCTGCTATAGGCCTTCTGTGTCAATAGGGCTCCAAACATGAGTGAAAGCCAAGAGGCTAACAGCCACACTGGCTCTGCCATCACTGGGCTACTCAATCTATGTTCGTAATTGCCTCCCTCTGGACTTGGGGCTCTGGGAGAGAAATAATCCCTTAGTTGTTAAGCCACTTTGAATCAGGTGTTCTCTAACATTCAGATGAACCAGTCCAAACTAACATACGATTCCATTTTAACCAGTTACATATGATTGCTTAGCTCTTCCTTATGGAGAAAAATAAGAAAACTGAAATCCTAGTGAAACATTATAGTCTGGGTTTCATAACTCCCATTATGACTTAGAAAGCTTACCTAAGTATAATACCACCTTAGCAAGGAAGATGTACGTTAAGAATGCATGTTGTTATCAAGAAAATTATCATCAGAGGTAGACTCAATCCAGGTCTCCCACTGTGAAGACCTGAGGGCAAAAGTCTTAATTCACCTGGGGGCCTTTGGTGCCCAGAATACTCACAAAAACTTTTGCGCGAACGAGTAAGGATGTGTTCATGAGTGTCAGGTCACTAATGTTTTAACATGAAAATAAAGCAATGTACCAGAAATGTCTCAGGAACATAAGCTTGGGTTAAGCTAGCAGACAGGAAGCACAATGTCTATTTGGGCAAAGGAACCTGTCCAGTGGACATCTTCTATGGCAGGGGTGAGCAAATGTCAGCCCACGGGCTAAGTCCAGCCTACCACCTGTTTACATATGCCTTGTGAGCCAAGAATAATTTTTACATCTTTAAATGGTTGGGAAGAAACCTAAAGAAATATTTTGTGACCTAAAAATAGATGAAATTCAAATGTCAGTGTCCATAAATAAAGTTTTATTGGAACACAGCCATGTTATTTATATATTGTCTATGACCACTCTTGCTACAATGGTGGAGGTGAGTAGTGGTGACAGAGACCATATGGTCTGCAGAGACTAAAATATTTGCTAGCTGGCCCTTTACAAAAATAAGTCTGCTGAGTGAGCCCTGTCCTAGGGTAGAGTGGAACCATGTTCTGGAGGACCCTGCGGTCCAAGAACCCCAGCCCCCTTCACTTTATCATCAAAGAAGAACTCATGGATCTTTGAGGAACTCGCCTCTGACTTATTCTGCACTCCCCCACTCCCAGGCAATTTAAATAAGCTAAATTATGTTTGATTTTATCATTTGGGTCAGGCTATGAGGAGACAGAATATGACTTCCAAACCTCTCCTTGGTCAGCTAAATGTGGTTCTGCAAATATATGTCGAAGCTTAACATTTGTAAATACAGGTTGAAGTCTTTTTCTTACCATCAAAAAGAACACGGTGGTGGGGGGGTGGGGTGGTGGTGGGATGAACTGGGAGATTGGGACTGACATATACACACTAATATGTATAAAATGGATAACTAATAAGAATATGTATAAAAAAATAAACAAAATAAAATTCAAAAATTCAAAAAAAAGTACTTGGCATACAGTAGACCAAAAAAAAAAAAAAAAGACAGCTATTATTTATCCCAATGCCATCTTTTTTAAAATTTATTTATTTATTAAAAAAAAAAAAAAAAAGAACATGGTAAAACACAAACTTCCAAACGGGTAACTCGGAGGCATTAAAAGAGGACATGCCCATTCCCAGCCAGTCTGGAAGGGACCAGTAATAGACGCATCCCTTATTCTAAACAAGAGGAGGAAGCCACTCTGCTGATGAGGAGAGAAGGAGGAAAAAAATATGGAACGTGAACAGTTGGACCCCCAATGCACACTCTATTGTCCTCACGATTCGGCCCGACGGCAGCCTTGACAGCTACCGTGTGGCCGCCAGAGCTGGGCCTGGATGACTCTGTCTCAGCCAGGTGTTCAGACCACGTGTGGCTGTGTCGGGACACTGCCTGCTCCGAGCCACCTGAAGCACACTCACTCCAGCTCATGTGTCTACAGAGGCGATTTCCTCTTTGTAAAATACTTTAAGGGAACCTTCAAGTATTCCCAGAGACTACTTAAGGGTAACAACCACAGCAGATATTCACCTTTCCTACCCATGATACCTGGACTAGACAATCTAAACACAGAAGATGTTTAGATAATGCTTAACTTACACACTTCACCATCAGTAGAGTAGGGGAAGGCTCTGGACAACCTCTAAGGCACACAGACATTAACTCTTCTCTTTCGTGAAGAGGATACAAAGGCAGATATACTCAGAAGTTCTATGAAGCTTTAGAGGATTGAGGTATCAGACTGATAAAGAAATAGGTGGTTTACAATGGTGACCAAAACATTTGTATCCATGATACTATAAGAAACAGATTTCATATTGTGAACCAGTGCCCAAACACGTCTCTATCTATATAGATGAACTGAAACAAGTTCTCATAAAACACATGATCTGCTCTGATTTTTTTCCTCATGAAAGGCTGAGTGAGGAGCCCAGACTCCCACCCTCCCCAGGCTATAATAAGGTACTCCAAATCCCACAACGGGGTGGCATCATAGAAGGCCAGGTAGACAGCCCAGACTTTCATCTCTGTCAGCTGGTAAGGAGGCCAGATGTCATTTGAGTTGCGGGGAGGCTAGACTTCCAGCCTCACCACAGCAGGCAGCCCCTCCTTCCTGGGCTGATGTTGAGGAAGCCTGATGGGAGTCAGGACTTTCACCACCTCCCAGTGATAAATAACTAAGAGGCCCCACCTCCCAGGTAGCAACTTCAGAGTGGGGAACGTGGATTTCAAACTCCACTTGGCCAGAATGGTGTTAAAGAAAGCTGGCTAGGGCTTTCCCGGTGGTGCAGTGGTTAAGAATCCACCTGCCAATGCAGGGGACACAGGTTCGAGCCCTGGTCCGGGAAGATCCTACATGCCACGGAGCAACTAAGCCTGTGAGCCACAACTACTGAGCCCGCGAGCCTAGAGCCTGTGCTCTGCAACAAGAGAAGCCACCGCAAGAAGCCCATGCACCGCGATGAAGAGCAGCCCCCACTCGCCGCAACCAGAGAAAGCCCGCGCGCAGCAACAAAGACCCAATGCAGCCAAAAATAAATAAATAAAAAATAAATTTATTTAAAAAAAAGAAAGCCGGCTAAAACAGACGGTTTAATTTTCAGCATCCCATAACATAAAATGAAAATGTCCAAGTTTTGATTAAACAAACAAAAAAATCACTCATAATCAAGAACCAGGAGGTTCTCATACTGAATGAGAAAAGACAAATCAACAGATGCCAACACCAAGATGACAGATCTCAGAATTATTTGACAAAGATTTTAAAGCAGGCCACGTAAAAAATGCTTCCATGAGCAATTAATACACACACACACACACACACACACACCAGAAAGCTTCAGCCAAGAAAGTCTCAAAGAAATAAAAGACAAAGAAGAGAAATGGAAATGTTAAAACTAAAAAATATCCAAAATAAGAAGCTCAGTGGACGGGTTCAAGAGCCGAATGGAGGAGACGAAGGAAGATTTCACTGGAAAGGGTAGAGGGAGCTTCCTTGGCAACGCAAGTGTTCTACCTCTTGCTTTGGTTACACAACACTATACAAGTATCAAAACTCTAAACTGAACACTTTAGATATTTGCTTTCTGTTGGATATAAAATAATCTTAAAAATGTAACAAAATACAAACACTAGATATACTTTAAGAATTTACAAATGTTTTTGAACCCTGTGCTTTTATTCTTATCCCTCTGCCCTACCCAACACACACCTACGCATTGATTCAAGCCCAAGCTCTATACTTATTTGCTATATATATATAAGTAGGGCAAGTTATATTACCTCTTTTCCATAAAATGGAAATACTAATATTACCTTATTACTCGCCACACATTGTTATTGTATTGACAATACAAAAGTAAAGTGAGATAACACATATGGGACACCTGACACCTACCACATGCTCAATGAGCATCCATTCTCCATGTATATCCTTCGGCCCTCCTCCATCACAACGGGGGAATAGTTGGCACTAATAATTTCAACAATTGTTAAATAGGCAAAATGGTAGTCATGTAACTTTAAAAGAACATAGTACAGACTTGAAAAGTAGGAGTCCTAAGTGAAAAGGGAAAACCAAAGTGAAACTAAAAAAAAAAAAAAAAGTGAAAGCCAGAAGGAAAAAAGGACAGTTTTTCAAATATATAAACAACCTTGGTGAGAGTTGAGAAATGAGGTTAGAAATAAAGATAAAAGCAAATAGCTGCACCTTGTAACATACTCTCTATGGGTGAGCTGACGGCATTCTCTGTCAAACCAAATTAATGAAAAAAAAAAGTGTCTCTAACTGTTTAGAAAGTCTTTACATAGTACAGTCTGGTATTTTGGGAAGAGAGGAGGAAGTAGTACAGAATTAACATATGGAGGACATCGCATCGTCTATCACTAAGGTATTAATTAGTAGAAAGAGGGAATTGGAAATTAGAAGGAGAAAAAGACTTAAGAGATACTAAGGCACTTGTTTAAGGCCACCATGAAAATGGCAAAGGGGAAATGAAAACAAAAACTCTTTCACATCACATACAATGCTGTTCCCACCACACCATGCTACTCTGGGGAAATAAGGGTTTTTTTCTCTCTACATCTTAATTATTCTTTAGCCAGTAAAATCATGGGCTTTGGAGTCCAATAAATCTGGTTCTGCCACTGACTAGCTGTGTGGTCTTGGGCAACTTACTCAGCTTTAAGTTGGAGTTATCTTACCTATAAAATTGAGATAATCATAACTTTTTTACAACGCTTTAGAAGAATTAGATGAAAATGTATTTAAAGTGCTTAGTTAATGCCTGGCACCTTACTAAGTGCCCCACAAATGGTAACCACTGCAATAATTATTACTTCCTTCACTCTTGTTAATATCTTCATGATATTGATTTCTTCAAAAGCAAATACCGTGACCCTTGGATTACACATCTGCATGCACGAGCACACACAACTCCACTAAAAAGAAAGGGGTAACTAAATGGTCAGTGTGGTTAGGAAAGGGAGAAGAGGACAAAAGGTCAGAAAGGCTTCAGAGAAGAAAAAGCAGCTTTAAAACTCTCTTGCAAGGGTCATCCTGGCAGCTAAGGAAAAAAAGAATATTTCAGGCAGAAACATGGGTTTTCTGTCAAATCAGGGAAACATGAAAAAGGTGTGATAGGTTCCGGTTTGACTTGATGAATGTGGGTGTTCTCCTTCCCCGAGGGGGTGGAGCGAGATCATCTTAACAGGCAATTTGTTTGCTCATATTCTCTATTCATAGTAATGCTCAGACAAAAGGAACATTCGAGTTTTAACAAGCCTCATCCCTCATTTCACCTGATCTTCCCAAATGTATTATATGCTATCTACGTGTGTGTATATGTATGGACTTGTGTATGAGTATATATACACATAAGTCAAAGATCATATTATCTAAAAGATCAAAGAAGAGCTGTAACAATGGAGGAAATGGACAGAATGCAATTTAAGGATTGAGAATTGGCATTTTAAAAACTTGTGGTGATCTGAGGACTAAAAGTAGCTCAAAAGTCAACAGAGCCTTTAACAGGCATACAACTTGCTAGAGAATAATTTTAAAAAATGTTCATTTTAAAGTATCTCAAATTTACTAAGAAAATTGATAAGATGCCATCCAAATCGGTATCACAAATCGCAACTCAATACTCCTTGGTCAATCCTTTGAAGCCACATTGTCCAATATGGGAGCCAACAGTTACATGTGGCTATTTTAGTTTAATTATATTTAAGAACAGCTTGAAATTTAGTTCCTCAGTCACACCAGCCACATTTCTATTGCTCAACAACTACGTGTGGCTATGGCTACCATATCGGACAGTGCAGATCATTGAACATTTCCATCATTAAACAAAGTTCTATTGGATAGCACAAATTTGAAAAAAAAAATCAGTGTCTTTCTTCCTAATGTTAAAATCAATTTGTTTTGTTTTGTAAACGTTACTCGAAAAAGAACTGAGAAAATAAGAATTTGAAAATGATTTCTGGCTTTTCTATATTTGTATTAGTGATTTAAATAACCATATCTACATTTTAGGAATAAGAAAAAGATTAAATATAATGCCATAATTAGGAATATTTTAAAAACTTTGCTCTTTGAGAACGAAGATCCCTGCAAGATCCCTGCAATAGAAGATCCCTGTCTATTGCTCTTTCATACACATTTCAAATATGCTTTTGTAGAACTGATGTTCTTGTTTGGTTATTTTAGACAACTGTCAGATCTCTGAATAAACTATCCCCCAACTAACTGCCTCTGTTGCTACAAATCAGGTTTTTTCTTTCCTTTTTTAATAAGTTTTTAGAGACCCAAGATTATCTGAGAAAGACAAAGATAAACTAGGAATCAAAGATAAATCAGCTCCGGCAAAGCTCACAGTCTACTGAAATAGTGGCTCCCAGATGTCTACCCAGAGAAGAGAGATGAGATGAAAATTTCATTGGTCCTCAATGAAATGAAAACAGCCTCTTGTGAGTTTTTCACTGGCCACATGTTTTCAGTATAAAGGCACGTCCTTATTTTCATATTGTCTTCCCTGCATTTCCTGGTGTCGACTCCTTATCTTCTATGAAATTAAATAAGAGATGGTAAGTACCTCAGCATCTGTGCACATAAGTTTTAATGTCTGTGCACATAAGTTTTAACGTTAGCAAAAAAGTTATAGAAACTGAGTGTCCCCATTTTAAAAAATTACTTGCCTATGAAAGCTAGAGGATTGAATATTTCTATGATAATGACCAAAAATAAGCAGGCCAATAGTTATCTGCAGATGATATGAGGAGAGGAGAGGGTGGGAATAAACGTTGCTGAAAAAGTAATGATGAGAGGCTTCAAAAATGAGAAGGGAAATGATTACCTCCAACCCGCAAAAAAAATCAGGCAAGATTTCATAGGCACTTGGTATGTCAGACAGGGTTTGAAGAAGAGGTGAGGTTTGCACTCATAGATCAGGGGAAGGTGTCCAAGCAGAAGGGCCAATTTTAAACAAAGTACAGGGACTTTCCTGGTAGCGCAGTGGTTAAGAATCTGTCTGCCAATGCAGGGGACATGAGCTCGAGCCCTGGTCCGGGAAGATCCCACATGCCGTGGAGCAACTGAGCCCGTGCGCCACAACTACTGAGCCTGTGCTCTAGAGCCTGCGAGCCACAACTACTGAGCCCTCCTGCTGCCACTACTGAAGCCCGTGCACCTAGAGCCCGTGCTCTGCAACAAGAGAAGCCACCGCAGTGAGAAGCCCAAGCACCGCAAAGAAGAGTAGCCCCTGCTCACTGCAACGAGAGAAAGCCCACATGCAGCAACGAAGACCCGACGCAGCCAAAAATAAATAAATAAATAAATTTATCAAAAAAAAAAAAGTACAGATTAGGGAATTTTGGAGCATTTACAAGCAGGAACAAGTTTTTTAAAATCTAAAGTACATGAAAAGAAATCTTGAAGATGAGACAGGATAATCTGAGAGCAGATTATAATGAGTTTGAGGTCTTGGGTATTACAGCAAGAGGTCTAATATTCTTTCACTAATCAGTTGGAAAGTCAAGGTTTTGAGCAGGGAGAAATTTAGCTAATGTTGTGTTTCAGTAACATGGATGACTAAGATTATTCACGTGTTGATATGCAAGCGACCTTTGAGATACAGTTTAAGTCTCATTAAAACTCTCTCCCCTATTCCAACACATACCTGTATTGCTTCATCTGAACTTCCAAAGCTTTCTTTCATTACCCAGGGCACTGTGCTACCACTTCTTCAAGTTACTACCCAAAAGTTAGGCATCAAATAGATCATGTTCTTGTTAATTATCAACATCATTACCTGTGTCCCTTTCAATACTGGGCTCATCATAAGGGCTAATAATGCCTGCTGGTACAAGTCAACACATACCCCGTAGCCCTTACGTCCCCACCTGTGAGTCCTAGAGCTGAACACTGGTGGGTGTGCATGCTGTGGACATGTTAATCACATACATGCACAATGCCCTAGGAGACAATGAAAACAAAACCACAAGAGAACGGCAGAGAGTGTGACTGCGTGTTTGAGAAAGGATTTATATTCCTACTTAGCTTTTCAAATCAGACTATGCTTCTAAAATATTTTAGCAGTGTCTTCATTGGTATAGATCTTCTTGGCTGGTATACAAACGAAAACAACGCTAAAGAATACACTCTGAAAGATTAGCAATTCATTTTATGGTGTTGTAAATTATTTCTAAAGATGCTTCTAGTCAGTTCTCAACATGACAGCCATTAAAACATTGTAAACACCAACTGTTACCATCTAAATCTCTCCTTAAGATTAGAGAGAAGGGGGCTGGATCAAATACATAAGGCTCAGATCAAAGAAAGTTATCAGTCCAACCATTTGCCTCCTTGGCTGCTGCTATCAAAAGCCATGAGAAAGATGCCACCACTCTAATTTCATGTTTTCCAGTTTCAGCTGAATCCTCAAGCTGCCCTGTCTTCTGTCTTCTCCACCCTCCTCCCATAAGTCTATTAACATGCTTAAGTCTCGCCCTGTATCATAATCCTCCCCCAACTCTGTCATTCACATATTAACAAACTTCTCCCTTTTTTCCCCTTTCCCGACAGTAAGACTGTTAAAAGTACACTACTGTTTATAGTTTAGGCAGACCTATACGGGCACTGTTATAAGCACTTAACCTGCTAGGGTGGATCAGATTACCATTTGATAAACATTCACTCCCCTACCCTTGGAGCAGAATATGTCTCCATACAATGACTTTGGTCTTGACCATGTAAGTTAATTTGGCCAATGGATGTGAGTGTAGGAGACGTGAGCAACAGAATTCAACATACTTATGAAGTTTTCTTTGCCGTCATATGCACTTGTTATAAGCGGAGAAAAAGCATGCCCAGAGGCTACTGCCCTTTCAATCTTGACCCTAGAATGAGACACACTGCAGAACTGGCCCCAAGAGCCTACTTAGCCTCTCTTGGCAGAGAGGTAGAGAGAACCAGACCCACAGGAGTCTGCCAGCCACAGCAGGACCCTGCTCTCTATCCTAAGGCCAATGTGGGGGGGGGGCCTTTAAAGGATGCAGCTCCTAGGGAAAGTCATCTCCATCCCATCCAGATGCTGTCTGGGGTCCCTTTAAATCCTTCAGCACGCAGCATACTGTTATAGAAGCATGCACTGCAACACAATAATTGTTTATGCATTTACCACACCACCAATGCCAACTTGTCCCCCTACAATGGTAACTCTAATTCAGGCTAAAAACAAGAGCGACTAAGCTCTGGTAATGTCAGTGAGCGCTTAGAGGAACAGATATTTGCAATGATGGGTCTCACCCCTTTGAACACATGACCTGAATATTTCTGAGACAGGATAAGAAAAAGACATCCAAAGCTAGGGGAGCAATCCACAACAGCCATGCCAATCTCAGAGCAGATCCTGACTGCTTGCTGTGCAGGCAGCAGAACTGAATCTGGGAAGCAGCTGGTGCTAGAGGAGGTGGCTCTGCCAGCTGCTACTAAAATAGACCAGAGAGTAGCAGGCATTTCATCAGCCGTCAACCCTCTGCCCCCATGTGCACGGCTGACTCCTTGTTATTGAAGCCTCTACTTAAGCATCATCTCCTCAGTGAAGACATTCCTGACCACGAAATCTAAATAGCTTCCCAGGCAAACAACACCTTATCATTCTGTTTTGATTCTCGACACACAGCCCTTGGTGCTCTCTGATACTGAATGGTGTATGTGTTTACTGTCTGACTCCATCAACGAAAAATTGTAAGTCATGAGAAGAAGGGGCCTTGCCTATGTCATTGTTACAACCCTACTACAAGGCCTGGTACATGGGCAGCACTTGGTAAGTAACTGTTGAATAAATGAATGAACGAGAATGGGATGTCCTCTTTTACACACATCCTTCCCTTTGGTATTTGTTTTCCTCTGCAAGGCTGCTGCAAATGTTCCCGTTTAACAGTCATCTTCGAAGTCCACAGACATATGCAAGGTTTAATGTGTATTGTGTCTCTGCATTTTTCTGAGTAAAGAAACCCTAGCTTTCATTAGACAATCAAAGGATCCATATCTGCTATGGGATTAAATTGTCCCCTCACAACCACCAAAATAAATCATATGTTGAAATCTTAACCCCTGATGTGACCATATTTGGAGACAGAACCTTGAAAGAGGTAATTAAGGTTAAATGAACACATAAGGGTGGGCCTTAATCCAATATAACTGGCATCCTTATAAAAAGAGGAAAAGACTGGAGGGATGTGTATGTACACAAAAAAAGGCAATCTGCAAGCCCAGGAGAAAGGTCTTGAGAGAAGCCAAACCTGCCGACACCTTGATCTTGGGCTTCTAGCCTGCAGAACTGTGAGAAATTTCTGTTAAGATATCCGGTCTGTGGCATTTTGTGATGACAGCCCTAGGACTCTAATATAATATCCCTGTAAAGTTGAGAACACCAATAAGAAGCTCCTATTTATTTGAGCAACTAAGTAGGCTATATTCCTTGCATATATTGCCTCATTTCTTCATCCCCCAAGTCCTGCTGAATGAATAGAATTGCTCCCATTCCACAGACCAGTAAATAAAGTCAGGACCTAAACCCAGTCAATAGTTCATCTTAGCTGCACACTAGAATCACCTGGAGAATGTGTAAAATCACTCTTACCTGGCCAACCAGGAGAGATCCCAAGTTTATTGGTCCTCAAAGAGCCCAGGCATCTGGTACTTCTAATGATTAGCCAGAATTAAGAACCACTGAGTAAGGCAATCACAATCCCCAAAACTTTGTGATACTCTGGTTATGGGCCTCCCCAGGTTCTAATGGCAACTACTACTGCTCGACTGTCAAAGGGCTCCCGCTCATGGTATGCTCCGTGAATCTTGGTTATTCTGTCTCAGTCCACCTCCATTCACCCTGTTTCCACAACAGCCCACTATTTGCTTGGGGATAATGCCCTCCCCCTCTTCCCACTCCTTATGGTTCAGGTGGGATTTTGCCAATTCCTGAGCATAAGTACAGGCACTGGCCCTAAACCCATCAGCACTTTCCATTATCCCTGATCACATGACCTACGCTGTCCAGTCAGAGACCTCTGCACTTGTGTGGGAAAAGATGGGTCCACAGGAGGCTATGAGGCAGGAACTGCTATGGCAGTCCTGACCTCTCAAGATGAAAGCCTGCCTGTGAATAGGGCTAACACAGCAGCAGAGGAGCCAACAGAAAGAAATGGAGTTCAGGTGACACAACTAGAGACCTAGCCTTGGGAAAGGTTTCATCTATATAGATCTACACCCAGGCTTCTTAGTTGGGTGAGCCAACATATAGCCTCTTCGTACTCAAGACTGGTTGAGTTGAGTTGGGTTTTCCGAGATTGACATGATACATACGATATGAATTGCAAACAAACACCTAGCCTCATGACTAGAAGGGTCTTCAGATATCAGTGGAGTGGTTTTCTAACTTTGTGTGTTGGGTAAGGAATTTGGATTTTATCCTGAGTTCAGCAGGATGCTCCTCAAGGGTTTTAAGCAAGCAAACTGGTGTTTCAAGATTTTTCTAAGAAAAATTATACCGTTTCTGTATGCAACACATTTGGAAGGCTCAAAACTGGAGTCAAAAAAATTAGATGAGCGGCTCTTGGGCTCTCCTGGTGAGAAGAGATGAAGACCTAAGGTAGGACAAACGTAGTGAAAATGAGAGGAGATGGGTTTGTAAATCATTTAGATCAGGGGTTGACTAGCTTTTTCTATCAGGGGCCAGACAGTAAATATTTACAGCTTTGCGAACCAGTGTTGCAACTGCCCAACACTGCCACTGCAGTACAAAAGCAGCAATAAATACATAAACTAATGAGCATAACTCTGTCGTAATAAAATTTTATTTAAGGAAATGGATGGTCGTTTGCCAAACCCTGACTTAAACAGTAAAAAGGGTCAAACTCAGTAATTGACTGGATGTGAGGAAGGAGGGAAAGGAAGAGTCAAGGCATTGCAGCTACTGGGTTTGAGGATCTTTATGTTCTCAGTGTTTGGTCCCAGAATCATAAATTCATTGAGTCGCTGAATGTCAGAGGATAGAAACTCATTAAAATTATATAGTTTAACCACTTCATTTTATTGGTTATGATATTGAGGGCAGGTGCCTCTGATGTAGCAGCTAGTTAGCAGTGCAGGCAGGACCAGAATTTCTAACTGGTTTCAGTCATGCCTCTATTGTACTGCACTCCTCTCTTCTGTGCCTCTAGATAAAAAAATTTCCCTCTCTGCCTTGAGACTACCATGTTATATGTAATAAAAATTATCATCTATTTAATAAGTAATACTAGACATCTATGATATGTCCCGGGTCCACTGAGAGACTGTCTCCCATCTAGAAACCTTAAAATCTTATCTTTGTTATACACATTTTCCCCAAGCCATTTTTGTGCTTCTGATTTTTTTTTTAGATCTGATATTTTAAGTGGTTGTTAAACATACGTCATACTTCTCTGCTCTAAGGATTATTCACTTTCTAATCTGAACAATGTTTTATGTTAAAAGCATATAAAGAATTTATTCAAGCCAAGAGCTAAAGCACTGCTTATTCAGCCTCATGACAGGAAAAGAATAAATCACAGACATGCATTATCAGAATATAACCACAGTTGACTCCAATTGAAGACCAAAAAATCCTACTAAAAGCCAAGTAAAATGCCTTATGCCTGCTATGCAAAACCAAAAACCATACAAAGAAAAAGCCTAGAAGAAAATATGCCAAATACTAACAGTGGCTGTCTTTTGAAGTTGGGTCCATGGATAATTTTTTTCTTTCTACTTTCCAAAGGGTATACATAATAAGTGTGTAATTATAATTATTTTAAAAGGTTAATTTGAAAGGTAGGGAAATGTTGCTATGTTGCATTTTTTAAAATTCTTGAATTTCTAATAGTATCTTGCTCTAGGATAGTAACAAAATATAGTAAATTATGCAAAAAATTTTAAAAACCTTTAGGCTTGCAACAAACTATACTTTTAGGTCTAAAGAGCTGATAAAGCTTTATAACTGGATAAATAATTTTTTTCTTCATGCCTATTGAATGATTCTTCTTTAAGTATTTCCAGACACCATATTCTCCTATTATCCTATTTTCCTATACAGTCCCCTTTTTTCTCATCTCCTGACAAACCCAACATGGTTGGCCAACTGAGTCTAATTTCAAGTTTTTCTGAACAATTATCTTTAAACACAATTGCTGGCTTCCCTGGTGGCGCAGTGGTTAAGAATCCGCCTGCCAATGCAGGGGACACGGGTTCGAGCCCTGGTCCGGGAAGATCCCACACGCCGTGGAGCAACTAAGCCCGTGAGCCACAACTACTGAAGCCCACGCGCCTCGAGCCCGTGCTCCGCAACAAGAGAAGCCACCGCAATGAGAAGCCTGCGCACCACAACGAAGAGTAGCCCCCGCTCGCCGCAACTAGAGAAAGCCCGCGCACAGCAATGAAGACCCAATGCAGCCAAAAATAAATAAATTAATTTTTAAAAATATTAAAAAAATAAACACAATTGCCTCATTCTCCTCAGGAGCGAGGTCTTGCTCCCTTCTTGCTTCTTTCAGGGACTCTTGATCCTACTGGTGGCTCCCTGAGACTGGGAACCCAGATGTCAAAATGAAGACAAAGGCATTATCAGAGAGCAAGTGGTCATGCCAACAGGTGAGTCCTTTTGGTTCAACAGTTGGCTCTTCATAAAGGCCAGCTCAGCATCATCCAGCTCTCCTCAATTTCCACCCCAGTGATGAAGAACTGGTGGGAAGATGCAGAGAGAAAGAGCGGAGAAAAAGCTAGTCAGGATGGAAAGAGGAAGCTGTGGGTGACCGGTGGGGACATCTCTCCACTCTAAGTTCAAAAAGATCCAGTCAGCAGAAAGGAGCAGACGGGAAAGTCTCTAGGAAGCAGTCAGCAGAATGTGTGCTTAAATCAAGTTCCAAAATGCTGCCATCTGAACACACAAGTATCAGCAAGGTCGTAAGAGGAGCAGCTCTGTTAACCCAGCCAGCACTTTTCCACTTGCCCTTTTTCAGGCCAATTTATGGTTGGTGCCACTTCAACACCAACTCCTGATCTCAAATATAAAATATACTCTTGCCCCAAGAAGTTCCGTAAACAGGAAACCCTCTCTTTTGGGGTTGAATCTATGTTGGTTTGCATGACTGCCTTGGCCAAATCTGAGGACTACACATGCACTACAACACTAGGATGGAAGTCAGGACATACAGGCTTTTTCCTACATCCTATCATACATTGTTCTCAAAGCCTGATGTGCTGAGCGAAATATGAATTCATCCAACAATTGTTTTCTGAGCACCTACTTTGCACCAGGTATTTTTCCAGGTGCTCAAATACATCCATGAAAAAACAAAGATGACAACTGTAGTGGAGGGAAATTTCTGGTTAAAAGAATCCTCTTCAGAGATGGAAATTACTAGAAAATCTACATTTAGATTGCTAACTTTCTTAAAAATAATAAAATATAACCAGACATTGAACCTTATCTGGAAGTTAATGAGTAACAAGGCATATACCCAGCAATCATATATTGGAGTTTGAATATTGGGTTTTCTGAGTAATTAACCAGCCCAATAAAAAAAAAAAGACCTAAAAATCGTGATATAAGACGACCCACTCCCTTGTCCTAAAAAATATCCAGCCAGTTCATCTTATAATGAAAACCATGATTGACAGGCCCAATTTATACATAGAGAACTTTCTAATTTTTTTTTTTTTTAATGTGGGCTATGTGGGCAGAGAGCCTAGTATCTACAAACATCTGACAACATCCAACCAAAAAAGACCAGAATGAATAGAAAGAAAAGCATCCTGGAAGAAATACAGAGAGTGAAGTAAACCTCAATTGAAAAAAATAAAAATGTTAGCACTAATATCTTTTCATATTTTATTGAGGATATTACATCCACAAAATAAGATTAGGATGCTGTAAAAACTTTAGGAAGCCAAAAAAATCTCTGGAAAAGTTAAAAATGATAGTAGAAATTGTAAATGCCACAGAAATTTGAAAGATAAAATTAATCTACCAGAAAACAGAACAAAAAGAACAGAGATGAGAAATAGAAAACATAGACTTCAAAAATAAGAACCAGTCCAGGAACTTCATCATCTCAAAAATAGCAGCCAGAGAAATAAAGAACAGAATGAATTGAATAAAAGGAAATCCAATAAATAATTCAAAAAAATTCTCAGAAATGAATGACATGAGTTTCCACTTTGAAAAACCACTAAATACACAATGCAATGGAAAAAAACAGACTCACACCAAAGTGCATTCTCATGAAATTTCTCAACACTAGGGATAAAAAGATTAAATAATTTCAAGAAAAAAATGTGTATTTCATACCAATGATCAAGAATCAGAAGGCTTCAGATTTCTCAAAACCAAAACTGGAAACTAGAAGATATTAGAGACTTCAAAATTGTGAGGAAAGAAAATGTCCAACTTACATTTAAAAGTCTAATGAAGTTATCAATTAAGTACAAGGGTAGAATAAACACTTTTTCAGATACGCAAGTTCTCCAAAGTATGCTTCCCATGTACCTTTTCTCAGGAGGTAACTGGAGGATGTGCTCCATCAAAACCAAGGTGAAAACAAAGTAAGAGATAGATCTAGGATCCTAGAAGAGGGAATATAACACAAAGACACCAGGAAAGGCAACCCAAGGACAGTGGTGAAAGGAAATCCAAACATGACAGCTCTAAAGTAAGTCTAGAGAACAACTAGACTTATTTAAAACAAGTCAGAATTCTTTGGGGAAATTCTCTTCAATGAGAAGAGACTGACAATACCTAATATATGAATGTACTGGGAGGAGATTTAACAAATTTTTGTTTGGAATTAGCGATAAGTTTATAGGACACTAAGCAAAAACAACACATTTTAAGCAATTTTTTTAAAAAAAGATCATGACATTTTAAAATTATGTTCACAAAACTAATAATAATAAAATCTAGATTTTAAGTTTATAAAGTGCTTATCACACTTCCTTGCACATAGTAAGTACTCAAAGAACTTAGACACTATGATGATGATTTTAACAATACATACATACACAGGCTTCATTCTCAGCTTCTTTTATTAAGTGGCCTCAGACAAATTACTTACCTAATGCCTGTTTCCTCATACACAAAATGAGAATAAGTACATTGTAGTAGGCATTAGAGAAAATGGTTATAAGCCACACCCTTGGTATACAGTAAACGTTTAATAAATGGTAGAGAACATTTATCTGTCTATACTTGTATATAAAATATCTGGGTACGTTTCATCATCTGAAAATGTAATCCTAACATAAATATTTAACAATTAGAACACAGATACGTAGTAGTGAACATAAGAAATGCAATGATTCTGAATCAAAGATTACTTAATCAAAGATTTTAGAACACTGAGAATAAAAATGGCTGGCAGAAAAGGAACGAAGCTGTGCTATTTGCAGAGACATGGATGGACCCAGAGACTGTCATACAGAGTGAAATAAGTCAGAAAGAGAAAAACAAATATCATATAATATCGCTTATATGTGGAATCTAGAAAAATGATACAGATGAACTTATTTGCAAAGCAGAAATAGAGACACAGATGTAGAGAAAAAAACGTATGGATACCAAGGGGGGTAGGATGAATTGGGAGTTTGGGATTGACACATATACAATACTATATACACTACTATGTATAAAATAGATAACTGATGAGAACCTGCTATATAGCACAGGGAACTCTACTCAATGCTCTGTGGTGACCTAAATGGGAAGGAAGTCCAAAAAAGAGGGGATACGTGCATACGTATAGCTGATTCACTTTGCTGTACAGCAGAAACACAACATTGTAAAGCAACTATACCCCAGTAAAAATAAAAAAGAGTAAAGAGTAAGAAATACAGCTTTAAGTACATTACTTAAAGTTATAAAAGTTAACCAATGAAAGGAAAAAACAAAATAATAAAAATGGCTGAACTGCTTCCACTGTATAACAAGAAGAAAACATCAATGAAACATTAGGGAATAACTAGATAGACCAAAATAAAACTCCGGAAGAAAAGGATGGGTAGAAAACTTTGTTAAAGGAACATACTGAAATTTACAAGTATAAAATGCCTTGGCAGTAATCAAATAAAAGTAGTGCACATGAATCAATAAGCTGTAATAAAAGTTGATGGGCATAACTAAAGAAAATTTTACAAGTGTGAGTTCTACAATTAACCTGGATCCTGTCCTCATCTTGCACAGACCTCTCATGCCACCTAATACACATACACCCTTCATTATAAAAGGTAAGTGTTTTCTATGGCTCTGGCCTTGACAATGACCGTCAACAAGTTACAGGAACAGAGCTGATAGAATGTGATGATACCCTGTGAAACATGGGCAGAGTTATGTATTTGTTGCCCTCTCAAGGGCTCCCATCATCGCCCTCATTAGTGCTGTATCGAAAGAGAATGAAATTGATCACTGTGCTTACAAACATTTTTTAAGAAGGAGGAGGGAGAATAAAATGCATTAATATTTTATCAAGAATTAAACAGCTATTAAGATTTGCTACAATGACTTATGTTAAACCAGATATAACCAGTAACCTACATAAAGCCCAGGAGGAAATATGAACTCTCCCAGGGTGTATCTACTGGGTGTATCAGGGTGGCCTACTTGTTTCATGGCAACAGAATGGGCACTGAAGTCATCTGAACTTGGGTTTGAATTCTTGCTCCATCATTTACCAGC
This sequence comes from Balaenoptera acutorostrata, assembly GCF_949987535.1. Taxonomy (NCBI): domain Eukaryota; kingdom Metazoa; phylum Chordata; class Mammalia; order Artiodactyla; family Balaenopteridae; genus Balaenoptera; species Balaenoptera acutorostrata. The sequence goes on along the minus strand of NC_080080.1, from coordinate 20,333,553 downwards.
TGCTGATTTGGAGGAAATTATTTAGTCTCTCTGGGCCTTAATTTTGGCATGCAGGAAATGAATATTAACCACCACCTCATAGGATTATTGGGAACAGGCAGGGTATTCAAAACCACCAGTATGGCCTGAACCCCCATCCATCAGAACAGTCCTTCGCTATCAACCACCAGTACAGCTGCACCAGGGTACGCTGGCTAAAGAGCAATCCCAACTGCTAATATCAGCAAGTGCCTAATAAATGTTAGCTACTGTTCTTCTTAGTTTCTTATTTCTGTGCTTACGATTTTTTTTCTTTCTATGGTAAATAGGAAGAATTTTCATACCTGAAAAAAGTGTTTTTAAATATTACTTTAATGTAACTATTTAGAAGATATGGTTATAGAGAATCAACAAAATACTGGGAGAGAAAAAGAGGAACTTATCCCTTGAGCCAGAGATTAGGTGCCTCCAGAGAACTACATGACCTCAGGCTCCATTCTGGCTGCCTTCATCCATAATTGAAGAAAAATTCTTGATCCCTTTTACATCATCCCACTTCAAATCAGGCACTGCGCCATGCCTTCCAAATCATGGCAGCAATGACAGAAGCCATAGTGAAAAAGACTTGAGACACCAAGTTCTAAATCTAAGTTCTGCTGCTAATGAGTTGTGACCCTGGGTAAGGGAGCCTTCACATCCTTATTTATGAAATGGGAACAAGAGCGCCTGTTCCAGCTGCCAACGGGTCAGCTGTGGCTCAAATGAGAAGCTGTACTTGGGAAGGCACGGAGTGCTGTGTCAAGCCAGGGCAGTATGATTACGATGATGATGGCCTTGGGGTGAGCCCCAGCAAACGCACGGATGCCAAAGCTATCAGCTATTGAGTTTCAATTAAGAAACCCTGGCCAGGCAAAGCAGGTCAGAGGGAGGCAGGAGCTTCATGGGGTTGTAGAGAGACACTTCGCAAGCAATAGAATGAACATCAGCAAGGGAAAATCACTCTCCCTTACCATTAGAGTCAGGGACAATGGCCTCAGCACCCTGGAAACCTAAATCTTATGGCCTTTAAAAGCAGAAAGGGGGCAGGAGATAGAAGGAAATGGAGATAATGTTCCCATCTTGGCAAAACTCTGAAATTGGCCAAATTTATTTTCAGCATCTTTTCCCTTCCTTTCTGACATCACTCCTACTTGCTGTTATTTTCCTGAAACCCTATACCCTGGCTGTAGGATCAGAGTGCCCTTGCGGTACCTGCTGGCTGGCCTATGCACCCAACCAACCCCTGCTCCACAAGCAAGCACCACCCCCCGCCAAGGCCTAACCTCTCCAGAAGAAGACTCATGTTCTGAAAATTATACCCTCCCAACATTTGAGAATTAGGAGTCCTCTGATTCCATCCCTGTCCTACCTGGAGTTAGTTATTACAAAATAAACTCACATACAAGAAATTGTCAGTGACCCACATGTTCTTATAGATCATCCTTTAAAAATTTTTATCGATATAACTGACATAACAGTATATTAGTAGGCGATTGTTTAATAGTCTCACTTTTAAAGAAAATTCTGAAGATGATAATGTCTTCATCCAATATTCCCCAAAGTGTCCTAACTAGGAAATTGGATGAACATCTTTTGTTTTTAATCAAATTCCTGCTTTACCATGTACTAGCTGAGTGAGTTAACATCTCTGTGCCCGTTTTGTTATTTGTAAATAGGGATGATAATGGTACCTACCTCACAGGATTCATGTGAAGTTTAATGAGTTAATATATGATAAGTAGTTATACTATGTGATAAGCAATATTCTAGGTATTAATTTTTTTAATAGTCATGTTTTTATTTTAAAGTTACAACACTCCTATCTGTACCACCCACCCCTTCCAGAAAGAACACCTTCTCCAAGAGATAATACATCTAAACTCCGGATGGCCCTCGTTCTAACAGTTATCTCTTTTATCCTCTGTATCTTCAAAATCTCCCTCTCTACTGGGTCAATGTACACACAGTCTAGAAACACTCTCAAATATTTCATAGCTTAAAAAATACAGGCTTTCTTTGAACTGCTTCCCATCTAGGTTAGACCCCTTGTCTTCCTTCTTCCAGTTTCTCACCACATTTACAACTCCTTTGACCTTGATCTCTCCTTGCCATAACTATTTCTCCCTTCTTTCCACTTCCATACATTTTCTTTCCATTTCTATGCATTTGCATCAAGAGCTGCTTCCTTGACACCCCTGAAGAATTATAACGTGGATTTGCCTTCCCATTTCATCCGAATGCCAAACCCCTGGGCACTTCCCAGCACATGTCTTGCTGGCTGTCCTAGTGCATCAGGTGATGCTGAGACGCTCCACTCTGAAATGGTACCCCTACCTCCACTGGCTGCTTCTTCCCATCTCCTTCAGCCTCCTCTTCCTCATCCCATCCCTTAACACTGCAGGTGCCTGGTGGTCATGCTCTTCTCACAGGAGATCTCCCTCTTTCGTCCACCTATTCTCTTGCCTTAGATATGTACATAGAAGGATGTGAGAAGCACAACATGTGAACATGTGGAAGAAAGGCCTTCGAGGTAGGAAGACCAGCATAAACAACATGGGAGGGATTCAAGGTGCCCTGTGAGCCAGCACACAGCTGATCGCTGGGCCCCTTAAATATTAGGGAAGTTTCCTAAGGGAAAAGGGGTGGGAGATCAGCCTGGAGCAGGAAGGCTGTGACACTCTGGGAAGGTCCCTGACTGTTTTAGACTGTGAGCTAGATTTTATTGGCAGTGGAGCAGCCCTGAAGAGTTGGGAGCAATTACGTGGCTGCCGCACCCTGTAACTACACGATCTCAAATCCTATGTTTTCTCCCCTATGAAATATTTCTCACATCTGCTCCTCTGTTCCTTTCTTTTACGTTACCTTATTATCACTTCAGCTTCCTTGTTTTTTCAGTTTCTCCAGGCTATGATCAAACTTTCCATAGCAGTTAAATGTTTTTTTTTTTTTAAAAAAACCTATAAGAACTTCTCATGGGGAGTTCAGGGCAGTGGGAGGGCCATTGCTGTGGGCATGGTGGCTCGCTGATTGAGAGAGAGCAGGGCCCTCTACACTGCCCACCCTGCCCATGTCCATACCTTTTTTACTTTTTCGCAACCCGAGCCTTGAATATGAAGCAACTGTAAGCCCCATGAGGCGAAGGTTCGTGGCCTTACATTCTTTTATATCACTCGGTGAATCCCGTTCACAGCGCTGAGCTTATCACAAGTGCACGATGAATATTTGTTATTCAAATAAAATAGAAATGCACACTAATTTGTGCTGGGCACATAAGTGAACATGGAAAGTCTCATGGGAAAACAACAGCCACAGCAAAAACGCAAAGACTTCGAGCTCCTTACACAGAGGGAAGCTAAAGTGTAGAGAGCCAAGATCAAGATAAATGCCTTCTCAGAGATTTGATCTAAAAACCTGGAATAGTTTTCCTTATTGTAGAGCCCAAATAAGCAACGCTTTGTTTATTACACTGGTTTTCTTCCCCCCTTCAATTACTAATGTTCCCGATAGACAGCTACTAAACCAGAACCAAACTACCAAATTAAAACAAAACCAGAAAGCAACACAGGACGGTGAAAAAGCATGGACTCTAGAATATGGCAAAGTTGGCAACAAAGCCCTGTCCTACCAGGAATAAGCTGTGCAGCCTTGGAAAAATTATCGATACTTATCTTCTCTGGACCAAAAGTCTCTCAGCTATTGGCTGGGAAAACCACCTATCCCATTGCATTATGAAAACTAATGTTTGGAGAATGGCCATCAAGAGGCTGGCTCAGAGTAGACAGTAGTAACTAACAGAAAGATATTAGTTCTCTTGCTTACTCAACAAATAGTTGTGTGCTATGTGCCAGACATAGTTGTAGGCACTAGAGATTTATCAGAATAAAAAAGTCAAATGCATGTTCTCATGAAGATCATCATGCTCATCCTTAGTCCCTGGAGAAAAGAATAAAAGCCCCTGTCCCCTTTGCCATGAAAAATATACATAATGTCCATATATATATTGTGCATATAGTTTAAGGGGGTCAAGGATCCCATGAGACCTTCAGTCCCCTATTGTGATCTTAGATTAAGAATCCTGTCTGCATACCAGCATCTCCAAATATGCTTATTAAGAATGACTCAGGCCATGTGTTAGATTCAAGGCCCCATTTCTGACTTATTAAAAAATACCATCCAAGTGCCCCAGAAGAATCTTAAAGGAAACACTACGTAAGCAGATCTGTCTTCAGAACACCTGCTTTTCCTAAGCTTATCCACAGCATTATAGGACTATAAATCAAACCCTGCTAGAGACTGGCGTATATTAGATGCTCGATAAATACCTGTGAATGTAAAATGAAGGACATTCTATTTCCAACCTACAGTAAGTAAATGCTATACCTAGGGGCTTCCCTGGTGGCGCAGTGGTTGAGAATCTGCCTGCTAGTGCAGGGGACACGGGTTCGAGCCCTGGTCTGGGAAGATCCCACATGCCGCGGAGCAACTAGGCCCGTGAGCCACAATTACTGAGCCTGCGAGTCTGGAGCCTGTGCTCCGCAACAAGAGAGGCCGCGATAATGAGAGGCCCGCGCATCGCGATGAAGAGTGGCCCCCGCTCGCCGCAACTGGAGAAAGCCCTCGCGCAGAAACGAAGACCCAACACAGCCATAAATAAATAAACCCAAAGGTTTAAAAAAAAAAAAAATGCTATACGTACCTAAATTTCCTAGATGACCCTTAACACCAAACTCCAGACAAAAATCAAGTGCAAAGTACATCTACTGAAGCCTGGTTAGTATTATATTTTCACCTCCATGTAATGCACAGGCACCTTCTCAAACGAAAAACACGAAATCCCTAAACTGATATTTTACAACCTCAAACAGGGTAGCATAGTGTTAAGGCAACCATGTATCATAGGAATTCTGTAGCTATCCTAAATTCAAATATCCCATCCCACGGTCCCAGAGACCAGTGGGAAATCCTAATGTGTCCATACCCAAATTATACCTCCAAGACCATGTTTTGCATTTGGAAGCAATTCTGTTATCAGGCCCTCTACCCAATTTGTGGTTGAGCAAAATGTGGTCTTTGGGAGCAGTGCTTGGTTTACCTGCAATGTATAAAGGGAGAGCTCATGACCCAATTCTCAATCAGAATCACACACAGCTGCAAAACAAGCCTGGCCCCTGCCATACCCAAAACTTAAATCACTCTGGAGACTGGGTCAACTAACCTTTTCTTAGGCTTCATAAAATGGAGTCCTTGGCTTCTCTGACGACTCCCCTTGGTGGGCAAGACCAATTCCTTCCAGGGACAGGTTAAGTGTTTCCTGCTCCAGTTAAACTCACTTTCCGTGGCCTCTCAAATATGGTCTTCCCTTTTTTGTCTTCATGTTCTTACCCAAATTTCCTCCAAAGGTAAGCCCTCCCTCATCTAGGCTGCTTTCCTTACCTGTTTTGCCACAATAACCAAAAAAAAAAAAATCAATATCCAGAACTTGATGGCAAATTCCTGTTACTGTGCATTAAAAAAGGGAATTTAAACAGCTTTCTTTTGGATGCAAAACCAGTGGTATTTCTAGGCTATATCCATCCTTGAAGTCTGGACTAACCTGGAAACCAGGATGTACAGTTGCCATTGCTATACTTGCGTGCTTTTCTGTAATATAGCTCAAGGAACCCACTTCTGGAAAACTGTTTCCTTCTAATCCCATCCAACCGCCTGCTTAGTTCCTGTTCTCTTTTTCTTCTGAGGTCCTCATTATCAGCAGAGGATTAGTAGAAAAAAAATCCAAATTGAGGAAAATACGTGTGAGACACAGTAACTTTAGAAAAGTTTGACAGTTTCTTATAAGTTAAAACACACTATGACTCCAAAATTCCACTCCTAGCTATTTATACAAGAGAAATAAATATGTTCACACAAAAACCTGCATGCAACTGTTGATAGTGATTTCTTCATTATTACCCCAAACTGGAAACAATCCAAATGTATGACTGGTGAATAAACTGCGGTACATCCATCCAATGGAATACTACTCACCAATTAAAAGGACTGAATGATTGATACATGCAACAACATGGATGACTCCCAAATGCATTTCACTAAATGAAAGAACTCAGACGCAGATGACAACATAGTACATGATATCATTTATATAACCTCTGGAAAAGGCAAAAGTATAAAGACAGTTCAGAGCAGTGTGTGTCAGGGGTTGTGAATAGAGTAAAGGGCAACTAAAGGGCACAAGAAAACCTTTTGGGCTGTAGCAACTGAACTTGATTGTCTTGGTGGTTACAAGACTGAATACATTGTATACATTTGCCAAAACTCAAAGAACTTCAAAAGATAAATTTTACTGAATGTAAATTATACCTTAATAATCTGATTTCTAAACTTTTTTAAAGTACTAATATAGAACATGGAGAAAAATCTTGAAATAGGGACTCAAGTTTCAAAACTTAATAGCGAAACAGTCTGAATGATACTTTATCTTGAAAGGAGAAACGGAGAAGTTTATCTCCCATTTAACCAAACTTTATAGTTGTAAATGTGTGTTAATTCTTAGAACAAAAACCAAAAAAAATCAATTGTCTGTTACATAATTCCTGCAACAAGATTTATGTCAGCAGGACAAAACATTTTTCATTTCATGTTTGACTTTTCACAGCCCATTTATAAAGATCATTTTTTCCCCAAAGTATTATATTTCAGGGCATCACTTTTCACCAAAGACTTCTCCTAATCCTTAGGTGGTCTAATATTTTTCTTTGCTTCCTACCAAAACAGTGTCTCGGTCAATTTTCTCTTCTTTAATGGTTACCAGGCCTAACTCAGCCAAATCTTAATTGGGTCACAGCTGTGTGATTTCGTCAGTTTTCCAATGTCACTTTCATAAGAGTCCATGAAATTTTTTCCTCTTTTGCATGGCTTGAAATTTCTCTTTGCAGTCAATTTACATACACATTGTATGACTGGGCAATTATCAGACCATCTACGAGAGCCCGGACTACAAAATTGTGGGTGTTAAGTGGAAAGTAAATTTTTGGTGGGGAGAGATTAAGTGTTGAGTCTCCAATGAATAAATACACTCATCTTATGATCACTTTTACTTTTCGCTGCTACCTCATAACTTCAGGGAATTACATAATGAATACCATTCCTTTCTTCGAGACTACAATTATACCAGACACTGTACTACCACAGGGCCATAAAAACGGCTTAGCTGCTTTCTCAAACGTGGCAGGAAGGCAAGGAGAGACAGCAGCTTCACCATCATCTTGTCCAATATTTGCTTAGTGTTTATTGAGCAACTACCAAACCAGGTCCTAAGAGCTTTGATGCTGATTGAACCCTCTCAACACGCCTACGAGGTCATCACTACTAATATCCCCATTTGACAGATGAGCAGAGAAGTCTCAGAGTTGCTCAGGTCCACAGCGCAGGCCCTTGGCAGGGCTGGGGCTCACACCCAATCTGCCTGCAGAGCTTGTATGCTTACAGACAGCACTGTGCGTGCCACAGCTCCCATGGTGAGGCACCAGCAGGCCTGAGCTCATTCTGTACCTACGGCCAATCCACAAACATCAAATCCCTGAAGACGTGGTATTTACTGGACAGAACAGCACCAAACACCTTCTAGAGCATCAAGGGCAGCCGAGGAGCAAAGGAATTGAACTTGCCAGCTGGCTCCTCCCAGCCCCAGGTGGCCTTGGAAAAAGGCTGCAGAAAGAAGGCAGCGAGGCGGCCACCCCTGTCCCCTGACAAATGCCACCCCTGTGTGCTCTTCCCTCGGGAGGCAAGCTATACGAGCAGCTTCTTGCACCCACGCTTTAGAAAAATCAGACTAAATATAGCCAAGTTCGCTCTCATGAGCCAGCTCTGAGCTGGTAGTGCTGCTACATCCACATCAGAAAATTGGGGAAGAATCAGTTTGACTTACAGGAGAGCAGCTTTCCTTGCTTGCTCTTGTAGTTACAAAAGGACCATGGGCAAGATCCAACGGGGCTGCAGGGAGTGCTGGAGGTCTGGCCAAGCAGATAATCGAGCCCACAGGGAAAGGAACGTACCAGACGTGAGAGGAGCTTCCTCATTAACTTTCCTGCCCATAGAGGGCTAAACCACCACAACACCAGGACTTGGGGGTAGCACACATTCTACATACAGCCCTCTGTTCCATGCCCTTCCCCCATTCCCCACCCATCAGTATCGTACTCAACAGCTCACTCAAATGCTATCCCCTTGGTTAGGCCATCCCATCCCATCCAGCTCAGAACCAAATGCTCCATTTGTTCTCTGACCGCCCACGTTATGCTGCTTGTACTTTTATTTAGCACTTATATCATGCAGCCTAATCTGAATCTCTGTCTCCAGCAAAGTGGAGGCGGGGGACGGCTAAGCTTCCTTCTTAGTAGCCCCCCCAAATCTAGTAGAGTTCCTTGCACACAGGCAGTGCTCTCCTGTTTATCAACAGCAAATGCAAAACCTGCCTGAATGCCAGGAAAAGGGAGTTTGCAATTTTCTTCATTAAATGCACAATGTCTGACGCTCAGTCCCCAGAGTTCAGGCACAGGTTTCAGATCCCAGGCTGTCCCTCCTGTGATGTGTCCCACAGCATTACGGATCACAGCTACACCGGCAGAGGTTCTACACCACCTCCCCCTTGTTAGCGCCAGCCCTAGTTCCTTCTGGCCAAAGAGCACAGCAAGACAGACAAGAAAGAAGGGTGGGCTGAAAGGAATTAGCAAGGGCGTGGCCAGATAACAGCAGGATTAGACTGAAGCCCTGTCTGAACCAGTTAGAGGTCACGAAGAAGAGCTGGGAGTGGCAGGAACTCCTGTCGCAGCAAGTGTACAAGCAGGGCTTGGGACCCCACTTCTCCCTCACGCACAGTCACTGGACGGGAGTTTTCAGCGAAGGCTTCATATTCACCACTCTCATGTCCTAAAATAGAGTGATGGATACAAGCTGCTGCTGGACAGTCAGATCTCATGGGCTAGAGAACAAAATAAATATTAGAAAAAAAGAATAAAAGACCCTTGGTGAAAAGTGAAATGAAAGAGAATCGAGTAGCAGGTAGTTGAACACTGACACCGGATGCCGCACGGAGCTGAGAGGGAAGCGTGTTGACAGTCGCGCTGCTTTTACAACAAGCACTCTGCAAATGAACGCAGCTGGGAGTTCTTCTTGGGGGGGTGTATAGGGGCTACCACAGAAATCAGATGCACTCATTAGCCTACCCATTCATTCATTCAGTCTGCCATTCATTCATGGATTCGTTTGTTTAACAAACCTCACACGGAGTCTACCATGGGCCAGGCATAAGGCACCGTGCCTGCCCTCAGAAAGCACCACCAAGCAGAAATGCACATAAACCTTGCTCTCAACATGGAAATGCAGTTAGAAAAAACTGGAGGCAGGCTAGTACCAGGAGAGCCACCGTCCTCCTTACTTCCCGTGTCATAGGAGCAATCCAAGAGAATGGCACTGCTGGTCCCTCTCCACCCTCTATGGGCTCTCCTCGGGCGAGGAGAAGACAAGTGGTGAGGTGAAAGCCTGTGAAAGGGAACAATGCATCCGGAGTTGGGGCCTCTCCCGCTCTGGGTCCCAGACGCCTGCTGCAGGAGCCCATCTTCTCTCTGCTGTCCAGGCTGCCAGTGTTACAGAGGCAGGCGGTCCTGTGAGGGGTAAACTCGCTGCTGGGGTGCAGTAGTAGCAAACCCACTTTACCATCCGGCCCAAAGTCAGGAAGAATAACCCCTGCACCCTTGTAATCAAGATGACGTCTTTATCCCCCTCTGTGATTGTGACTCAGCTCTGAACGCCAGCAGGGCACAGAGTCATCATTTACGATTGCTTCTCTTTGCCACGAGGTTCCGAGGTATCTTGTTTTCCCTTTTTTCCCCAGCCGCTGTTATGATTACTTATCCTTACAATATTTTGGTGATGGGAAGTTTTGTTACTCTTTTACAGGAGAAAAACTATAGAACTTGAGCACTGAATGACTAATCAGAGGCCATTTGATGAGTCAATTTGTTCACTTTGGATGTAAAATGTGGATCCCTTAGCCCAATGTCATTCAGAGCACATAGCCGACAACTGGAAATCTTTTTGGAGGGTGGTGAATATTGGGACGCGTCTTTCTGCCATGGAAGAGGAGCTATTATTCTATTAGATCTGGAACAGAAACACTATATACAAAATTTATCCACTCCATTTTCTTATACAGCTGAGGATGAAGCAAGGAGGAGAGGAAATGTGGACCAGGAGTAGGAAAAGCCTTCTCTTGCTCTGGGGCATTTATACTTCACTCATGAAACAATTACTGAGGTCCAAATAAGTGCCAGACACCAATCTTGGAATACAGAGGTGAATACAATACTATGCCTGATGAATCCACTTTTTTCCTCTCCCTTCAACCCATTAGTGTTAGAAAACAGTGCCTCAATGAAGACAACTGTCTACACAATCTGTCCACGGAGAAGGGATTACTCTTGGTTTCTACAGGCTACCTCCTTTCTAGAGGTCCTAGTTCTCCAGCTATTTGGAGTAATTTCTTATAATTTGTTTTTAAGACAATGGATGCCAATACAATCCCAATCTGAATGCAGACCATAATGTGTTCTGTGGCTGGAAAGCTCAGCTTTAAGCTGCCCATAAATGTAAGGCTTGGGTCACAACCAGATTAGGAAGTAGACATAGGATGCTGTAATTAATTCAAAGAAAGCCTAACCCAGGGTAGCCATAAAATACCTCCAAGCTACACGTTTAGCAAAGTGAATGACCCCTCTTTTTCATCTTAAACTCCAAGTTACAAGTTTAGCAAAATGAATGAGCCCCCTACTTGCTCTTAACACTTTTACAAGTTCAAGCTTACTTAAGAAAACAGGTTACACATTGTAAGAAAAACAAACAAACTTCTAATTTGCTACTAATTACAAAGACTGGCATGAATCAGTGAAAATTCAGGATACAAAACAGGTTCCAAACAGTACCGCTTTTTTTAATAGGAGGAGAAGGATGGGAGGGAGTGCAAGTAATATTTACTGAGAATCCATGCCCTAGCCACTCTTAATAAGCCCTTTCCTTTATTTAATCTTCACAACTTTAGTGGGACCTAAACAGTAGCGTGCCCATTTTTTCCAGATGCAGAAACGAAACCTCAGATGTTAAGTAACATGTATTATATTTCCTATTCCATTTCCTCTGGCAATATTCCTTATTCTCTAAATCAGTGTTTCTCAGTGAGCTTGGGGAAACTGCTTGTTCCTTGGTTTTGGGTTGGGAATTTTGTATGAGATGGCCATGCACGACAGGACACTTAGCATCCCTGGGTCCATGGGCCTAAAATATCAATACCAGCCCCTGCAAATCTCAAACATGCCCTAGGAGGAAAATGTCCCTCCTCAGGTGAGAGCCACTGCCTTCAAACCTCTCAAAAGTTCCTTATTTTACGGCATTTGGGCTCCTAAGAAAGCCCCATGCACCCTTATGGAGTCAGTTACAAAAGCTCCATGGATTTATTTCCCATGCATTTCATGAGCATTTATTGAGTACCTATCATGGGTCAGGTAGTGTACTATTGCCTGGGAGTATAAAGTCAAAGAGTACATGGTCCCCACTCCCCAGGGGCTGTAGTCTTAGAGTCTAGTGAGAGACGTTAAGTACGTTAAGTAAGGCAAGCGTTAAACGTAAGCACAGGTGCTGAGGAGACAATGCAGGAGGCACCTCTCACAGACCGGGCAGAGCACTCAGAAGGCGGAGGGAAGGGAGGGTTGAGACAGGTTCCCAGAGGAGGTGAAGTTTTCCCTGAGCCTTGAAAGACCAAACGAGAGTAGCTAGGAAGGGCCAAGTTCAAACCAAGAAAGCTGCCTTTGTAAAGACCAGAGATAGGAATATTTGCAGCCAAAGTTTAAAATATTCCCTTTAGTCTTCAAGTTGAGGCCTCATTGTGATTCAAACTCAGGATCTCCTGTTTACTAGACAGGCACTTTAACCAAACAAGTCACTAGAAAATAAAATAAGCTCTCCACAGTCCAGGCATACTTCCTTTCAAAGCCTCTGTTTTTGTAAGGTCTGGCTTCGCTGGTATAATAACCCATCAGACAAGAAATATGACTAATTCTATACTTCTTCCAGCGAGCAGGAAATTGCTTTCAAGTACATCATGGACTGGCAACCAGTGGGAGTGACCTTCACTTGAGGACACCGGAGAGTGAGGAAGAGAAGAGATAATGTCATCTGAGGGGTGAGGTAGAGAGGTGCCAGTAAGTCAACTTGCCCTTAGCCTCAAGCTCAGAATGAACTTTATCTCGTGTTTTTTGTTTTTTTCATCTAAAGTCTTGTCTCAGTTACCATCAACTGTAACAATGCAAAAAGCCAGATTCTCACCCTATTATTACATTTGCACAGAAAACTTTGGTTGTTTTTTCAAAGCCATATATATGAGATTTATATGTGTGTATATAGATTTATATATATATATATATATATATATATATATATAAATTTAAAAGCCAAATATATAAGAACAGTAAAGGTAAGTAGATAGGTGGATAGAAGTGCCCAGCTGGGGATCTCTGAACCTGAGACAGCCCAAAAGCAAGAGTTTCCCGAGTTAATGGGTGCTGACCACAAGACCTGGGTTATTGCTGCTTCAAGTTGTTAAGTAATTACAAAGACAGCAAGAGTCAGATTAGTTCAGTTGCTCTCACCTGGGGCGGGTAGGGGAGGGGGACGCCAGCAAACCCTTGTGGTTCCTTCTTTCCTTCAGCCTCCAAGGAACAGGCTCACTTCCCCTTGGCAAGGAGCCTGCTGCAGCTGGCAGGCATGCCCTCTTTTTCCAACACCAGCTTCCCCTCTGACCTGAACCACACTCAGGAACCATAATTCTGTAGATGAACTTACACTCCCCTTTGGTCCCATGATCATTTCAATTTATCATTCAGGCACAGTGTGACTGCTCGTTTGACATCACAAACACGTCTGGCCCACATATTTTTCCCCAGAAACTACCCTCAACAAGAAAGCCAGTCTTCCAAGGTGAGAGCATCTGAAATGAAAACTTGGGATCCCACACGAACCGCCTGTCCCTGCTTTCAACCAGGCAGTTCAAAGGTGGCAACATCATAAAGCCCAAACTGCAAAGCCAAAGACCAAAATTATAGGAGGAAAGCAGAAGGTGGGCTTCAAAGAAAAGGATTCACCCCAATGGAAGAGGTTGGCTGTCCTTATCCCTGGCTGATTCCATTTCGTTTCTATAAACTTTGCTAACCTCGGGAGGGTTGTTTAAAGAGACAGGTGTAGGGACACCTCCACCCTCTGAGTACATCTGCTGCTATCGCTGCTGCGTACACACGACGAGGGGCCCTCGACCCAATAGCAGTCCATGCTTCCCGATGACGCACCTGGCGAGGGTCTTCTCCCATGTGTGGAGGCCAAAGTGAGCATCCCCAACCTCGAGGCCACCGAGCCGGCCCTGGCGGGGTGCGGCAGCGAAAAGGGCACCTCGGGGCTAAGACCTCCAAGCGCTCCCTCAGGCTTTTCCCCCACACCCAGCACATCGTTTCGCATTAGGGACACTTCGCCTCCAACCCGAGAGTGCTGCGCATCTACCTGTCTTTCCAAAGTAACTGAATAAAGCACCTACTGGCCCTCCGTGGCTCAGGTGAGTGCCAAGAGGTGTAAGAGGAAAGGGCCCGCTTGCCACCACCCACTTTCCTCTCCTCCCCACGTTCCCCAAGCTTCATCGGGGATGTGTGTATCGGGGTGCGCGGGTTAAGAGGGAGCTTAAAATGCCCAAGCGTCCCTTACCTTCCACAGCCATTCTCTCAGAGCTTCCCTAACGCATGCATAATTTTCTGGGCCGAGATACTCCTCCTGCCCCGCGCTCCCCTCCCTCCTCGCGCTTTCGCCTAAATATTCTGCGCTCATCTGCTCCAGGACCAACCTGCCGTGGTCACGCAAAGCGAGGCTGGCGGCTCCCGGCTCGGCGCAGAGCAGCCTGGGAATTGTAGTTCCCTCTCGTTCCTCCGACCCGGGAGAGCACCCCGAGTCCTGCGAAGGACGCGACCCCGCCTCCACACTGGGATGGCATCGCCGGCTTCATCGGGCCTAGGCAGAGAAATCCCTCTTGGCGGGGCGGGGGGGGGGGGGTCTCATGAGTAGACCCGGGAACCCTGGGAGGTAGCTGGGACTACATTTCCCAAGATGCCGTGCGCTGGATTTCGTTCCGCGCCAGGAGCAGAGACCCGTGATTGAGCTCTTCCCTGTCGATTAGAAGGGGGTAAGCACCTGGTAGGGCTCGTGCGGGAGGCAGGAGGCGGCGGGGTTTGTGGTGTGACCTTCTGGGCTTGTCGCTGGCCTTCTTGGCCACCCAGTTAGTGAGGGGAGCAGAGCCGCCGGCCGGCTCTGTTTTTCCGCCTGGGCCAGAGAGCCGCTGCACAGGGTGCGGTTGAAACTTGTTACTCAGACCTGGGAAGTGGGCTAGGGAGAATCTTGCCAGGTGATACAGCTGTATTCTGATCCTTCAGGTGATTCAGGTGGCTAAACACTTCGCGTAGGCATGGGGGATGGCCTAAAAAACCCGAACAGGTATCACCCCTAAGGGGTTATTAGAAACAAAATCTGGGAACCAGGATTCCACCTGAGGATGTCAGATGATGGAAACCTGTGTGGCTTCCAAGACAGGAGGCTTTCAGCTTGACTGGTCTGGGAGCCCCTTGGCGGTCAGTGATAGGGCCTAATAATTAACAGCATCTGAGAGTGTTCTTTCAACTTAGGAACTTCTGTCCTAATTCCAGGTGCTGGGAGTGCTGTAAGCAGACAGGAAAAAGAATCACGCTGAAGGCAACAGAATTCCAGAGCTGGTAAATACTGGTAAGAATGAAGTTCCCAGACTTTTTTTCCTGCGTGTGGAAATACAGATGCATTTATCGCTGGTAGAGGTGAGGGAATGGCCTTGGGAACAGATCAGACTCAGATTGAGTAAGATTTTTTTTTTTTTTTTTTTGAGTAAGATTTTTAAAGGCCTGGAGCTCAGAAGATTTTTAAAGGCCTGAGTTCAGAATTGCATGTGGTCCACCCAGACCCCAGCTCTTCTGCCCCTACCCCATATTTAATTTTTAAAGAAATTACTCTGGAAAATAACTCCAAGGAAATACAAGGATTCGATTCTTGCTGTCCTGATGACTACTTAGATTTTCTTTGTCCCTCTTGGTGATAATTTTTTTTTTTAAACACTGAACAATTTTGTTTCTGAGCGCATATGTGCACACCTGTTTTTGTGGTCACTAAGTATGTGCTTAGTCCTCCTATTGGGTAACATGGACGTGTCTGCGTACTTTTAAAAATACCTGTAACCAGTAAATGCCCTTGGTGATACTTTAACTCTGAGTTCATGGAGCTGTACGCAATTCAAACCCAAGCCTTCCATCCTTGGTACAGTAGAGAGAGTCCTGTTCAGTGAGACACGCTTGCCATGGGCAAAATAAGTAAAAATAATGATAATATTAATAATACCAACGCTGACAAAGTGCATCAGAATCTCTGGAGGTAGGGCTCCCATCCCCAGCACTGTTTTTCTTTTTGCAAGTACTTTAGGAGATTCTAATCTGTAGCTTCTATTGCACAATCTTGTTAAAGGGATAGAGACCAAAATGCCTGGGTAAGAAGGAAAGAGGGGGCATATTTGGCATTCCTCTCTGTTTCCTGCTCTGTTAACCTGTCACTGAGTCTTGTTGCATCTTCCTGAGTGTGGGCTTCCTCTCTACTCTCTCTGCTGTATTTAAGTAATGTCAGTGCCTCCACTGGTTCCATGAGGTCAGGGATGGACTCTGGTACTGCTCACCTTTGATGTTCCAGCCACCAGCACTGCCTGGCACATAATAAATATTTAATACATATATTATGTGTTTATAAATAATGCCTGACTGAAGGAGTGTGTGAATAAGCTACCTAATGATGATTAGGTCTCCATTTTCCCCCATGAAACTGCAAGTTCGTATTTCACTTTTGTTTGTTTTAATGTTTCATACTCTTAGAAGTAGATATTTTCATCAATTCAAAAATGACCTAGAGACAAGTTAATCTAAGCCCCCTCATTTCACAGTTAAGGCAGAAAAGTTGAAGGGTTTGCCCAGATCACACCGTGGCCAGTGTCCACAACTGGTCCAGACCAAGGCTCTTTTGGCGAGGACAGGGGTGGGTTGTGGGAAGATTTCTGTTGCTCTAGACACAGCTCAGCTTGGTTTGATGGCTTAGCTTTAAGTCAAAGAGGCTGGGGCAGCTTTGTTCCTCACTGCAGGTTTGTGGGTAGGTTGGGGGAACTCTGCCCCAGGCTGAAGGAGGAAGCCATTCTCCTTGCAATGGCATAGGAGCAAGAGGGCAAAAGGAAGTGTGCAAGACTTTTTAAGGCCTGGCTCTGAACTGGGGCACTGTCACTTCTTCCCCCATGTGATTTGTCAAAGCAAGTCACATGGCCAACCTCAAAGTTGGGGTGTGAGGAAATATACTCTGGCCATGAAGAAGTCATGGCAAGGATGCGAATGCAGAGAAGGATGAAGAATTGGGTTAACTCCTCAATCTCTACAATGACTGTGTATTAGCCTCCTGTGGCCGCTGTCACGAAGTTCTGTAAGCTGGGTGGCTGAAAACAATGGAAATCTACTCTTTCACAGTCCTAGAGGCTAGAATTCTGAAATCCAGGTGTTGGATAGTTTTTCATAACTTTCCATCCAGGGCCATACTTCCTCTGAAGGCTATAGGGAAGCATCCTCTTTTGCCTCTTCCTAGCTTCTAGTCTAAGTTGCTAGCAATCCTTGGGGTTCCTTGGCTTGTAGCTACATCAGTGCCATCTCTGCCAACATCATCACATGGTGGTCTTCCTCATGAGTATGTCTCTGTCTCTAAATCTCTCCTATGAGGACACCAGTCATTGGATTTAGGGCCAACCCTGATCCAGTATGATTTCACCTTAATTTGATTACATCTACAAAAACCCCATTTCCAAATAAGGTCACATTCACAAGTATCTGGGGTTAGGAATCCAACATATCTATTTGGGGGGACACAATTCAACCCACAGCAGACTGGAATCTTCTACCATCTTTTATAAACTAGAGCAGTTGTTCTCAAGGTCTGGGTGCTGAACCCAGAGCATGAGCATCACCTGGGAGCTGGTTAATTAAGATTCTTGGGCTTCAACCCAGACCTACTGAATCAGAAACTTACGGGTTTAGGATCCAGCAATCTGTGGTGTCACAAGTCTGCCAAGTGATTTTAATTCGTGCTAAAGTTTGAGAACCACTACCAAAGAAGACATTAGGACCCAGACTTTGCAAAGAGGTAAATTTAGCCATTGTTCTTAAGAAGGAGGGAGAAGTGGGACCCAATCCCGATTGGGTGCCAGCCATTGTGTATCTGCATGTGTGTGTTTCTGAGTACAGAGGGGTGCTAGAATAAACAATGGGGCATTTTGCTGGTGGCAAAATGACAGGGGGAAGGTGCTAGAAATAGAGCAGGTTTAACCAATTCACTGAGTACTAAGGATATAATTTTAAGGAATCTAGGTCCTATTTGCCTCCTGGAATAGTGGAGTTGTATAAGCAGTGTTCTTATACTCCAGGGTCATCACAATGAATCTTCATTTTGTGTGGGTGTGAGAAAGATGGGAGGGGTCATCAGGGCTGGCTCCTGAGTTTGGCATGAGCTATGCTGGGAAGAAAATGAGAAAATGTAGGCAAGGCTTTGAACGGTGTTCAATACATTTGTGGAAATGATTATTACCAAAGACCTGTTGCTGACTCCACAGTTCTGTCTTCAGCCAGTTCTGGAAAAGTATGACCCTGGGAGCCCTGGGGCTGTATGTGCCACAGGGGAATACAGCATTTCAGGCGTGGGGCACGGGGAGTTAATTTACCAGAGAGCCACATGTAACGTTCAGATAAACTTAGCAAAGGGCTGTCAGAGCTTAGGTGGGGTTAGATTCTCCAGTAAAAATGGAGAGTAAAAATAAAAAATGGGCAACTTTGCCCTTGAAAATGCTTTACATTGCCTTTGAAATATAGGACATGTTATTTTTTATATATACAGTCCTGCAGAATAATTTCCTAGCACACCAAAATTGGAAAACATAAAACACTATTAAGAAAGTCTTTAAGCAAATGTCCATATATTTAAAGTATTCTTCCTTTAAAATAACAACCAAATTCCTAATTGTGAATGGGGCAATGGATAGATAGTGCTGAACTCTAATGTCTTAATATACTGTTTGGTTTTGTGGGGATTAAATGAGAGAACTAAAGCTCCATCTTAGAATAGAGGCAGTTTTCTAAAGAAATGGGAATTTGTTCAATAGATTTAACCTACCTATATGAATCAAACACTAATGGAGTGGTTATGATTTGCCAGAAATCCGTCTAAGTGCTTTAAAAACACCCCGGCATTCTGGCTTTGCAGGCCGTGTGCTTAACCACTATACAATCTCACCTTTCTAATTTTTCACATATTGTGTTTCCACCATATGCAATTTTGCAGAGTGCGGACCAAGGTCAAAACTTGGAGCTGGATACACTGATATCAGGTGTGGACCCAAAGGAACCACTCCACGTGCCTCTTTTTGAACGGTGGGCAAGTAACATGGATAAAACTTCTGCAGCCTTTTCTTTGTATGCTTTTCTTATTTTCCCGGAGGCAGAAAATATAGCATATTGTGTTGTTGCAGGAGGAAAGAACGGGGTTGAGCCTTCGTGGTTAGAGATGAGAAAAGTCTATCCTTTGTCAGAAAGTAAGAGTCGGGGGAATTCATGCAGTCAGAGGCCAATGAAAGGCACTGCAGGTGCTGATGACAGATTACTGCCCTCCTGAACCTGCAGGCATGATCTAGGGCTCAGCCTTAATGTCTGCCAAACTCAAAGAAGTTAAAGAAAAATGGGACATAGGCGATGATTTAGATTGCACCTGGGAGAGAAAGCATGCAGGACCCAAGATGTGCCTTGTGAGATAAGGCCAGCATTAGCATAGCGCAGACTCAGGCTTTGCCTTCTACTGGCTTTTTCCAGCCCATGGTAACTGTTAGAGAAGAATTTGGTATTTGAAAGGTATTTCTGTGAGGTCTGGTTTCATTCAAGAGTCCCCAAAGCTGAAAATGTGAATTTTATGAGAGTGGGGGAAACTATCTGCAAATTTTTGCCCCACAGGTTTAAATGCTATGGGGTAGTATCTGTTAAGGTGTCTTAATTGATGCAGACTATATTTGTTAAGGCAATCTCTGCCTTCCTCATACAACCCTTTTATGGACCCTTGGGGGTCCTTCGTTCTCATCCCCTGGGCTGGTCTCAGGCAAAAAGGCAAACCGGACCGCAAAGCCTCCCCCAGGCCCTGTTTCCTTATAGTGCTCCCTTATGTGTGCTGTATGTTTCATTGACTGTCTTTGGAGGCACAGTGATGGAGTAGAAATACCCTGGACCCTGGAAACCTACAGATCTTAGTTGAAATCTGCCTCTCACCACAACCAGCTGGGTGAACTGAGCAAAGTAATTAACATCTCCACCTTGGTTTCCTTATCTATGAAATGGATAACAATATATCCCTTTCAGGGCTTTTTTTTTTTTTTTCAATGGAAGGGTTGAGATTGGGGCTCAGGACTTTTTTTTTTTTTAATTTTTATTTATTTATTTATGGCTGTGTTGGGTCTTCGTTTCTGTGCGAGGGCTTTCTCTAGTTGCGGCAAGTGGGGGCCACTCTTCATCGCGGTGTGCGGGCCTCTCTTGTTGCGGAGCACAGGCTTCAGACGCGCAGGCTCAGTAATTGTGGCTCACGGGCCTAGTTGCTCCGCGGCATATGGGATCTTCCCAGACCAGGGCTCGAACCCGTGTCCCCTGCATTGGCAGGCAGATTCTCAACCACTGCGCCACCAGGGAAGCCCCTTTTCAGGGCTTTTTGAGGATAAGTTATCTACCTTTCTAATATTCACCCCGAAGTTCATGGCTTAAAATAATAAACATTTATTATCTCACCCAATTTCTGTGGTTCAGGGAATCTGAGAGCAGCTTAGCTGGGTGATTGTAGCTCGACTCTCATGAGGTTGCAGTCAAGATGCTGGCCAGGGCTGCAATCATCTGAAGGCTTGACTGGGGCTGGAGGATCCACTGCTGTGGTGGCTCCTCACACACCTGGCAAGTTATTGCTGGCTGTTGGAAGGAGACCTCAGTACCTTGCAGCAGGCACCTCTTCATGGGACTACTGGATTGTTCTCGCAAAGTGACAGTGGCTTCCCCCAGAGAGAGTGATCCAAGGGGGAAACCACATGTCTTCTGTGACCTCATCTCGGAAATCATACGTCATCACTTCTGCCTATTCTACTTGTTAGAAGTGAGCCACTTAGTCTAGAGCCACTTAGTCTAGCCAACGCTCAAGGGGAGGGGAATTAGGCTCTACGTTTTGAAGGGAGTGTCTAAGAATTTGTGGACATATTTTAAATCACCATAAGAGATAGCATAAGTAAGATTCTTCGAGTAAGTGTTTAGTGAATGCAAGGCTTAAATAGTATCTTGTTCTTCATCTCTCCAGTACCTACAACAGTGCTTGGCAAATAGCAAGCATCCTAAGTAGTGAGATAACATTTATTATATAATGAGCTAAAGTTACTGCTTGCCTTGTGTCAGGCTTTGTGCTAAACATTTTCAACGGAATAGCTCATTTCATCTTCAAAATAACCCTGGGAAATGGATGCTACTCTATTATTATCCCAGTTTTACAGATGGGAAAACTGAAGTATGCACAGAGAAGTTAAGAAATTTCTTGGATGTTAACAGATGGAGGGGTGTGATAGAGCCAGGAATTGGTCTCAAATAGTCAACTCGAGGATGGAGCTTTTAACTACAAAACTATGGGTCTTCCTACAATTCAAGGCCTCTAAAACCATTCATGTGAAATATTCCCACCTTTGAAATTTATTTGTCCTGGACTACTTTGAGAGTGGGAGAAAATGATACTTGAAGTCTATATCTTGGGGCACTTCTTCTCAGATCTAGAATGCCCTAAAAATTCCCAGCCAAGATTTCAGAATGTGAAGCCCAGGAATTCCTCCCCTACACTCTTCCTTTCTCCACTGTTGGATAAAACACTTCCACGGCCCTCTCCTTTCTTCTGTCCTGCAGTTTAAGTTTCTTCTTTTTTTTTTTTTTTTTTAAGATTTTTTTGATGTGGACTATTTTTTTAAAGTCTTTGTTGAATTTGTTACAATACTGCTTCTGTTTTATGTTTTTGGCGTTTTGGCCACGAGGCATGTGGGATCTTAGCTCCCCTACCAGGGATCGAACCCACACCCCCTGCATTGGAAGGCAAAGTCTGAACCACTGGACCGCCAGGGAAGTCCCTAGGTTTCTCCGTGAAACTTTGATGTTTGAAGGTCCTAAGGCTAAATATAAGTTTGAAAACTGCCCAACTAGAAGATCTTAAAGATCCCTTCCTGCTCTGAAGTTTTATGATGACGTGAGTCCTCCTACTTCCTTCTTCATTATCCTTAGAGAAATTAGTGACCAAGTCTGGTCAATTTGTCCTCAACAACTACTCTCTTGACTCCTTTTCTCATCCCTTAGCCACCGTCTTCATTCTACACCTGATGAGAACTGGAATTGAAACATTGTAGCCATCCCAAACAGAGCTCACATCTCCAGTCATTCTTACCTCCAAACTATCTTGTGTCCAGTGACCACATAAACCTCCAGGAATATCCTCTTTGGTTGTGAAAACCTGTTCTTAAATAAATCCCTTCACTTGGTTGTGTAGCAGTCCTCACACACGGTGCCACAGATATTAGTACATATCAGTAATTTTTGGAGAATGTAGTCTTAAAAGTAGTAGTTTTCTTTAGTGATAGAATTTCCTGAAGATTTTGACATGCCAATGTGCAATGTGAATCTTCCTGAGAGAGAGAGAGTGTGACCCAAGAGGTTTACTCTCTTGGGCTTGTTGTGGACTCAGGTCAGGAAACTCTCTTGGGTTGTCTATTTGAAAGCTGTTTCTTATTACCGGGCCTCTTACCTGAGACTCCTTACTTAGTGATGAGCCCCTACTCACTGTACTACACCTTCACAGGTGATATTCCAGAAAGCCATTCCTCAATAACTGTTGCTCTGTTTCTCCTTTACTGCCCAACCCTCAGCCTCCCCAGAGTCACCACTTCAGAATATCAAGATGTGTGTGTGCATGTATACATATACATAACTTTCTTTACTGAAGGATGGGGTAATTTTATGAGGGAATTGCCCCATAGAGGATTTTTAGGGTAGAGAAACTACTCTGTATGATGCTATAATGATGGATACACATCATTATACATTTGTCCAAACTCACCGAATATACAACACCAAGAGCAAACCCTAACGTAAACAATGGACTTCGGTGATAATGATGTGTCAATACAGGTTCATCAATAATAACAAATGTACCACTCTGATAGGGAATGTTGATAATGAGGGAGGCTATGCTTGTATGGGGGCGGGGGGTATATGAGAATCCTCTGTACTTTCTGCTCAATTTTGCTGAAGCCTAAGGAATTACTGTGCTTCATAGTGTGAAATTTTGGCTAGGAATGTGTGGAGCCTAAAACTGCACTAAAAAATAAAATCTACTTAAAAAAAAGAAAAGAAAAAATTGAAAGCCAAGTACTAAATATAACTTCTTCAGGGTCCAAAAGTATGCATGTGTGTGTGTGCGCGTGTGTGTGTGTGCGCGTTAACTAAGAAGTCAACCCTTCACTAGATGGGTCCTCTTTGAACACACCCACAATTTCTAATCTGACTTCCCTATCACTGGTTTTGCCCCTCTATCCAAGAGAGCCTTATCTTCAAGATGTCCCCATTGAAATTCCATTCATGTTCTGGAAAACCCCAACTCCTACCCATTGGGTCCTTCCAGGACCCATTTTGATTCCCCTCATTAAGACATTCCCCCAAGTCCAAGTTATTAAGTCCAAAATAGCATCCTCGGGTTTTTATTTGGTCAATGAATGATTTCTTCTGACAACCCAACAAGCGGCAGAATGGTACAAGGGAAGGGTCTTGGTGCTCCCAGTTTTATAACATCATTCAGGTCAGCATTTATCCTCCAAGACATATCCCCTTTGGGGTTTTCCTAAAGATACACCTTAAAAAAACCTATCAGATCTATTAGACAGCACATAGCTTACCCTACAGTTATTTTAATTCTCAGAGGGAACACAGTCCCTTTAAACCCTAATTTAAAAAAAATATTTTTTAACTGCTTTGTAATTTGCAGTATAACTTTTTCTTCCTTTAAAGGCAGCAAATTTCATTATTATGCAGAATAGTATTACACGCCTTTTATACTCCTTTTTAGCTTGTATCACTTTGAACTTGATGCATAAAGAAAGGAGCCATGTGCCTCCAGAAGACTGCCATCTTAGTCATATAAAGAGAACATTTGAAGGACCATTCAAGCAAGTAAGTAGTCAGGCACTGTGCTGGACACTAGAAAAGGAAACATGAGTAATACAACTTTCCTGCTCTGAGTGTACGCCTTAAAAGGCATTTATTCATTCATTTGTTGAATGTCAAGTGCATTCTGAGCACCTAATATGTGCCAGGTACTATATTGGTTGTTGGGAATGTTTTTGACTGGGTTCCGTGGAAACAGACTCTAAGACTGAGAATTGTGAATTGTGCGTAAAGATTTATTGGGGAATATTCTTGGGAGATGCACGTGAAAGAATGTGAGGATGGCAGGATGGGTCAGGGAGAAAAATGGATATTCAGTGAGGTTGCAACTGAGGCCTCGTCCTATCCTACCAGGAGCTCTGGAGCTGAGATAACCCTTTAGAGATTTCTAAAGTGGCAAGGAGGCCGGGCTGTTGTATGCCATGTCAGCCAGTCATTGGTGGCCTAGTGTCTCTAAGAGGGTCTGTAACTATGGCCTGGTGTCTCTAAGAGGGTCTGTAACTATGTAAAGCAAGCCAGTTTTCTGCAGCCTAGGGCAGTGCCCAGCAAGGGACATGGTTTTGAGACTTCAGTAATCTATATCTCCAGGAGCTGGGAGATGGGAAGAAATCTGTGTGAGAACACAACATCCACTATTGGGTTATAGCAGGAACAAGGATCCATTCATGTCCTCAGGGAGTTGATAGTTTAATTGATGAGCCATAGCAGCAAATAGGTGAGTGCAAGTGCAGATAGATTAGTACAAGAGTAAAGTGCTATGAAGACACGGGGCAAGAGCATCTAGCCCAGTCTTAGGCGTCCTAAGCAGGACACCTTTTGGGAAAGGCGCCTTTTTCTTTTGGGAAAAAGAGGTGATGGCAATGATGATGTAAGGAATTAGGCATGTGAAGGCAGTGAGTGTGGAAACTGTTAGAAAGAGTCTTCCTAGTAAAGAGGACGGTGTGTGCAAAAATGAGAATATGGCATGGGGGAACCTTACATAGTTAGGAATGGCTGCAGTGAAAAGTGCATTAGAAGTGGTGCACAGTGAGGCAAAGGAGCTGAGCAAGGGCTTGAACCTGAAGGTTGGACCTGAAGGAGCAAGGACGCCAGGTCCAGCAGTTGGGGACTTGATCATCTTGACAATTACAGTTTCCAGCAGGGAGTTACGTGATAAAATGCGCAGTGCGGGAAGATCATTCTAGCTGCAGTGTGGAGAAAGAAATCGAGATAAAAGAGCAAAACAGGGGCCCCTGTGAGTGACCGTGTAGAGACAGCTAATTTGTTAATTTCTGGTGAAAAATGATAGTGACTTAAAATAGAGACATGTCAGTTGCAATGGAGAGAAATGGTTGGATTTGAGAGATATTAGGAAGGCAGAATCCATAAGACTTGACTGCTTGGATATGGGTCCTTAGGGGAAAAGAGGAGTCAACCTCAGATATGCGTTTGAGCCAGAGCAGTCTGGCAGTCGTGTGAAGGATGGGTCTGTGAGAGTGTCAGCCTGAAACAAGGGAGCCAATTAGAGCTGTGATAAACAATGTATTTTTGTACAGGGACCCACTCAGGAGAAGAAAGAAGTTTCTGGCCATACTCATTTCGTTCAAATGAAAATAACGTTATAAAATTCTGTGAAAATAATATTGTATATTCTTATAATTTAAATTACCTTTGTTAGAAGAATATCAGTGAGAAAATTGCCCTGCTTTTAGCCACTTAAATATTAATATCTGGGCCAAGTTTAGACATAGCACCACGGAGCTTGTCATATTTTGGTTCCTTTTTGTGTGGTGCTTTGGACCTCACAGAGAACATTCTAGAGTGTGTTCTTTTTCTACCCTTGATGCCACCTGGCAGGTAGGAATTATTACATTTCTAATATATAGAAGCAGAAAAGGAGGCTCAGAGAAGTGAAATGGCTTCACTTCCCATGTGGCAGAGTTGGTTCTAGAATGTTCATTCATTCAGTGCAGAGTTTCCTGAGGTTGCAGTCACTTCTTGCCAAGCATCACACAAAGATAAAATCAGTGTGCCTGCTTCCTGCTTTTTTCAGCAACCTGAGTCTCTCTCTGCTGGCTGCAGGATTGTCTGTCTGCTCAAGAGCAGAGAAACTGAGCCTGGCAGAGAGATATTGCCAGAGTGCCCCAACACTGCCGCTTTCTCCTGAAGGTGCTGGCCACCTGAGCATTCTTTCTTCCTGACCACATTCAGGCCACTTCTGGGTGTCCTGCCCTGGGTCATCCTATCAGACTTTTGGTTACTTGGAGCACAGAAGTTGGGAAAGACAGAGGTGGTTTCTACAGATGTAGATTCCTGGGGCGTATAGGGTCTAAAAACCTTCCAACCAAGTAGAACTTGGCTTCTGGGTTGCATTTTGTAGCCAAATGAACTAAATGTAGCCCAAAGAGCCCCACCCCCCAAACCAGTGATACTGTAACCTCCAGGTAAGATGACTCAGCCCTTAACTAGAGCAGAGATGAGGAAAGGAGGAAAAGGGAGGGAGGGCAGGGGAGGAGAGGGGAGGGATCTATTCTGAAACTGTCCCTCAGGCTGCACTTCCTGGCTACGCAATAGCCTCCTTTTTGACAATCACTTGCAGTGTTAGGTTTTCAAATACAATGAGAAGGGAGCTTGTTTCTTAATCAGGCAATTTAGAAATTAAAGATGTAATTAAATATGATTACAGATAAGCTTGAAATAGATTTACTGAATATAAACACACACCTACAGATGCACGCATTTCAGGTTTATTCATTAGTCTCTTCACAAGCACTTTGTAGTCTTTTTTTTTTCCCCCAGCTTTATTGACATATAACTGATATATAACACTGTGTAAGTTCAAGGCATACAACGTGTTGATTTGATACACTTATCTATTGCAAAATGATTACCACCATAAAGTTAGCTAATACCTTCATCACATCACATAATTACCGTTTCGTTTTTGTGGTGAGAGCATTTAAGATCTACACTCTTAGCACCTTTTAAGTATGTAAATACAGTGTTATTACTATAATCACCATGCTATACATGGTGATTCCCAGAACTTATTTGTCCTATAACTGGAAGTTTATACCCTTTGACCAACATCTCCCCAATTTCCCCCAGTCCCCAGCCCCTGGTAATCACAGGGGCTCTACTCTCTGTTTCTATGAGTTTGACTTTTTTAGGTTCCATATATAAGTGATATTGTACAGTATTTCTCTGACTTATTTCATTTAGAATAATGCCTTCAAGGTCCATTCATGTTGTTGCAAATGGGAGTATTTCCTTCTTTCTCATGGATGAATATTATTTTTTATATTTATACAGTAAGTCCCCTACATATGAACCTTCAAGTTGTGAACTTTCAAAGATGTGAACGGGCGTTTCGCATATCCAGTCACTTAAGTTAATTCACGTATCCGGTGTACATTGTCACGTGTGTGCATCCTCTACAAGTGATTGTGCTTCTGTGTACTTTACAGTACTGTATAGAGTACAGTAGTACAGTATCTTTATTTCAAGCCCAGGATGTCCGGAAGCAAGCATAAAAGCAGGGTGATGTAGCTGGTACTGCTAAGAAGCGCCAAGCAATAACAATGGAAACAAAAGTGAAAATAATTGAGAGAGTGGAGCAAGGCCGTAACCCTGAATGGGGTTTGGAAGAACCTTTGCCGGCAGTTTGTTCACGATTTTCGTGGATTTGAGAAGGTGAATGAGGAGTCCAAAGTGGTCTTCAGCAACTTAGTGACCCTCAGTGAGAAGCTGGAACTAGATATGCAAGAGGACGACTTCATTGAACTCCTTGCTGTGCAACACAAGGAGCTTACTAATGAAGACCTGATGGAATTGGAGGCCTAGAGAAAGGACGAAGAGAGACAAGAGGAAAAAGAAGTAACTGAAGAACTGAAGAGATTCTTAATGCAGGAAATGGCAAGGGGATTTTCTTTATTTGAGGAGGCACTGTTAGTTTTTGAGGCACAGGACCTGAACGTAGAACGGTACACGAAGGTTGCAGCAGCTGTTCAGAATGCAATCCAGTGCTACCATGTCATCTATGACAAGAAAAAAAAGAGCTACTTCCCAGACATCACTGGATCGTATTTTCAAGAGGGTAGTTAGAATTGAATCCATCAAGGAACCAGAACCTGTGCCATCAGCGTCAGGCGTGGGTGACATTGCAGCTTGCCCTCCGTCTCCTATTGCTGACGATCCTTCAGCTCTACCATCTCCCACCTCCTCTCCCTCCTCCAGTCAGTAACTCTTCTGGCCTGTTCACTCGATGCCAGCCCCTGTATGCCAGCTGTTGTACTGTACTACTGTACTTTTCAGGTACTGTACTGTAAGATTAAAAATGTTTTCTTTATTTTTTGTTTGTTTTTTATGTATTATTCTTGTGAAAAGTATTATAAACCTACTACAGTACAGTACTATATAGCCGATTGTGTTAGATGGGTAACTAGGCTCACTTTGTTGGGCTTACGAACAAATTGGATTTACGAACGTGCTCTTGGAACGGAACTTGTTCTTATGTAGGGGACTTACTGTATTTATATTTATATTTATATATTTGGAGAAAGAGAGAGAAATCATATCTTCTTTATCCATTTATCTGTTGATGGACACTTAAGTTGTTTGTTTCCCTATCTTGGCTACTGTGAATAATGCTGTAATGGATATGGGAAAAGCACTTTGTGGTCTTGATTGTCATGCACGGTTAGTGCAAAGTTTTGGTTTTTGTCATCTTCCTTACTGCCTTCTCTGAAGTCTGCCTCTATCCTGAGCAGCCTTAATTTACTTCCGGAGTCCCATGATATTGTCCCTGAAATGCGCATCAAATTGAGCAGAGAGCTGCCTTTAGCATTATAAATACTGGTTGTACAGAATTGCAGAATGTCTCTAATTTTAGTTGCAAAAGTAATAGTAATAATATAAACAGCTACCATTTTTTGAACATTTACTATTAACCAAACTCTGAGCTACGTGCTTTACACACACTAATTCAATGATATGTTGGGATTCAATTCTATTACAGCATAAGGATTTTGCAAATTTTATAGCAACAATTCAGCCATTGTAAAACCTTCTCTTTTTTCACTGCCTTTATCTAGTTCTTTGAATTCTACACTCTGCAGGACTCAAAATGCCAATTTTGTACCATTATCTATACCCTCTGTGAAGTAGGGAAGATGCCTCTTCTTACACTTTTACACTTTTCACACGGAGGCATCAAAGTACATTGCCTTCCAGTTTGTTTTTCCCATGCAGTCCCTGCCATTGAAGATTTCTTCTCTCTCCCTAGAATCTTCCTTAAGGACATACCTCAGGACAAGCAATCTTCCAAAGGCAGCAATTTCCAATAATTCCTCCTCCCCACCCCAGCGCATTCTTATAGGTATAGGCATATTTTGACAAAATCCTCAACCAAACTGCTGTCTCATGTGGCTGTAGAAGAGGTAAGACAGGCTGCAGATGCTGTGTGATTCCCAGCACGGCTCAGACACCTCTCGCGCTCTGCTCTTCAGGCATATGCAGCACTATAATAGGAATAATCTTGGGTGCATTCTAATTTGTTCAATTTAAAATCAGGCTGCTATGAATCTTATTCCACAGAAATGTGCGTGCAAAAAGTGTCACACTGTATGTAAAAAAATCCTAAGGAAACCACCAGAAAAAGTGACTGGAAATAATAAATGAGTTCATCAAGGTCACAGGATACAAGATTGATTTACAAAAATCAGTTGTAATTTTATATACTGGCAATGAGCTATTTGAAAATGAAATTTAGAAAACAATTCCATTCACAATAACACCAGAAGAATAAAATACTTAGGAATAAATTTAACAAAAGAAATATAAGACTTATACACCAGAAATTGATGACAGAAATCAAAGAAAACCTAAATAAATGGAGAGACATTCCACGTTCGTGGATTGGAAGATGTTAATTCTCTACAATCACTATCAAAGTCCCAGCAGGTGTCCTTGCTGGAACCTCTGTTCTGCCTTCATGAGAAGCTCTGTGCTCCCCCTCTCCTGGGCCATCCCATTAACTACAAGCTGGGCCAGCATTGGTTTTGTCCAGATGCAGACCTTTATGTTTTGTAAAGTTTGAAAAGCTTCAGTTGAAATTGACTCCCCGTAATTTGTTATGGTCAAATGAACTAAAAGTGGCTAAGTGAGGTCTCTGTACATCCTGAGTGAGCAGATATCATAACCATCCAGGGTCAGAACGGCTTGAAAAATACCATTAATCAAATGAAAGGACAACCACAGATTGGATTGAGAAAAAATTCGCAAGTCATATATCTCATAAGGGATTTTGAATAGACTTTTCACTAGAGAAGACATATGAAGGGCTAATAAGTGCATGAAAAGATGCTCCACATCATCAGTCATTAGGGATATGCAAATTAAAACCACAAGAGATACCACTTCCTATGCAGTCGAAAGGCTATAATAAAATGGAGACAAAAGCAAGTGTTGGGGAGAACGTGGAGAAACTGCAACTCTCACACGTTGCTGGTAGAGATGTAAACTGGCGCAACTGCTTCAGAACACAGGTTTTCAGTTTCTTACAAAACTACCATATATCCCAGCAATTCCACACCTATGTATCTACCCGGGCAAAATGAAAATATGTACACAAAAGGACTTTTAAATGAATGTTCATAGCATTTTTATGACACAAAAGCCCCAACCTACATTCAAATATCCATCAATTTGTAAGTACATAAACAAAATGTGGTCTATCTGTATACTGGAATACTCTTCAGTAATAAAAATAATTGAAGTACTTATATATGCTACAACACAGATGAACCTCAAAAATATTATGCTAAGTGGAAGAATCCAGAAACAAAAGATTATATATTATATAATTCCCTATATATGAAAGATCCAGAAGAGGCAAGTCTACGGAGATAGAAAGCAGATCAATGGTTGCCTGGAGCTCAGATTGGGAGCAGGAATTGACTATAAACAGGCAATGGGAGTGGGGAGGAGGGGGTCCATGGGGACTTGTTGGGGTGATGAAAATGTTTGCAAACAAGGTTGTGGTAATTTTTGAACATCTGTTTAATTTACTAAAAATCATCAACTTGTACTCTTATAATGGGTGAATTCTGTGACTCTTATATCTCAATAAAGCTGTTAAATAAAAATAACCAGCACAGAATGGAAAGTGGGGGGTATAGATGAATCAAGTTTGACAACATATTTATAATTTTAGCCGCTGGATGATGGGTAATGAGGGATCATTGTACTTTTCCTTTTCACTCTTTGGGTACATTCAAAATTTTCAAATAAAAAATGAGAAAGGAAAGATTAAAAAGGGAATGTCACACTTCTTGCTTCCTTTAAATGGAATGAAATCTGATTCACAGTCTTTATATCCCAAGGCTGGAGGAAGATTCCATCTGTCATCATAGATGCTCCTGGCCAGGGTTATTCATCAATCTGGGCTGCTCATGTGGGGCTCCAAAAAGTCTTCAGGCCAGCAGGGGATTGGTGGTATGACTGTTATCTGGTATGAATGGTTTTTAGAAAAAGTTAGCAATGTCACATTTAGGCCAGAGCTGGAGCAGGCATCTTTTCTGAGCTCTGTGGCATCCATACAGAGGGCCAGCTTCCCGAGGTCCCCTGTAGACACGGGATCCTGGTCATTCCCTGCTGAGTCCTGTGCATTCATCCCCAAGGAGGGGTGGGGCTTTTGGACACACCGGGGTCAACCACAAACCTGCGTGTTCTTCTGGGTTGTGAGAGTAACTCCTCCAGGCTCACCCCGCTCTCTTGTCCTAACCTCTTCCCTGGATTTAGCCTTTCCTAATGTCCAGGAAGGGAGTTCATCTTGCAGTCACGTATTTAGGTTGTGCTAATGCATCTGAGGTATGCATTAGGTATGGACTAAAAAAATATTCTTTGATTAAAAAAAGTGTGTGTGTGCATGTGTGTATAAAGTACAGAGACTAATACGCAAGGAACTCTCATCTTTTCAAATGCATCTTCAGCATGCAAGCCCTAGTGCATTCACTCATTGAATCATTCATAAAACAAATGTTTATTGAGCCCCTCCAGGTAACACCAGGCACTATTTGCTGCACCGGAAATGTAACACTGAACAAAGCCCACAAAGGCTCTGCTTTTATGCAGCTTAGATTTCAGAGCTTATGATTTCAAACTTTAATGTGCGTAAGAATCCCATGGTGATCTTGTCAAAGTGTAGATTCTGATTTTGTAGGTCTGGAGCTGCTTGAGATCAGCATAGAATCTAACAAACTCCCAGGCGTGGTGAATGCTGCTGGGCCACAAAACATGCTTTGAGTTGCAAGGTTCAAGGGTGGAAAGCAGGAAAATATGGGAAAACACTAAAGTTGATTTTTCATAAGTTTCCATATTGAATTATTTGCAATGAGCTTCTTATCCATGCTTAGGGATGGTCATTGCCATGCTCTGCCCTGAGGGACCCTACACTTGTCACTTGGCCCCTAAGTGAATTATTTCTCTCTTTTGTCGTGGAGACCACCCTGGCCAAGCAACCTACCCAGACCACACCCTCCAACTGTCCTGCACTGTCTGTTCACACCCAGCGGCTTCTCTGATTAATTCATAGGTCAGGACCTGTGTGTCAGAATTCCCTTAGGGATCTGATCCTGTTTTGCACTTCAGAGGCCCATCTGGCAGGTATCAAAGGTGTGTCTAGATCTTTGGAGCTGCACTTGAGCCTTTTCTGGTCTTATATTGTAACTCTTTCCTGCTCTCCACTTTTAGGTTATGGTGTTAATGAGGAGGGAATGGGGGGAAAAAAGGAAAAAAGTGCCTTTGGGTTCTGTTTATTTTTTATATGCCTTATTTCCCTTGAAAGCAATCTCTTGGTGTTTGTGTGATTGTTGCACAAAACGGGTTAATTCTCTGCAGGCCACCGGTTCAGTGTGGAGCACCTATGTGAATAATTCAAATACTGGTTCTCCTGGTGTCTCTTGCAGCTGCAGTAGGGGTTAGGGAGATTGTGAGACTGTTCATGCCGATAAAGATGTACCGTGAAATCTGTGTGTAGAAGGAGGCTTCTAGGAAGATTCTTGCAAAAGGGACAGACTCTGTAGCTTATCTCCTTGGACTTCGACTTGTGCCCTTTCACCCGTCTCTTCTCTTTCTCTCTGGAACATGGAAGAGATCCTGGAGATTGAGTAGTGCCTTGCAACCATGAAACTGAAAGCTTTAGACTAACAATTTTGGAGCAGGAAGATAAAGAGCATCTGGGACCTTGAGGGGATCTTCAGCTGTTACACCCATTCTGGAATACCCACCTTCAGATTCCTGTTTGATCTGGATACTCTAACCAGGGTTCCATGACATGAATTGGAATCCACTCCCTAAATGATACATATAGTAAGAAATTTATATTTTGTTCTATGTGTAATTGAAAATCATCAGAGGGTTGTAAGCAGGAGAGCTGTATGGTCTGATTTATATTTGTAACAAATGACCCTATGTACTATATGGAGACTAGACCATAGGTCCTACCGGGGACATCAATTAGATGATCATTGCGGTAATTCAGGAGAGAGATGACACTAGCTTAGACTAGGGTTATGAAGGTGGAGAGACAGAGTTTGAGTGTACTTTAGAAAGTTTTTTAAAAAAGGAAACAAAACAATATACAGTAAGATAATAGTGGCCAGCATTTATTGAGTATCATTACGTGCAAGACAAGATTCTGAGCATATTCCATAACTCAACTCATTTAATCTTTACACTAGTCATTGAAGCACGAATTATTTTTACCTGCATTTTACAGGTAAGAAAACTAAGGAGTAAAAAGGTTAAGTCATTTTCTAGTAAGTGATGGAAGATGCCTTCCTCCCTATGTGTGTGTTTGGGAGGGGGAGTTCTGTGTATGGGTATGGGGGTGTAGATATAGAAAGAGTCATCCTAAAAAAAAAGGCTAGAAGAAAATATACCAAATACTGTAGAAGTTTTATGTCTGAGCAAGAGGATTACACACAACTTCTTCTTTATACTTTTCTTATTTTCCTGTATTTCTATAGTGAACATATGCTAGTTTTTTGTATAGGAGGATAATTAATATACAAGAGATATTCTGGTTTAGAATTGTGGTGTTTAGCAGTAGATTTATTATCATATCAGCTGTGTTTAAACAAAGAGAGAACGGGTCATTGTATAGTTATCATGGCCAAGACAGAAATGAAACCAAGCTGAGCTGTGGAAATTAAGTTGTGGAACAGGTTAAGTTTCTAGAACTCTAGGACGTGATTATGACTTCCTCATCTTAGCCAGTCATCTGTCTACTAATTGATGATGTCTTATGGAAATAGTCCTATTCAAATAACCAAACTTTTCAACTTTTCCAAACTCTGGCATTGTAGGGAAGCAGCTCTTTATCACACAGTCTGCCTGTTTGTTCAAATGTGCTACCCATGTCTGGATTCTATATGCCAAGTTGGCTTTCTTTGAAGAATTTCCCTTGTCTGACTTGACATCATTTAGTTTATTTATGTTGGAGAACCCTCAGGGAAATACCATACCTGTGTTATATATGTGTGTGTGTGGATATAAATTGCAGAACAACAAATCATTAGAAGGTGAATTTAAAGTCCTAGTCCTCGAGCTGTTCAAAGGTAAATTATGCACCCTGTGCCAGAGTCAGCAAATGAGAAGAGAGCAGTCAAAATTCAGCTGAGGGGTAGGGAACCCCAAAATAAGCTTTTAGACTCCAAATCCTAAAAGTGTCAGGAGCCATCTTTTAAAAAATCTAGATTCTAACCTCTCTGCAGGCAGTGAACATTTATTTCACTTTTTAGAATAGCCCAATCTGTCTATCCTCAAGCTCCTTTACATGTCTACTGTTTGCCCAGTTTTTAGCACTAAACCTTGCACTTCAATACCCTGAATATATTAGAAGAAAAAAATGCAACCTAAATGTATCAAAAGTAGAAAACAAGAGATAGTAAAAAAAATAAAAAGGACTCAAAACTCAGAGAGCAAACAACTGCTAATTGACCATTCATATACATATATCTTTTTCTTAAGGATTTGAGAATGTTGGAGTATATGCTCCTTGTTTTTACATAGAAAATTTGAAGGACATAAAATCCATTATATACTAAGGAGGTCATATTAAAAATTTTAAAATAAAAGTCTAAATAAACCACATTTTATTTTTTAAAAATAGCTCTCTCTTTCATTAGGTTTTCTGCCATCGCTAAGATTTGACCAATTGTTAAGTGAAGGCAGCCATCAGATTATGTAGTCAAATTAGATGGAATGTCAGTGGGGAAGAAAACGATGAAGAAAAAGTGTTCATTATACAATCAAGAAGCATGAAAAAGATTAGAATAAAGAGGCTTTAGGATAGAATTGACTGAGAACCAGAGAGGGTTTTTGTTTTTTATTTTTTTAAATTTTAAAATAGGTATGGGAGCTTAGTTGAAGCTACATGACAATACCCGTGTTTGGATAAAACAAAGAGCACAGACTTCAGTTGAGCAAGGCACTCCTTCCTAAATGGACTAATTCTGATAAATCACCAAGACATGGGGCTGCTAGATTCTAGACAATGAATTTATACAAAAGGAAACAAAGCCTCATAGACATTTTTATTGTAGATGTTCTCACTATATCATTACCAAGCTATAAAACAAGGAAAGAACTGAGCATAATTACAGCCTCTCTCAACAGAGCAAGGAGAATTGGTTTGAGAAAAGCCCCATTGTAACTCATTGACTCCGGGGTTCCCCCAGGAGGACCATAAATCAGGTTCAAGAGCAGGAACCATATCCATTGCTGTGCAAAGTCTTGGGTCTGATTTGTAGATAGGAGTTGGGTTATCTCATGTAGGCAATGCAAGAATGATCCTAAGTCCAGAGGCCAGTGGTTTGTGATTTGCTCTTTTTTCTCATGTGATGCAGAGTTGCCTTAGGAAAGGCCACTAGCTTCGCTGAGCCAGTTTTCTTATTCATAAAATATGGTGGTGTAACTATGTGAATTATAGGGACCATTTCAATGTGAGCATTCTTTCTTTCTCTTTCCTCTAAAACCTTAACTTGTATTCTTTACTCCAAATCCAGGGCAGTATTGTAACGTTTAATTGCTGACAAATGAAAAGTGAAAATCCAAACGTTGGAAGAGAGCCTTGCAGCCCGCTGATCCCTGGTGCGATGAATTATATTACTCTTTGTCAAATATTTCACTTCCCCTCCTTGAAGAACTGCTTCTTGTGTGAGGTTTATATGTCTCTGCCCTGTTGAACTCAGGAGTGGCTATGTAAACTTGCTTTCTTTAATGGAGTACAGATGAAGGTAACATGTGTCACTTCCAAGATGAACATTTTAGATTTATCATGTTTCTTCTCTCTGTTATGATGGCCAGAGATTTATTGGAGATAGAGGATGTTCTGTTACCCTGAGTCTGGAATGACCAATATTTGGAGCAGTAATGATCATGCATTGTAAGCAAGAAATAAACTTTTGTTTTTTGTTTTGTTTTGTTTTTTGAATTTTATTTTATTTATTTTTTTATACAGCAGGTTCTTTAGTCATCCATTTTATACATATTAGTGTATACATGTCAATCTCAATCTCCCAGTTCATCCCACCACCACCCCCACACCCCTGCCGCTTTCCCCCCTTGGTGTCTATACGCTTGTTCTCTACATCTGTGTCTCTATTTCTGCCCTGCAAACCAGTTCATCTGTATCATTTTTCTTGGTTCCACATATATGCATTAATATATGATATTTGTTTTTCTCTTTCTGACTTACTTCACTCTGTATGACAGTCTCTAGATCCATCCACGTCTCTACAAATGACCCAATTTCGTTCCTTTTTATGGCTGAGTAATATTCCATTGTATATGTGTACCACATCTTCTTTATCCATTCGTCTGTCGATGGGCATTTAGGTTGCTTCCATGACCTGGCTATGGTAAATAGTGCTGCAGTGAACATTGGGGTGCATGTGTCTTTTTGAATTATGGTTTTCTCTGGGTATATGCCCAGTAGTGGGATTGCTGGGTCATATAATAATTCTATTTTTAGTTTTTTAAGGAACCTCCATACTGTTCTCCATAGTGGCTGTATCAATTTACATTCCCACCAACAGTGCAAGACAGTTCACTTTTCTCCACACCCTCTCCACCATTTGTTGTTTGTATTTGTTCTGATGATGCCCATTCTGACTGGTGTGAGGTGATACCTCATTGTAGTTTTGATTTGCATTTCTCTAATAACTAGTGATGTTGAGCAGCTTTTCATGTGCCTCTTGGCCATCTGTATGTCTTCTTTGGAGAAATGTCTGTTTAGGTCTTCTGCCCATTTTTTCATTGGGTCATTTGTTTTTTTAATATTGAGATGCATGAGCTGTTTATATATTTTGGAGATTAATCCTTTGTCCATTGATTCATTTGCAAATATTTTCTCCCATTCTGAGGGTTGTCTTTTCATCTTGTTGTAGGTTCCTTTGCTTTACAAAACCTTTTAAGTTTCATTAGGTCCCGTTTGTTTATTTTTGTTTCTATTTACATTACTCTAGGAGGTAGATCAAAAAAGCTCTTGCTGTGATTTATGTCAAAGAGTGTTCTTACTATGTTTTCCTCTAAGAGTTTTATAGTTTCCAGTCTTACATTTAGGTCTCTAATCCATTTTGAGTTTACTTTTCTGTATGGTGTTAGGGAGTGTTTCATTCTTTTACATGTAGCTGTCCAGTTTTCCCAGCACCACTTATTGAAGAGACTGTCTTTTCTCCATTGTATAGCCTTGCCTCCTTTGTCATAGATTAGTTGACTGTAGGTGTGTGGGTTTATTTCTGGGCTTTCTATCCTGTTCCATTGATCTATATTTCTGTTTTTGTGCCAGTACCATACTGTCTTGATTACTGTAGCTTTGTGCTGTAGTCTGAAGTCAGGGAGTATGATTCCTCCAGCTCCGTTTTTTTCCTTCAAGACTGCTTTAGCTATTCAGGGTCTTTTGTGTCTCCTTACACATTGTAAGATATTTGGTTCTAGTTCTGTAAAAAATGCCACTGGTAATTTGATAGGGATTGCATTGAATCTGTAGATTGCTTTGGGTAGTATCGTCATTTTCACAATGTTGATTCTTCCAATCCAAGAACATGGTGTAGCTCTCCATCTGTTTGTATCATCGTTCATTTCTTTCATGAATGTCTTATAGTTTTCTGCATACAGGTCTTCTGTCTCCTTAGGAACGTTTATTCCTAGGTATTTTATTCTTTTTGTTGCAGTGGTAAATGGGAGTGTTTCCTTAATTTCTCTTTCAGATTTTTCATCATTAGTGTATATTAATGCAAGAGATTTCCCTTCATTAATTTTGTATCTGCAACTTTACCAAATTCATTGATTAGCTCTAGTAGTTTTCTGGTGGCGTCTTTAGGATTCTCTATGCATAGTATCATGTCATCTGCAAACAGTGACAGTTTTACTTCTTCCTTTCCAATTTGTATTCCTTTTATTTCTTTTTCTTCTCTGATTGCCGTGGCTAGGACTTCCAAAACTATGTTGAATAATAATGGTGAGAGTGGACATCCTTGTCTTGTTCCTGATCTTAGAGGAAATGGTTTCAGTTTTTCACCATTGAGAATGACGTTTGCTGTGGGTTTGTCATATATGGCCTTTATTATGTTGAGATAGGTTCCCTCTGTGCCCACTTTCTGGAGAGTTTTTCTAATAAATGGGTGTTGAATTTTGTCAGAAGCTTTTTCTGCATCTATTGACATGATCATATGGTTTTTATTCTTCAATTTGTTAATATGCTGTATCACATTGATTGATTAGCATATATTGAAGAATCCTTGCATCCCTGGGATAAATCCCACTTGATCATGGTGTATGATCCTTTTAATGTGCTGTTGGATTCTGTTTACTAGTATTTTGTTCAGGATTTTTGCATCTATATTCATCAGTGATATTGGTCTGTAATTTTCTTTTTTTGTAGTATCTTTGCCTGGTTTTGGTATCAGGGTGATGGTGGCCTCATAGAATGAGTTTGGGAGTGTTCCTCCCGCTGCAATTTTTTGGAAGAGTTTGAGAAGGATGGGAGATAGCTGTTCTCTAAATGTTTGATATAATTCCACTGTGAAGCCATCTGGTCCTGGACTTTTGTTTTTTGGAGGATTTTTAATCACAGTTTCAATTTCATTAATTGTGATTGGTCTGTTCATATTTTCTGTTCCTTCTTGGTTCATTCTTGGAAGGCTATACCTTTCTAAGAATTTGTCCATTTCTTCCAGGTTGTCCATTTTATTGGCATAGAGTTGCCTGTAGTAGTCTCTTAAGATGCTTTGTATTTCTGCGGTGTCTGTTGTAACTTCTCCTTTTCCATTTCTAATTTTATGGACTTGAGTCCTCTCCCTCTTTTTCTTGATGAGTCTGGCTAATGGTTTATCAATTTTGTTTATCTTCTCAAAGAACCAGCTTTTACTTTTATTGATCTTTGCTGTTGTTTTCTTTGTTTCTATTCCATTTATTTCTGCTCTGATCTTTATGATTTCTTTCCTTGTACTACCTTTGGGTTTTGTTTGTTCTTCTTTCTCTAGTTTCTTTAGGTGTAAGGTTGGATTGTTTATTTGAGATTTTTCTTGTTTCTTGAGGTAGGCTTGTATAGCTATAAACGTCCCTCTTAGAACTGCTTTTGCTGCATCCCATAGGTTTTGGATTGTTGTGTTTTCATTGTCATTTGTCTCCAGGTATTTTTTGATTTCCTCTTTGATTTCTTCAGTGATCTCTTGGTTATTTAGTAACATATTGTTTGGCCTCCATGTGTTTGTGTTTTTAATGTTTTTTCCCCTGTAATTGATTTGTAATCTCATAGCGTTGTGGTCAGAAAAGATGCTTGATATGATTTCAATTTTCTTAAATTTACTGAGGCTTGATTTGTGACCCAAGATGTGATCTATCCTGGAGAATGTTCTGTGTGCACTTGAGAAGAAAGCGTAATCTGCTGTTTTTGGATGGAATGTCCTAT
Source organism: Balaenoptera acutorostrata (assembly GCF_949987535.1). Taxonomy (NCBI): domain Eukaryota; kingdom Metazoa; phylum Chordata; class Mammalia; order Artiodactyla; family Balaenopteridae; genus Balaenoptera; species Balaenoptera acutorostrata. The sequence continues at coordinate 20,294,139 of NC_080080.1, read as the reverse complement.
AAATATCAATTATATATCCCTGGCCTATTGTGTCATTTAAAACTTGTGTTTCCTTATTAATTTTCTGTTTGAATGATCTGTCCATTGGTGTAAGTGAGGTGTTAAAGTCCCTCACTATTATTGTGTTACTGTCGATTTCCTCTTTTATAGCTGTTAGCAGTTGCCTTATGTATTGAGGTGCTCCTATGTTGGATGCATATATATTTATAATTGTTATATCTTCTTCTTGGATTGATCCCTTGACCATTATGTTGTGTCCTTCCTGTCTCTTGCAACATTCTTTATTTTAAAGTCTATTTTATCTGATATGAGTATTGCGACTCCAGCTTTCTTTTGATTTCCATTTTCATGGAATATCTTTTTCCATCCCCTCACTTTCCATCTGTATGTGTCCCTAGGTCTGAAGTGGGTCTTTTGTAGACAGCATGTATATGGGTCTTGTTTGTTCTCAGCTTCTGCTGAGAAATCAGCTGTTAACCTTATGCGAGTTCCCTTGTATGTTATTTGTCATTTTTCCCTTATTGCTTTCAATAATTTTTCTTTGTGTTTAATTTTTGTCAATTTGATTACTATGTATCTTGGCGTGTTTCTCCTTGGGTTTATCCTGACTAGGACTCTCTGCACTTCCTGGACTTGGGTGGCTATTTCCTTTCCCATGTTAGGGAAGTTTTGGACTATAATCTCTTCAAATATTTTCTTGGGTCCTTTCTCTCTCTCTTCTCCTTCTGAGACCCCTATAATGCGAATGTTGTTGTGTTTAATGTTGTCCCAGAGGTCTCTTAGGCTGTCTTCATTTCTTTTCATTCTTTTTCTTTATTCTGTTCTGCAGCAGTAAATTCCACCATTCTGTCTTCCAGGTCACTTATCTGTTCTTCTGCCTCAGTTATTCTGCTATTGATTCCGTCTAGTGTATTTTTCATTTCAGTTATTGTATTGTTCATCTCTGTTTGTTTGTTCTTTAATTCTTCTAGGTGTTTGTTCTTTAATTCTTCTAGGTCTTTGTTAAACGTTTCTTGCATCTTCTCGATCTTTGCCTCCATTCTTTTTCCGAGGTCCTGGATCATCTTCACTGTCATTATTCTGAATTCTTTTTCTGGAAGGTTGCCTATCTCCACTTCATTTAGTTGTTTTTCTGGGGTTTTATCTTGTTCCTTCATCTGGTACATAGCCCTCTGCCTTTTCATCTTGTCTGTCTTTCTGTGAATGTGTTTTTTGTTCCACAGACTCCAGGATTGTAGTTCTTCTTGCTTCTGCTGTATGCCCTCTGGTGGATGAGGGTATCTAAGAGGCTTGTGCATGTTGCCTGATGGGAGGGACTGGTGGTGGGTAGAGCTGGGTGTTGCTCTGGTGGGCAGAGCTCAATAAAACCTTAATCTGCTTGTCTGCTGATGGGTGAGGCTGGGTTCCCTCCCTGTTGGTTGTTTGGCCTGAGGCGACCCAACACTGGAGCCTACTTGGCTCTTTGGTGGGGCTATTGGCGGACTCTGGGAGGGCTCACACCAAGGAGTACTTCCCAGAACTTCTGCTGCCAGTGTCCTTGTCCTCATGGTGAGCCACAGCCACCCCCCACCTCTACAGGAGACCCTCCAACACTAGCAGGTCGGTCTGGTTCAGTCTCCTATTGGGTCACTGCTCTTTCCCCTGGGTCCCGATGTGCACACTACTTTGTGTGTGCCCTCTAAGAGTGGAGTGTCTGTTTCCCCCAGTCATGTTGAAGTCCTGTAATCAAATCCTGCTAGATTTCAAAGTCTGATTCTCTAGGAATTCCTCCTCCCATTGCTGGCCCCCCTGGTTGGGAAGCCTGACATGGGGCTCAGAACCTTCACTCCAGTGGGTAGACTTCTGTGGTATAAGTGTTCTCCAGTTTGTGAGTCACCACCCAGCAGTTATGGGATTTGATTTTATTGTGATTGCGCCCCTCCTACCGTCTCATTGTGGCTTCTCCTTTGTCTTTGGTTGTGGGGTATCTTTTTTGGTGAGTTCCATTGTCTTCCTGTCGATGATTGTTCAGCAGTTAGTTGTGATTCTGGTGCTCTCTCAAGAGGAAGTGGGCGCTTGTCCTTCTACTCTGCCATCTTCAACCCATCTCTAAACCTTTGTTTTAAGCCACTGTAGTTTTGGGGATCACTTGTTACTGCAGGAAAACCTAGCCTCTCCTGACCAATATACCTACATACTAGGAATGGCCAACTATAAAAATCAGTTCTGATTTCTTGACTGTGATTTCAACAGAAAATCAGACTTACAAACTTTTAAGAAGTGTCTCTGTTTTTTCTGATCTTGATTTAAGCACTATTGTTCTTATATCTATAGAAAATTTCTCATTTATGTATGTTTACTTATTTATTTATTTATAAATTCTCTGCTAAGGCCCATATGAAGTGCCCTAGTATAGGCTCTGAAAGACTTCAACAATTTAGTTTCCAGTTAGTCTGTGATGCCTTTAATTTTCTTCCATGGTCAAGTGTTGCCTCTGTGCCTTTTACCTATTTATCCAACAAATAGTTTTTGAGTACCTACTAAGTAACTGGTGAGCACTTGCAATGGAAGAGTGAAAAGACAGAACTAATCCCTTAGTTTGGCTCTCTTGAATCCTCCACTAGCCTCAAAGCGACAGGCACAGGATACTGTAATAAATGTGATGCTAAGCAATGCATACGTTATGGGAGCACTTGCAGTGAGCATTTTAAATTGGAACTTTGGCACTGAGAAGGGCTTTCTAGAGGTAGCGATGTCTAAACCAAGACCTGGAGAATAAATAGTAATTAGGAGAGTGACGAGTGTTTGTATTTGTGTGTGTGTAGGACTGTGGAAAGACAGTTTGGAGAATTAAGTGTGGTAGGAGTATACTGGTAAAGAATGTTCCAGGAAAGGAAAGCGTGCATGTAAAAGATGTATAGTGAGTCCAAGTGGCAGATATTAAGGGGGGCATTGTCTGACAAGGAAGGAGAAGTCAGATCACATGGGAACTTGTAAGTTGTATTTAAGACTTAAGATTAAGGTTAATCTGAAGAGTCAATGGGGAATCACTGAAGGGATGTAAAGAAGATGTTTCCCCTTCCTCTAATACTCTCCCCACTTAATCCGTCATCTTATCCACTCAACAACCTCTTCCTCTTTAAAGTCAGATGGAACTCTATGGACTCTTCCCAGGCAGATATAGCTCCTTCCTATCTAACTTATCATTTATATGTACATATCCCTGAGCACATTTATTTTGTATTTATTCATTTTCATGCCTTTCCCACAACTTAAGATCTAAAAGTCTTGAGCTTGTCTTTGACCAGCTCCGTATGGTAGGCAGAGATCTAAGGTGACCCTCAGTGGCCTACATGCTGTATGATCTCCCTGCCACCCACCTGAATGTGGGTGGAAGCTGGGGCTAGGATTGGATATCACCCCTGCAATTAGGTTACTTACCAGTTAGTTGACTTTGAGTTAACCAAGGGGGAGATTATCCTGGTTGGGCCTGGCTGGCCTGGGAACAGATAACCAAGTTGTGAACTGCCTATTGGAAATCACGTGGTATGGGTGTGTGTGAGCTCTACTAGCTGAAGTGAATTCTGCCAGTAACCAGTGAGCTTGGACGAGGACCCTAAACCTCAGATTAGAATCACAGCCCTGGCCAACACCTTGATTTCAGCTTGATGAGACCTTTATGGGGAACCCAGCTAACTCATACCCGGACTCCTGAGCAATGGAAACTGTGAGACAATACAATGTGGTGTTTTACACTGCCGAGATTGTGGTAATTTGTTATGCAGCAAGAGCACAGTAGTGGAAAATTGATACACTGTGTGATTGTGTGACTTTAGGAAAGTTACCTACCTTCTCTGAACCTCATTTCTATCATCTGTGAAGTGAGCATGATGATTATATCCCCTCATGAGCTGTTGCTGAAATCAAATGAGATAATATATGCAGACTACCTAGTATTGTCAAAATGGATTAATTATCCCCTCTGTTGCCTCAGCCCCACCAACACCACTGTCTATGTGAATGGCTTTTCTGGAACATTCTGCCCTGGTTGCCCCTTCAAAAGCCAGCACAGGCATTCAGGCTGCCATAGGTGTCATTTGCCCAGCAGCCTGTCCTAAGGGCCAGTGTTCTGATGAAAATTCCTATTGTAATGCATAAGCATGAGGAGTCCAGAATGAAATTGCTTTGGGAGCCTTTGTGTGATTAACATTTCAGCTGTTTATGGAATCTTTGCCCTATCATTTCCTGTTTTAAAAAATTAATGTGCTGATTTCTTTATTATTAAAAACCAAGAAGGGGAAGTTCAGCTAGAGCATAAAGAAATAGTTCTGTATGATTCAAATAAAAATTTCTGAGTAGGAAGAATATTTGGAACACCCTTTTTATTCGGATGCTCCTTTAATCCCTGCAACCTTTTCTTTTGATGTCAGTTCTGTCAATCCCAGCTCCTTTCCCATTGCCTATTTCACCTCTGAATTTGCGATAAAAGACATTTGAGTCAAGAGCATTGTGACTTTATAACCATGACAATGGTATTGTGTTTGACAGTATTGTGAAACCCATTGAATCAGAGTTTTGAGTCAGAAGGGACTTTGCAGGCCATGTAGCTTGACACTCTCATTTTACAGATGAGAAAACTGAGGTTTAGGAGTTTCATTGGCCAAGAAGACACAGTTAATTAGTGACTAAATTTTCTCTGAAGGAAACCGGATCTCCTGACATACTTTCCTCAAGTAACCTGACCCGATTACTTTTATTTTATATGTATAGAAGTTTAAAGCCTGCTCCTTCAATATAAGGATCAAATGCTTGCTTCTTCCTGAGCCAACATCATGGTGTAGACATCATCGTGGACCCTGATGATCTGTAATGCTGCTACCACCTGAGCTGCCACAGGGAATGGAATGCTTTCTTAAACCAGATGGAAACATCCAGTTCAATAAGAAGGAAAGATATAGGTTAGATTTAAGGGGCAGAAATATCTCAGTTGTAGGAATGAACTCTCAAGTGGGATTGAGAAATAATGTTCCTTAGAGATTGTCAGTGAGACTGTAGATTTATGTATCCATTAGATGGATTTAGGCATTAGCTCCTTGGTCTTACCCATTTTTCCTCTCTGCTCCCCCAGTGTATTTCTGATGACTAGTACTTATATACTGAAACAGTTTGGGTTCCCTTTTTCAAAGAGGAGAAAAGAAATTCTGTTGCAGAGCCTAATCAACCTGAGATTGTAGTAAAGCTTTTGGCTGGATGAAGCATTTACTGTGTGTGCAGAAAACTTACCATAGCAGACCTGAGACCCCCATCCTTAGGAAGTCCTGCCTGCAGTATTGGCCTTGGCTGGCAGCTGGGAATTTGATGGCAAACAGATCCTTACAGTGATGTTAAATGACCCCTAACTGACAAGAGTGGCTCACTGTGCCTAAACCGTTTGGACAAACAATATTATGCAGGCTGAACACCTGCTTTTCTTCTGGGATGCTGGAATTTTGGTACATGTCAGGCAATGGGTACTTATATGCCCAGGTCCCAATAAATGCATTGGTTATTGAACTTCCATGGTGGACAATATTGTAAGCACACACTGCTGGAGGACGTAAGCATGTCCTGTGTGACTGCACTAGGACAGGCCCCTTGGGAGCTAGCATTCGGTTTCCTTCAGACTTTGTCCTATGTGCCCTTACCTTTGTTGATTTTGCTTTATATTCCTTTCACTGTAATAAATCTTAGCTGTGAGTACAACTATATACTGAGTCGTATAATTCCTCCTAGCAAATCACCAAACCTGGGGCTGACCTTGAGACTTCTTCTCTTCCTTAGGGGGGATATACGTAGAGTCGCCTCTCGGTATCCATGGGGGATTGGTGCCAGGACCCCCATGGATCCCCAAATCCTTGGATGCTCAAGTTCCTTTTATAAAATGGTGTAGTACAGTTGGCCCTCCCTATCCCTGGGTTCCTAATGTGTGGATTCAACCAAAATTCAGGCAAAATTTGATCTGCCGTTGGTCAAATCCATGGATGTTGAACCCACAGATGTGAAGCGTCAACTGTATTTTATTTTATTTTCTGAAAGGCCCCCCTATCACTACTAGAGCAGTAGGCTCTGACTTCAGGGAGCTCAAGTTCAAGAGCCAATATGAAGTATGACAATCCACTCTAAAATACTCACATATAACGTCATGTCTCTTTTATACCCATCTTTTCCCTTTGGTTTGCCCATCTGCCCACTCCACATCCTGTATTTTTTTCCCTTTCAATGTTTTACTTTACTTTTTCTTTCCTTTTCTCCATTTTCTGTGGGTTCTGTCCGTATCATCTTACATCTTGGGCTGTGAATTTCATGATACCAGAGACAAAAAAAAAAAAAAAAAAAATAGCAGGTTTAGCAAAAAAAACAAAACAAAAACAAAACCCCAAATATTAGTAATGCAGACCCCATTTTTTTGCATTTATTATTTGTCTTCTAATTAAAGGACATTGCTTAACATTTTTGTCATTCTGTTTTCTAATTTAATAAATAGGACTTAATCTGACCTGTTTACCTTGCAAAGTTGCAGAGGAGATCAAATAATTTTTATGTAAGAATTTCCAAAATTTGAGCCACATAGAAATGTTGAGACTTGGTATTCTCCTGGAGCTCTGCCCAAGTGGATTGCATGAGAAATATATGCTGTTGAGACATGGGCCTTCTCTCTCTTTATTCATAAGATGACAGAGAAGAGAATATAAAGATTCTCAATGAGGAAGGGCCATAGGAGTACTTAGCCCTGAGAAAAAGCAGATTAAAAGAAGGTTTGATTATTGACTTCAAGTATTTGAAGGACAGCCATGAGGAAGAAGCAATAGAATAATTCTGTATGACTCCACAGAATAGAGTCAGGACTAATGGGGAACAAACAGAGCAAGAAGAAGAGAGACCTGGCTGAGGCACTGGGGAAGGATTACCAGGAGACACTAGTCATTGGGGCTGTTCAATATCAGGCTGAACCACAATATCTTGCATGTTGCACCTGGAGTTAAACATTGGATTCATGAATGAACTTCTTTAGTGAACCACCCTCACAATTTTTGCTCTAGTGTTCTCTGTACTATTATTTATTAAATCTTTTTCTTAAAATTGATTTACTCAATTTTTCAGATAAATTTATTTTAAAATTTATTATTTATTTTAAAACTATATTTTGCACATTTGACGTCTTGGTTATTTTATTTAATGGACATTAAAGTACAAAAATGACTATGAAAAAAACGTATCTGTCAGTGAATGCAAAACTAGATGCCTTCCAAGCCTGATATTCTGTGGACATTCCTAAGCCAAATGAAAGGCAAGAGCAAAAATGAAACTATAGCCCTGGGGCCCTGATTTCTATTCCTGTGAACCTTTTGGTCACTTGGCATCACACAGCCTTTCTTGAAAAGAAGGAAGGTGTTTGATTTGTGGAGCTGAGAGTATCACCATGCCTCTCCTCAAGGAGAACCACTTGTGCATTTGCTCATCATTCTCTCACAACCCACCAGGGATACAGGTGCAAACCAGGACTAAAGCAAACTAGGAGATATGGTAGTCCTACCTTTTCCTCGCACTTGCTGCCATGGTTTTGCACCTTCCAAGTAAAGCATCTGCACTGAACTCCTGTTCTATTTTCTAGGGATGCAGGTTTAGATCTCCCTTTGTCTCAAATGCACACTTGGTCTGCAGGAGTTATAATCCTGCCCCCATCACCATGGCTGATGAGAGCAGAGAAAGATGCCTGACCCAAGATGTATCCATTTAATTCTTGCTGGAGTTTGGAATTTCAACCTAGGGGCATATAGTTGCTAGGGTTGTTGTAACAAAGTACCACAAACTGGGTGGCCCCTGAGGAGGAGCAGTGAATAATTTGTTACAGAGTCTGAGCAAAAAGCAAGCTGAAACTACATATTCAATGAAGAATAAACAGTGGCTAAAATAGAGGAAACCATACTGCTAACATCTCAAATATTATAGTCAGCCAAAGCACATGCCTGAAGCAAGTGACCTTTATCAATTGAGGCTGTAGACAGATGTAGAAATTTTGTAATACCTTTTGATATCTTGAGTGTACCTTAGGTAATTATATAATGAATGTTACTTATTAGAGAAATGAAAGCCATGTTTAATGAGCAGTGCTTCAAAATGGATTGATAAGACAGAAGTACTTCCTTAAATGCAGGGCCAAGTTAAGAACTTTGCAGAACTTAAGTTTTCTTACTTTTAAAGGTCCAAATTATATCGAATATTTTTAACAAGGGAAGTGGTACATTTTAACATATATACGACTGTCTTAAGATTTGTCATTGAATAGTTAACAAAAGGATGCCTTCTGTAGATATAATAATATCATTTGTTAATTCCTACTTTGCAATTTTCTTTCTATTTTAAAGCCAGTACATTTTTGTTGCTTTTTTTTTTTTTGGTAGGTTTTGAAATTTTTATAGGCTGAAGGCACAGTGCTCTTGGTGACTAGTGGGAAAAAAATGGATGTCTTTGTATCTTAATCTTTTATAAAAATTTAACCATTCTATAATTACATTTTCCTTAACTACAAAACATAATTAAGAAGTAGTATAGGTATTTAAACTGCGGCAGTATTTGTTCTCAAGAAGTGTCTAGAAATAACCCTATAGTTCCACAACATGAGTAGTTCTGTAATTTAAAGGCTACTGTTAATAGCTTCTGAAATACAAACTAATCTCTCATTTTAAAGAACGCTTTATGATAAAGTGCAACTAGACAACCATATTTCATAATTAGCTGACTTACATGGGCATCAGTATATCTTATTCAAACTTGAAATGTGTTCAGAAGCACAGCATACAGTCAGCCTGCTTATGTAGTTTCTACCTTTTGACATAAAATAAAAAACCAAAACAAAACCAAATGAACCACTTCCATGATAGTGAAATAAGAGGAAAATAACAGTTGTAGGTATTATATATATTTCCTGCTTAAAAATAAAAGGCAATTTAAAATATTGCCATTTGCAAACATTTCTACTTTTCCTAAATTAGGTTTCATCCAAAGATTCGGCTCACCATTGCTTAGAAGGACGTGCTCCACCAATTCAATACAATTACATTAGATAAATCTCACAGCATCTATCAGGGCTCAGCTCAGGGCCTAGCCTTGTGGAGTTTTCTCCCCTCTCAGACCTACTACAGCATTTGTGTTTCATTTAGCTCATGACTAGGTACCATCTTGTATTATTTTCCAACTGCCTTCTGTTGGAAAATACCTCCCATACCTTCACGAATGGTAAGCTTCTTGAAGAAGCATCTATTAGCTTGTTTCTGAGTTAGGAAAGAGGCCTCACTGGGCAGAAGCATTAATGCTGTGAATTTTCCTACGTACACTATCAGATATTTGCCTTGTCTTTAATAGCTCAGGTGGCCACACTATTCTTTCAAGCCTGCTAGTCTATATCCAAGTAAGTTGAATTAGTGCTTATTGATCTGATGTGAATTAATTCTCCTCTTTTCTAGAGCCTTCAATTATTGGTTGAACTCCAACTACATTCAAAGTACTATTTTCTCAAAGAGAAAAAACATCTATAAAGTTTAGAATAAAGGAGCTGAATTGAATAAATGTAATTTGTTTCTTTAAAATAAATAAAGATATAAGTTTAATTCCTCAAGTTCCTTTCCCTCCTTAAATACCTCTTACTGCTTTTTTAAATTGAAGTATAGTTGATTTACAATGTTGTGCTAGTTTCAGGTGTACAGCAAAGTGATTCATAAATATATATATATATATATATATATATATATATATATATATATAGTGAATAAATACAAATCTAAAATGTAAAATTTGGGGACAGACATTAAAAGCAATAGTATTCTGTGCTGGTGAATTTAGGATGATGGAAGTTGAAGTATGTACTCTCACACGTAGTTGCATATTGCATGATCTTTATAAACATTGACAATATTTATCAGAAGTCTTGCAACTTTTCCCAAGAGGCAGCTTGAAACAATGGTTAATTCAAATGGTGAGTTCAAAGCCCGATTCTTCCACATACTCCCAGTGTGACTTTGGGAAATTACTTAATCTTGCTGCCTGTTTTCTCATCTGTAAAATAAGGATAACAACAGTACCCCCACCTTAAAAGGATAAAATAAATAAGCCAATATTATTAAAGTTAAGAGCAATGCCTGACAAAGAGTATGTCCTATATAGTCTTCTAAAATATCTTTTGACACAGTATTTGCACTTATACAAACTTTGAGAAAAAACTCAGAGATGAGAGCAAGATTCTGGGATTACGTATGAATAATTAAATACATTTTAAATGTCAAACAAGATAGAAATGGTTAAATTCACTAGGGTATATACACATTAGAGTATTACACAACCGTTAAAAAATTAGATTTTCGGGCTTCCCTGGTGGCGCAGTGGTTGAGAATCTGCCTGCTAATGCAGGGGACACGAGTTCGAGCCCTGGTCTGGGAAGATCCCACATGCCACGGAGCAGCTGGGCCCGTGAGCCACAACTGCTGAGCCTGCGCGTCTGGAGCCTGTGCCCCGCAACGGGAGGGGCCGCGATAGTGAATGGCTCGCGCACCGCGATGAAGAGTGGCCCCCGCTTGCCGCAACTAGAGAAAGCCCTCGCACGAACCGAAGACCCAACACAGCCGAAAATAAATAAATAAATAAATAAAGTAGCTATTAAAAAAAAAAAAAAATTAGATTTTCATCAAATGTGGAAATGGAAAAATTCTCAGACATAATGTTACATTTTAAAAGAAGTATGTAAAGCAGTCTATATATATTTTGATCCTAATGCTATTAGAAGGCACAGGAAAAGTTCTAGAAAGAAATATCAAATGTTAATGGTGGTGAGCTCAAGGTACCAGAATTAGGAATGGTTTTTAAATATTGTTCTCCATCTTTTCTACAGCTTCAAAAATGTCCAAAAATATATACTTTATTCTTATGTTTAAAAATAGCAGGAAAAATATGTTTTAAAAATAACACAAAAAAAGGAAAAGACCAAAGATTTTTTTTTCCCCATGAGCTGCTGGATAAATATACAGAATGGGAGTCTTGAATACTTTCAAAGAATAGCCACTTTTAAAGAAAGAGAGAGTTTTAAGTTCTAATTAACTAGAGAGTATATAGATATATGTATATTTACTCTCTTCCCCTCACCCCCCACCCCCCAAAAAAAGAAGCTTAAGTGCTGATACTCCCTGGTCAGGAGGTGAAGCAAAAGCTGATGAGTTTTGGATAAACTCAGCAATAACCCAAGTCAGTGGACCAGTAGGAACGAAAGCCAAGTTTCAGAGAAAAAAACAAACTACAGACTGATGAGATCTTGGGAGTTGGTAAAGTAATTTGCATAGGCTAAATGTTATTACAAATCCCACCACTGGAGGTACTGGCTGGTACCTGCCAGTCAAGTGACAGAGTTCCCTTGCAGGCCTCGGGAGTCACTTATTCCACCCAACAAACTCCCTTTCCTGGACATGTGAGTTATAAGCTCAAATCCCCAAGTGTCTTCATGAAAATGTAGCTTCAAATGCTTTGAAAAATTTTCTCCTCTCATTTCCTGGCTTGGAGGAAGAAATATGCCTTCATGGTGGGTGTCCAAGGAATATTTACTACCTACGCAATTCCTACCTGGATTTTCTTAAAATAATAAGAAAGAAAAAAAGGTGCTCTGAATGCTTGTAAACCTGTCCACTGCATCAAAGAATATGTAGAAGCAACTGGGTAGTGAGCATAGTAATTACTGATGTATTTCAGTAAATACTGGTGTATTTCTCTCATTTTTACAGTAGCTTTGTGCCTATAATCCAGGGACCCTGGAGAAGGTTACATAGAAAAATGTTACAGTTAAGGACATATCCTTTATATAGGAGATAGGTACAAGATACATCCTCAGACACTTTTAAAAAGAAAGTGATAATTGATAATTCCTTTCATTTGAAAGGAAACATTCTTAATTTATAACCTTTAAAAGAAACGGTCTTTATTATACTGCAGAATGCTCTAAGTGTGTATCATGGCTAATATATTATGCATACATTTTTTCAGTTGAAGGAATTTGCCATAATTCAGCTTTAACAAACTCTGTTCTCAGCTGTAACTCAGAGCATGACATATATCCGTTGTCCAACTATAAATCTATGGTTGTTATTATACTTTTATGAATCTGATTCATGCAGAAAGCATTATCCCTGCTCTTTAATTAAGGAGTTAGAAATTTCCCCCATTTGAATTCCTTGCATTCTGTACACTTTATTGCATCTTTCCCCAAGAGCCCCAAATGAGATAGTTGGATTACAGATCCTTAGAATAATAAAATCCATAAGCTCTAAATCAGGGGTGGATAAGTAGATTTGATCTAGCTTCAGAACTGACTTTGATGGTTCAAATTGCACTGAGTCTCCTAGGATTGGATCAATCATTAATATCTAAGTTTTTAAAGCTGTAATTTTTGGTATTTGCTGGTTTCAGGTTATTAAGATGCAGTCTCTGTTGTTTGGTTTCTTATTTCTGGGAAGCCCTGCAGTCTCTTACTTGGGTTCTACTGAAGCCAAGATTCTGTTTGACTCAAGATTTCATAGGACAAATTCAGGTACGGAGCCGAGAGAAATCTGCGTATGACACGTTACATTAAATGGTGTTACTTTTGATATAATGAGGTTGTAGATATTTATTTGTACCTATGTGTAGGTGATTTTACACAAATACATAGAAATTACACAATTCTAATTGGCATTGTGTCTTTAGTTTGGCTGCATATTTAGACACCATGCATTCCCACTTCAGTCCTGATTTTCCATTCTAATGCTACAAATACACACAGCATAATAATTACAATACTAGCTCTTAAATACCAGCCCTGGAATAAGGGTTTTACAAAAGGTCACCCACTGAATGCTCGTAACTAACCAGCCAGGTCATTGCTATGGTTATCCCCATTTACAGTTGAAAAAACTGAGGCAATGAGAGGTTATGCAACTTGCCCAAGATCACAGAGTCGGAAAATGAAAGAGCTATGAATATGAGCCCAGGCAGATCTCGCTCTGGAATTCATGATCTTAAGCATTCTGCTATGCTGCCTGAACTAATATAACAGTGTCAGCACACATTTATTGAGCCTTTTAAACCAGCACTGCTCTGTCTTATCAGGGAAGAGAAAATGTTTAAAACTGCGTCCTTGACCCCAAAGAGCTTGCAGTTGGGTCACGAAACAAGAAGTGCACACGGGGAAAACTTAGGGAGAAGTATGTGTCACGTTAATAACATTTATTGAATGATTGCTCTGTGTCAGCTGCCATACTAACAACTAAATCCATATAACCACGGGAGGGGCTAGTTTTTTTAAAAATTTATTTTATTTATTTATTTTTGGCTGTGTTGGGTCTTCATTGCTGCATGCGGGCTTTCTCTAGTTGCGGCGAGCAGGGGCTACTTTTCGTTGCAGTGCACGGGCTTCTCATTGCGGTGGCTTCTCTCGTGGTGGAGCACAGGCTCTAGGCGTGCGGGCTTCAGTAGTTGTGGCACGCAGGCTCAGTAGTTGTGGCCCACAGGCTTAGTTGCTCCACGGCATGTGGGATCTTCCCGGACCAGAGATCGAACCCGTGTCCCCTGCATTGGCAGGCAGATTCTCAACCACTGCGCCACCAAGGAAGCCCTTGGGGGATAGTTTTTAATCTCTGTTTTACAAGAGAGGAAACTGGAGGTAAGTAACTGAAGTTCCACAGCCAGTAAGTGGTAGAGCTGAGATTTGAACCTGGAGAGTCTGAATGCAGAGCCCCTGCTCCTAACCACTCTTGTCTACACTGTAGTGTACTGGATGTGAACACGTCTTGAAATATGCAATGGATAGCAGCAGAAAAGTGCTACAAGAACTTAGTGAGGGTGGGAAGAGTAGAGAGTCCAGTTAATGAATTACTTAGCTGATTGATTAGTTCAATGCTTATTGGTTTATTGGCTTCATTGTCTCAAGCCATACTGAAATGCTTTTGGCACTCTGAACCCAGTAGGGTCTCCTTTCTTTCCAGATCCCCGCACATTCCCTGCCAAGAATGTCCTTCAAGCCCTTCCTTCCTGTCCTTCAAGCCACACACCAACCTCGTCACTTCTACCAGCTCTACTACTCCGCCACCACCATTGTGTGGCTGATTCCCATTCACGCTTCAGGGCTAGGCTTAAATCCCAAAGCCCCTGGGAAACCTTTCTTCCCCTCCAAGACTTGGGTGGGTGCAGTCGCCTGTCATCCCACCCCGTTATACCATCTGCCACACTGTGGCATGCTTGCACTTTTCCTTCTCTATCCGTCCCCTTAATGCCCTGCTCTACTGCACCCTTCTCCCAGCCAGCACTCCCTCACCCATCCCAGTAACAGTCTCTGAGCTTGTTGAATGCAGGAACTGAGTCTTACTGCCTCTGTTGAATCTCAAGCTCCTAACAAAATACTTGACACATCATAAATGTTTTATAAAAAATTTTGGATGAAAGACTGGGTTCTGTGTGCCAGGCACTGTATACGTAAAACACATATTATGTGACAGTATTGACTAAACATTTATTTCCATGATCTCATTGAGTTCTCATAATAATCCTCTCAGATAAATATTATGATTTTGATTTTACAGAGGACGGTTCTGAGGCTCAAGAACAGTTAATAACATCCTCAAAGTCACATAGTAAATGGGTAGTTAGAATTAGAAGTTAGGTCTGTCTGAGCCTAATCCTGTGTTACAGATGAACCAGTAGTTGCAATAGAGGTTCTAAAAGGCATAATGCTGTTCTAATGAGACACATAGATGATGCAAAGGAGTAAGAAATCATCTCTACTTGTGATTGGTGGGGAAGACAGCAGTATCTTCACAGGCAGGTGATACACAGGCTTGATCTTGAAGGATAAGTCTGCCTTGGTTTGGATGAGAACAAAGAGTGGGGTCAGCAGGTGCAAACATCATGAGTTTTGAGATCCCAGTTTCTTTCTTCAGGGGGTGGTGAGGAGGCTTCTATAACAGGGGCAGAGGGAGCAGGGGAAAGCAGCCAAGTGTTAAGAGTGGAGCCAGCCTAGTACAAGCGAGGAACGGGCAGGATTGGAGGAGTGGCTGAAGAATGTACCCACCTTAATGCTAAGAGGTTGAGCGTGAATTCCTAGGGAAGGGGTGGCGTTATCAAACCCTGGAGAGGATGTTAAATTTAGTGTGAAGTCAGGTGGGAAATCAGATGGCAAATGGAGGGAAATAATTCCCTCTCTCCTGCATGAGAAACAGTAGTCCAAAGACTTTCACCCTGTTAGCAGCTCTTCAAAATCACATGCCATAGACAGCTGAGTAGAGACCTGAAAGTGGGGAAGAGTAATCACAAGGCAGTTCAGACACGCCTCCTCTTTCTTCCCATTCCATTTCTGCAATGCCTGCTATGTTATGTTGCTCGTATTGTATCTGTTATTATTATTTATATGCTAGACACTGCACTACCTACATTCTTTTATTTGCTTATTTTGTTTAGTCCTTCTCCTCTGAAGGGTGTTATTCTCTCCACTTTCTAGGTAAGAGAATGGAAGATCAGAGAGGCTAGGTGACTGGTCCAATTCCACAGGTAGTGAGTAGCAGCTAAGAATTAACCCTTGTATACCTGACATCCAAATCTATGATCTTAAACAATATTACAGAGGTTAAAAACAAAAGTACCAAATATTCAGTGCCTCCTCTGAGCCAATCACTTTATGTAGATCATGCATAACATAGGGGACAAGATATTTACTCTTTCTAATCATTTTAGTCATTAATCCTGAAAGAGCAGAAGATTTGTCTAAAATTCACATGCTGTATTCTCTGCGGCAGTTCCTTCGCTCTGTTGTCTGCTACCTCATTTTCTAATTCCACATTTAGAAGGCATGGGGTATTTTGATGATTTTTCTGTTGTTAGAAATTCTCTTTTAGACTCTTCAAGCCCACAGTTAGAGTCTATGAGAACAACTTCACGTAAGACAGAAATTACATGGTCCATCCTATTCCTGGAAGCCGTCTTAAGCTGTTCAGGATAATGTATGTCTACGCTGCCTCGGCCTCTTTGTTCCATAGGTGCTATTTTCTTGAGTTTTATGAACAGCAAATGGCTCCTTAGGAGAACATTGTAATCGCTCAATCTGGGTTTTCCAGCAGTCTTGGTATAAGGACGATAGAATGCCCAGGGGGCAGTGCCAATTTGAAAAGGATGATGAACTCCAGATTTCCCATCCTTAGGACATTGTGAATGGCTGAATCAAGGTCTGATGTGTTCCAGATGATGTATGAGTATGTACAAACATGCAGGCTTTTATTATGAGAAAGACTGGGAACAAAAGAGTACATTATTCATTCGTTTAATCAACTAACTAATATGCAGTGAGAACCTGTTCTGTATCAGGCACTGTTCGAGGTGCTGAGAATATAAAAGTCTCTATCCTCAAGGAGTTTATATCTTCTGAAAGAAGGCACGCAGTAAGTAAATAGATAGATTACATTCTAATCAGGAAAAATATAGCAAGATAAGGGAATAAGGAGTGATATGGGCGAGACGTGCTGTTTTATGTAGAAGGAGCAGACACAAGTCTCCCTAAGGTTACACCTCAGCAGAGACCTTGAGGAGGTGATGGAGTAAGACTGGCACATGTCAGGAGAAGAGTGTTTCAGGCAACATGGCAAAGTCCCTGGAATAGGCGTATGTTTAAGGTATAGGAGTATGGACGTCCTTGTGGCTGGAACAAAATGAGTGAGGGAGAGTGTGATAGGAGATGTCATCAGGAGGAAGCAGGTGAGAGGCAGAGGAAGGTTAGGGTGCAGATCGGCAAGCCTCACATAAGCCTTGATAAAGAATTTACATTTTATGCTTGTAGATTGAGAAACCACCACAAGTGTTTGAGCAGAGGAGTGACATGATCTGACTCACCTTTTTAAAGTCTCCTTCTCCCTGTAAAATAGACATAGAGGGAAAAAGTAGAAGGAGGAAAGCTATAGGTAGAGGCTGTGTTAGTCTAGACAAGAGAGATGCTGCTTGGACCAGGGTTGTTATGGTGGAGATGGTGAGTGGGGATCAAATTCTAGATATTTAAGAAGGAGAGTTAACTGAATTTGCTAACAGGTTGAAAGTGAGAAAAAAAGAGGAATCAAGATTTTTATTCCTGCACACCTAGAAGAGTAGAGGTATTATTTAGTGAGATTCTAGGAGACACAGACTGGGGAGGTGGGAGAATTATCTCTGTTTGGGACGTGTTCAGTGTGAGATGCTTGGCTAACATCCATGTGGAGTTGTAGAGGAGGCACTTAGGTAGTAATTTTGAAGGTCAGGGAACAGATTTGGGCTGAAGGATTAAATTTGGGAGTCATGAGCTTGTAGTTAATCCGTGAGACTAGATCAAATCATCTCAGCAAGTGTTGGCAGGAGAATAAGTTCTTGAGTGGTCTCTTTTTTTTTTTCTTTTTTTTAAGATTTTTTGATGTGGACCATTTTTAAAGTCTTTATTGAATTTGTTACAATATTGCTTCTGTTTTATGTTTCGGGCATGACGCATGTGGGATCTTAGGTCCCCGACCAGGGATCGAACCCATACCCCCTGCATTGGAAGGCGAAATCTTAACCACTGGACCGCCAGGCAGGTCTCTTGAGTGGTCTCTTTAAAGGGTTCAGTTATATTATCAACTCGGTATAAAATCTCACACATGTGTTGCTTTTATCCCATCCCTTCAGAGGGCACAATGCTCCCAGGCTCTTCCTAAAGTGATTTAAGGTTAAGTACCACTTAAGCTAACTGTAAATTTTGTTTCTAAAGTTCTTAGAGATTTAACAGAGAACAACCAAACAGACAGTATACCTTGTACATCAACAGAGCAATTCTGAGCAGCTTTCCTGCTCTATCTGTTCTGAAATAAGTCAGTGTGGCCCGATCGCATGGTGATGCATTCAGAATGCCCATTTCTCCCAAATATCTACCAGTGTTACAAATGTGTTTCTGGATTCTTTCAATGGTAATGGTAGCTACTGGTCAAGGTCCCAGTGCCATTTTGCCTTTTAGTGTATGGCTTCATCCTACACGTATACTTAGTAAAGCAGAGGCTTGAAAGGAGGGGAGCTGCGGATACTCCAGCTAGGGGTATCCACTGATGTCCCGTACTGGGGAAGGCAAAAAAAGGACTGCAGAGTAAATCACACTTCTGGAAGTGAATGGTGGATACATGCCTATTTCACATGAAGAAAAGATGTTGCAGTGATTGTAAAAAGGAGCATATGAACTATTTCTATACCAAGTCCCATATATGGAATCTATGTGACATGGATGAGATTCAGAGTGTTTGATTCAGTATGACTGGGGAGATACAGATACAGAGAAAAGATATGTCCACTGGGCTGGAGAAGGCTACAGACCATGTAGGAGCTGCCAGAAGTTGGAGAAGGTCTAGCCAGGCAGGTATATAAGGGCAGGTGGACAAATGATGGTAGATGGTCATGCAGTTGATGGATGGCATCACATTATAGAGGTGCTCTGACTGCACCAAAGCCTGGCAAAGGAGGCATAAGAAGAACAAAACTGGCAGAAGTCAAAACTGGGAGGTCTAGCCGTTCATAGCATGTAAGTAACTAGCCACAAGCCTGGGCTAGAGCCAGGATTCTGGTTTCAGGACATGAGGAATGGAGACCCCCGGCCATCAGAACAAGCCCAGAAAGACCATTTGATTTTGGCCTTACATTTTCTTAGAACCTCACATTTAGAATTTTGACTTTATCTCTTGTATCAGAGTTGCAGCAGGAAATAGATGATACTCTCAAACTGGATACTTCGGGTGGAGCTTAATGAAGGGACTGTTACCAAAGTGTTGGCCACATGTAGGGAAACTCACGAGGGATAGTGCAGTGCCCTGGAGCTAATAGCAGTGGGGAGTGGTTACCATCCCTAGATCCGAAGGGGTGGAGGGGGAATTGTAAGCAAAACTTGGAGGCAGAGAAACTGTGAGGGAATATATTTCTAGCCCCATCTCATCATCCCTCCACCCACCACTACTTCTACTCAGTGGCAAACCCAACAGGCAGCCAAAGGCAAGGGAGCAGGTTGAGTTGTCCATACAAGCCAGCCTCAGCACAGAGTAGGGTGGAGGAATGAAGAGTAAATTTGCAGGGACTAAGAAACATCACCCATCACTTCTCCTGATGAGGACACACACAGGTACCATGATCAGACTGTAGAGTCATTTGTTACATCATTTTATATCTGAGTCCCATTCCTGCTACATTTCTTATAATGTATTTTGAATTGATTTTAGAAATTATTTCTATAATTTGCTTGTGACTGACACAGTACTATTGTGTTGAACTTTTTGCAGGACCAGTTTGTTCAAAGTAAACTTTTAAAGAATAACATAGCTTTAAAACTCTCTTCTGGAATTTAGTGTGTGTGCACATGTCTACACATGCATTTGCATGTCTGTGTTACTTTATAAATATGTGGGAGCCTCCATCTTTCTTAAGCATAAGGGCAATATTGGGTCCCAGCCTCAGAGAGACTGGCTTCCTGATCTGCTTTCCAAGCAGATGATCAGATGCAGGAGAACAAGACAGGAATCATTTGTCAGGGCAGAGTTGAAAGATAGGGGTCGAAAGGCCGCATATCAGAAGTGGGGCAAAGGACCAAAACCAGGCTAGAGTAAGCGGATTCAAAGTTTATTCTGGAGTCCTGAAATGGGACTCTTTAAACACTCTCTGATGAGGGATCAAATTGTTCGTAGGGCCTGGAGAATAGAGCTGAGTCTGCAGGAGGGTACTCAGTGGCTCCAAGTACAGGTGAGAGAAAGGAATAGGGACTCAGAAAACGAAGCAAGTGCTTGCAGAAGCAGTTCATGTCACTACCCTTTTTCCCACAGGTAATTGCTTCCAGCTGATGCTCACCTGTGCATATGGTGCTACCCAGATAGGAGGAGAATCAGATTTTTCTTAATGGCGCACTAGTTTACTTAGCCTGTCTCCAAAATTACAACCTTCTAGAACAAAGAAATAAATTACATACCGAGTGAGGCTGGTAGAATCTTTTTTATTTAAAAGCTGAGTTTTCTAATACAGTAATTTCCTGAAGTTTCAAATAATTTTCAAAGTATGGAACCTGAATTCCTTTTTAAGGCCTTATGTGATACCTTTAACTTTCAGTCATAGCATTTAAATGAAGGCAGCTATGATTTTAAAATACAGTACTTAATGATAGGTACACAGAAATATTATGGATTTTTTCATAAGTTATTGTGCATGATATTAGCAGGGAACAGCAGAATCAATTATATTTTTTTCCTTGAATTTGTACCATGTGATTATTGCCTTAATTCTGACTACAATGTTAATTGCTTGGTAAAATGCTTAATTTTACCAGAATTAAATCTTGTTACTTTTTCTACCTCCATAGTTGGTATAGCTGTTGAGATTATAACCCTCAATAATTTTTGACAGTGATTTAATTTTAAACTAAAATATTATAAAATTTAAAATACTCCTTGGTACAAAATTATATTGTGAAACATACTAAGACAATGTTCTTGCACTTTCAGTAAAATATGTCCAGAATGCTAATTTTATTAATTTGTATGAGCTTTCAGATGATGGAATACGTAGGCTGTTTGTGCACTGAAAAAAAATTTTTTTTTTTGCTTTTTATTTTTTATTTTATTTTATTTATTTTTTTAAACATCTTTATTGGAGTATGATTGCTTTGCAATGGTGTTAGTTTCTTCTTTATAACAAAGTGAATCAGCTATACATATACATATATCCCCATATCTCCTCCCTCTTGCGTCTCCCTCCCACCCTCCCTATCCCACACCTCTAGGTGATCACAAAGCACCGAGCTGATCTCCCTGTGCTATGTGG
The DNA here is from genome assembly GCF_949987535.1 of Balaenoptera acutorostrata. Classification (NCBI taxonomy): domain Eukaryota; kingdom Metazoa; phylum Chordata; class Mammalia; order Artiodactyla; family Balaenopteridae; genus Balaenoptera; species Balaenoptera acutorostrata. Next base: position 20,273,280 of record NC_080080.1, on the reverse strand, counting down.
CTGCTTCCCACTAGCTATCTATTTTACATTTGGTAGTATATATAAGTCCATGCCAACCTCTCACTTCATCCCAGCTTACCCTTCCCCCTTCCCATGTCCTCAAGTCCATTCCCTACATCTGCGTCTTTATTCCTGTCCTGCCCCTAGGTTCTTCAGAACCAATTTTTTTAGATTCCATATATATGTGTTAGCATACGGTATTTGTTTTCCTCTTTCTGACTTACTTCACTCCATATGACAGACTCTAGGTCCATCCACCTTACTACAAATAACTCAATTTCGTTCCTTTTTATGGCTGAGTAATATTCCATTGTATATATGTGCCACATCTTTTTTATCCATTCATCTGTCGATGGACACTTAGGTTGCTTCCACATCTTGGCTATTGTAAATAGAGCTGCAGTGAACATTGTGGTACATGACTCTTTTTGAATTATGGTTTTCTCAGGGTATATGCCCAGTAGTGGGATTGCTGGATCGTATGGTAGTTCTATTTTTAGTTTTTTAAGGACCCTCCATACTGTTCTCCATAGTGGCTGTATCAGTTTACATTCCCACCAACATGCACTGAAAAATTTAAAGGACAAATTTAGATAATTATAATTTAAGTACTTAAATTTTTTTTTTTACCATATCCAGACAATTGAGGTTAAAAGGAGGCTTTGGTGAAAATTAAGTATCTCAGTTTTTAACGTTATTCTGTGAATGTGGACAAAACATACTTTGAATATTTTACTAAAATTTATTTCTCAATTAACCATTCCATTTTTAAGAAAATAAATATGTTAATATAAGCAAAAAGAAGGAAATAAAAATCATTTATGACCTCAGAATCTAGGGATAACAACCTAAAGCATGTAGGTTTATAATAGTTTATAGTTTTTAATATGAAATATAAAAAAGACCATTCTTGTACAGCTTTTCAAAAAACATAACTTTAGATAGAAAATATATGACCATATTTGTATAGATTTTTAATAGAGAATGATTTAATTATGACCATTTGTGTGTCTCTCAGTGGCTGTACCTTGGATTAAAAGTTTTATTTTAGCTTGATTCTGATTTCTGATATTTCAATGATTTATTTAAACTAAAATGATTTATTTAAACTAAATTCCTTGATTTTTGATAATCTCCAATTAACTGTAATTAATTTCAGGATCTCAGGGTAGAAACAGACTTTAAAAGTAATCCAGTTGACTCCTGGTTCTGATGCCAGACCTCTTCTTCAATATTTCTGCTTGTGTTTATCAAGCCTGAACTTGATTTCTTTTCTTAATGAAAGACTCACTTCCTTTCAGGGATTTTCCATCTTGAAATAATTTCAACTGCTTGAAAATATTTCCTTATGTTGTTTTACAGCCTATCTCTATTTGGTCTCTAGCCCTCAGAAGCATCAGAGAAAGTCTAATCCCTCTTCTACATGGCAGCAGCCCAACCACAAAATTAAACACAGCCATAAATTCCCCTCCTCTCGGCTTCTTTCGCTGTGTTTCCTCTACTTTAGTGCTACACATTCCCTCAGGCCCTCTTTATATTTCAGTTTCAAAATACCTAACAAACTATGTTGGAAACAGCAGATAACTTTACTCCATTATTATAGAAGCTATCAGGTTCATGAAGGAATATCATTTAAGTTAGATACAAATTTGTCGTGAAAAAGAATTATAATATTTTTTCCTAGAGAGATAAAATTCAATGAATTGCTATGTTGAAATTGGGCAATGTATCTTCCAATATTTATCTTTCAGTGATGTTTTATTGGGCTATTAAAACTCATACTTAATTCAATAAATTGGATTTTTTTAAAGGCCTACTTAGATTCATTTGGTATATTTATGGACCACCAGCCATTGAACATGGCATAATCCTGAAATTCTTAGCTCCTTAACTATCCCAGCATATTACTAATGGAATAAATAATTTCACAAATTATCTAGTAGCAAGATTTGGCTCTTTGAATACACTGAATTTAAAAGCAAAAAGCTCCAGATCTACATACGTAATTATACTGCATGATCATTTCTATCCCTAATTCCTTAATCAGAACAGTCATTAGCAACGAAATAATAAAGGAACTCGGATTGTGAAGGAAATAAAGATTAGCGATGCTAAGATCAGATAGCTGGTTTTAGCAAGTCAGGTTGAAATTGGTCTCTATTTTATTATTCAAATAAATAATGCAACTACCTTGTCATAAACCTTTTCAATTTTAAGGATAAAGCACTAGGTATTTGTTTTCTTTGATGCAAGTTTTGCAAGTGTTAAAATCCATTTGAGTAAATTTTAAAGATCTTGGCTTTATTCAGTGATTCATGAATCAGGGAGCATCTAATCTAGCAGACAGAAAGGAGCTCCAAGGAGCTGTACATAATGAAAGACTTTTATAGGCAAAAGGGAGTGGGAACAAGGAGTTTATACTAGACAAAAAAGTGGGTTGGTTATTGCAAGGTCACTTTTCTTTAGGAGATGGCAGGTGTCTATCAGGCAGATTACCTGACTAGTGCTGATTTAAGATTAAACCAGTGGCTGGTTTAAGATTCCATTTCTGGGAGAGCCAAAACTGTAATGAAGCCTACATTTGGTGATATGGGGCTTAGCATAAGTGACTCCATTTGGAGCCTGTTGTCTTGTTTTTAATACATGAAATCCATGGGTATCTAAGGGATTAAACTATTATGCATTTTAACAGAACGACCTATCGACTCATCCCAAGTCAGGGGCAATGCTTTTTGGGATGTCCTTGTGAAACTGGTTTTTGGTAGACTCAAAAAGGCATTTCTTTTTTGGTTGGTATGGCTGGAGTCCCTGAAGTTCAAGAATTTTAACTATTCAACTGAAAGCAATGCTTTGTGACCTCATATGGGTTCCAAGTAATTCATGGAGAAGAAGCAAAGCAGTGCTTGGGAGAACTATAAGTAAAAGTAATTAAGGTTCCTAGTAAGGCAAAGATTGGCAAAGAAGGCTATAGCAGCTCCCACCTCCAAGACAGTCTGTGCTGTGGAGGCTGGTTAGATTCACTGGGCCTACGTCTACTTAATGCAAAATGCATCCCTGCTATTTAGATTTCTGCATGGTACATATTAGGTATATAAATATTAATAGAAAATTCCTGCCCTTAAATATTACATGTCGCAGTTAATATTCCATATTCTCTGTCTAGATATCTGCTTCTGAATATCTGCTGTTAGAACTTTATTAATACATTTGAAGCTTTGTTTTCCCCGTGTGTGAATTTTATCTGAAACACTAGGTTCAAACTAATAAGGGAAAAAAAATATGGGCCATTTATTTATCGATGGAAGATAGGAATGTAGCATGCACCCTAGTTTGCAATGTAAGATATTACTGAGATAAATGTTATCTTAGACGCAATGTGCTTCATCTTCTGTTTAACATAGCAGAGGAATGTTTCACTGCCTCTTGCGGGTACAGAGGTTCCCCATTATTGAAGAGCTAGTTCAACAAGATATCTAGGATGCTGAAGAGCCTCCTGCATTGGAGGGCGACTCAACAATGGCAGTGGCGTCAACGTGGCCGCCCGTTGCAGTCCCCTTGGGAACTTTATATAATACTGTTGCCCGGGTCCTAGCACCAGGGATTCTGAGTTGAATCTGAGTTCTGATTTGGGGTAAGTCTTGGTCATTGGGAATTTTAAAAGTTTCTCAGGTGATTTTAATGGGCAGACACAACTGATAACAGCTGTTCTAAAATCACTTCTCACTGAGATTAGAGGTCACTTCTAATACGATTCTATAACTTAAAAACCAAATCCAGTTCCATGAGTTTCAAACTATGCTCCCTACAAAAACCCTAGATCTGCAAAATAATCTACACAAAGAGATTCTGTGGTCAAATAAACTTGGGAAGTGTTACATATCTTCTCATGCTCTAGGAGAAATTAAATTTATCTTGCCACGTTAAAGACCATGGTAGAGACACTTGTCTTATCTAGTGTTTCCCAGAATTTTTAACCAGGTTTCTCATTTTTTTTCCCAGAATTTGTAACCAGGTTTCTCATTTTTCATAACAGCTGTTATCATCCCCTGAAACTAGCATTCGTTGGTCTACACATTGGTTATGATGCTTTGAGTTTTGTTGATTTGTTTCTGAACTCTGTGTTTAAAAAAGAAATTCCCACACTAGCTGCTTATCTATACAATACACCGCAAAATTCACTAAGCTATTTTTGGTCACACGATCTATATTGGTAATTATTGTATCTGTGTGGCTGTTGAATACGGTGCATGTTGGTAAGACTCTCTCTGGAGATACCTCTTCTCTGGGACTATTCCCTGTAAACCTGGTGTTTGTTAGTGCAAAGGGCCTGGTAATAAGGCTATTCATCTTCAGTGCCCCTATGTGACAAGCAGGGGCAGGCTACTGGTCTTGTTTGAAAGTTACTATCTTACCAATGACTTAAATCTCCTTTAAATGGACTCCCTCTGCAGCTTGAGTCATGGATTCCTTGTCTTAAAATGCTTTTGTCTGTCTCAAAATGCCTTAAAATCTTGAAAGCATTATGGAATGTGTTTCTTTGGCAGGGAGGAGAGCTGGAGGACTTGGGATGTGGAAAGAGTAGGAAATGGAGTGATCAAGGTTTTGTGGAGATAGAGCCAAGAAAGGGGAGTTTTAACTCACAAATGAGGGTTAGATTGAGGGGCTGGCAAATTGGCCTTGAGGCTGGAGAAGGCAGCAGACATGTCATTTATCACTTCTCTTTGGGTAGAGTTGAAGATGTGACCAGCAGACACACCAAAGAGCACGGCTGCCGATGCTGCTTACTTCGCATCTCAGGTGTCGTCTTATTTGCTTTCCTGGCAGAATGCCGTCGTGGCCTCCTCCTGCACTCATTTTCTCTCCCTGGCTTCTGGAACTGTGTATGCTCATTCCTTTGGCCTTATGGCTTTAACTTCTCCTTCTGGTCTCCCCCAGGTTGGTGAAGACCCTCTAGCTCTTTGCTCATATGGTGACCTATGCCCACCCACTTCCATTATGATACTAGCTACAGATAATGGAAAGGTTTCATTAGTTTTCTCTTAACCATATTATCTTTATATTAAATATCTAACTAAATAATATGGCTTTATATTTACTGTCATACCCTTAAGAGTAGGAAGTGTGCTGCTTACGTGTGTCTCCCCAGATCATGGTAGACCCTTAACAAGATGTCAACAAAAGTTTGTTAAACTTAGTTGATTGATTAATCCCATAAACACTCAGGAACTCCAGTAGGGAAATGGAATCAAGGCCAGCAAGAAACATCACCAAAAGGAATAGTGATTTATGTTTCTAACGTATACATACCTTTTGTCACCTAGAAAGGTCACTCTTTTTGATTATGGAACTGATTAATATTTATTGTAGAAGACTTTTAAAATAAAGGAAGAAATAAAGAACATAAAAACAACACACAGGGCTTCCCTGGTGGCGCAGTGGTTGAGAATCTGCCTGCCAATGCAGGGAACACGGGTTCGAGCCCTGGTCTGGGAAGATCCCACATGCCGCGGAGCAACTAGGCCCGTGAGCCACAACTACTGAGCCTGTGCGTCTGGAGCCTGTGCTCCGCAACAAGAGAGGCCGCGATAGTGAGAGGCCCGCGCACCGCGATGAGGAGTGGCCCACGCTTGCCACAACTAGAGAAAGCCCTCGCACAGAAGCAGAGAGCCAACACAGCCATAAATAAATAAATAAATAAATAAATAATCAATCAATCAATCAATCAATCAACGCACAAACCCACCACCCAAAAGTAACAGTTGTAAATAATTCCGAGTGTTACCTTTCAGATCTTTTCCTATGCATAGGTAGGGGTCTATCCATGTAGCTATCTAAATTATACTTACAGGAGAATTTGGATCATGCTGAAAAAAATGGTTTGTACCCTCTTTCATTCAATATTATAGTCTTTCATTTGACAAATATTTAGAGGACTTAATATCATGTACCAGGTACTATTTTAAGTTCTAGGGATACATTAGTGAACAGTATCTTGAATGTTTTCCTGAAAACTTGATTTTTGATGACTTACTATTATTTCATATTTTAGGTTAACTATAATCCATTTTACAAATTTCTGACTGTTGTTACCATTTCACACTATTACTTTAATCTTGCAACAAGTACCCTTACGCATAAATCTTTGTGTTCTTCTCTGATCACTCACTTAAGATAGAAGGGTAGTTATCGGATTATAAGGCATGAGCTTTTAAAAAAGTTGTTTAGAGGGGCTTCTGTGAAAGGTTGTAATAATTAATAAACCCTGCCCCCCAAACAATGTATGAGAGTGCCCATCCTGCCACCCTCACTGGTATTAACTTGTACTTTCACTGTTAATTATATTTATCTGCTTATACATTGCCTCATAATAGAACTTGTTTATTCTAGTACATCTAACGTTCGTATTCTTATATGAATAAGTAATCTTTGTTTTTCCATTATTTGTTGATTTTCACTGAATATGACCATTCACAAAATACAGATTTTAAAGGAAACCCCTAAAAACCTATTTTGAGGCTTTTCTTTTAAGGATCTAGGTTATCCAGTTGTCCCTCAGTATCCACAGGGGATTTGTTCCAGGACCCGCCATGGATACCAAAATCCCCGGATGTTCAAGTCCCATAGCCCTCTGTTCTCTGGATCTGAGGTTCTGCATCCCTGGATTCAAACGACCACATTACAACTGTGTTGTACTGTATGCATTTCTTGAAAAAAATCTATATAAGTGGACCCTCACAGTTCAAATCCATGTTGTTCAAGGGTCAATTGTACTTTAGCCTCCTGGCAAAGGTCCTGGGGTTTTCCAAATGGTCTCTTGCTGGTTGCCTTCCACGGTTAAAATATTCAGTTCAGGTGCTCGCATTTAATAGAGGTACATTAAGCAAAGCAGATGTTCAGTGAAAGTCAAGTGTCCTTCAAAGAGTAATAACAGCATCCCAGGGGCTCCCTTTGAGTGTGAAACCTTCTCTGAGACTCAGCATAATAATTTGTCGGGAGAATCCCGTTCACATCAATCTGCATGAAAAAGAAAAATCCAGCTTAACCTAGATGAACATATCTGACAGTACTGTACATTGTGGACTGCTGTCTCTGGTTTTAGAATATTAATGGAAAAGATCCAGGTGTTGTCAGAAAAAAAATTTTAATCCTAGTCACTAATTAATAAAATGCTCCAATTTCTGAAGGGAAATTATCAACTTATTGAAAAGAAGACACATCCAAGGACAAGAAGTGCCATTCATTAAGGATTTCTAAGTGAATACAAAGCAATCTAAATGGAGTGCTATTTAGTTTAATTAAAGGAAAATAAAAAATAGCTGTGTATTTTTTTTTATCAATGAGGGTCACCATGTCAAGGATGCAATAGGAAATTAAAGGAAGTTCGGCTGGTCTCAAGAGCAAAGCATCTTTGCTTTTGGTACAAAAGTGGATGACTCCATACTTTGGCTGACTCTAACTTTACAGCTTCTTCTTCTTTTTTAATTTTTTAAAAAATATTTTTATTTATTTGGCTGCATCGGGTCTTAGTTGTGGTGTGCGGGCTCTAAAGTGCGCAGGCTTAGTTGCCCCGTGGTATGTGGGATTCTAGTTCCCTGAACGGGGATTGAACCCGCATCCCCCCTGCATGAGGAAGGTGGATTCTTAACCACTGGATCACCAGGGAAGTCCCTACAGCTTCTCATTTGTTCTCTTCTTTCCATAGTTTGCTTCTTTGCTTCCCATGAACACATACCCCTTAGAATTTATATAACTTGTTTTTTTTCCTGTTGCTTCTGTCATGCAATCCAGAAGTCAAAGAGCAGATCTGCATAGCGTAAATCAGGGTTTCTGAACCTCAGCACCACTGGATGGATAGCTTTTTGTTGAGAAGCGCTGTCCTGTACATTGTAGGACTTGGAGCAGCATCCGTGGCCTCTGTTCACTAGATGCCAGCAGCACCCCTCTCGCCTGGTTGTGATAACCAAAAATGTCTCCAGATGTTGCCAGGTGTCCTTTGGGAGGCAAAATTGCCCCTGATTGAGAACCATTAGAGTAAATGTAGCCCAGTCGTCCTAAAGGGTCCTCTGCTTCATCTCTTGGCAGGCCACCTTCCATTCTCTACCCAACAGCCATAGTGGTCTTTCCGAAAAATAAGACCTTGCCACTTCCCCCCTTATAACATTCCAGTTGCTTCTCATGGCACTGCAGTAAAATCTGAATTCCTTGCAACATCGATTCAGGCCCTCCTTGATCTTGCCCCAGCCCACTTTCTGCCCTCATAGGCCACCCCACGACCTTTCCTTACTCTTCTACATTTATCCTGGTAAGTTACCACCTCAAAGAAGCCTTTCCTGTCCACCTACGGATGGAGCCCCTCCCTCCTTCCTGTCACTCTGTCATCCGGTTTATTTTCTCTATAAGCACTATTTTTTTAGAAACTTTATTTTATTTATGTACTTATTTAGTCTGCGTTGGGTCTTCGTTGCTGTGCGCGGGCTTTTCTCTGGTTGCGGCGAGCGGGGGCTGCTCTTCGTTGCGGTGCGCGGGCTTCTCATTGCGGTGGCTTCTCGTTGCAGAGCATGGGCTCTAGGCACATGGGCTTCAGTAGTTGTGGCACGCGGGCTCTAGAGTTCAGGCTCAGTAGTTGTGGCGCACGGGCTTAGTTGCTCCGCGGCATCTGAGCACGGATCTTTCCGGACCAGGGCACTTACTGCAACCTGAGATTGCCTGGTATCTTTATTCATTTACTAATTTATTGTCTCTTCCCAAGCATAGTAGAGTGTAAGTTCCAAGAGTGCAAAAGGAATTTGTTTTGTTCACTACTCCTTGCTCAATGCCTACGACAAACCTAGTCCTTTATAGGCACTGAAAAAATATACTAAGAATGAATGAATAAATAAATGGGTACCAGTAGGCAGAGCTAGTGACTAGGTATTTGTATTTTCTCTTTTTCCATATTCAGATTTAATAATTCAGTAATATTTCAAATAGTCCAACAGGCACAGAGAATAAAGTAATCATCCTAATGTACCTACTATCCAGACAGTGTGACCTAGAGGTGCAAAGGGTGAAGTGTGCCATTATGTATTTCACAGAATCCGTGTGCGTATGTATACAATATTTTACAAACAGCTTGAGACTTTTTCCATCTATGTAAATCCACACTTACGGTTAACTATTCATTGAGGGTGGAATGCTGAAAAGTGTAAGATTCATTTCCCACCATCAAGGGGCTCACAGTCTGGTGGATGGGCAGGCACAGACAAGGAGACCATTAGAATAGTCTGATAAGTGCTTCAACGTGAAATGAAGCGTTCGGGGGTAGGGGAGCACTTAAGAGAAACTCGGGAACAGACAGGAGCTGGAGTGTTTGTTCTGTGTTGGAAATCACGGAACCCTGACTAGAGCCCCTAGAACCCTGACTAGGGCCCCTCAAAGAGCCCTCTGATATATTTCAGCAGAGAATCACTCGACATGGTTAGTGAAAGTAGTGTGCTTACATAGCCTGCCTTACCCAGTGAAGAATAGCTGTTGGCAGTTGGCTGTGTTCCATGGCCCTGGGAGCCTCCAGATTTGGAAAGGCTTCAGTTTGCTCACTTCTTTTGCTTTCCATTATTTCCTTGATATATGTGCAACTCCTAGAGTCCCCTACTTCCAAAAAACCTTCTGAGCCAGTGGGGAAAAAAAAGTTTGTTTTGTAGAACTTCCAAACATTTGTGGATTGCCATCGATTGCATTTTCACTGCAACAGCTAGGCAAAGGGGTACCATCTGATAGTAATATAATATTGATATTCTGCCCTCATTGATGGGTTCAGTACAAATATTGTGCCCAAGCATTTCCTTTCATTTTTGAGTATGGCACTATTTAAAGTTGGGGCAGTGGTATTTTCAGACATTTTTCATAATTCCAGAAAATGTGGCTAGGGTATTAAGGTATGGTTAAGTAAAGGGAATCCTATAAAGAGTACTTTAAAAAAAAAATTGGGGGAGAGAGTTTATGACCTAGTAAGTCCAGCTCATTAGTTCTTCAGTTGAATAGTTGCTCAATGTGGTTTAACTCGATCGGGTATTTCATGGAACAGCAATCAGGACAATCAAGATTCTCATAATTATTACATTGCAATTACCCAAGAACTCAAAAGGCAAATATCTCTCAGATTAATTTACTATATGAGAGGCAGTTCATGCTCTTCTTGATTTGGGGGGTAGGTAGAAGCCATGCACATTGATTTCAAATATGTCAAAGCCATTGAGATGTTGTTAATTTGGGAAGACAGACACAGAAAGGAGCTCAGACAGAGGAGTTGAGAGTTTTCTATTTCTCATCTGAAGATGACTGGATAATCATCCTGAGAATAAGTCTCTTTTCCTCTCCTTCTGCTTCGAATTTTAGCTATTCAAAGTAGAATATGAGAGTGATTTGGCTTATTATTCCTTGGTTCCCTGTCCCTTGCCCCCACTTTTTTTTTTTTTTTTTTTTTTGACTTCTGTGTCTCTAGTGGTGCACCAAGATGATTTTTCTTCTTTGCTTTTGTTGTTGTTAGTTAAATTTGTGCAGGGTTTTCTTAAACTGCCTATATGATACCATGCCTCCCCCACGGGCAAAATAGTCACACTCTCTGCAAGGCTGGAGTAGGGAGTCATCAATAAGGAGCTTCTTCCCCAAGGATTAAAGATATCCACTTTCTAGTCTGTTTCTACCCCTGTAGACACAAATGTCAAAATCCGTATTGCTGGTGGCATTTAAAATGGTATATGCACAGTTCAGGAAGCATAACTGTTTACGATTAATCACTCTGGGCCACCAGTCAAAATATTTTCTCTGCAAAAATGCCTTTCCTATTTTGTACCAATTAATATTGGATGGAACTCAAGAGTCACAGTTAATCTGTGGCAAAGCTTTTACTTGCTGTCAGGCATACAGACATGAAAAACGCTCAATGCAATATTTTAATTAATAAAAATATGCTGAGAAGTGTATTTTTCTGAAGTAGATTTTTATTACACGTCATTACATTTCCAAATTTAATGGACACATATATTATGCCCTATCACCATGGGAACTGCATAAAGACAGGCTTTTTATAGGCTGTTGGATGTAGTTATAAAACTCTCACAAAGACAAAATTGTTTCTAGTAAGTTTAAAAGAAGCTGTGCTCATTTACAGTATGTATAATTTACTGCAGAGCTTGAGGCAGTAGAGAAAGTCTTTGTTTGATTTAGAGACCAGCACTTCTTTTTATGAAGCTCTTAAGTTTTAATTATTTCAGGTCTATGTTCATGAAGATACAGCTTGTCTTATTAAGAAAGTAAATAAACACACAAACTTTGTATGACTTAAAAAAGACAAAAATTTTTATAACTGTTTATAAAGCAAAAGACTTTTGAAAACAAAAGTTTCCAAACATACATAAAAGTAAGAACTACAATGAACCCCAATATCCAACTTCAATAACCATCAACATTATCTGTACTTATTTTATCTATACCCCTGCCACCACCGTTTTTATGGTTGAAGTATTTTAAAGAAAATCTCAGACATTATATCATTTTACTCTCAAGTACTTTAATATGCATCTTAAAAAAGGAAAAGGGCAAGAAAAATGTCTACATAGCTAACAGCTTTCTACATTCAATGAAAAATATCTTAAAACAATATGACAGAACAGATATCAAGCATATAGATCATATCAGGGTTACTTAACTTATTACAAAAAAGTAAAAAATGAAAAGATAAAGGATTCTCAGATTGCCCCAAAAGCAAAATCTGGCTCTCCACTGTTTAAAAGGGACATACCTAAAATTAAATGATTTTAAAGGTTAAAAATAAAAAGGTAGGCAATTGCAATTAAAAAAGCATAGGACGATATAGGCAAGATAGAATTAAGGCCAAAAATATTAAAATAGATTAAAAGGGATATTTTATAATACTAAAGGCTGAAAATCACAAAGAAGATGCAAAAGTTATTACTATTACCCAGTTCTCTGATAACACAGCAACAACATTTGAAAAGCAGAAACTACTAGAGATGAGAAATAGAGACACACTAGAAATAGGAGATTTTAACATACTTGTCTCAATCCTGGAGAAATCAGAGGAAAAATCACCAATAAGGATAGAGAAACCTCAACTAACATAATCCATAAGATGGAGCTAATAACTATTGAAGTTTGAACCCTGATAACAGAGGTTATGCCTTCCTTTCATGTGAGAGTCTTTGGAACTGAAATTAGTGAAAGCTGATGGGGGGGAAAAAGTCATAGAGTTTGAACCATGGCTTAACATTCTGCAGCACTTTAAAAGTTAGAAAACATGTTCACGTTTTCTACTCAAAGTTATTTATGCATTTTCCATGTTCCATTCACATGGTTCCATCCCAAACAAGGATTTATTCGCGCGATTTATGGTTTTCCATATTAAGAGTCAGCATTGGTGCTGATTTTTACATCAGGCCGAGCTTGAAATGTTTTCCTCAAATATTTCCAACTTTAACCTGCAAGGAACTATCCAGTTTAGCCTCATAGGCGCTTTCTGCCTTTTTTTTTTTTTTTTTTACTTTTTGTTTGTTTGTTTGTTTGTTTATTTATTTATGGCTGTGTTGGGTCTTCGTTTCTGTGCGAGGGCTCTCTCCAGTTGCGGCAAGCGAGGGCCACTCTTCATCGCGATGCGCGGGCCTCTCACCATCGCGGCCTCTCCCGTTGCGGAGCACAGGCTCCAGACGCGCAGGCTCAGTAGTTGTGGCTCGCGGGCCCAGTTGCTCCGTGGCATGTGGGATCTTCCCAGACCAGGGCTCGAACCCGTGTCCCCTGCATTGGCAGGCAGATTCTCAACCACTGCGCCACCAGGGAAGCCCGCTCTCTGCCTTTTTTAAATGCCGGCAGAGCACTGTGAAATTTCACAAACAGGGAGATTGTTTCCCGGTCAGTCACAGCCCATGCCTGACAAGTGCACGGGGGGCTTCGTAATTAGACAGGTAAATGCAGGTCTTTTTAAACAAAGTGAAGGATTAACCGGTTTCTTAGGGCATTACTTTTCTTCTTTGTTCCAAGATTCTTGCACCCCGCAAGGGAAAAGATGTTTAGGCTGGAGCTGTTATAGCCTAATTTTCCTAGGGATGCAGCGCTTGTTTAAATGTACAGTTGATCCTCGAACAACGCGGGGGTTAGGGGCACTGCCCCTCTGAGCAGTCGAAGATTCTCGTATGATTTATAGTAGTTGGTCCTTGTAGCCAAGATTCCTTCCTACCCGGGGTTCCTCTGTATCTGGGGTTCCATATCCACGGATTCAGCCAACCCCGGATTAAGTAGTGCTGTACTTACAGGTCTTATTCACTTATTTACGATAAATAGACTCGTGAAGTTCAAGCCTTGTTCAAGTTTCAACTGAACTACATTTAGGATTTTTTTCGGTCTCTAAGGTATAGCATTTTTTTTTCCCTTCCAGTTTTTATAAGACGAATTGAATATGAGTGAGTGATAGGGAGCACGGTTTACATCACAGCAGCCAACATTGGTTGTAATGGGATCACAGCGGGGACCAGTAATCTATAAAATGGTCAAAAGCGTGTGGGTGCATTGTGAGAAATGCATAGGCATTCAAAGTCACTTTACTTAAGTGGCTGGCTGCTCTTCTGGCTTGGCATTTATTCATGTGTTTACTCTTGTGGATTTTTTTTGTTTGTTTTGTTGTTTTAGTACCAGGGGATTGTGAACTGCTGCAGGTGACATTTACAAATATAGCAAAGTAGCTATGAGTGTGTATTTTTGTCGTCAAATTGTTTTGGAAATTAGAACCACTTACTAGCAATATGACCACAGCAATTTACTTAAGGCTTCATATATACCACCTGTAACAGGGAAGCATAGTACAGTGGACCCTTGAACAACATGGGTTTGAACTGTGCAGGTGGGGTTTTTTTCACCAAATAGGTACTATACGATCTGCTGTTGGTTGACTCCAGGGATGTAGAACCAAGTATATTGAGGGCTGGCTGTCAGGTTATATGTGGATTTTCAACTGTGTGGATGGTGGACGGTCGGTGCTCCAGCCTCCACATTGTTCAAAGGTCAGCTGTAATGATACCTGCCTGATGGAGTTGTTGTGAGGATTCAACTGAAGAATTTTTTTGAAATGCTTAGCATAGCTCACAAATACATTAAGCATTCTACTGATGATAGAAGCTACACTAATAATAACTATAGTATTATAATAATTAATATTTAATTAATTGAAGAGAATGAGAAACTCCTGACTATGTTACTAAAAGTGAAAATGAGACTTTAAAAATTTTGTTTACCTTTAATTGTGGTAAAAAGCACATACATAAAATTTACCATCTTAATCATTTTTAAGTGTACAATTCAGTAGTGTTAAGTATATTCACAATATTGTACAACAGAGCTCCAGAACTTTTTCATCTTGAAAAACTGAAACTCCTCCAAGATGGGAATAAAGACACAGACCTACTAAAGAATGGACTTGAGGATATGGGGAGGGGGAGGGGTGAGATGTGACAGGGTGAGAGAGTGTCATGGACATATATACACTACCAAATGTAAAATAGATAGCTAGTGGGAAGCAGCCGCATAGCACAGGGAGATCAGCTCGGTGCTTTGTGACCACCTAGAGGGGTGGGATAGGGAGGGTGGGAGGGAGGGAGATGCAAGAGGGAAGACATATGGGAACATATGTATATGTATAACTGATTCACTTTGTTTTAAAGCAGAAACTAACACACCATTGTAAAGCAATTATACTTCAATAAAGATGTTTAAAAAAAACCCCAAAAAACTGAAACTCCCTATCCATTAAACAAGGCTTTAAAAAAAAAACCAAAACTTTTTTTAAGAACAATTTTAGATTTACACCAAAATTGCAAAAATAGTACAGAGAATTTCCATATACCCCATACCCAGTTTCCCCTGTTATTAACATGTAACATTAGTATGGTACATTTGCTACAATTAATGATATTGATACACTGTTATTGACTAAAGTCCATATTTACTCAAATTTCCTTAGTTTTTACCTACTGTTCCTCTTTGTGTCCCATCTAGGGTTCAACATTACATTGCATGTCTCTAGGTTGCTTTTGGCTGTGACAGTTTCTCAGACTTGCCTTGTTTTTGATTACCTTGACAGCTGTGAGGAGTTTCGTGTTTTGTAGAATGCTCTTTATTTGGGAGTTGTCTGATGTTTTTCTCTTGATTAGACTCAGGGTAGAGGACATACTATCAATATGACACCCCTGTTAATATAGATTGCCTGGCTAAGATAGTATTTGCCAGGATTCTCCTCTGTAAAGTTACAAATGTTTTAATTTGTAATCCCCTAATGACAAATGATGTTGAGAATCTTTTCATATGCTTTATTTTTTAATTTTATTTTATTTATTTTATTTTATTGGAGTATAGTTGATTTACAATGTTTTGTTAGTTTCAGATGTACAGCAAAGTGATTCAGTTATACATACATATATATGTATTTAGTCTTTTTTAGATTCTTTTCTCGTATAGGTGTTTCATATGCTTACTTACATTCCATATATCTTTTTTGGTGAAGAGTCTGTTCATATCTGTTGTCCATGTTTTAATGTTGTTTACTTTCCTAGTGTTGAATTTTAAGAATTCTTTGTATATTTTGGGTACAAGTCCTTTATCAGATGTGCGTTTTCCAAATGTTTTCTCCAAGACTGTAGCTTGCCTTTTCATTCTCTTAACGATGTCTTACACAGAGCAGAAAATTTTAACTTTTATAAACTCCAACTTACCAATTTTTTCTTTCATGGATCATGCTTTTAGTGTTGTATCTAAAAACTCACCACCAAACACAAGTTCACATAGATTTTCTGCTTTGCTCTTTTCTAGAAGTTTTATAGTTTTGCACTTCACATGTATGTAGGGCTACAATCCATTTTGCGGTAATTTTTGTGAAAGGTGTAAGGTCTGTGTATATAGGGTTTTTTTGTTTGTTTGTTTTGTTTGTTGCTTATGGACATCCAGTTGTTCTAGCACCACTTTGGAAAAGACTATCTTTTCTCCATTGCATTGTCTTTGTCCTTTAGTTGTGCTCATTTAGTTCAAAATACTTTTTCATTTCTCATGTAACTTCTTTGTTTTGTTTTGTTTTTTTTCCAGGGGTAAGCATTCATTTCTTTTTTTGAAATTAATTTTTATTAGAGTATAGTTGCTTTACAATGTTTTGTTAGTTTCTACTGTACAGCAAAGTGAATCAGCTATACGTATACATATATCCCCTCTTTTTTTGGATTTCCTTCCCACTTAGGTCACCACAGAGCATTGAATAGAGTTCCCTGAGCTATACTGTAGGTTCTCATTAGTTATCTATTTTATATATAGTATCAGTAGTATATATAGGTCAATCCCAATCTCCCAATTCATCCCACTCCCCACCCTTTCCCCTCTTGGTGTCCATATGTTTATTCTCTACCTCTGTGTCTCTATTGTGCTTTGCAAATAAGATCATCTGTACCATTTTTCTAGATTCCACATATATGTGTTAGTATACGGTGTTTGTTTTGTAACTTCTTTGATCCATGTGTCATTTGGAAGTGTGTTGTTTAATCTTCAAATATTTGGGGAATTTTTCAGCTATCTTTCTGTTCCTGGGCTTATATTTTAATTCCATTGTGGGATGAGAACATACTTTATATGATTTCTAGTCTTTTATATTTGTTAAGGTATATTATATGGCCTGGAATGTGGTATATCTTGGTGAAAATGGAAGTTTTTAAGAAGATTTTTCTTTTTTTTCCACACACACACACTGTATTTTATTTTTACAAGAGATAAATAGACTGACACCAAGCATTGTACATGGATGACCACAACAAAAGCAACAATGATTGCAATTACCAAACATGAAACACAGTTATACTATGTCATAATATTGACATTCAGTCCAGTAATCCTCCACTGTAACAGCTCCTTTACTTTGCAGTGAAAATTGATTTGTATATTCTTTTCCTCTGAGTCCTTGTGGGATTTTTTTTTTTTTTAATTCAGACAGAAAGTCACAAAAATTATACTCATCCTCATCAGTTCACTCAGTCCCATGTAATTAATTTCTTTTTTTTTTTCATCTTGATCTTTTGTTAGCACTTTTATGAGTTCATCAGTTTTTCATTAGAGTTCTGAAAATGCTTATTCATTCAGTTCAGCAGTACAGTCAGTTACCAGAAACCTGTACTTGTCAGAGTCTTTTCCATGAATTTCTTGAAGATGAAACCCTTTTATAGGAACATATTTGCAAAATCATCAGAGTACACCCAGAACTGTCTGTAAATGACAAAAGACTTAAAAATGACCATGGTTAAAGATTTGATGAAAGTTCATAATAATGCAGTTGACAAGAAAATTAGTTATTTCTGAGATATACATTTTAAAGTAATAACTAGGATTATTACTTATAACATTATACCAGAACATATAAGATTTTTAGACGTTTCCTGTAATGTCTGAAACATTTATATTAACATATTTCCATACATATTTCCATACAAATACAAATATAAGATTTTTAGAAATTTCATGTAATGTCTGAAACATTTATATTAACATATTTCCATACATATTTCCATACAAATACAAATATAAGATTTTTAGAAATTTCATGTAATGTCTGAAACATTTATATTAACATATTTCCATACATATTTCCATACAAATACAAATATAAGATTTTTAGAAATTTCATGTAATGTCTGAAACATTTATATTAACATATTTCCATACATATTTCCATACCAATACAAATATAAGATTTTTAGAAATTTCATGTAATGTCTGAAACATTTATATTAACATATTTCCATACAAATAACCCAATGAAAGTTTAGTATTAGTTGTTTTGTTTGTTTTTTTATACTGCAGGTTCTTATTAGGCATCAGTTTTATACACATCAGTGTATACATGTCAATCCCAATCGCCCAATTCAGCACACCACCATCCCCACCTCATCGCAGTTTTCCCCCCTTGGTGTCCATATGTCCATTCTCTACATCTGTGTCTCAACTTCTGCCCTGCAATCTGGCTCATCTGTACCATTTTTCTAGGTTCCACATACATGCATTAATATACGATATTTGTTTTTCTCTTTCTGACTTACTTCACTCTGTATGACAGTCTCTAGATCCATCCACCTCTCAACAAATGGCTCAATTTCGTTCCTTCCTATGGCTGAGCAATATTCCATTGTATATATGTACCACAACTTCTTTATCCATTCGTCTGTTGATGGGCATTTAGGTTGCTTCCATGACCTGGCTATTGTAAATAGTGCTGCAATGAACATTCGGGTGCACATGTCTTTTTGAATTACGGTTTTCTCTGGGTATATGCCCAGTAGTGGGATTGCTGGGTCATATGGTAATTCTATTTTTAGTTTTTTAAGGAACCTCCATATTGTTCTCCATAGTGGCTGTATCAATTTACATTCCCACCAACAGTGCAAGAGGGTTCCCTTTTCTCCACACCCTCTCCAGCATTTGTTGTTTGTAGATTTTCTGATGATGCCCATTCTAACAGGAGTGAGGTGATACCTCATTGTAGTTTTGATTTGCATTTCTCTAATAATTAGTGATGTTGAGCATCTTTTCATGTGCTTCGTGGCCGTCTGTATGTCTTCTTTGGAGAAATGTCTATTTAGGTCTTCTGCCCATTTTTGGATTGGGGTGTTTGTTTCTTTGATATTGAGCTGAATGAGCTGTTTATATATTTTGGAGATTAATCCTTTGTCCGTTGATTCATTTGCAAATATTTTCTCCCATTCTGAGGGTTGTCTTTTCGTCTTGTTTATGGTTTCCTTTGCTGTGCAAAAGCTTTGAAGTTTCATTAGGTCCCACTTGTTTATTTTTGTTTTTATTTCCATTACTCTAGGAGGTGGATCGAAAAAGATCTTGCTGTGATTTATGTCAAAGAGTGTTCTTCCTATGTTTTCCTCTAAGAGTTTTATAGTGTCCAGTCTTATATTTAGGTCTCTAATCCATTTTGAGTTTATTTTTGTGTATGGTGTTAGGGAGTATTCTAATTTCATTCTTTTACATGTGGCTGTCCAGTTTTCCCAGCACCACTTATTGAAGAGACTGTCTTTTCTCCATTGTATATCTTTGCCTCCTTTGTCATAGATTAGTTGACCATAGGTGCGTGGGTTAATCTCTGGGCTTTCTATCTTGTTCCATTGATCTATGTTTCTGTTTTTGTGCCAGTACCATATTGTCTTGATTACTGTAGCTTTGTAGTATAGTCTGAAGTCAGGGAGTCTGATTCCTCCAGCTCCATTTTTTTGCCTCAAGACTGCTTTGGCTATTCGGGGTCTTTTGTGTCTCCATACAAATTTTAAGATGATTTGTTCTAGCTCCGTAAAAAAGGCCATTGGTAATTTGATAGGGATTGCATTGAATCTGTAGATTGCTTTGGGTAGTATACTCATTTTCACAATGTTGATTCTTCCAATCCAAGAACATGGTATATCTCTCCATCTGTTGGTATCATCTTTAATTTCTTTCATCAGTGTCTTATAGTTTTCTGCATACAGGTCTTTTGTCTCCCTAGGTAGGTTTATTCCTAGGTATTTTATTCTTTTTGTTGCAATGGTAAATGGGAGTGTTTCCATAATTTCTCTTTCAGATTTTTCATCATTAGTGTATAGGAATGCAAGAGATTTCTGTGCATTAATTTTGTAACCTGCAACTTTACCATATTCATTAATTAGCTCTAGCAGTTTTCTGGTGGCAGTTTTAGGATTCTCTATGTATAGTATCCTGTCATCCGCAAACAGTGACAGTTTTACTTCTTCTTTTCCAATTTGTATTCCTTTTATTTCTTTTTCTTCTCTGATTGCCGTGGCTAGGACTTCCAGAACTATGTTGAATAATAGTGGTGAGAGTGGACATCCTTGTCTCGTTCCTGATCTTAGAGGAAATGCTTTCAGTTTTTCACCATTGAGAATGATGTTTGCTGTGGGTTTGTCATATATGGCCTTTATTATGTTGAGGTAGGTTCCCTCTATGCCCACTTTCTGGAGAGTTTTTTATCAGAAATGGGTGTTGAATTTTGTCAAAAGCTTTTTCTGCATCTATTGAGATGATCATATGGTTTTTCTTCTTCAATTTGTTAATATGGTGTATCACATTGATTGATTTGCGTATATTGAAGAATCCTTGCATCCCTGGGATAAATCCCACTTGATCGTGGTGTATGATCCTTTTAATGTGTTGTTGGATTCTGTTTGCTAGTATTTTGTTGAGGATTTTTGCATCTATATTCATCAGTGATATTGGTCTGTAATTTTCTTTTTTTGTAGTGTCTTTGTCTGGTTTTGGTATCAGGGTGATGGTGGCCTCATAGAATGAGTTTGGGAGAGTTCCTTCCTCTGCAATTTTTTGGAAGAGTTTGAGAAGGATGGGTGTTAGCTCTTCTCTAAATGTTTGATAGAATTCACCTGTGAAGCCATCTGGTCCTGGACTTTTGTTTGTTGGAAGATTTTTAATCACAGTTTCAATTTCATTACTTGTGATTGGTCTGTTGATATTTTCTGTTTCTTCCTGATTCAGTCTTGGAAGGTTATACCTTTCTAAGAATTTGTCCATTTCTTCCAGGTTGTCCATTTTATTGGCATAAAGTTGCTTGTAGTAGTCTCTTAGGATGTTTTGTATTTCTGCGGTGTCTGTTGTAACTTCTCCTTTTTCATTTCTGATTTTATTGATTTGAGTCCTCTCCCTCTTTTTCTTGATGAGTCTGGCTAATGGCTTATCAATTTTGTTTATCTTCTCAAAGAACCAACTTTTAGTTTTATTGATCTTTGCTATTGTTTTCTTTGTTTCTATTTCATTTATTTCTGCTCTGATCTTTATGATTTCTTTCCTTCTGCTAACTTTGGGTTTTGTTTGTTCTTCTTTCTCTAGTTTCTTTAGGTGTAAGGTTAGATTGTTTACTTGAGATTTTTCTTGTTTCTTTAGGTAGGCTTGTATAGCTATAAACTTCCCTCTTAGAACCGCTTTTGCTGCATCCCATAGGTTTTGGGTCGTCGTGTTTTCATTGTCATTTGTCTCTAGGTATTTTTTTATTTCCTGTTTGATTTCTTCAGTGATCTCTTGGTTATTTAGTAACGTATTGTTTAGCCTCCATGTGTTTGTCTTTTTTACGTTTTTTTCCCTGTACTTCATTTCTAATCTCATAGCGTTGTGGTCAGAAAAGATGCTTGATATGATTTCAATTTTCTTAAATTTACTGAGGCTTGATTTGTGACCCAAGATGTGATCTATCCTGGAGAATGTTCCGTGTGCACTTGAGAAGAACGTGTAATCTGCCGTTTTTGGATGGAATGTCCTATATATATCAATTAAATCTATCTGGTCTATTGTGTCATTTAAAGCTTCTGTTTCCTTATTTATTTTCATTTTGGATGATCTGTCCATTGGCGTAAGTGAGGTGTTAAAGTCCCCCACTATTATTGTGTTACTGTCGATTTCCTCTTTTATAGCTGTTAGCAGTTGCCTTATGTATTGAGGTGCTCCTATGTTGGGTGCATATATATTTATAATTGTTATATCTTCTTCTTGGATTGATCCCTGGATCATTATGTAGTGTCCTTCCTTGTCTCTTGTAACATTCTTTATTTTAAAGTCTATTTTATCTGATATGAGTATAGCTACTCCAGCTTTCTTTTGATTTCCATTTGCATGGAATATCTTTTTCCATCCCCTCACTTTCAGTCTGTATGTGTCCCTAGGTCTGAAGTGGGTCTCTTGTAGACAGCATATATATGGGTCTTGTTTTTGTATCCATTCAGCCAGTCTATGTCTTTTGGTTGGGGCATTTAATCCATTCACGTTTAAGGTAATTATCGATATGTATGTTCCTATGACCATTTTCTTAATTGTTTTGGGTTTGTTTTTGTAGGTCCTTTTCTTCTCTTGTGTTTCCCACTTAGAGAAGTTCCTTTAGCATTTGTTGTAGAGCTGGTTTGGTGGTGCTGAATTCTCTTAGCTTTTGCTTGTCTGTAAAGCTTTTGATTTCTCCATCAAATCTAAATGAGATCCTTGCTGGGTAGAGTAATCTTGGTTGTAGGTTCTTCCCTTTCATCACTTTAAGTATTTCATGCCACTCCCTTCTGGCTTGCAGAGTTTCTGCTGAGAAATCAGCTGTTAACCTTATGGGGGTTCCCTTGTATGTTATTTGTCGTTTTTCCCTTGCTGCTTTCAGTAATTTTTCTTTGTCTTTAATTTTTGCCACTTTGATTACTATGTGTCTCGGCGTGTTTCTCCTTGGGTTTATTCTGTATGGGACTCTCTGCGCTTCCTGGACTTGGGTGGCTATTTCCTTTCCCATTGTTAGGGAAGTTTTCGACTATAATCTCTTCAAATATTTTCTCTGGTCCTTTCTCTCTCTCTTCTCCTTCTGGGACCCCTATAATGCGAATGTTGTTGCGTTTAATGTTGTCCCAGAGGTCTCTTAGGCTGTCTTCATTTCTTTTCATTCTTTTTTCTTTAGTCTGTTCCGCAGCAGTGAATTCCACCATTCTGTCTTCCAGGTCACTTATCCGTTCTTCTGCCTCAGTTATTCTGCTATTGATTCCTTCTAGTGTAGTTTTCATTTCAGTTATTGTATTGGTCATCTCTGTTTGTTTGTTCTTTAATTCTTCTAGGTCTTTGTTAATCATTTCTTGCATCTTCTCAATCTTTGCCTCCATTCTTATTCCGAGGTCCTGGATCATCTTCACTATCATTATTCTGAATTCTTTTTCTGGAAGGTTGCCTATCTCCACTTCATGTAGTTGTTTTTCTGGGGTTTTTTCTTGTTCCTTCATCTGGTACATAGCCCTCTGCCTTTTCATCTTCTCTGTCTTTCTGTAACTGTGGTTTTTGGTCCACAGGCTGCAGGATTGTAGTTTTTCTTGCTTCTGTTGTCTGCCCTCTGGTGGTTGAGGCTAAGAGGGTTGATGGGAGGCTCTGGTGGTGGGTAGAGCTGACTGTTGCTGTGGCGGTCAGAGCTCAGTAAAACCTTAATCCACTTGACTGTTGATGGGTGGGGCTGGGTTCCCTCCCTGTTGGTTGTTTTGCCTGAGGCAACCCAACACTGGAGCCTACCCGCGCTCTTTGGTGGGATTAATGGCAGACTCTGGGAGGGCTCACGCCAAGGAGAACTTCCCAGGACCTCTGCTGCCAGTGTCCTTATCCCCACGGTGAAACAGAGCCACCACTCGCTTCTGCAGGAGACCCCCAACACCAGCAGGTACGTCTGGTTCAGTCTCCCCCAGGGTCACTGCTCCTTCCCCTGGGTCCCGATGCACACATTACTTTGTGTGTGCCCTCCAAGAGTGGGGTCTCTGTTTCCCCCAGTCCTGTCACAGTCCTGCAATCAATTCCCACTAGACTTCAAAGTCTGATTCTCTAGGAATTCCTCCTCCCTTTGCCGGACCCCCAGGTTGGGAAGCCTGAGGTGGGGCTCAGAACCTTCACTCCAGTGGGTGGACTTCTGTGGTATAAGTGTTCGCCAGTCTGTGAGTCACCCACCCAGCAGTTATGGGATTTGATTTTACTCTGATTGCGCCCCTCCTACCGTCTCACTGTGGCTTCTCCTCTGTCCTTGGACGTGGGGTGTCCTCCTTGGTGAAGTCCAGGGTCTTCCTGTCAATGATTGTCCAGCAGCCAGTTGTGATTCTGGTGCTCTCGCAAGAGGGAGTGAGAGCACGTCCTTCTACTCCGCCATCTTGGTTAATCTCTAAGAAGATTTTATTTAACTACTTTATTATTTTTATCTCCCAATAGAAAAATACGCTTATAGAACACTTGCACTGTTGAAAGACTTGTTGGAAAAATTTTTTTATCACTCTGAAACCCTCTGGCCAGTGTCTCCTTTCTTCGATTGGAGCAACTAGTTTTTTAATATGAGTGTCAATAGTGTTATTAATAATTTTAGTAGAGGAAGCAGCTGTATTTATTGGGCACCTTCTGTGTTCCAAGCCCTGTGCTTTCCATATATAATCTCAGTTGTCATAACAATCCTCTAGGATAGATGCCATTAATATCTTCATGCTGCAGAGATGAGGAAATCAAGACTTAGGTGCCTAGTCACCTATGGGATAAGTGGCAGAAGCAGAATGTGGACCCTGGTCAGTCTGATGCTTGGGTGTACTTGTTTCACTGTTGTCCTGGCACTTTCTCTGACATTATCACTGCTTAAAATATTTTATTCATGATTGTAAATTTCTCTTTCTTTAATATCACCTCTTGAAACTTTCTTTATTGAGTTATTAAATAATATTTGATCACTTAATACCTGCCAGACCCTAGAGCAAACCAGACATGGTCCTGCCATAAAGAAGTTTACAGTACTATAAAGCAAGAGAAATTCATCAATGTCCACAAAATAAATGTGGAATTATGTAATGCTGTAGCAGTGTATGAAACTGGTTGGACTTGATGTGATGTAAACAGGAAGTGACACAGCTTTTTCGGTTTCTGCCTTTAAACACTTTTTGATAGATTCCTTCCTTATGCAAAGAAGGTATCTTTGGCATGTCCCAGAAGTTTCTAATTGAAATTTTTACAGAGAGAGTTTGAGATTTAATAGAGTTGTAAGGAATAATACAGAGAGATCCCATGTACTCTTTTCCCAGTTTCCCCTTACGGTGACATCATATAAAACTATAGCACAATATCACAAATAGGATATTGACATTGATAAAACCCACTGACCTTATTCGCAATTCTCCAGGTTTACTTGTGCTCACATGTGTGTGTATGTGCGTGTTTGTGTATTTACTTCTGTGTAAATTTATCATGTGTCTATGTTCATGTATCTACCACCACAGTCAAGATACTGAAAAGTTTAATCACTACAAAGATCCCTTTTGCCCCCCTTTCATAACAGCATCAGCCTTTCTCCTGCTTTCCCCCTCTATTTCCAACTCCTGGCAACCACTAATCTCTTCTCCATTTCTAAAATTTTGTCATTTAAAATGTTATACAAGTGGAATCATATAATATGTATGTAACCTTTTAGGATTGGCTCTTTTTCATTCATGATAATTTTCTTGAGATTCTTCCAAGTTGTTGCATGTAACAATAGTTCATTCCTTTTTATTACTGAGTAGTGTTCCATGGTATGGATGTACCCAAATTTTGTTAACCATTTGCCTATTGAAGACATGTAGCCTTTTTCCAGTTTTGGGATATTACGAATAAAACTGGAATAAACATTCGTATACTGGTTTTGGTGTAGAACATAGTTTTCATTTCTCTGGGCTAAATGCTCAAGAGTGGAATGGTTGGATTGTACGGCAACTGCACATTTAGTTTTTAAGGAAACAGCATTATTGTTTCTAGAGTGGCTGTACCATTTTACATTCCTATCAGCAAAGAATGAGTGATCTAGTTTCTTTTCATTTTTGTCAGCATTTGGTGTTGTCACTATTTTTTATTTTAGCCATTTTGATAGGTGTGTAATGTTATCTCCTTCTGGTCTTAATCTGCATGTTTCTGATATCTAATGATGTTGAATATGACTAGAGTTCAGGAAGTCAGGGTGAGTCAAGAAGGGTGATAGGTCTGAGATTTTACTCTATATGGACACAAAGAAGTTAGCCTGCCACCGTCTTATGGATACTGACAGAAGACAAAACATCCCAGGATCAGACACCAAAGCTCTATTACTCCTAACACAGCAAATAGCAGGAGCTTCATGTTTGTATCTGTTCTCTCCCACCCACCACCAGAGTCTCACAGAGGCAACCTGGAGAGGCCTAGGTGGAGCTGAACACAGAGTGGGTTTGTGTCACCATTGAGGAATCCTGAGCTTTGGAACCTGAGCCTTTTAAAATGGGAAAGAGACCTGCCTGATCTTTGGTCTGGAGGGGGATGTTGTCTTTATTACCCTGGACAGTAAGCAAACCTGCCTTCTGCCCCAGAGGGAGACATTATCTCTAACTTCCAGGACAGTGCCCTATACCCTCACCCTTGAAAAGATAGTCTGGAACTAAATGGTAGTTAATACCTCTGCTTGCAAGAAATGCAGAGACTCGAGAGATCCATGGAGAATTGTCTCCCGACAGGATGCAACAAGAAAGCAGCAGAGTTAGACATGGGCCAGACCATGCAGGTCTTGTAGGCCCTAACACGGATCCTACACCATTATCCTATACACAATGGGGCTCTACTAAAGGTTTTAAGCCGTAGTGGCATCGCGAGCGTTGGGTGTATCATTAGTCCAACACCAGATCATCTTCAGCTGCTCTGAACCTCAGCGTGCACTTGCTTCTGTGTCTTTACATGTAAGGTTCTCTCTGCCTGGGACATTCTTTCCCCTGCTTTCTTTCCTAAATCCCAGATGGTCTCCTGCTTATCTTTTAAGACTCAGTTCAAGCCTTCCTCTATGCCACTTGGCTTATCCATTTCCATGGTTTCTCCTACCTTGTGTATCAGATTAGGTGACGTAGTTTTTAAGCATCTTACAAAATCCCACTAGTTGTTCATTGCTTTTGTGTCCCAGTGAGCAAAAGGTCCCCATTCACACCCTGGGATACTGTAAGATAAAGTTTGTCTTTCACGAGTTCTCACCTGCTAGATGAGAGAGGACCAACTCCTAGGCTCTAATTTTCTAATTTTCACCTGGTTTGTGAAACCAGAGCAGGGCTCTGACCTTAATTGTTGTACAAAGTACATCTTTGAGTAGCTTCCTAACAACTCTTTTCCATTGACAAGGAGGCTGATCAGGTGAGAGCGTGAGAAGGTTAGCTGGGCAGTTAAAAAAAAAAAAAGAGGGGAAATCATTCAAGGGTCAAGGTCTTAGTTAGACTTCAGTTGTTTTTAATCCAGAATGTGTACAGATAACTCAACCAAAGTAAAGGAAAAACTCAAATAAAACCCTACCTCCATTTGTTTACAAAGATATCATCAGAAAGAGCCAATATTTTGTACTTTATGCCTTTATCAGAAATATTGTTTTTTACTCTATTCATTTCCTTCTACATCTGTCTTCTACAAATGGATGCACTAATGTTTAGTTGGCTAAAAATATAAAATTAAATGGCTCCAAATGGGTAGTGCCTAAATCTGTAACTTTACCCTCATTTTCATCAAGGCCTTGAAAGGAAGAAGGAAAATCTAGGAGCATTAAAAAATATAAATACTCATCCTTGTCAGAGCCTTCTAGGCATATTCCTTCAACAAGGCAACCAATTTTCAGTCCAGGTGACTATATTCATCTCTAAGCCAATTCAAACCAATTTAACAAGACAGAATTTTATGAGATTCTGTCCCAAGCTTCACCAAAGGCCAATTATGAAACATCTACTTCATTTCCTTCGGTCACTGATTTTCTAATTTGTTGGCAAAAATCCGTGACTTCAGTCTAACGTGATAGTTTCTTTGTAAGCCTGTCTTATCTTTTGCTTATGATCCCCTTGTGTTCTAACTGTTTAAAGATATTTCATCTTTTTATATTTGTTTCATTATATTGCTAAGGTAGAGTTTCTGAATTACAATAGCTGGCTCAGCCATTCTTACCTGCTCTGTGGAATGATACCACATCTGTTTTCCTCTAATCTTATGGTATGTCTTGAGTGCTTTGTTTAAAGACAATTATAAGCAATTCAATTGATGTTTGCTAATTTTCTTGTTATGTTAGGATGCATATCATCCAGACCAAATGCTTATGTTCACATTTACTCTACTCCCCACCTGCATTTTGCCCATACTCATTTTGCAGTGTTTCCATTATTCTTATTGTACAAGTTTATTTTTCTAGTTTTACTTGGTAAACAGGAGTTGAAAAATGACAACAATCATTCAGCTAAATTTAGAGTCATAATAATTTAATATTCTATCTTTTTACTAGCAGACCTGTCTAATGTAGAGTTTATATTTCTCCCTTGGTATATTTGTTCAATGCTTTTTTATTCCACTTTCTTTTTTTTGCCTCTTAGTAGCATTAGTTTCATTCTGGATTTTTACTCACATGATCAATTCTCACCATATCCCCTAACAGAGAAGGTATTTTTCCTCTTTCTTTTGCTGTCCCTCTCTGTGGGACCATAAAGCAAATTATAGACATTAATTTTTATGACATGGAGACCAAAGTTAAAGAAAACTGTCAACAAAAATTACACAAATGACTATAATCATTTGCCTTGATAAAAATTTGAGCTTTTAAATCCTGGCAGTTTTAAATTCTGTCTGCAAGTATGAAAAATCTTCACTTGGCACAAATTGGGCATTGTAGGAAAATACTATGCTTTTAATATGGTAAGTAATGGAAGTCAGAGAAAAATGAAAGGGAGGAAACTCATCCATATGTAGATACCATGACTGACAGACCCTGTGATCTAAAAGTTTAAGGTACACTGCATGATGAGGGCCTTGAGAATTGGTTTTTAATAAAAATATGTAGTAATTAAGATACTCTCAATGTATAGAGTCTTTCTTTGAAAAATCTCACCAGTTGTACACATGATCTCTTGCTTCTCAGAATGAGGCAAATAAAGGTGGAGGTTTACGCAAGGGGACTATACACGCTACCATACAAACAACAGTGTATGGCTAACAGGGCTGTGATTGGCCAGAGTCTTTCCTATGGGAATTGGGCTTGGCCTTCTCCCCAGACCATTGCATTTTGGATACGAGAATATGGATGTCTGGTCAGAGAGCTGTCAGCAGTTCAGCTGGGCTACGGTACAGAGTATAAATGTAGGTTCAGGGGCCTTAAACACACGGGTACTTAATTGGGGGCCCATTGAGGATCATTAAACATATTGAATGAGAGTATCACACGGTCAGAGAAGCTAAACCTTTCTTGATGCGTGTTCCCATCCCCCAGACAAGTAAGGTAGGGATTTCTGTATCAGAGTTCAATCAGTGAAGCAGAATCACTACACACACACACACATTTATTTTAGGGATTTGGCCATGTGCAATGGGGAGAGCTGGTTAAGTATTCTTCTAAGGTTGTTGTCTTTGCACCTGCTACTAGAGCTTGAAGTCCAAAGGTCAGGAAATCCTGAAGGGAAGATGGATGTAAAGTGGAGTCAAGAAAGGTGAAGCTGGAACCCATAAGCATGAGCTAGAGCTCACGAGGATGGACTGAAGTAGGTGTCCATTCTTGTTACCTTTGGTCTTGGTGGGCTGAATGCCCCTCTGATCTTGGCAGTGTGAATGCTCTGTAGAAGCCAAGGCCCTTTGTCATGGGGAAAAACACACATCCCTGGCCCATTAGTCAAAGACGTTTCTAATAAAAGATTGGCTGCATTTTTGTTGTTAGCTGACAGCTTCCAATCCCCATCACTCTCCCTTCCCCTTTGCCCCACATCTGGGCAGGCTGATAAGAAAGCCTGGATACTTCCTCCTTTTGTATTTCTGGGAATTTCAAACCACATAAGCCTCAGCCCGTGTGTGGGACCTACCACTCCAGCAAAGTTGGAGGATTCAGGGAAAGGTGGAGCAGTTGAAGACCCAGCCACTATCTCATGCCAACAAGGTGATCGGTAACAATGTGTATGGGCTAAGAAAGGACTACCCTCCAGATCTCTCGTGAGACTCTCCCTTGCGGTCCAGCCTAACCTGAAACATACAGGAGAAGGAATGTTGGGAAATGTTGTTCAGCCCAGCCAGCTTAACACATTGCAAAGCCACTATGGCTCCTCTTTGGTTTTTTCCTTTTTTCTGATAGCCGCAATCATTTACTAGCTGACATGATCCAATATACATGATGTATAGTTCTCAGCGTCTCCTCTTTTTTCCCCTTAAATGAAATGTTATTAAAACATTTAGCATAAAGTCTTACACATGCATAACACTTAAAAGTTAGCTATTATTATTCTAGTATCACAGAAAGTGACAGGAATTTATTATCATTTTTCAGGACTGACCTTTCCCATCAAACTAGAGAAGGCTCTTGATTTCTCTGGCCTTGACATCCTCTAAGGGTAGAGCTCAGAAAATGTGGAGGGAATTTGTACCCATCTGGTATCTTGCTGTGGTGCTGCCCCAGGGGAAACGGGGCAGATTCCTAACAGAAGCAGATTTCCAGCGCAAGAAGTCCATGGGCCCAGGTATCCACTGTCCATTTTAAGTGTGTTTTTCATTGGACCTGTAAATCTATGAGTTTATTACATTCTCCTTCATCCCTTTTTTTTTCAGAGTTAAAACAGGTTTTATTATGTGTATAGCTCTTCTACTTGTTTTTCTTAAGTCCTTCATCCCTTTTTAACTCGGCCCTTGGTTCTCCTTTCTGCCCTCTACCCTGGTTTTCCTGGTATAAGACTTAGTGTTGCTTTGGGTTTTATTTTAAAGGATCTAGGTCTATTAATTTTCTCAAGTACATTTCAAGAGCAAAACTAGAAACTTGGAAAAGGGAAACTAATGTGCAGGGAGTTTAATGAAATACTGGCAGCAAAATAATCCCTTGGTTTAGCTGGTTTACAATAGCAGGCATGTTGAACAATGTGGAGAAATACAAGTGTTATTTGTTAGAGGCTGTCTGTGATTCAGGTTGCACTTTAGGAAAGCAGGCTCTGAGATGAAGATCAGCAGTTAGGGCTTTTCTTAGGGAGCGCTCTTGGGATCAACCTATGGAAGGAAAGAGAAAGAAGCAGGATTGCACAGAGAGAGATGCCAAGCTGAGGTGTAGTCTCCCTGGGAGCCTGAGCCATCCCTAAGGGGTGTTCTGTTCTGAAGATGGCCTGGCCCTTCAGAACTGTCCCTACTTGGGGTGAGAGGGCTGACCCTTTATAGGCCTGTGTTAATCAGTCATTGGATGTGGGCTGTTCTGGGATTGGGAAGAGGTGCCTGACCTTGGGTGAGTGTCTCTCTTCAAGCCAAGGCGATCCCTGGAGGGCGCTGCAGTTGAGAACTGTCTGCCAACACCATTCCTAACAACTGGGGGACTAAGACCTTTATTCCTGATGAGGAATCTGAATGGTGCATCACCGTATCCTGTATACTCTGACAGGAGTGTTTATGGAAGGACAATTTTCTAGAAATGCTTTTTTTGCTATGCTATTTTGGAAAATTCTCTACTAACCCAATATCCCATACCTACACCATTAGTAGTTAAGGGAATAAAACCATAATAAAAGGTGCCTTTAATATTTTTTTATGAGTCTCATTGTCAATGTCATATTCTTCTTATAATGTCTTTATATCATAGTCCTATAGCCATGCCAGTATGTTATCCTTGAAAATTGTTGAAGAAACATGACTTTTATAGACTCTGCCGTGGGGGGAGACCATTTTCTGTTCTCTCTTAGTTATACTTCTGATCCCAGTCAGGTTTGGGTGAGCTCAGTGGATCTCTAGAGCCTGAACAGAGGAGATAAAAATAACTGGAATAATCTTCCCTCTGCCCATCTACCTGCATCTTGTTCTGATCTCCGCTCTGCACCCTGTAAGGATGATCCATGGGGGTTACATTTCCCCACCACCCTTTCTGGCTTCTTCTCATTGGGTTCAGCCAAAGGGAGACAAGAGGAAGGAAATGAGCATGTGAAGCGGGAAGACACTGGGGAATTTCTTCCCCGAAGCCCCCATGTATCAGTGCACCTCTTCGGAAGTAGCCGTATCCCGTGATTGCAACCCAGCCAGGCGGTCCCTCCTCTAGGTTCGAGCTCTCACTAGTACAGCTCTAAACTTGGCCCACCACGTGCATGGCCAAAGTGGCAATTTTTTAAAAAACCATCACTAACTTTGTTAACACATTTCCCAGGAGATCTGCCCCCAGAAACCTGGTCAATTAGATGTCGTTATCACTTAGGATCAATACAACACCTGTGAGTTTTTATACTCTACCAGATACTCATATTTTCTAATTAGGATCTGTTGTTGGAGGATGATAGTAATAAACCCATAGGCAGCGTAGAGGGTTGGCTGTGGACCCTGAGGCAACAGCTTATCGTCATAGCAGAGCTGAAAAGGCAGGTACCAAGAAAACCTGGAAAATCTCCTGCAAAATGAGTGAGGATGCCTGCCAAGCTCAGGGACTCCGACTTCTGTACACCTTTCTCTAGGCTGCCTGCAGCCAGTTCTCTCATAGTTTGAGCAGGTCGTACCCTCTCTCCCTCCACCTGCCAACTTTCTTCACCACTGTTTGTCTCCTGATAACAGCTGTTATCATTTAGTGACAGAGTGAATGATTGAGAAGGACACATATAACAGGGGATGTTAGTGACTCTTTTCTCCCCTTCTAGCCCACAGAAAGAAGAGCTGACACTATGTTGCTGAATTTCTGAATTCTCTTGAACTGGAAGAGTCAGGAGTTATTGATTGATCGATCGATTGATTGAAGGATAGTTGATTTACAATATTGTGTTTGTTTCAGGTGTACAGCATAGTGATTCAGTTTTTTTGCAGATTATATTCCATTATAGGTTATTACAAGATATTGGGTATAATGCCCTGTGCTACACAGTAAATCCTTGTTGCTCATCTATTTTATGTGTAGTAGTTTGTATCTGTTAATCCCGTACTCCTAACTTACCCCTCCCCACCTCCCTCTCCCCTTTGGTAACCATCAGTTTGTTTTCTTTTTTTTTTTTTAATTAATTAATTTATGTATTTATTTATTTATTTTTGGCTGTGTTGGGTCTTCATTTCTGTGCATGGGCTTTCTCTAGTTGTGGCGAGTGGGGGCCACTCTTCATCGCGGTGTGCGGGCCTGTCACTGTCATGGCCTCTCTTGTTGCGGAGCACAGGCTCCAGATGCGCAGGCTCAGTAGTTGTGGCTCACAGGCCCAGCTGCTCCGCGGCATGTGGGATCTTCCCAGACCAGGGCTCGAACCCATGTCCCCTGCATTGGCAGGCAGACTCTCAACCACTGCGCCACCAGGGAAGCCCCATCAGTTTGTTGTCTATGTCTGTGAGTCTGTTTCTGTTTTGTATATGGATTCATCTGTATTATTTTTTAGATTCCCCATATAAGTGATATAGTATTTATCTTTCTCTGCCTGGCTTATTTCACTAAGCATACTATTCTCTAGGGGATTTTAAGGTTTGGTTTTGTTTGGGAGGATTAACTGTGGGTTTCTCAGTGGAGGAGGGAGACAGGCCAGTGCTTGGTTGGGCAGAGCTTGAGTGACCTCTGAGACGAAGAACATGGTCAAGGACCTGCTGTGTCCCACTGGGGAGAGGGAGGATGTGGAATCAGATGGTGTGCATAACTCCCAGGAAATGCATCCCTGAGCTTGCCCAGGGCCGCCGTGCTTGGGAGGACAAACTGAAACACTGAGTGAGCCCAAAGTATCCCAGCAGTGCTGGAGGATTTGAGAGAGCAGATGTTTATTTATTTGTTTGTTTATTTATGTATTTATCTATTTAAATGCATAGAGGAAAAAGTATACTTTGAATATTAAAGCTGTGGTTTTATGGCTATGACTTTTTTTATATTAAATAGGTTGATTTGAAGAACATCCCAAGGAAATAATAATATAGGTCGTCCCTAGATGTGTAAAAGCCTAAAGTGGGGAAATATTGAGTAGTTCAGGGCCACAATTATAGATGTAACAACCACCAAGCCCTGGACCCTCTCCTACTATTCTTGCCCCAGATTCCAAAGATTCTTCTGTAATAGCAGGAGGTTAAGGGGGCCAAAGATTTACTGAAATTAAATTTCTCTCCAACCAGGTAGATGGAAACTTAGAGCAGATATAATTTGATTTAGAAAAATAAAGCAGGTGTGCTGCATATTCTACATGTTTTCTATTAATTTGCTCTGTCCTCAGCCTCGCTCTGTGGCCTCATGGCTGCATCAGCAGGCTGGCTTGCCCTTTGGCTTTCATTGGGTCCATCCAGGGTCAGATTTAGGGTGAAAGGAGTGAGGTCCCCAGGGCGTGGTGATGGCCCCCTTAGATTTTGTGCCTAGTCTGGGCCTTGTATTCAGCAACAGGAGTCAGGATGGAGGAGAGTGAAGCTGGCGCATTTATTCCCCCGCCCTCGCTGCTGGGTTGCTAAGGGCTGGTTGTATTCTTTAACTGAGACAATCGTTCCTATCTGGCAGACCTCTCCATAAAGTTCTTCTTCCAGGTCCCCCTAAGCATGGCCCTCTTACTCCTTTAAGTGTATTTGTGGGATGGGGGTGGGTCAGGGAGAAGGACCTGGGGGTAATAGCTGGCTCTCTGCTAGAGACCTAAGGTACTGTACCATTTTTTATTACCCTGGAGGACTCCACTCTTCCTCATTACAATCCTATAGAACTGCATGCTTCCTTTTAGGGGACTGAATCCTGCCCACACCTTTAAAATAGTCCCTTTATTAAAGTCACCCATTTGCTTGTATAAGTGGACCTCTGTTTCTTGCTGGGACCTGACGTGATATAGCATGTAACTTGTCTTGATCCTTAGAGCTGTGATCCAAAATTTAACTCCTTCACATTTAATAAATGAAATAGTTTCCTTAGTATTTGTCTTCCCTCCTAGATTTCTGGCTCCCTTTGTAGGAAGGGCCACTGAGTTGTTACCAGTGTGTCTACAGAGCCTAGCAATGTGCTCAGCATATAATAGGTGCTCAATAAATGCTTGCTGACTAATCTACCATCTCAGCAAAATCTGGGTCATAATTTCTGCTTATAAGAAAAAAGTCAACACTTACTGGATACCTGTCTGTCTGAAGAAAAATCTTGCAACAGAGGAATAGACTGAGAAAGGAGAAGTGAATTTGTCCTCTGTCCCTGCCTCTACAATATATCATGGATTTCCCTGAGCCCTTTAATTTTTCCTCTGTCATTTCTTGGCTGTCAACACCCCTGTCTGGTGGATATGGCAAAACAGCTTCCAGTAAGCAAACTTCAGGAAAAAAAATAAAAACAGCATGATAAGTACAACACATGCTCATTTCTCCTTAATTGCTTGATCTTCCATCTGTTGGTCTGGGATAATATTGATAAAGGATTAAAGACACCACACCATCTCCTGAATCAAATGAGAACAGTCATTCTCAAATTACAGAGCATGACATTTTTATGTTTTGCAACATGAAGAGGAAAGAGCATTTAATTTATTTTAATGTGGTTAATTTGAAGCTAGATTAGATCATCTAGTTAACTCATAGTTTCTTGACTTTTAAGACCAGACATTGTTTAGCATCTCATCTTCACAGTGGTAGTTGCTGCTGTCAATATTGGCTTATGTCTAATTAACGGGGAAGCTTACCTGGAATCCCAGACACAAAATCTATAAACTAAAAGCGAGAACTAACATGATTTTAAGAAGAGAATCACCCTTAAATAAGAAGCAGCTGCGTGTTGCTTCAAACTAAACACAACTTTGATGCTTGAATATTTCGATTCATTTTTATGTATGGAAAAATGTTATTTTAAGACCTACTTTCTCCTGGTGAAGACTAGATAGAGTGATGGAAATTTTCAAAAATGATAAAAGCAACACTAGTGGTCAGTACTTGAGATCATTTATATGGTGCCTGGGGAAATGGAAAAGATACTTTTGATCTGATCTTAGTGATAAGACAAGATGACATTTTCAGCTGGGCTTGGATGGGTTCTCAGGTGGAAGTTCTTGCTTCTCCAGGGAGGGGATTTATTGAATTGCTAAACCAGATTTGGAGTTGATAATAAACCATAACAAATTGCAATTGCAATTTTCCACCATAGTTTAGGCTGCATGATCGGGAATGAGATTGGGTAGATAAAATATTTCAGTGGCTTAGACTTTGAGACTCTTGAAGACTTCAATATTTGAAGTCTAGGGTAGTAAGATGTGAAGTTCAATTTTCTTCTTAAGTGATTTTGGGAGCTGTTAAAAATACTTCAGCCACTTGCTTAGTAGAAGTTTGATCTTAAATTGGCACGCAGCCACAATTCTGTTTACCAAACTCAGGTTTCATTTGAAGCTTAAATATTGGGAGATAGTTTTCAGAAGGTCACCAGCTCCCCCAGAGGTCTAAATTCTCTCCCTGATTAATTTTCACCCCCTCTATCCTTCCACTCCCCACCATTGTCCTTAATCTTATTCTGGAATTATCTGTTTTTCTCTGATTAAAATTATAGAGTATCATTTAACTGAGTCCAGACAGATCATGAAATGAATATATAATATATTTTAGTTCACCTTGACTATCCTCCAGGTACCTTCGGATGATTGTTCTAGATTATTCATGTTTCCTGCATGCTAGTTTTCCTGCAAGCTATGGTATTTTGATTATTGCCTATTATTATTGTATGCTTTAAAAATGCACTGAAATATGTCTGTCTTTAATTAGCTCATCTCTAATTCTTTATGTTTTTTTTCTAAAGAAATTATTTAACATGCTCTTCATTTCAAGCCCAATCATGTGAAGTTCTTTGTGAGTCACCTTTTACAGATAGGAAAAAATGAGGTGCTTAAGTTGGATCTGTAACCCTTCCATAATAGGATAGGAAAAACTTAAAGGATTTAAGTGTGAAAAGCCTTTTCAGCTGAGCAGCAGAAATCTGAATGCAAGCATCAGTATTTGTGCTTTAAATATGGCAGGTTGTATTGGTTACATGTCTCTGAGAGCCGGGGAAAGGTTCTAAAAAGATCAACAAGATGAGATTATACAGGAAGACTTTTATTCTGTAGAAGTAGTATGTGTGTATTACACTTTGCCTAGAAGCTCTTCATTTTTGCTAAAAACATGGAAGCAAAGTCAATTGCGCAAATTAAAACTACAATGAGGTATCACCTCACACCGGTTAGAATGGGCATCATCAGAAAATCTACAAACAATAAATGCTGGAGAAGGTGTGGAGAAAAGGGAACCCTCTTGCACTGTTGGCAGGAATGTAAATTAATACAGCCACTATGGAGAACAGTATGGAGGTTCCTTAAAAAAACTAAAAATAGAGTTACCATATGACCCAGCAGTCCCACTACTGGGCTTATACCCAAAGAAAACCATAATTCAAAAAGACACATGCACCCCAATGTTCACTGCAGCACTATTTGCAATAGCCAGGTCATGGAAGCAACCTAAATGTCCATCAACAGACGAATGGATAAAGAAGATGTGGTATGTATGTACAATGGAATATTACTCAGCCATAAAAAGGAATGAAATTGGGTCATTTGTAGAGACATGGATGGACCTAGAGACTGTCCTACAGAGTCAAGTAAGTTAGAAAGAGAAAAACAAATATCGTATATTAATGCATATATGTGGAATCTAGAAAAATGGTACAGATGAACCAGTTTGCAAGGCAGAAATAGAGACAGATGTAGAGAACAAATGTACGGATACCAAGGGGGGAAAGGGGGGGGAAGTGTGTGTGGTGGTGGTGGTGGTGGGATGAACCGGGAGATTGGGATTGACATATATACACTAATATGTATAAAATAGATAACTAATGAGAACCTGCTGTATAGCACAGGGAACTCTACTTCACTTCGATGTACAGTAGAAACTAACACAACATTGTAAAACGACCATACCCCCCCCCCAAAAAAAAGTCAATTGCTCCTCCCAATGTTGCCCCAATTGCCCCTCTTCTGTTCACAGAAGAGACTAGAATATCAGGAACATCTTAAGATGAGGATAGAGTGATGCCATCTCTGAGTCCCAGGAGTCACCATATATTGTGATAAAATGGTGATCAGGCTTACAGCCTACAGTATTGAATGATATCTTTGTAAGTCAGTGTGCTATTCATCAAAGATCTCCACAGTGGATGAACAAGCCCACTGAGAAGAGGGAACCAGTGAGAAGAGGGAACCAGTGAGCTGGTGGTTATGTACACTCAAAGGGCTGTACTTGGCAGGTGCACAGGGTGGTCTCAGCACTGAGGAATCGAGCGTCTCGCGGATGATGCCCTGCACCATGGTGTGAACCAGAGAGCCATACCGCTGTCTGAGCGCCCTGGGACAGCCCCCTTGACAGTATCGAGGGTTGTATATGTGTGGACACAATCCAGTTGTCCATATTTCTCCAGGGAATAGCAGCACAATTCCCTGGAGAAATATGAAGCCTGAACCCTAATCCCAAGGAAAAGTGGCCAAGGAGAAAGAGTAGACTTCAGTTGTAGAAGGGAATGGATTGACACAAAAGGATACTCAAATTAAAATAGAATGAAGGAAACTCAGTGTAGCTGAGGTCAGTGTATTTCAAAGATTAGATAAAACGGTTTGCAGTGCCTTGGATTACAAAGTGACAAGGTGGCCTTCACTTGGCAAACACACAAGAAAACAGATATTAGAAGTAAGAGCAACAGGTAAGGGTTTGGGGATGGAAATTGTGTTTATCCTAAGTAGAGTCAAGAAAACTGGAGGAAATCAGACGAACAGCAACAAATCCAGTCTTAACTACAATCTTTGCAGCAAGAGAAGAGGACAGAAACAGTGAAGACAGGGATAAAGGTTTACAGGCTGAAGGGCATGACTCATGCCTGGCAGGGAGAGATGAAACAGGAAAATCGCATCAGTGAAGGGCATGATGGTTTGCACACCTAACACAGCTGGCAGCCTCTGCTCTGCGTCTGGCCCACAGGCAGCCTCTATTCATTCTGCTCCGTATTTAAAAGTTCATTAGTTGATAACATTTTAAAAGCAAAAGATTTCACATTGGTCAAGATTTCTAGCCCCTGAAAAATGAGAAGCTCTGGCAATTCTGTGCCAAATTCTTGCAGAACAACTATTACGTGGAGCTGAGGAGCAGTTGCTCTCCGTAATAAAGCCGCCTTTACCAGTTCACCAAAATGTCCCACTTCAGGCCCAGTTTACTCACCTACCTTAGCTGCTCGGCCTCTGTTGATGTTTGATTTGGTGAAGGAAAGCCTGGCTTAGTGGGGGTATGACAAATGCTGTATGTCATTTGTCTAAACTGATTAGTGTGTGTGTATTCATTTTTATACATCATAAACATTTACCAAGCAGCTGAGAAAAATACATTAGGAGACCTGAAGCAGCAGACCTAGACTTTGCTTTCAAAGAACATATGGTCTAGTAGAACTATACCACACAAATGAATCACATATGTGTGAGCTGTAGCATGGTATAAGCTGGGACACCCATAGATAAAGGGTCAAGGGAGCTCAGAGCATGAAAAGAACACTTTAATCTGAGCAAACATCAAGGAAGGCTTCATTAAAGAGGAGATATATTTCTAAATTAGTGGCTTCATTTTAATATACCTCAGGGATTTAAGAACTTCTTACAGGTGGTGATAGATACAGAAACAGCTGGTCCTGGGTAAGCTCCACTGATGTAATTATGACACCTAGGCAAGACCATTCTTCTTTTTTAACATTTTATTTAAAAATTTTTTTAAACATCTTTATTGGAGTATAATTGCTTTACAATGGTGTGTTAGTTTCTGCTGTATAACAACGTGAATCAGCTATACGTATACATATATCCCCATATCTCCTCCCTCTTGTGTCTCCCTCCCATCCTCCCTATCCCACCCCTCTAGGTGGTCACAGAGCAATGAGTTGATCTCCCTGTGTTATGCGGCTGCTTCCCACTAGCTGTTTTACATTTGGTAGTGTATATATGTCCATGCCACTCTTTCACTTTGTCCCAGCTTACCCTTCCCCCTCCCCGTGTCCTCAAGTCCATTCTCTATGTCTGCGTCTTTATACCTGGCAAGACCATTCTTTTTTTTTTTTTTAATATTTTTAAAGACTTAAACATGTTTATTTTTTATTTTTTATTTTATTTTTAATTTATGGCTGTGTTGGGTCTTCGTTTCTGTGCGAGGGCTTTCTCTAGTTGCGGCAAGCGGGGGCCACTCTTCATCGCGGTGCGCGGGCCTCTCAGTATCGCGGCCTCTCTTGTTGCGGAGCACAGGCTCCAGACGTGCAGGCTCAGTAGTTGTGGCTCATGGGCCTAGTCGCTCCGCGGCATGTGGGATCTTCCCAGACCAGGACTCGAACCCGTGTCCCCTGCATTGGCAGGCAGATTCTCAACCACTGCGCCACCAGGGAAGCCCGCAAGACCATTCTTGATTGAGTAAGTCAGAATTCTAGTGGCAGCATGGCTCAATTGATCCGGACTTTGGCATATACATCTTCACCCGCAAAGTACATGTACCTAGGGTTGCTGAGTGGCTTTTACTTCGCTGCATCCTTTTAAAGAACTGCTTCTAAACTTATGTTTAGGGTCTAGCTGTAACCCCATGATACACTCTGACTTTGGAGGAATTTGCTTCCTTTTCTGTTAGGTCATGTTTTTTAACAACGATAGCAGTCGTCAATAAAATGTTCAACTGTCTTCGTTAATGATTAGGAAAAAAATCCTGGGACCCAGATAGTAGGTTTGATTCCAAGCCATGCTGAAGTCACTTCCTCCAGTCCCATTTAGGCTCTTCTCTTAACTCGGTATTTTCTTTTGCTCTTCTCTTTTTTCAAAACCAGGTGTGGGTTTGAGAGATATGTGTGGAATGATATGAGAAGTGATGTCTAGAATCCAAAATCTCAGATAATCTTACATCCTGTCACCATATTTTCAAATCATTTTATAGTAACAGAACTGTTTTCCTGCTGTTACGTGCACTGGGACAATTTTAAAATAAGCTGACACTTCTGAAACTGTCTGGGTTTAGGGAGGGCAAGTAACTATTCCACTCTCTTCTCCTATACCTGTGGTAGAGTTTAGTCATACTGAACCTAGACTAAGTCTCAGAGCCTTCTGAACCCGGCACTTCATCAGTGATCAGAGTGATCACTCGGGTCCAGATAAAGCTGTTTGTCTTCCTGGCTGTGCTGATGGAGGGGAAGGCAGTCACTGAAGGGAAGGTACTGAGGGTGGAGTCATTTATTGAACGCACCATGTGTCATGCCCTTGCTGGGCATTTCACCCCAATTTTCCCTTAACTTTACCCACTGTCATTCTTATTTTAGAGATTATAAACTATATGTACATTTATGAAAGATGTTCATGATATATTTTTGAGTGACAAAAAGTGAGTTTTAGAACACTATGTTCTTTTTTTTTTTTTTTTTTTGGCTGCACCGCATGGCTTGCGGCAGCGGTCCCCAACTTTTTTGGCACCAGGGACCGGTTTCGTGGAAGACAATTTTTCCACGGACCGGGTGATGGTTTGGGCGGTAATGCGAGCAGTGGAGAGCGGCAGGTGAAGCTTCGCTCACTCGGCCACCACTCACCTCCTGCTGTGCGGCCCAGTTCCTAACAGGCCAAGGACCGGTACCAGTCCGCAGCCTGGGGGTTTGGGACCCCTGGCTTGCAGGATCTCAGTTCCCTGACTAGGGATTGAACCCGGACAATGGCAGTGAAAGCCCAGAATCCTAACCACTAGGCCACCAGGGGACTCCCTAGAACGCTGACTATGTTATGAATGTGACTCTAACATGATTCCATTTTCCTAAAACGGTAAAGGTGAATCTAGTAAAACAGAAAACATCCAAAAGGTATACAGCCATACATTCTTGGGTTGAGTGGGCAAGTGATGCAGAGTGGAGTATGTGAGAGACCTTTTGTTGTTGCTTTATATGCTCCTATATTGGTTTTTAAAAAAAAATTTTTATTGAAGTATAGTTGATTTACAATGTTGTGTTTGCTCCTATATTGTTTTTTTTTTTAACATCTTTATTAGAGTATAATTGCTTTACAATGGTGTGTCAGTTTCTGCTTTATAACAAAGTGAATCAGTTATACATATACATTATGTCCCCATATCTTTTCCCTCTTGCATCTCCCTCCCTCCCACCCTCCCTATCCTACCCCTCTAGGTGGTCACAAAGCACCGAGCTGATCTCCCTGTGCTATGCGGCTGCTTCCCAGTAGCTACTATCTATTTTACATTTGGTAGTGTATATATGTCCATGCCACTCTCTCACTTCGTCCCAGCTTACCCTTCCCCCTCCCCATATCCTCAAGTCCATTCTCTAGTAGGTCTGTGTCTTTATTCCCGTCTTGCCCCTAGGTTCTTCTGACCATTTTCTTTCTTTTTTTTTTTTTTTAGATTCCATATATATGTGTTAGCATACGGTATTTTTTTTTTCTCTTTCTGACTTACTTCACTCTGTATGACAGTCTCTAGGTCCATCCACCTCACTACAAATAACTCAGTTTTGTTCCTTTTTTATGGCTGAGTAATATTCCATTGTATATATGTGCCACATCTTCTTTATCCATTCATCTGTTGATTTATCCAAAGAAGATATACAGATTGCCAACAAACACATTAAAGGATGCTCAACATCACTAATCATTAGAGAAAAGCAAATCAAAACTACAATGAGGTATCATCTCACACCAGTCAGCATGGCCATCATCAAAAAATCTACAAACAATAAATGCTGGAGAGGGTGTGGAGAAAAGGGAACCCTCTTGCACTGTTGGTGGGAATGTAAATTGATACAGCCACTATGGAGAACAGTATGGAGGTTCCTTAAAAAACTAAAAATAGAACTACCATATAACCCAGCAATCCCACTACTGGGCATATACCCTGAGAAAACCATAATTCAAAAAGAGTCATGTACCAAAATGTTCACTGCAGCTCTATTTACAATAGCCAGGACATGGAAGCTCCTATATTGTTTTAATCTGAATTATCATGTTATACTTCTATAGTTGCAGAATAATTTTTAAATTATATTTTTATAATTAAACAAAGCAACATTAATCTCTTATATCAGAGATAACCAATGGTAACATTTTGTTATCTTCCGGCCTTTTTTAAAAAAATCGGATCGAACGATAAAAAGATTATTGTTTCAACTTTTTTCACTTAATATATCTTGAGTGCTTTTATATGTCATTAAATATTCCTTAAAAACATTATTTGAAATTA
This sequence comes from Balaenoptera acutorostrata, assembly GCF_949987535.1. Lineage (NCBI taxonomy): Eukaryota > Metazoa > Chordata > Mammalia > Artiodactyla > Balaenopteridae > Balaenoptera > Balaenoptera acutorostrata. The sequence continues at coordinate 20,230,566 of NC_080080.1, read as the reverse complement.
TTTAGTGTTTCCTCATTTGAGTTTTTCATAATTTAGCTATTCCTCAGGTATAGAACATTTAGATTGTTTCTAGTTTTCTCAGAAATAAAAAGTGCTTCCATCAAAATCCTTGGACAGACTTCTTTGTTTGCATCGCTGTTTCATTAGGTCAGATTTCCAAAAATGGGATTACTGGGTCAAGGAATATGGAAACTTTTGATTGGCATTGCTGTGGACCTTCATGGCTGGGCATACCAAGCTTAGTGGCCTCAGATTTTGTATCATAGTAGGTGCATGAGACAGCGAGCCTGCAAACTGGCCATTATTATATTCTTCCCATAGGACTGGGTGTGTGTGAGGTCCAACCATTGCTCCATGGTCTGGTCTCAGGCAGTGAAGCCGTGCTGGAGATGGAGGAATAATTCACATGAAGAGCACAGAAGTATGTCCTCATAGCAGTGTGGTCATGATACTGGAATTTTTGGTGACTTGGTAGAGTGTATAAAAACAGAATATCTCTACTTTGACCTTCCCATGACCTGGCAGGACCCATTTCTCTCAATCCTCTAACTAGCCTTCTGTTAGACTATAAATTCTTCAATTTATTTTAAAAAGTTTCCTTAACCATTTACATCTTTTACTACCTGTTTTTCAAAAGCTTTGTTAACATGGAGCTTGTCATTTTAAAAACAAGTTTGCAATTTGGTGAGAATATTATTTATTATTTGAATACTTCTTGGATTATATATGAGGTTGAAGTTTTGTTCATATGCTTATTAATAATTTGTATTTGTGAGATTTGAATATTCAGGATCTTTATCTATTTTCTTTTCCATTGGAGGTTTTTCTTATTGACTTATAAGAGCTAATTATATGTCATAAATACTTATCTTTCATCTGTCTTAAACATTGCAAATATTTTCTGTTATTTATTTATTGATTTTATTTATAATATTTCATGATATATGGACATTTAAATTCTTATGTAACAAATTCTACTAAAATGTTCCTTTGTGCTTTCTGCTTTTATGCTTCTAATATCTTTCTCTACCAATATCTTCTACATAATCTATTTTCTCTGGGTCTTGCTTATTTTTTACATTTCACTCTTTAATCCACTTGGATTTCACTTTGATGTATGTGTGAGAAGAGTCTCTAACTTGACATATTTTCTCCCAAATAATCCATCTTCTTACTTCCATCCCCTACCACCTTTGCCCAGGGACCTGGATCACAGGGTAGATAATTCATTGAAAAAGAAGAAGTAATTAAAAAAAGACCACCTCACCTAATGCCCACCGTACTAGAGAAGAGATGCCTACCTTGCTTTTGTCATTCAGAGACTCACTGAATATGCCATTGAGTTTTCTAAAAAGAAAGCTTTTCAAGTTGTCCCGAGTCCTCATTAATTCTAGACCATAAACAGTGGTACTTGATTCCTTTATGCAGCTGAATGTTATTTCTCCTGGGGTAACATGTGATTTTTTTTCTTTTGTTTTAATTCCCATCATCACCCATGATACTGTTTTCAGAAGAGGTGGATAAAATTGACTTCCAGCTTCCCCTATGCCCTGGAGTAGAAGCCACGCTTTTATGATAAATGGCACATAAAAAAGGCAGCAAGAGTTGCTTGTACCGAAATGAGAGTTGCTTCTGGCTCTGCTTTAGTGTCTTTGTTCCACATTTCTTTTATTTATTTATTTATTCATTCATTCATTCATTCATTTTGGCTGTGTTGGGTCTTCGTTTCTGTGCGAGGGCTTTCTCGAGTTGCGGCAAGTGGGGGCCACTCTTCATCGCGGTGCGCGGGTCTCTCACTATCGCGGCCTCTCTTGTTGCGGAGCACGGGCTCCAGATGCGCAGGCTCAGTAGTTGTGGCTCACGGGCCTAGTCGCTCCGTGGCATGCGGGATCCTCCCAGACCAGGGCTTGAACCCGTGTTCCCTGCATTAGCAGGCAGACTCTCAACCACTGCGCCACCAGGGAAGCCCCACATTTCTCTCTGAACTCTCAGACAAAAGTGATAATGAGAGTTTAATCTCTAGACCTGTGCCATCTGCTGTTTACTTTCCTTAGACTATTTTAATTCCTACAGGGTCTCAATATCAGCTACTAGAAACAGCAATTTCACGGTAGTTCTTCCCTAGGGTGGAAATAATCAGAGGGGAAAAGTCCAAGGTATGCCATAGTTTCCAGCTGTGACCCGGTGTATTTTTACCATTTTGAAAAGACTACGGGTACAGGGAAAGCTTAGTAGGAGTGAAATGAAGGATGGAAAGAAAGTATTCAATTCACTGGAACTTGGCTATCCTTATGTTGTAGTATTCAATATCCTGTAGATGCTGCCTCTGATCTCTCCATTTTTCTGGACTTTCCTCCCTACTTCACTGTAGAAGCCTGCCAGGGGCATCATGGTACATGCTATTAGACTTATGCAAAGTTGCGTGTGTTACCCACAGGTGTGGAACTTGTAAGAACTAAGAGTTCCTTCAGTGGAATCCTTCTTTCATGTAGGTAAGGAGTGTGGCCAGAGGGAGTAGTGAGGTCCAACAAAAGAGCTTTTCCAACTTTTTTTTAGCATTAAAACCATTTTTTCCAAAGTCTTATGAAAGTAATACTTTTAATTACTACATGATGCTTGGGATACAGATAATACCATATTAACATGTTGGTTTAAACCAAATTAAATCTGGCTCCCAGCCTCTTCTTGCCAAAACTGATGGAAGGACCACTCTTTCCTCCTCTTTCTCTGTCGCTCTTTTATTTGACAATTCTAATATGATTGTGGTCATCCTTCAACAATGGCCACTGATGCCTTGGCTCCTCGCCATAGCCCCATGGTCCATCAGGAGAGAAAAGTTTCTGCCCCTTCCACTTTTTTTTTTGTATCTCAGCCACAGAGCATTTTGGCCAAGGTTTCCAAGGTCATGTGCTTAACACCAAGCCCTAATGAGTACCCACACTGCTAGCCCCTGATGAGGACTGACTTGCCTCAAAGAGATTGTGCTTTGAGAAGGGCATCTACCATCATCATTTTATTCAAATCCAGGAAATTTACTGTCTCTCAGGCGCTTGGGAGTTTCCCTTGCCAACCTCCAAGACATTAAAGTCTCCATGTCTTTCCTCTTTAGGTGATTTGACTCAGTTTCAACATTGCCTAGAGCTTTGGACTTCAAACATCTCTTCAGGAGATAAAATTAGGGTAATCTTCTGCTCCTGGCTCTTGGTTGGGGGGAGACAGTGGTGAGGATGAAGGAAAGGACAGTAAAAGGCCTTTTTTCCTGCAGCCTGGAGGGTTGGAGAGTACAGACCAAGGGAATAGGGCCTGACCACTCTCCTGAGATGTGTGACTAATAAAGTTTTGGTTCTTTTATAATAGAGTAGCTGAGAAAATCACCCAAATTTAATTATTTAAATAGGTAATAGTATTATATTAAATTTTCAGCAATTCACCATGCTGAACTTCCATGATATGTGGAATGTCAATGTGCAGACATACATAACTGTAGATGCTGTAGTGCAAATGGGATGGGGGCTTAAAAATCTTCCTACTCAGCATCTTGCCAGTATCTTAAGGGTTTCTGAACTATCTTGTGGAGGCCCGGAGGGTCCATGGATCTCAATTTAAAAACCATTACTCCAGACTTCCCTGGTGGTCTAGTGGTTAAGCATCCACCTTCCAATGCAGGGGACGCAGGTTAGATCCCTGGTCGGGGAACTAAGATCCCACATGCCGTGGGGCAACTAAGCCCGCATGCTGCAACTACTGAGCCCTCGCGCTTTAGAGCCCGTGTGCCACAACTAGAGAGCCCGCACGCTGCAACTACTGAGCCTGCATGCTCTGGGGCCCGCGCACCACAACTAGAGAGAGGCACCACAACAAAGAGCCTGTGCGCCACAACAGAAGACCCCACATGCCACAACGAAGATCCCACATGCCGCAACTAAGACCCGAATAAATAAATAGCCAAATTTTTTATTTAATAAATAAATAATTTATTACAAAGCCAAATAATGTGTAATAATAATAATAATAATGTGTAATTTATTACACAGCCAAATAAATAAATAAATATAAAAAATAAAATAAAAACCATTACTCTGATATGAAGATAACCTTTCTTCACACTTATTTTGACATTTTGGTCTAAGAATGTAAGAATGGCTGAAGAGGGATATAGCCACCTTGGGTGCCCTTTGTAACATGGTACTGTGGGATATTTTAGAGGGAATGGAAGTATTCATCTGCAGCATCCACTTTCTAAATAACATCCTCAAAGAATAAGAATGTTCTCTGAAGCATTTTCGGTTCCCTTAACAGAAGAAGCATATACCTTCTATAGTATACTTACTATACATCAGACTGTGTTCATGCCTAATAGCTGAAATTTATAGAGTACTTACTATGTGCTAGGTACTTTTCAAACACATCGCATATAGTATTTATTTATTTTTATTTACAAAATCTTAAACGTACCAGACGTTGGTCTAAGAACTCAGTGAACATTAACTCACTCAGTCTTTGAAAGAATCTCTAAATACATAGATACTATTTTTCATCCCCATTTTCCAGATGGGGAAATTAAGGTACAGAGAGGTAAAGATAATTTCCTGGAGTCACACCTGTAGCCAGAAGCAAAGCTAGGGTTAGAACAGTGACATTCTGGATCCAGAGTTAAGGTTCTTTACTTCTATACTATGTTATCCCATGACAAAAAGCAGCTCATTTAGTCCTTCCTAAAAGGGAAGTAACATAGCTTCATTTTACAGATGATGAAACTGAGGCCCAAAATATTTAAGTAATTTGCTTGAAATCATACTACTGCTAAGGGAAGAAATATGAATTCAAATCCAGGTATGAATAATAGTAATTGAATCTTCAGGAGGTAAATTTGTCAAGGTCATGTTGCAGGGCAGAGCCTGGAAGCATACCTAGATCTGTCACTCAATTCTGATTAATAATTCAATGAAAGTTTAATAAAGTATGAGTTTATTTTGGAATACTATTGAAAATATTTTCCCTGTTTGTAAGTAATGATGATAATATTAATGATAGGTACACTTACTATGTTCCAGGCATTAGGATTAATATACATATAATATCTCATTTATTGAGATAATATATAGTTGTTTTGTGAAAATCAACCAATATATAGAAGAGTAGTTAGAAAAAAGCAAACATTGTCAGAAATCCCACAGTTCTAACTAACCACAGCTAACATTCTGGTGAGAATATTTACAGGCATTTTTCTCTACACATTTCATGCATGCACCATAGGTACAATCATGTAATTTTAGGTAAGTGGAATCATATTACAGACACTATTTGTAACCTGCTTTTATCTGTTCATTATTTCAGTCAAGATACTTATTGAAAGTGGAACATTTATAAAGCAATTTGCTTGAAACGATATTTTCCTTTTTGATGAACAGAAAGATTGGTCTTTTATGAGTAATAAGTTGTATTAATCAGGATGGGCAAGGCTAGTCTGCAGTAACAAATTCACCCCTACAACTCAGTAGCTTAATAAAACAAGGATGACTTCCTTACATGGTTGGCTGTGGGTTCAGTGCTCTAAACAGTGACTCAGGGATCCATGCCTTGTCCATCTTGTGACTCTCATCTCACTGTGGGACCTCTGGGTCAACACAGCAAGGGAAGAGCATGCTTTTTGTGGCTTCAGTTTGGAAGCTAAACACTTTGTTCTTGGTCCTCTGATCAGAAGTAGCCTTCTGGTGCCACCTGACTTAGGGAAGACTGGGACATGCAGCCTCCATGTGCCTGGGGAAGGTGAAAATCAGAAATCAGGGAGCTCTGGTAATATCTCCCACGTGAGGACTCCATTGTGTGAGTGTACTACTATTGTTAATGTAACTAATCCCCTCTTAATGGCTAGTTAGATAGTTACCATTATTTCTCTATTATAAACCATGCTGTGATGAACATGCTTGCATATACATCATGTACTTGCATCCATTAATTTTTCAATTTAAATTCCTAGAGGAGGAATCACTGAGTCAATGATAGAAAGATTCAAAATATTAATATTTAATAATAGGTAATAGATACTCCCCATCCCTATCTCTCTCAGTTTAACCATGTAGCACAGGGGCTTATCCCAGATTCTCTCGACTTAGGCATCTCTTTAGAATCCACCAATGAGAGGTGTTCACGCAAGAGGAAGAAAGAGAAGCCATGGTTCTGTAGACCAGCTGAAGGCCGACACGTGGGTGAACTCAGTAGTATAGTTTTGCCTGTAACTTTCGGACATCCTCAGTGAGGCCATCAGAGTCTCCAGGCATCCTCCCAAGAACCACCTATTTCAGTGTTGCAGGGAACTGGGGTATCAGTGGTGACTTCTTTATGATCCTCCACCTCCAGATTTCCTGAATAGGGCCTTTCTGATCGACACTCCCTCTGACTCCCATCTGTGTCGTAAGCCTCAGTATGCGTGGCTGCTGTTCTCCTGACCGCCCCGGATTGATGCCGCACCTATTGCCAAATTGCTTTCCAAAAAATATGTACAAAAGAAACTCGCAACAACAACAGTACATGAGAGTGGCATGCCTTCACACTTGTGCACTAGCTGCTGTCAATATCTTTCAACTTCGGTAAAGTCATAGGCAAAACAAAGAAAATTCATGGCAGTTTTTTTTTTTTAATTTTTGTTTTTCTATTTCTTTCTTTATTTTTGGCTGTGTTGGGTCTTCATGGCTGTGTGTGGGCTTTCTCTAGTTGCGTCGAGCAGGGGCTTCTCTTGTTGTGGAGGATGGGCTGTAGGCGCACGGGCGTCAGTAGTTGCAGCACTCAGGCTCAGTAGTTGTGGCTCACAGGCTCTAGAGTGCAGGCTCAGTAGTTGTGGCGCACGGGCTTAGTTGCTCCGCGGCATGTGGGATCTTCCCGGACCAGGGGACGAACCTATGCCCCCTGCATTGGCAGGCAGATTCTTAACCACTGTGCCACCAGGGAAGCCCCCATGGTGGTTTATATTTACATTTATTGGATTGAATATATTATATTTTATTAGCCATTTTCTCTTCCTTTGTGAATTGTGTGTTAATGTCTTTGGTTGTTAGGTCTCCTCTTTTGATTAGCAACATTTCTTAAATGCTCTCCTCTTTAACATAGTACTTCTGTTTGACACTGTTTCTTCTGGACTTTAAGGAGGATCATTTGTTTCAGTATATTAGATTTGGAGAGAAAAAATCAAATACATGTGAGCAGTTGACTATGGCTCCAAGTTGGAGAGTAGCTAGGTGTTCATCAGGATAAAGGTGGGGAACAGAACAATCAAGCAGGGTGATTCCTTCTCTCTGCACCCAGGAGAAGGAATCCTAAATGTGAAGAGCATGTTACAGTTGGAAGAATTTTAAATTAAAATAATGTTTAGGGCTTTCTAATGACACTTGGTTATCATTTCCCCCTTTGTTATCTCCTTTCACTAACTTTCCTCTTTTGGTCCAGGTCTGTGGCACATTACATCTTTGGGAAGCAAGAAAGTAATGTTCTACAGATGAAAGGAGTTAGAGGGAGTGGGTTTATGCTTTATGGCTTTTGACCAAAAGAAAGATCACCGAAGGATCTTTGGTGTGGACTTTGTCTCAGAATCTGTCTCAACTCAGTTCTCTAGGAACCACCGCCAGTCAAATAGATTTGTCGTATAAGATATATCCTCATTTCTGTTCCTAGGTCTAACCACTCTCAAACTGTTTCTCTTCCTTTCCAGTTTTTAATTCTCAGCAACTTATGACCATCTGTCCATAGTTACCTGGTATTTTTTGCCTCAATTCCTTCGCTTAAAGTCTGCCTTGATTATGGTGCTGGTTTCCCATCTCTCAGGCTCTAAAGGAAAATATAATGCTTTCTGATGGTGGTCTTTCTTTTGATCACCGGGAAGGAGGTGAAAACAATGTCACAAACTTGCCATTTTCTGGTTTAGAATGTAATGCCTTGTAGAAGCAAAGAAAGGACCTTTTCCAAGATGAGACTGAATAATATGACAATGTCCTAGAGAAGGACAAGACTTTTTAATGCAGGCTCTCCCCACTCCAAATTCCTGACATCTGTTTTGTTGGATGAACAGTAGTTGAAGATGGGAATAAAATTTTTTGATGTATCTGACATGGGAACTTACTTGGTAGCATTATTTTCAATGCTATAAAGACCATAGACTGAGGTCCTATGAATTCACGCACACAAAAAAAGAAACACAAGCTCTTCTTTGAGGAGACTTGCTTATTGTTGAAAGACATCGGTAAGTAATGGTGCATAACTTATCATGATGCATAACTTACTCCGTATTCATAAACTAAATCCTTGGGGAGTTTCATTAATTCTTTCACGCCACTCCTGTACTGTTAATTATTTCCAGACATCTCAGTAAACAGTAAACTCTAATTAAATTATTTCATTCATTTCACACATGTTTTAGTTCCTACTTTGTTCAAAGAACTGTTAATTAGCATACCCCAAAAGCCATAAGACAGGGTTTACATATATGAGGAGCTTACAGTCTAGTTGGGGAACAAGGGTGACACAAATGGAAACTTAAACAGTATAAGAGGCAATTTAGAAAAATTGGTACTTAAGTAACACTGATAGTAAAGCCTGTAGGAGTCCAGCTGGGACTTGGGTGCTTCGGAGATGGTTTGCAGTGGAGATAGAAATGAAACATGGATAAGAATGCAATAGAGAGGAATAAGGGAATGTACATTTCTGTTTGGGTCGGGATGGAAACAGGTGTAGCAAGACGAGGATGAGCAAGTTGTGCATCTGCCTAGGTGGAGAGGAGGGTTTTATGTGGGGGAAATAGGGGAAGAGTTGGAAAGGCTCACCTGGTGCCTTCTGGCTATCTTTGGATTCATCCAGGGCTAAGTAGAGTTCACAGTTCTGTGGAACATCCACAGTCTTCTGGTGCCCGAGGGCTAACTCTGGAGACCTTGTTTTCATGGAAGCACATACCTAAAAGCTGTCCTGATGGCAGCTCATGCTCCAGGATTTCTTCACATCAACATTTCTTAAACTGCTCTAAAGTATGTTATTAATTTAGATATCATATATTCTGTTTTAAGAATTCATTCCTAGCCATATTTTCTTTTTAACATTCATTATAAATAGGTCAGAAAGAAAAAAAATACATATTTATATATAGTCTTTATTTTGATGTAACAATATGTGTTCCTATAAAGAATGCCACCAAGTTGCAGAAGAGACCCCCTAATGCATGGATGTGGGATGTTCATTTTGGGGGGGGTGGCGTTGCCTTTACCAATTTGAGAAACATGTTGATGTATGTTGTCTGTCTAGTACTTGTTGGACTGTTACATAACTTGTTTCAGAATGAAAATACGTACTTGTGAGGGTTAATATTTATTGACTATTAAGCATTTATACTGCAAAAACTCATTCCCATGCATCTGTTGCTAATACAAGCTTTTTTTTAATATGAAAATCAGAATATAATCATTCTCAAACTGTTTTAAAATGGGCCAGCCAAAAGGCAGAATACTTCAAAGTGCAGACATCAATTAATACCTTTAATTTCTTTTAAAATAGGAATTGGAGTCTCTGAGTCTAGTTAACCATTTTTGGAGCTATCCTATTCAAGAATATCAAAATACTTTAGAATATATTATCCTGCTCTTTGAAAATGTATCTGTGTAGGACAAAATTTTCATATATGGGTCAATTTAAGCAAAGTATAGGAACAGCCTTGGTGCTACTCCTGATAAGAGAATCTGACCTATCAATAGTTTTCCTCATATTAAAAAATATACATCACCTGCAGTGGCTTGAATTGTGGCCCCCCATGTATACCTGGAAGTTGTGATTATGAACTTATTTTATTTTAAAAAAGGATGCTTGAAGATGTAATTGATCTTAGGGTCTTGAGATAAGATCACACTGGATTTAGGATGGCCCTAAATCCAATGACATGTGTCCTTATAAAAAGAAGGTATGACACAGAGAAACAGAAGAAGTATGTCTTCCATATGAAGAGAGAGTCAGAGATAGAAGTTATGCAGGCATAAGCCAAGGAACACCAAGGGTTGCCAAGAGCTGCTAGAAGCTAGGAGAGAGGTTATGGATTCTCCCTCAGAGCTTCCAGAAGCAACCCTTTTGGCTGCATTGGGTCTTCGTTGCTGCATACAGGCTTTCTCTCATTGCGGCGAGCGGGGGCTACTCTTTGTTGTGGTGCGCGGGCTTCTCATTGTGGTGGCTTCTCTTGTTGTGGAGCATGGGCTCTAGGTGCACGGGCTTCAGTAGTTGTGGCATGCAGGCTCAGTAGTTGTGGCACATGGGTTTAGTTGCTCCACGGCATATGGGATCTTCCCGGACCAGGGATTGAACTCATGTCCCCTGTATTGGCAGGCAGATTGTTAACCACTGGGCCACCAGAGAAGTCCTCCTGCCAACATCTTGACTTTGGACTTCTGGTTTCCGGAACTGTCAGAGAATAACTTTCTGTTGTTTTCAAACACCAAGTTTGTGTAATTTGTTACAGCAGCCTTAGGAAACCAGTGTCACTTATTCCTTCCTTTCTTCCCCCTTCCCTTCTTTTCTGCCTGCCTTCCTTCTTTCCTTATCTCATTTACTCACTCAACAAACTTTGTGTGCCTACTATGTGATAGGATAGACCTACTATGCAGTCTAGAGAAATTGGGAATATAGCAATAATAAAAAGACACAGCAACATTGTCTTAAAAACATTCATTTTATTACACCATTAACCATTTTTATTATACAAGGTCTCTCTTAATTTTCTCTTACCATGAGTCCTTATAGCCTCTTCTACATTCACATCAGCAACTGAACATGTTCCTGACAAATGTCACTTTAAATGTGAATGTTAACTTACTTGACTTTACATGTGCCAGGTGTTGTTCTGGAAAAGTTGTACTGGTTCTCAGTACTGATCATACTCTCCAGTAAAGGCACTGGCTAGTCTTGGGAATGGGAGCCTTTGTCTTCACCCACCCTGGTGCTCTCCACGCTCTCCAGGCTCTGGTTTTCCAGCACCACCCACTGTGGCCCCTGGTCGGGGTTTCCCTTCTCCCACTCTGCCCATGTTAAAATTCCTTCCATCTCCCTTCCCCATCCTCACCAAAACTTCTATTCTCTCAGCGCTCATGTTCTTTGTATCTTCCATCTTACCCAAACTTTCTGTACAGCTTACAAGTACTACATGATCTGGGTTCCATCTCCTACCACGCCCACCTTGCTCACTAGGCTTCAAATGCAACAGTTTCCTTGATGTTCCTCGAAGATTCCAGTTATGCTGCTGCCTCAATGCACAGTACTTGTGTCTTCTCTGCCAGGAAGGTTCTTTCTGAAATAATCACATGGTTCATTCTTTCACTTCATCAAATCTCTCCTTTTAAATGTTACTTCTTCAGAGAGAACTATGACCACCCTACTCCCTAGGCTACTTTAATGGTCCTCATTGCACTTACCATTACTGGGGGTTAGAACATATATTTACTAATGTGGTTTTTCCTGATGTAGAATGTGGGTTTCAGGACGTCATCTGCTGCATTTCCAGTCCCTAGAGCTGCATCTGGCACATAGTAGGCATACATATTTGTGAGTGAGGGAATGAATGAAGTGAGAGCTGGCTAATGGGATGAAACAGTGAAATCCCAGGACAGCTGTTGCCCCTCCTTGTAACACAGTTGCATTGTGGTAGCATCTTCCTGGTGACTTGTTAAAAATCTGCATCATCACTAGCATTTACAGTAGGTAAGGCCCTTTCACAAATTCAAGTACCATATTACTCAAAACAACCTGCATTTTTATAGCCAAAGAAATTGAGATTCAGTGAGGCCAAGTGACTTAGCAGCTAATGTCATACAACTTGTTAAGGACAAGCTGGAATTCAAACCTTGGTTTCTAGATTTCAAATCCAGGGCATTAAAAACAACTACCACCACCACCATAGCAAACAAGAAGAGTCTGTACCATGACAGCCTCTTTCTCAAAGTGGGAGATGTTTCTGTACTGTACAGATGGGGGTTGATGGTGGTATTTCATGTGATGGTGGTCTGGTTATCACTAAGTCATCATACAGGGCGTCATTTATTTCTTCAACGCTTGAAGCATATTCCTAATGATTGAGCACAAGTCCTCATACTTTTCAGGGCTGATGGATCCATCCATTGCTTCTAATCCTTACAACCACCCTGAGATATTACTTTGTGCATCTTATAACTGAGAAATCAGACCTGGAGGGATAAGGAAGCTCTTCTAAAGTCACAGGAGCAAAGCAGCATGGCTATTATTTTAATCCCAGCCTGACTCTAAGGATACACTCCTAACCATTGTTTTAGAGTTTCAAACCTTTAGAAACAGGCTCAATACTGGTCACTGCAGATGCTGACACGATACAAGTATTCATACCAACAGCCCCTGACAACTCCAACTTCACATTCAATGACAAAAATTTTCGCAGTATATACCCAGACATGCATACTTCATGCTTAATGAGTATTTCTTACAGTTCCTCTTGTAATTATAATTTGGGGAGCTGGGCTGCAAAAATGTAAAGCATATATCAATTTGTAGATTAAAATTCTTCTATTTTTTTCCACATTGCATAAAAAAGGAGTCATCCTATTGAGTATATGCAAGTTTCAGAGAACAAATATATTTTGGCCTAAAATATATCAGGGTTCAATAAAACTTGCCCAGAGAAATGTTTTGATTTTTACTGTTGCTCAAACTCTGTCTGCCTAAATCAGATAAGGGACTTAAGCTGTTTATAATTAGATCCCCAGCCCTGTTGTTAGATCTCTTGGCAAACTTTGATGAGGCAGAGAAAAATAAGCTTTTTTCTGATGTAACAGCCTTTGCATAAATGGGAAGAGATGCCTGAATAAACAGAAGCTGAGAGCATTGTAGTGGGGTTTGACAGTGAAGAGTTGGGGTCTAGCAATATGCCAACATCTTGCTTATTTGGCAATTTTTTTGTGTTCCATTACAAAAACAAAGCAACAGGAAATGAAGCCTGCCCAGCTACCAAGTCATGTTCTCAGGGGCCATGGTCATCATTTTGGTTGTCAACCATACCCATCTTGAGGAACGATGCACAGATTATATGAGTATCACCTGAGGAAGAGCAGAATGGGGGGCTTCTGCCATCATCTCCTATGTCTTCACAACCCAAGCTGATCCACCTCTTTCCTTATTTTTATTGAGTAGTATAAAATGTTCTTAATCTTATGGAAACATTTGAGTGAGTTACAGAGACTCAAAATAAATTATCGTTATGTTACTTATGATTCCTGATCTAGACTTTCTATAATATTTTCACACTAAAAAATATAGCTAACCTTACAGCAGTTTCTCTTTAGGCTAAATTTTATCCTGGAGTTACAAAGTACAGGGTTAGTAGAAATAATTTGTACACGATTTCTGTTGTTCTGCTTTCCTTTGCTAGCTTGAAAAACCTTGAATTTGAATTTTGTGTGTGTGTGTGTTAATGTAAGTACCCTCTGCACCTATGAGGCATATCAAATCAATGTGATCAAAAAAGTCCAGCTATTTGTGTTCCAACCCCAGAGATGGACTGTTAGGTTATTGTAGTCAGGACTTTCTATTTCATTCCTTAAGATCTTAGAAATCAGGTTACTCTTCTGAAACTATGGCTTTAGGAAATGAGTAACATTCAACTCTTTCCAGGTACAAAAGTGAAAGATTTAGACCAGACCTGTCTGATAAAACTTTCTCAGCAATGGGAATGTTGACTATCTGTGCTGTTCCTGTACAATAACCACTAATTGCATGTGCTTATTGAGCACTTGAAGTGTGGCTAGTGTGACTGAGGAACTGAATTTTTAATTTAATGTAATTTATTTCTAATTTATGTAAGTATAAATAGCTACATTTGTGGCTAGTAGTTACTCTTCGTGCTGATTTAGATTGTTATCATTCCCATGAGCATGTGTGTTCCAAGGCCAATAATTAGAACTCTCATGCCTAAATGAAGTGAATGGTCAAATGTAGTTTTTGCAATGAAGGTACATCACGGAGGCAGTTTGTTGAAAACTATAGGTCTGGTTCTTTGCAGGACTCTTACATAGGTCTGTTACTGCAGGTTGTCTTCATTTTCATCTCAGCGGCAGGGAAGGGGTGGGTATATAAGTCTCCATGTGAGTGTGATTTCTGTGGCGATTTGCTGTTAGAAACTCTCCTAGACTGAAATTTACTTGCACCTGAGCTTTTTAATCAATATGCTTTACACTTATCTGATTTGGAATCCTTTCACATAACGATTATATCCTGTGACTTACCACCAAAAGTCTTCCGCAGAAAATAAGTAAACAACCTTCTCAAGGTGACAGTTTTTCAAATAAAAGAAAGATATTGCTGTTTGGGATCAAATAGAAATTTGGTGTGTTAGTCTTTAGGACTTCCTCAGGTGTTTCTGGTTTACTCTCTTCTGGCTAAGTACTTCCAAGCCGTGCTCTGGTTGGATGGGGCCGTGTGATCATTCTGGCCAATGAGTTATGAGAAGAAGTTACGCGTGCCACTTTGGGGTCAAGTATTTAATTGTTGATGCAAGATACTGCAGAACTCTTTTTCCTTCGACACAGCAACTGGCAATGTTCAAGATGGTGCCTGTTCCATCAACTTGGGACTCTGAATGAGTAAGATGAGCAGAGACTTCTTGGAAAGTTGCAGTGGATATATGATATGGAAAAGAAAGAAATCTTTGGTATTTGCAATCAGCAGACTGATACGTGTCTAAGTAAAGGTTGTGAATAGAAGATAGTTCAAAATAACAATGGAACTTGGAGAGGGATGAACTATCTGAAGTTGAAATCAACTGATCTCATGTTTGTCAAAACCTGCTTGACACTGGATGAGGACATCGAGAAGGCTTGGAAACCTTTGGGAATCAGGCAATTTGTGGAGCCTTGGATAAAATGCTTTCTAGACAAATATCAGTGAAGTTTTTATTTGTAGAGTGAAAAAGGTGCTTTTTGGGGGCCCAGCAGTTTCAGAATAAGTTGTTCCCATGTTAAAGGGCCAGGCAGAAAACCCCTTGATCTGTGGCCAAGATCCGGTGAAGAAAGGATGCTGAGCAGGTAGAGTTATGTTTTGATTTGTGTTTCTTAGTTTTGAAGAGGAAACTGAATGATGGAAAGAAGATAAATAGCTGGAGGTAGGATGTTGGCATCCTACCATTAAGTGTACAATATTAATTTTATACTTAATTTCATACAATTGCCGTTTCTTATCCTGGGGCCTAGGCTTGAAATGTGTGTAACAATTCTCATATTGGGAAATCTAATAGACTCTAAGTCATATGTTTATAATATCAGGCTCTTTTTATATTAAACCCCAGTTTCATTAATATGACCTCTTAAAGGAATCACATAAATTATTCTTTTCAGTAAAAAAACTCTTAAAAATTATTTTGCACCGCATTTGGTTCTTCAGGTCCAACACATTCTTAATGATTAATTACAATCAATAATACTAATTAATTATTAGTATTAATTATTATAATGCCATTATTAATAGTGCCAATTATAATAACAACAATAATGACGATAGTAATTAATGGCTTCTATTTTAATGCTCTTTCTATTCCCCTGGCACTGTAGTAAACTTTATATATGAACTGTCTCATTTAATCCTAACAACACACTAATTTATATTTTACAAAAAAGGAAATAGTCTCTAAAGTTTGGGGAACTTGGTTCAGGCCCAGTAGCTGGCAAGTGGTAGAACTCCTATTTGAAATTGGAGTTGTATGAATCCAAAGACTGTTTTCTTATGTTATATAATACACCATTTTTTCAGGGCTAAGCTTTAGAATATCAGCTTTAATGTAATGTGTACCTTGATTAGTTATTTAGTTAAACCTTTTACTCAAAGGCATCACCAATTAAAAATAATTGAGAAAATAATCTTTAAAGAAAAAATTAAATGTCTGTACCTTGTCAGATGAATTCTCTCATGGCCGGCCCGTTATCATGAAAAGGTATAATGCTTAAAGAAAATGTGAAAGCCAAAATAAAAGTTACAAACATAAGTTATGCAATACTTTTTTTTTTTTTTAATGAGAAGGAATGCCAAAGACACAGCTTATCATATGTTACCCTATGCAGCCTTCAAAGGAGGCCCCGGGTGCATCAGACCGGGGATAGGCTTATCTGGGAATTTCTATGCTTCGTATGCCATGCTCAATTCACATCTAATGGATAGCAGACAGGTAAACTGATTTCTTGCACTGCTTCTGGGCAGTTAAGAGAACTGGGCAAGTTTCTATACCTTACTGGATGTCATTTTATTCATTGATAAAGTACAGGTGTGGTCTGAGATGACTCTAAGCTCACTCTGGTGCTAATGGTCTCTTATATCATGAAACTTTTGTTTCTGATAGGTTCATGGATGGGTCAGCCAAGAATTTTCCCGGGGTACCAATTTATAAGGCATATGTGGTGGATTCATATTGTGTTAATTTGGCTAATCCAGAACTGTAGTTCCCAGAATTTCCTTCGTGTATAGCTCTGGGCTAAGTGAGCCACAAAAGATGTTCTGCACAAGACTTGGAAGGTAGAAGTGAAGCAACAGCAATACTGTAAGTCCCCTACATACAAACCTTCAAGTTGCGAACTTTCAAAGATGCCGACGTACGTTCGCATGTCCAACCACGTAAGTTAATTCCCGTGTCTGGCGTACATTGTCACATGCATGCATCCTCTACAAGTGGTTGTGTTTTTGTGTACTTTACTGTACAGTACTGTATAAAGTACAGTAGTACAGTATCTTTATTTTAAGCCCAGAATGTCATCTATGACAAGAAAAAAAGAGCTACTACCCAGACATCACTGGATCGTTTTTTCAAGAGGGTAGATAGAATTGAATCCAGCCAGGAACCAGAACCTGTGCCATCAGCATCAGGCGTGGGTGACATTGCAGCTTGCCCTCCGTCTCCTATCGCTGACGATCCTTCAGCTCTACCATCTCCCACCTCCTCTCCCTCCTCCAGTCAGTAACTCTTCTGGCCTGTTCACTCGATGCCAGCCCCTGTACGCCAGCTGTTGTACTGTACTACTGCACTTTTCAAGATACTGTACTATAAGATTAAAAATGTTTTCTTTATTTTTTGTGTTTGTTTTTTTAGGTATTATTTGTGGGAAAAGTATTATAAACCTATTACTGTACAGTACTATATAGCCGATTGTGTTAGTCGGGTACCTAGGCGAACTTTGTTGGACTTATAAACAAATTGGACTTACAAACGCGCTCTCAGAATGGGACTCGTTCTTATGTAAGGGGACTTACTGTATTCAGTTTATGCTCAGGAGGTCGGCACGTGGTCTGAAGTGCTGTGGCAGCCCGTGCGTGTTGCCATCTATCTGCTGACACACCTTGCTGGTGTGTGGCAGTTCCAGCCAGACTCCCACGTTCAGTTTCTCTGACTTCTGAGTCAGGCGTAGATTTAGCTGCATGAAAAAGGGCACCAGCTTCTCCTTCAAATCATTCCCATGATCCAGGTTGGAGGCTCAGTGGCAGTGCCAGTCTGATGCAGATTCGCGTCCATCCTCCTGGGTCCCAGCCCATTCCTGCAGGGATCCTTTTGAGCTTGCTTCCCCAACTTCACATCCTTCTTCCATCCTCAAATACCAGATGGCTGACTTCCCTTGCTGCAGAAGCCATAGCTCAATAGATTCTTAACCCACATTTGTCTAAGATTAAATCCCTTCAATAAGGCTCTTATATAAATCTCCTAGTGGTTCTGCTTCTCTGATCTAGCCCTGACTAGCACAGACTGCAAAAAGAGCTCAGGGAAGCTAATTGGATGGAGAAAAGAGAATCTAGCAGAATTCTTATCAGAGAAATAATGTATGTGATTGGAAGGAATTTTTGTTCAGCCACTTGGGGGACTTTACTGGGAGAACTGGGATAACAATCTGTATTTACTAAGTTGCCTTTGGAGAAGGGGAGTCTAGTTCAGTTCAGCACTTTTCTTTTTCTTTTGCGTGGGTATGAATGTTAGGGGGCCAGGATGAAATTGCTTGGAAGGCAACAGAGAATACGGATGTTATTACTGGTGTTCCTGCTACCCTCTTTCCCCATGCAAAGCTCAGAATCACCCCTAAGCACATATTAAAACCTATTTTAGAAATATCAACTTGAAGAGGTTCCAAGTTATTAGGCTACCTGAGGCAACGTCATGTCTTGATGTGGCTCTGAAAGCCATGTCCTATTTCTACGCTACAGATGCCCTAAGCCATGTGATGACTTTTCAGAAAAAGGCTGCACCTTCTGCAACCATCAACAGAGAGAATTTCCACCTTTTTTTTTGAGAGTTAGAATGAGCAGTCAGTGCTACTCCCCTCCCTAAATCACCTTCTATGATTTCAAACAAATTATACATTTCTTTACTAGTTAAAGGCACATTAGGCACACTTGGGGTCTCACATACAAGGAACATTTTGCTTCTCGCATCATAGGTTTCAAAGTCCTAAAAAAAATAACGTAGAAATTGTGAGGTTCAGGCATCCCTAACTGCATGGTGCTAATTCATTCTGCAATTTACTCTTTGGTTCTGTCACAGATAGAATATAAATAAAGCTTTGAAAGACTGTGGAGGAGGAAAATTCACAAATTTAATCTCAGTAACATACATTAAAAATAAACAGAATGATGGCGAATCATGAGAGAGATGTGGGCACTCATCTTCTGTGTGATTGAAGGAGGATTCACGCTCAAGGGTGCATGGCAGTCATAGACACATAGGGTAATCTCGCAACACTTGACAAGCATTATGCACCAGCAAGAATTGTTTTGCCTGTAGAAATTGCAGTGGCCCCTGTTCTCTCTTTCTCGGCTTTTCTAGAATACCCCTTGTTAATAGGCTGAGTGGAACTTTCTAAGCATCTCCCTCAGCCCATTCATCAAATGTGAGTGAAAACATAAAGGAATGGAAAAGCAAGCCATAGTGTGCTGGCATTCATTTTCCATGTTCTTTAATAATAATAACATTCTCTTTTTTACTAACATTTGGCACTTTTTCACATCATTTTTGCCTCTGGTGTCTCATGTGGTGGTGAATTTTTATGTCAGCTTGGCTAGGCTATGGTGCCCAATAGTTTGGCCAAACGTCAATCAGTATTGCTCTAAAGATAGTTTTTATTTTATTTATTTTTTTATTTTTTGAATTTTATTTATTTTTTTATACAGCAGGTTCTTATTAGTTATCCATTTTATACATATTACTGTATACATGTCAATCCTGATCTCCCAATTCATCCCACCACCATCACCCCCGCCACTTTCCCCCCTTAGTGTCCATACGTTTGTTCTCTACATCTGTGTCTATTTCTGCCCTGCAGACCAGTTCATCTGTACTATTTTTCTAGGTTCCACATATATGCGTTAATATACGATATTTGTTTTTCTCTTTCTGACTTCACTCTGTATGACAGTCTCTAGATTCATCCACGTCTCTACAAATGACCTGATTTCGTTCCTTTTTATGGCTGAGTAATATTCCATCGTGTATAGGTACCACATCTTCTTTACCCATTCGTCTGTTGATGGGCATTTCGGTTGCTTCCATGACATGGCTATTGTAAATAGTGCTGCAATGAACATTGGGGTGCATGTGTCTTTTTGAATTATGGTTTTCTCTGGGTATATGCCCAGTAGTGGGATTGCTGGGTCATATGGTAATTCTATTTTTAGTTTTTTTAAGGAACCTCCATACTGTTCTCCATAGTGGCTGTATCAATTTACATTCCCACCAACAGTGCAAGAGGGTTTCCTTTTCTCCACACCCTCTCCAGCATTTATTGTTTGTAGATTTTCTGATGATGCCCATTCTAACTGGTGTGAGGTGATACCTCATTGTAGTTTTGATTTGCATTTCTCTAATAATTAGTCATGTTGAGCAGCTTTTCATGTGCTTCTTGGCCATCTTTATGTCTTCTTTGGAGAAATGTCTATTTAGGTCTTCTGCCCATTTTTGCATTGGGTCGTTTGTCTTTTTAATATTGAGCTGCATGAGCTGTTTATATATTTTGGAGATTAATCCTTTGTCCGTTGATTCGTTTGCAAATATTTTCTCCCATTCTGAGAGTTGTCTTTTCATCATCTTATTTGTAGTTTCCTTTGCTTTGCAAAAGCTTTTAAGTTTCAGTAGGTCCCATTTGTTATTTTTTGTTTCTATTTCTATTACTCTAGGAGGTGGATCAAAAAAGATCTTGCTGTGATTTATGTCAAAGAGTGTTCTTCCTATGTTTTCCGCTATGAGTTTTACAGTGTCCGGTCTTACATTTCGGTCTCAAATCCATTTTGAGTTTATTTTTGTGTATGGTGTTAGGAAGTGTTCTAATTTCATTCTTTTACATGTAGCTGTCCAGTTTTCCCCGCACCACTTATTGAAGAGACTGTCTTTTCTACATTGTATATCCTTGCCTCCTTTGTCATAGATTAGTTGACCATAGGTGCATGGGTTTATCTCTGGGCTTTCTATCCTGTGCCATTGATCTATGTTTCTGTTTTTGTGCCAGTACCATATTGTCTTGATTACTGTAGCTTTGTAGTATAGTCTGAAGTCAGGGAGTCTGATACCCCCAGCTCCGTTTTTTCCCCGCGAGACTGCTTTGGCTATTCGGGGTCTTTTGTGTCTCCATACAAATTTTAAGATTTTTTGTTCTAGTTCTATAAAAAATACCATTGGTAATTTGATAGGTATTGCACTGAATCTGTAGATTGCTTTGGGTAGTATAGTCATTTTCACAATGTTGAGTCTTCCAATCTAAGAACATGGTATATCTCTCCATCTGTTTGTATCATCTTTAATTTCTTTCATCAGTGTCTTATAGTTTTATGCATACAGGTCTTTTGTCTCCCTAAGTAGGTTTATTCCTAGGTATTTTATTCTTTTTGTTGCAATGGTAAATGGGAGTGTTTCCTTAATTTCTCTTTCATATTTTTCATCATTAGTGTATAGGAATGCAAGAGATTTCTCTTCATTAATTTTGTATCCTGCAACTTTACCAGATTCATTGATTATCTCTAGTAGTTTTCTGGTGGCATCTTTAGGATTCTCTATGTATAGTATCCTGTCATCTGCAAACAGGGACAGTTTTACTTCTTTTTTTCCAGTTTGTATTCCTTTTATTTCTTTTTCTTCTCTGATTGCCATGGCTAGGACTTCCAGAACTATGTTGAATAATAGTGGTGAGAGTGGACATCCTTGTCTCGTTCCTGATCTTAGAGGAAATGCTTTCAGTTTTTCACCATTGAGAATGATGTTTGCTGTGGGTTTGTCATATATGGCCTTTATTATGTTGAGGTAGGTTCCCTCTATGCCCACTTTCTGGAGAGTTTTTATCATAAATGGGTGTTGAATTTTGTCAAAAGCTTTTTCTGCATCTATTGAGATGACTATATGGTTTTTATTCTTCCATTTGTTAATATGGTGTATCACATTGATTGATTTGCGTATATTGAAGAATCCTTGCGTCTCTGGGAGAAATCCCACTTGATTGTGGTATATGATCCTTTTAATGTGTTGTTGGATTCTGTTTGCTGGTATTTTGTTGAGGATTTTTGCATCTATATTCATCAGTGATATTGGCCTGTAATTTTCTTTTTTGTAGTATCTTTGTCTGGTTTTGGTATCAGGGTGATGGTGGCCTCATAGAATGAGTTTGGGAGTGTTCCTTCCTCTGCAGTTTTTTGGAAGAGTTTGAGAAGGATGGGTGTTAGCTCTTCTCTAAATGTTTGATAGAAATCACCTGTGAAGCCATCTGGTCCTGGACTTTTGTTTTTTGGAAGATTTTTAATCACAGTTTCAATTTCATTATTTGTGATTAGTCTGTTCATATTTTTTATTTCTTCCTGGTTCTGTCTTGGAAGGTTATACCTTTCTAAGAATTTGTCCATTTCTTCCAGGTTGTCCATTTTATTGGCATAAAGTTGCTTGTAGTAGTCTCTTAGGATGCTTTGTATTTCTGCGGTGTCTGTTGTAACTTCTTCTCTTTCATTTCTAATTTTATTGATTTGAGTCCTCTCCCTCTTTTTCTTGATGAGTCTGGCTAATGGTTTATCAATTTTGTTTATCTTCTCAAAGAATCAGATTTTATTTTTATTGATATCTGCTATTTTCTTTGTTTCTATTCCATTTATTTCTGCTCTGATCTTTATGATTTCTTTCCTTCTGCTAACTTTGGGTTTTGTTTTTTCTTCTTTCTCTAGTTCCTTTAGGTCTAAGGTTAGATTGTTTATTTGAGATTTTTCTTGTTTCTTGAGGTAGGCTTGTGTAGCTGTAAACTTCCCTCTTAGAACTGCTTTTGCTGCATCCCATAGGTTTTGGATCGTCGTGTTTTCATTGTCATTTGTCTCTAGGTATTTTTTGATTTCCTCTTTGATTTCTTCAGTGATCTCTTGGTTATTTAGTAATGTATTGTTTAGCCTCCATGTGTTTGTGTTTTTTACGTTTTTTTTTCCCTGTAATTGATTTGTAATCTCATAGCGTTGTGGTCAGAAAAGATGCTTGATATGATTTCAATTTTCTTAAATTTACTGAGGCTTGATTTGTGACCCAAGATGTGATCTATCCTGGAGAATGTTCTGTGTGCACTTGAGAAGAAAGTGTAATCTGCTGTTTTTGGATGGAATGTCCTATAAATATCAATTAAATCGATCTGGTCTATTGTGTCATTTAAAGCTTGTGTTTCCTTATTAATTTTCTGTTTGGATGATCTGTCCATTGGTGTAAGTGAGGTGTTAAAGCCCCCCACTAGTATTTTGTTATTGTTGATTTTCTCTTTTACAGCTGTTAGCAGTTGCCTTATGTATTGAGGTGCTCCTATGTTGGGAACATATATATTTATAATTGTTATATCTTCTTCTTGCATCGATCCCTTGATCATTATGTAGTGGACCCGCCTCTGCGTGTAGGTCGCCTGAGGGCGTCTGTTCCCGCTCAGACAGGACGGGGTTAAAGGAGCAGCTGATTTGGGGGCTCTGGCTCACTCAGGTGGAGGGAGGGAGGGGTACAGAGGATACGGGGCGAGCCTGCAGTGGGAGAGGCCCCGCATGATGTTGCAGCAGCCTGAGGCGCGCTGTGCTTTCTCCCGGGGAAGTTGTCCCTCCATCACGGGACCCTGGCAGTGGCGGCTGCACCGGCTCCCGGGAGGGGCGGTGTGGATAGTGACCTGTGCTTGCACACAGGCTTCTTGCTGGTGGCAACAACAGCCTTAGCGTCTCATGCCCGTCTCTGGGGTCAGCGCTGATTGCTGTGGCTCATGCCCGTCTCTGGAGCTCGTTTAGGCAGCGCTCTGAATCCCCCCTCCTCGCGCACCAGGAAACAATGAGGGAAGAAAAAGTCTCTTGCCTCTTCGGCAGCTGCAGACTTTTTCCCGGACTCCCTCCCGGCTAGCTGTGGCGCACTAGCCCCCTTCAGGCTGTGTTCACGCCGCCAGCCCCGGTCCTCTCCCTGCGATCTGACCTCCGAAGCCCGAGCCTCAGCTCCCAGCCCCGCCCGCCCCGGCGGGTGAGCAGACAAGCCTCTCGGGCTGGTGAGTGCAGGTCGGTACCGCTGCTCTGTGTGGGAATCTCTCCGCTTTGCCCTCCGCACCCCTGTGGCTGCGCTCTCCTCCGTGGCTCCGAAGCTTCCCCCTCCGCCACCCGCAGTCTCAGCCCGTTAATGGGCTTCCTAGTGTGTGGAAACCTTTCCTCCTTCACAGCTCCTTCCCAGAGGTGCAGGTCCCATCCCTATTCTTTTGTCTCTGTTGTTTCTTTTTTCTTTTGCCCTACCCAAGTACGGGGGGAGTTTCTTGCCTTTTGGCAGGTCTGACGTCTTCTGCCAGCATTCAGTGGGTGTTCTATAGGAGCAGTTCCACGTGTAGATGTATTTCTGATTATTTGTGGGGAGGAAGGTAATCTCCTCGTCTTACTCTTCCGCCATCTTGAAGCTCTTCCCTGTGCAGGTGTAATCTAGGTACCGGGGGATACCATGTCAAACATGGCAACAAGGTCCCTGATCTCACGGATTTACCTTCTAATAGTAGAATAGAGATAGTAAGTTTTTTTTTTAAAGAAACAAGATAATTGTCAATAATGATAAGCGATATGAAGCAATAGAACAAAAGGAGGGACCGATTTCAACATGGTGATCAGGGAAGGAGCATTGAGGTGAAGTAGCGATGTTCTCCATGAGCTGAAGGAAAAGAAGTTGCTGATGCTGTGAAAATCTGACACCCTGCAGAGGAGTCAGCAAACCCACACTCCTAAGTGGGAGCGAGCTTTGGAGAGTTGGAAGAACAGAGAGAAGGCCAGAGTGGCTGGAGTACAAAGAGTGAGGGAAAGGGAGAAAAATGATGAGAATAAAGAATAGTTAGAAGCCAGATGAAGGAAGGCTTGAAAGCTATGGTACAGAGTTTGGTTTTTATTCTCTGGACCACTACTGGAAGTTTGTATTTTAGAGAGATCACTCCAGCTGCACTGCTGAGAATTGAGGATGGAGGGGCAAGAGTGGAAACAAGGACCATTTAGCACATGATGGCTGTCGTTCACAAGGAAGATAATAGTGGACCAGACTAAGATTGTCCCTGTGGATACGGAGGGATGTAAACAGATCTGGCTTTTGAGATTGGGCTGCCAAGACATGGAGATGGATTGGATGTGGTAAATGAGGGCATAGAAATTGTAGGATGGCTCCGTGCATCTCGGGTTGAGCAAGGGAGCAGATGTGTGGCCATTTGCTAAGAGGGGGAAGCTGGGACTTTGGGGATGGGATAAATCATATATAAGTATAAAGATACAGTATTTATTGAATACCTTTAGTTTTATAAAAGTTGAAATTTGTTTTGGTTCCCATGACCTTTAATGAAGAAATTAATAGCAGACAGTGCCTTTGGCAGTGAATGTGTTGCTTCCACGGTGAATAAGGTCCTTGCAAGGAGTTCAGTTTTGTTCCACTATCAGGGGCGTTCTCCATGGGAAAGTCCTCCCTGCGGTTGTGAATTCTATTCCCAATTACACAAGGTCCCATTCTTTGACATGGAAAGAAGTGGCAACGCCCACTACAGTCACCCATAGGAATTTGGCTTTCCTTGCCATGAATTGTGCACTTCCATGAATCCTGAAGATAAGAGTCGGAAAAAAAGAGTCAGAACTGAGGAGAAATGCCTGGCGTCTCGCTTCAAGCCTGAGCCTGTGTCTACATTTCTCAAGCATGATTCTTACTCTTAAACAGTGGAGAATGGCTTTTATAATGAGAAAAAAATTACCCTGTACCCTCAATGTCAGTGTTTACGTTTCAGCCATTTGGGTTCTAAGAAACAAATTTTTTTTTCCTTTAAAGGGAAAGAAGTTATCATAACTGTCAGTATCTTAGGGAAGATTGAACCTGTTACTGGTCTTAATGTCAGCCCATAACAGGCTTCACAAGGTAAGATCTCACTGTCTGAGTTGACGAGGTTTGGCCTTTAGGTTTTTGGTGATGGATTCTCCCTGGGTGAGAAGGTTAGGAGCCTAGAGCCCCATTTTCTCACTGTATGTTCCTCACTTGGAAGTCTGCCATAAACAAATTTTCTATATTGCTTCAGCTTTTCCAGTGTAAAGATGTGTGTGTGTGTGTATGTGCGTGCGCATGTTGAAGCTAGACAAAGTTTATGAAGAAACTTGTTTTTCATTTGTTCAGAGAAAGCTTTTGGTTTCAAACAAGTGTCCCCTGATGAGCGCACGGTGGTCCATCCTGTAATGTCAGCGTCACGCCAGCAGATGGCAGTCACACCACACTGCGCTTCGGCATTAGGCAAAACTTTAGAAGCCGGGAGTTTGTCTGGTTCACAGAGGGAGGGTCTGATGCGCTCTGTGCCTTGGCGGGAGGGGTAACATGTATGGAGACTAATTCCAGGGAATCCACTACATAAATCTATAAATTTGGCCTTGACGCTGAAGATATAGTTAGTTGGAAAAGGAAACAAAACTGAGTAAAAACAAAGAAACAAACAAACTTAAATCTGTCAAAATGAGCTATGAGGTGAACATCCCAAGGTCTTGGGCTTATTCTGGGCTTTGTTTTACTGTGACATGGATCATATATAATATAATTATAGTCGAGGAGCTAGCATGAAAACATAATGGCCAAGAGAATAAGGCTGGGAACAACTGCAAAAATATTTTATTTTCAGGAGGATTAACTGAGCTCTGGGTAGCTGGACAGGGTAGGGAAAAACAGAAGAAACTTGGAAGTGAAATGAGAACTCTTAGAACTTTTCTTTCTTCCATAGAGAGGGTATTTCCAAAGGAATTCTTTATTGGAAGAATACTGCTTTTTCTCCAGCTAGAAGGGAGACGTTGCATCTTTTGCTATCATACCAGCTTCAACTTCATCAAGCTTTCCTGCATTCTTGCCGCCACAACCCAGCTAGTTTGGGTCACTCTTCCTTTCCCACCGGTTAAGTGGTTGCCTTGTTTTTTGTATAAGGTGTGCTGGCTTTGGGACAGATGTAGGGGTTACATGGCATTAAGAGGGCATTCTTATTTCTCCACCTGCAGTGTGGTTTCTGTGTCTGCGGAAAAGGCACATTTTATCTCTGTTTATGTTTGTTTTCTGGGGTGTGTCTCACCTAGGATGGTGTGGGAACAGGGCTCTAAGGAAAATAGCCACATCCATGGTTAAGGAGAAGCCTTGAATCTCATGGCAATGGACTACATAGGTCAGGAATTTCTGCAAAGGCTTCTTTTCCCAGAGAGCTACTGAAACCAGGACTATTGTTTCTGATGCAAATTTTAAAGGAGATGCTAGAATAGCCAGTAACAGAACTCTCCACAAATTGTGATTAAAAGTGTACAGGTTTAAGCCCAAAGGTATCAATAAGAGACAGCAGCCTTCTGGCTCTACTTTCTAAGTTGGTTGAGGGTTCTCTTATTTTCCATTTCAGAAAGTGGAGAGTTACATGATCATCCATCTGTATTTGATCAGGGATTTGGATACACTCTCCACTTGGGCTACAGACAGTTGGGGGTGTATTACCTGTTAAGAATTTAAAAACATAACCACACTGACTCAAGTCAGTCTGTTTTTTAAATTACCACCATGCCCAGCAATTCTTAAGCACTGAGAGTGAAAAAAGAATCTTTTTCTGGTCTACTTTTGAAGCATTTGCCATGATCACAGCCGAGTTTCAATAACATATATTTATGCTTCAAATTAGCACATTCAAATAACCTCTTTAATAAACACTGGGTTGTATATGAATGTTAATTCAGAGAACTCCCATCTCTGCAGTTGGGCTCTGACACATGTGGACTTAGCTACCAAGTTCATTTCCAGAAGAAGCTCATAATGGTTTATAATCCTTGGAGCTTCCTCCTTGTGCAGTTTGTATTTCCAACTCCCATCGTGCTGTATATTCCTGCATTTAAACGGTGCATTTGAAATAAACAAAGATAGCAGTATGTGATTTGTCTTTCCTGAATTATATGTTTTCTGGTGTGAAGAAACCAGACATAAAAATATTTGCAAGCAGCCAGAATCAGTTTAATGATGTACTGACAAAAGCGAGTTTCAAGATTGTTCCCTGAAGCTTGGTGCACAGAAATGGTGAAAAAGGCTATTCACTATGCAAAATGTAAGGAATTTGGACATTTACATAGAAAAATGAATCAAATTCGATTAAAAATACCCACAGAAATAACAAAAGATACTCATCTTACACTGCTGGAGAAATAACAAGGCAGTGTTTAAATGTCCTAATCATTTTCACCAAGTTCTAGACATTAGTTCTAAAGCAGAAGAAAAACAGAAGTTTTTACTAAATGTAATAGAAATGTAAGATGAATTTCTGATGAAAATATTTTAGTCAACACTTTAGTTTAGTCAAAACTTTTTTGACTATGAAAAAATTTGGAATAATTCAAATTGATACCAAAGAAATAAAGACATGGACATTATGCGTTTTCTTACTTTTTTTTTAACATCTTTATTGGAGTAAAATTGTTTTAAAATGGTGTGTTAGTTTCTGCTTTATAACAAAGTGAATCAGCTATATATATAAATATATATCCCCATATCTCTTCCCTCTTGCATCTCCTTCCCATCCTCCCTATCCCACCCCTCTAAGTGGTCACAAAGCACCGAGCTAATCTTCCTGTGCTATGCGGCTGCTTCCCACTAGCTATTTTACACTTGGTAGTGTATATATGTCCATGCCACTCTCTCACTTCGTCCCAGCTTACCCTTCCCCCTCCACGAGTCCTCAAATCCATTCTCTACGTCTCCGTCTTTATTCCAGTCCTGCCCCTAGGTTCTTCAGAACCATAGTTTTTCTTTTTCTTTTTTTTTTTTTAGTTTCCATATATATGTGTTAGCATACAGTATTTGTTTTTCTCTTTCTGACTTACTTCACTCTGTATGACAGACTCTAGGTCCATCCACCTCACTACAAATAACTCAATTTCGTTTCTTTTTATGGCTGAGTAATATTCCATTGTATATATGTGCCACATCTTCTTTGTCTATTCATCTGTTGATGGACACTTAGGTTGCTTCCATGTCCTGGCTATTGTAAATAGAGCTGCAATGAACATGGTGGTACATGACTTTTTGAATTATGGTTTTCTCAGGGTATATGCCCAGGAGTGGGATTGCCGGGTTGTATGGTAGTTCTATTCCTAGTTTTTTAAGAAACCTCCATACTGTTCTCCATAGTGGCTGTATCAATTTACGTTCCCACCAACAGTGCAAGAGGGTTCCCTTTTCTCCACACCCTCTTCAGCATTTATTGTTTGTAGATTGTTTGATGATGGCCATTTGACTGGTGTGAGGTGATACGTCATTGTAGTTTTCATTTGCATTTCTCTAATGATTAGTGATGTTGAGCATCCTTTCATGTGGTGGCAATCTGTATATCTTCTTTGGAGAAATATCTATTTAGGTCATCTGCCCATTTTTGGATTGGGTTTTTTGTTTTTTCGATATTGAGCTGCATGAGCTGCTTGTAAATTTTGGAGATTAATCCTTTGTCAGTTGCTTCATTTGCAAATATTTTCTCCCATTCTGAGGGTTGTCATTTCGTCTTATGTTTTCCTTTGCTGTGCAAAAGCTCTTAAGCTTCATTAGGTCCCATTTGTTTATTTTTGTTTTTATTTTCATTACTCTAGGAGGTGGGTCAGAAAAGATCTTGCTGTGGTTTATGTCAAAGAGTGTTTTTCTTCTAAGAGTTGTATAGTGTCTGGTCTTATATTTAGGTCTTTAATCCATTTGGAGTTTATTTTTGTGTATGGTCTTAGGTAGTGTTCTAATTTCATTCTTTTACATGTAGCTGTCCAGTTTTACCAGCACCACTTATTGAAGAGGCTGTCTTTTCTCCATTGTATATGCTTGCCTCCTTTATCAAAAATAAGGTGACCATATGTGCGTGGATTTATCTCTGGGCTTTCTATCCTGTTCCATTGATCTGTATTTCTATTTTTGTGCCAGTCTCATATTGTCTTGATTACTGTAGCTTTGTAGTATTGTCTGAAGTCCAGGAGCTTGATTCCTCCAGCTCCGTTTTTCTTTCTCAAGATTGCTCTGGCTATTCGCGATCTTTTGTGTTTCCATACAAAATTTACTTCTTCTTGGATTGATCCCTTGATCATTATGTAGTGTCCTTCTTTGTCTCTTGTAATAGTCTTTATTCTAAAGTCTATTTCGTCTGATATGAGAATTGCTACTCCAGCTTTCTTTTGATTTCCATTTGCATGGAATATTTTTTCCATCCCCTCACTTTCAGTCTGTATGTGTCCCTAAGTCTGAAGTGCATCTCTAGACAGCATATATATGGGTCTTGTTTTTGTATCCATTCAGCAAGCCTGTGTCTTTTGGTTGGAGCATTTAATCTGTTCACGTTTTAGGTAATTATCGTTATGTATGTTCCTATTACCATTTTCTTAATTGTTTTGGGTTTGCTTTTGTAGTCCTTTTCTTCTCTTGTGTTTCCCACTTAGAGAAGTTCCTTTAGCATTTGTTGTAGAGCTGGTTTGGTGGTGCTGAATTCTCTTAGCTTCTGCTTGTCTGTAAAGCTTTTAATTTCTCCGTCAAATCTGAATGTGATCCTTGCCAGGTGGAATAAGCTTGGTTGTAATTTCTTCCCTCTCATCACTTTAAATATATCATGCCACTCCCTTCTGGCTTGTAGAGTTTCTGCTGAGGTATCAGCTGTTAACCTTATGGGAGTTCCCTTGTATGTTATTTGTCATTTTTCCCTTGTTGCTTTCAATAATTTTTCTTTGACTTTAATTTTTGTCAACTTGATTACTATATGTCTCGGCGTGTTTCTCCTTGGGTTTATCCTGTCTGGGACTCTCTGCACTTCCTGGACTTGGGTGGCTATTTCCTTTCCCATGTTAGGGAAGTTTTCTGCCTCAGTTATTCTGCTATTGATTCCTTCTAGTGTATTTTTCATTTCAGTTATTGTATTGTTCATCTCTGTTTGTTCGTTCTTTAATTCTTCTAGGTCTTTGTTAAACATTTCTTGCATCTTCTCGATCTTTGCCTCCGTTCTTTTTCCGAGGTCCTGGATCATCTTCACTATCATTATTCTGAATTCTTTTTCTGGAAGGTTGCCTATTTCTACTTCATTTAGTTGTTTTTCTGGGGTTTTATCTTGTTCCTTCATCTGGTACATAGCCCTCTGCCTTTTCATCTCATCTGTCTTTCTGTGAATGTGTTTTTTGTTCCACAGGCTGCAGGATTGTAGTTCTTCTTGCTTCTGCTGTCTGCCCTCTGGTGGATGAGGCTATCTAAGTGGCTTGAGCAAGTTTCCTGATGGGAAGGACTGGTGTTGGGTAGAGCTGGGTGTTGCTCTGGTGGGAAGAGCTCATTAAAACTTTAATGCACTTGTCTGCTGATGGGTGGGGCTGGGTTCCCTCCCTGTTGGTTGTTTGGCCTGAGGTGACCCAACACTGGAGCCTTCCAGGCTCTTTGTTGGGGCTAGTAGCGGACTCTGGGAGGGCTCATGCCAGGGAGTACTTCCCAGAACTTCTGCTGCCAGTGTCCTTGTCCCCGCAGTGAGCCACAGCCACCCCGCCTCTGCAGGAGACCCGCCAATGCTAGCAGATAGGTCTGGTTCACTCTTCTATGGGGTCACTGCTCCTTCCCTTGCATCCCAAGGTGCACACTACTTTGTGTGTGCCCTCCAAGAGTGGAGTGTCTGTTTCCCCCAGTCATGTCGAAGTCCTGCAATCAAATCCTGCTAGCCTTCAAAGTCTGATTCTCTAGGAATTCCTCTTCCAGTTGCAGAACATCCAGGTTGGAAAGCCTGACGTGAGGGTCAGAACCTTCACACCAGTGTGTGGACTTCTGTCATATAAGTGTTCTCCAGTTTGTGAGTCACCCACCTAGCAGTTATGGGGTTTGATTTTATTGTGATTGCGCCCTTCCTACCGTTATTACAGAGTATTGAGTAGAGTTCCCTGGGTCCTTGTTGATTATCTATTTTATATGTAGTAGTGTGTATTTGTTAATCCCAAACTCCTAATTTATCATTCCCCTTTGGTAACCATAAGTTTGTTTTCTAATTTTGTCAGTGGGTTTCTGTTTTGTAAATAAGTTCATTTTTATCATTTTTTAGATTCCACATGTAAGTGATACCATATGATATTTGTCTTTGTCTGACTTACTTCACTTAGTATGACAATCTCTAGGTCCATCCATATTGCTGCAAATGGCATTATCTCATTCTTTTTTATGGCTGGGTAATATTCCATTGTATATATATACCACATCTTCTTTATCCATTCCTCTGTCAGTGGACATTAAGGTTGCTTCCATGTCCTGACTATTGTAAATAGTGCTGCAATGAACATTAGGGTGCATGTATTTTTTTGAATTATGGTTTTCTCTGTGTATATGCCTGGGAGTGGGATTGCTGGATCATATGGTAACTCTAATTTTAGTTTTTTAAGGAACCTCCATACTGTTCTCCATAGTGGCTGTACCAATTTATATTCTCACCAACAGTGTAGGAGTGTTCCCTTTTCTCCATACCCTCTCCAGCATTTACTTTTTGATGATGGCCATTCTAAGCCATATAAGGTGATACCTCATTGTAGTTTTGATTTGCATTTCTCTAATAATTAGCAGTGTTGAGCATCTTTTCATGTGCGTTTTGGCCATTTGTATGTCATTTTTTGAGAAACATCTATTTAGATCTGCCCATTTTTTACAGTTGGGTTGTTTTTTTTTTTGATATTGAGCTGCATGAACTGTTTGTGTATTTTGGAGATTAATCCCTTGTCTGTTGCATTGTTTGCAAATATTTTCTCCCATTTTGTGGATTGTCTTTTCCTTTTGTTTATGGTTTCCTTTGCTGTGAAAAAGCTTTTAAGTTTAATTAGGTCCCATTTGTTTATTTTTGTTTTTATTTTCATTACCCTAGGAGGTGAATCCAAAAAGATATTGCTACAATTTATGTCAGAGATGTTCTGTTTATGTTTTCCTCTAAGAGTTTTATAGTATCTGGTCTTCCATTTAGGTCTTTAATCCATTTTGAGTTTATTTTTGTGTACGATGTTAAAGAGTGTTCTAATTTCACTCTTTTACATGTAGCTGTCCAGTTTTCCCAGCACCACTTATTGAAGAGACTGTCTTTTCTCCATTGTATATTCTTGCCTCCTTTGTTGTAGATTAATTGTAGATGTATCTTTTTTAAATAGCCATCTTTAGAAACCATAAGATTTTGAGATAGCAAGGGAAGTAGAACCTAGTGAGTCTCCAAGAAAGAACTGAGATGTATAAATGGGCCGTTGTCCTACCAAATTCCAGTGTCTAAAGTTCTCGCCACTGTCTCTTTCCTGGAACACTGGAAAGAAGCCTATGGTTTATTTCCTTTTTTTCCCATTGGTTCTTGAGACTCGCCATGTGCAAGGTTGCTCAGCTGACATGTCTGTGGGAAGGGGAAAAATGTCCTTTACAAAGCAATCAACTTTTGTGGTTACACATTTGGGGTTTGGGTAGACATTGGCCAGTTCCTTCTGAAATCTGAAACTTCCTTGAAATTCTCACCATTATGTTAATTTGCAGAAAATTGAGATCTTTAAAAAGCTGTGCCGCCCTCAAAAAATAAATAAATAGCTTTTGAAGCCACACAACACCATCCTATGTATACACACTATATGATATATCATGGTTCAAATTTTAATGATAGGGAATAGCTTCTTTAGATTTAATGCTAAGATATGGGTTTGGGTGTGATTATAGGGTCAAGAAATAGATACTTTCCTTGTCCATGACCAGTTGCAACTCTGTATTATGTTTAAAATCAACACAAACAAACCAACAATCCTGTGTTCCACTGACTACACTTTTGTATTAATTGTAAAATCTCTTGACAAGAGCTTAGTAGAGGAACTCAAAGAGGAGGAGAGTTCTTAAGCTGCCTATAATGATTTCACTGTACTGATATGCTTTTTCATTTTTTATCAATCCATCTCTCTGTCCATGGATAGCTGTGGATGAAACTGTAGGGTTTTATTCATGAATAATCTATCCTAGTGATAGGGGAGGATATACAAGGGTCTATGCATTTATCTAAAAAGTCTTGATGTTTAAGATGAAATATCTACCTTTATAATGGGAATAGAAAGGGAGGAGATAAGTAGCACAGGGTGAAATAAAGAGGGTCTGGACCAGGATAGTAGCAGTGGTGATGAAGAGGGAGAGGCAGATTAAACTGCTTGTAGGAGAAGAAAATCACAGAAGGTAAGAGTTTGGTTTTGAGCCCTGGTATCCTGATACTTCTACTTTCGATGGTACTAGTTGTATAATTCGTGCAGTCCAAGTTTTTAAAATTCTCTGAATCTTAGTTTCCTTATTTGTATAATTTGTAAAATGGTGCCTACCTCTTAGGGTTTTTGTAATGGAGTAAATGAGATAGTTTGAAAAAAGTTATTAGCATCCAGCGCTTCAAACATAGTAATTCAATACATGTTGGCTATTTTATTAGTCAGGATTCTCCAGAGGAACATAACCAATAGGACAGATATTATCCTATTTATTATAAGGAATTGGCTCACAAAATGTGGAGACTGAGAAGACCCATGATCCTCTGGAGACCCGGGGGAACTGGTGGTATAGTTCCAGTCTGAGTCTGAAGACTTGAAAATAAGAAGAACTGGTTGTGTAAGTTCCAGTCCAAGTGCAGGAGAGACCAGTGTCCTAGCTTGAAAACAGAGAGAGCAAATTCTCCCTTCGCCATCTTTTGTTCTATTCGGGTCTCCAGCAGGTTGGAGATGGCCCACCTGCGTTGGGGAGGGCAATCTACTTTACTCAGTCTCCCTCTTCAAATGTTCATCTCATCCAGAAACACCCCCATAGATACACTTAGAATAGTGTTTAAACAAGTATGTGGGCACTCCATGGCCCAGTCAAGTTGACACCTGGAATTAATCATCACAGCTATTATAAGTACTACAGTACTAGAACTGGGTGAGAAGTCACCTAGTGTAGTTGAATTTGTATGAGGTCTTAAGCCACATAGCCTTCCATTTAAATCCCATTACTGCCTTTTTCTATCTGTAAAACTTTGGTCAAGTTGCTTAATATCTCTGGCTAAATTATTCATTGACATATGTCAAATCAGAGCAGTTTTCTTGAGGGTTGCCTGGCAATAACACCATCCTTCCTCCTTCCACCCCTCTCCTTAAAGCTATATTCATCTTTTGTAAAATGTCCACCTCCATCTTTACACTCCAAGAAAGGTCACCGGTGCTATTTCCAACAAGCTTTAACCTGTGTAAAAATGCTAGGATACATATTGAAAGATGGCCCTTTTCCTTCTACTGCAGACCCTTCATTTTAGATGTCTCACTATATTATATACAAGCCCACATATACCTATTGTATGCTTGTAACTCATACAATATTTTTATCAATTTTTTTCTATCATATTATAAGTCTGCTAAGGATACGGACACTCTCAGATGTTGTTAAGGAGAGTGTGAATTGCTCTAACCAGTCTTTTCCAGAAAATAATGTATGTATTCTTTGACCTAGGCAATCCCATTTGGGGAAATATATCCCACAGATAAAAATAGCCTCTGAAATGCAAAGCTACAGTTAATGATATTTCCTGTATTGTTATTTGTAGTGGCAATAGAAATAACAGACTGAATATCTGTCAATAGAAGGAAAATTGACTAAATTATAGTACTCCATAATACAGAATATAATGACCAGAGGGATGTCCATGACATTATTAAGAAGAAAAGCAAGCAAGGAATCCATATGCATAAGGTGATCCGATGTTTGGGACATAATTAAAATAATTTCTATATGTTTATATCTTTGTGTGAACATGTGTATTTATTTTGAATATAATTTTTTGGATCATAGAGAAAGGGGTGGAAGGATTCACACCAAACCATTAACATTTATTACTTCAGGGTTGAATGGAGTAGAAATGAGGTAGAGTGAGATTGTTAATCTTAGATTTGATTATTCTAAGTATTCTTAGATTTGATTATTAGAACAAATTTGCATTACTTTTTCAATTGAAAAATAAACCCTGTAAATGAAAGAAAAAATAAAGCTTGCGCTACTATCTCATAAAATTATAAACCATCTACTTGGGAACAAGCTGTAATAGACATAATGAAGAATGAAATGGTAATTAGCAGGACTCGGATAAATAATCTTAACTTTGGAGTCCGAGGATGCCAGCAGTGATTGGTCTCCATGACGAGGTTTGAGAAACTGGGATTGCTACCTGCCTTCAAATGTAGTCACTCCTAGAGGGTCTTCTGGACCCTCACTTGTGCTTTTGAACTTGATTACTATGTGGGGTGACACATTAGGGAGTTCACACCTTGACAGGGATTAGTTTATTGATTTTATTTAACCAACATTTATTTAATGAAATTCATAATAATAAATATTATTTTAATGATACTTAAGTAACATTTAAATAATATTAATAAGTATGGGTGTCAATAATTTATTAATGTTATTAATTATTAACAATATTAATGGTGAAATTAATAAATTCATTAGCCACCTAAGAGAACAGGACATGCGGAAATGACATTCAAACAGCTAAGTGTCGACCAGGTGGTAATCATGGAAAGAAGGTATTGGAAGGATCCCAAAATTACAGCAATGCCCCATTCTGGTGGAATTCTTCTGTAGGGAGTGGGTTGGAGGAGGTATTAGAAAGTCATAGGTGCTCTCAGAACATAGGAAAAGGGACAGGAGAAGCATGGAAAAGAATGATAGAGACCCTCTAACCCTTGAGGGAGATCATCCAGCTTAGGGAATGAGAGCTGGGGGGAGGGAAGAAGAGAGAGTAACAGAGGTGAGAGAGAAGTTGGTACAGGGTATGCTTGGGCAGCTAAATCAGTGAGATACTTTGGGCAGGTGAGAGATGAGCAGAGAAGAAGATAAATGCCAGGAGGTGTGGAAGGGCCAGAAGGACATAGGAGGTCATCCAAAACAAATATGCCTCATTTCAAGTTTGCCTAACATTGGCCTTGCTTGTATTTAGTTTTATTCACCAGCCAAGTCAATTCCTAGGGGTAATTTATAAAGTGAGAAAGTATGAATTAACATCTTCATTTACATAATTATTTTTCATAACCAAGATGTCTTAAGCATCCAAAAGGTTTAATGTATCTCTGTGTGTATAATAGCTTCAAATGATATATTTGGATTTCTCCTTCTAAGATGCTTCATTCTCCTCTGGCAAAACAGAGCTTCTTGAAGGAAGGAAAAGAAATACTGCTCATCATAAAGTCATAGTAAAACTATAAGGGACTCAAGAAGTCAGTGTTGTAACAAGGATAAGAGACCCGCAGGAGGACAAGAAAACCTAGTTTTTACTTGAGACGTCATGAAGTAGCTTTGACATCTTATGTAAGCCATTTAAATAATTTAGGTCTTTGTTATCTACATCTGTAAGATGGAAAGTTAGGAAATCTATGATTTCTGTGGTTTTGTGTGATACACAATTCCATTAGGCAAGGGATTTTTTTGAAACTGATGGACAGGATTGGAGGGAGCAATGGGAAATGAAGATACATGCTTCAGAGTTATGGAGAATTAGTAGCTAAGAGTTAAAGTTTGGAGTCTCACTGACCCGGGTTCAAATTCTGGCTCTACCATTTATTAGCAGGTGACCTTGGGGAAGTTTCTCTGTGCTTATTCCCCCTTATAAAACTTATTCCCCTTATAAAACTGAGGATAAGGACAGGTCTCTAGCTATCAATGTGGTGAGTGTTAAATGAGATAATACATGTTATGTGCTTCATGATACCCGATGACCTGGAAGTGTTCAGAATGTGGTAGAAAATACAGTGAAACATTTCAGTTCATGTAAGAGACATGCTTTTCTTTTTTTTTTAAGTAATGGTTTTTCCCTCCAGATGGAAGAAAAAGGGTTTTGAGCATCTTGGCCATAAAAACACAGTGATTTAGCAATACATAGTAAACATATCACTTCACAACAGGAA
Source organism: Balaenoptera acutorostrata (assembly GCF_949987535.1). Lineage (NCBI taxonomy): Eukaryota > Metazoa > Chordata > Mammalia > Artiodactyla > Balaenopteridae > Balaenoptera > Balaenoptera acutorostrata. Next base: position 20,193,123 of record NC_080080.1, on the reverse strand, counting down.
GGAAGGAAGGAAGAATCAAGAGTTGAGCAAATAAAAGAGGAATATTATCCAGACAGGGAACTAACCAACTCAATGGCTAAAAATACTGTGGGATTGTCAAGGAAAGTGAGTTGTTCCTTGGGTCAGGAACCCTGTGATTTATAAAACCCAGCACATCACCCTTCAGGAATGTTCTGTAGTGACCCTGTGGTCTCTCCATTTCCAGGACTTCCCTGCTTTTCTAGCCTCATTAGGGCTACTGATTGAGCCCTGTGCAAGTTTTTCTGTGAGGGTGTTGGGTGAGAGAAATGACCCTCATCACCACCATCGCATGATGCCTCAGGTTCAAAATCCTGTTAAGTGCTAACAACACCTGCCTCATCATAACCCTATCATGGGCTGATGCCAAGAGAGTAAATCCTTCCATCTTCAGTATTTAACTCATTGTGAGAAAATGAACGTTTCTGATACGGCAGCATTGTACGTGAATACAAACTTTTGGGCATGGAAATATGTGACCAGCCAATGTTCTGGCCAAATCAGACAAGCAGCTAGTACTTACCCATTGTCTTCTCATTGTCTGATATACTGAAATAAGCCATGTTCCCTGCCCATGATGTGCTTACGGTCCAGCAGTGGCACGCAGGAAATGGTGTTTGGAAGGTAAGAGTGACCTAATAGTGACAAGTTGAGATCATTGATATAAATTCCTATCCTCCAGAAGTCCACAAACTGACGAGAGGGACAGAAGTGGAAGGGGAATGATTCTATAATACATGAGTTATACGTACTGATACAACTGGGCAGAATAGGGGAAGTGGATATATAGAAGAAACCTACTGGAAAGTCCTACTGTGTACCCATGGGAAGCAGGTGGAGAATGTCTAGGCAAGTTTGGAAATCTTATTGGAATACTGGGAGAAAAGATTGGGTACCAAGTTGGAATCAAATTTCTTTCTCCCATTTCAACAACTTTTTTTTTTTTTTGCAATTAAGAGGATAGGCCATTTTTTTTTCTGATTTTGCCTACTTACCCTGATAATGTTTTTAGTTAAAATTAACATGAGTGAAATTATGAAGGCATGGCACAAAAGCATCCAGACATCATCTGAGCTCAAAATATATCTCAGAAAAATTCTAATCAAAATGCTGGTTTTTATGGTGACATTATTCTATCATCATTAATGGTCTTGGACTAGCAGGTAGGTCTGGCCTTCCACCTTGACCTGGTGTCCCCTCAATCTACACAAAGGATCATAGGCCGGGAGTGGAGGCAGCTCCATGTCAGAGGCCCCAGGAGTGTCCCCGTATGAGCCGTCACATGTGGGTACACACGAAGGAGCAGGAAGGAGAGGAAAACCCTGCCTTTTCGGTAAAGGGCATATTTGATCTTTTCCAACCACAGCTGAGGACAAGGCAGGTTTCCTGGAAGAAGCTCAGGGGAGGGGAAAGGAAAATTAGAAGGCTTCATCTGAAAAGCTGGGGCTAACCTTGAATTCCTAATTGCCGCAGGTCTTAGAAGCATGTCTGTCTGTGGTGTACCAGCCTTGAGCTGGGTGGCTCCTGGATCATGTCTCCTTAGTCAGTCCAGCCGATGGTACCAGCACCATCAGCTTCCTTCCAGGAAAGCAGTGCCCATCCTCTCTGGTTTTCTGTTGAGTTAGTCTGGCCCAGTTAAGAGGAAAATAATTGGTATTCTTTACTCCTGTGTCGGGCAGTAATTTCCCTTTGAGCCACCCCTCACATCAGGGCCAGCCCTCTGCAAAATTATGCACCAGACAGTTTGTTTTTAAGCATTTCTTTTTTTCTCCTGGTGCCGTCACTCACCCTATCCTTCTTCCTTCAGCCCCAGTTTCTGGGGGACCCTCTGATTTTCCTATTACTGTCAGATATAACTGCGCCCTCATCACGGTGGTACCTGCACTTGGTCTGTGAACACTCCTTCCTCTTGGAATTGTCAGCTTGCTTTAGAAGTTAACAGCCCTTTGTCTCATTCTGCCATGTGCCAGACACCATGTCAGATGCCATGGCTACAGCAATAAACAAGACATGGTACTTACGCTTATGGAGTACACAGTTTCATGAGATAGGCAAGAATATCCAGTCTCACCACAAAGATGCAAAGGCATGAGACAGCATAAAACAATGGAAGGAATGTCACTGCGGCAGAGCATGGAGGCCCCTAAATACATTCTGGGATTTGTTCTGGACAGGCCACTAGACAAGTGAACTCTGAACACAGGGGTGAGTGTGAGCTTTATTCTGAGAGCTGTGGGAAAGCCAAGGGAAAGTTAGGCAAGACGGTGTCAAGATCAGATGTGCAATGTAGAAGTGTCTCTTTTTTAGGCAGAGTCAGGGAATAGGGCTACCTAGTTTAAGTCAGAAATCCAGATGAGAGATGGGGTAGCTAGACTGAAGTAGTGGAAGTGTGGGTAGAGAAGAGGAGACAGATTTGAGAGATATTTAGGAAAGAGAAATTGTACATTTTAGGGATTGCTTATGCCATTGTTTGGGGAGAGGGAGATGAGGCATCTAGAAGGGCTCTAAGGATTCTGACAAAGGTTGGGATGCCTTCCCAAAGATGTGGAATGCACAAAGTGTTGTTGATTGAAGACTCTTCTTTTGATGATAGTGGGTGTAGATGAGGCTTAACCCAAGCTCAAAAATGTATTAATCAGTTCATGTGTTATTTTCTTACCAAAGTGGCATCAGATTGGTGTTATTAAGTTAAAATAAATATCTTTTTTTTTTTTATTACATCCTTAGAGAATTTTGTTAATGCTGGCAGTTTTAGAGACCATGGTAAAACAATTGAAGAAATGTCCTTCTTTCGGCTGGAGGGTGTGGTGGAGCAGGGTATGGAGCTGCCTGGAATCATTTTGTATAATTTGGGCCTCTGCTCACTGTTTCCATGTGATCCTGTACTCCCTGCACATTTAATTTTTCTCTGACTTAAAAAAAATCTCTAATTTCTATCCCCTCTATCCTTTAATTCATTCTTTTATCCCTTCCTGTGCCAGTATCGCCAAAAGCCTGCCCTCTGTACAAAGTGCACTAGCTACAGCGCAGGAGACCTCCCAGTTATGTGTATCTGTAATCTAAAAGGGAAAGAATGAAGATTTCTTTCCCATGGACTCAGGATTCAGATAATCTCACTGCTGCCCAGAAGACATTTTGGGAGAGAGGTGATTACTGAACCAAGTAAACATTCCCAAATCCTTGCTATTTCCGTGACACGCAAGCTCAGTGGTGTTGATAAAGCTTAAGGAAGCGAGATACTTGGGAAACAAGAAAAATATTTTAATGTTTAAAAGCTCCATTCCCCCTGGTTCCTTTGTTTCTATCAGTGCAGCTCTTAAAAATATTCATTATTTCTCTCCCCTATTTCTTGATCTATGGGTATCAAGTGAAAGCCTTAAATTCCCCACTCTCCTACTCCCACAATAATTATATTTCGTTAGGATGTGCAGGAAGAGAAAGAGCAACAGATTCTTCCCAGCAGTCAAAGAAGGAATAGCAATGGATGCGAATAGAAAAATATTTCATAAACAACATGGAACCAGAGATCTTGCAATTTTTGTAGCTTAGACGTAATAGACAAATACTTCCACCATTCTTACAATCAGGCATCAGGCTACCTAGCGCCCTTCATCTATCTTGTTGTGGGAAAGAACACATGCACTTGTTATGCAGTGTGGACCTAGGAAGTGGTTTTGGATTGGGTTTGGCTTCTTTGAGATGGTTTTGGATAAGATTTTGTTATGAAAGCTAAACACAAGTTGTGATTGCATGCTATAAGAATGCCCCGTGTTCATTGGCTGTTCAGTCTCCTAAACCCACACTGAAATCCTGTAGAACGATTGATGTCAGAGGCAATTTAGAAAGAAAAGGTTAAGAGTTAGCTACTGAAAAATTAGGAAATTGTTTTGGGACTTGATTCTCTGGATGAGCAGTGCAGTTGCTAAGATAATGGACCATGCTCAGTTCCGCTTGGCGGAGGCACCTCCCTTGGATGCGTTTATCCAAGTGGCACGCCGGGACCCCTGCAAACTCAGTGACATAATCGGGGGTAAGCCTGGGAGGGAGAGGTCTCAAGACATTCCAGTGGAGTTAAAGGTAGGGGAGAGATGTCACATTTGTTGACTCCCATTTTCCATCCTAAATAGAAAAACAGTTAATTGCTAGACTGTTATATAGAAATATGATATTCAATAATCAATAATAGCTGAACATTGAGTGGGAGAAAGAGGAGGGCATATTCATTTGAAGGAGAATTTTGGAGAAATCTTTCGTTCCTCTTAAATTCTACCAGAATTACCATGACACTAAAATAATAAGACAGTGATTTTCTTGAGAGCAATGGTCATTTATTGTATCCTCAGCAACCAAGACGTTTTCTGGTGTATAGTAGGTGTTCAGTAAATGTTGACCGAATGAATATGTGATCAAATGCTTACATTTATAGACAGACATCCACATATCACATTCATAATATTTACATTATGATACCTACTGATGAAATTAAAAGTATAATAATAATTGAGTATTCTTTTTTGTAATGGAATGAGAAAAATGGAATTTTTTTGAGGGGTAAAATTTCACTTAACTGATGTCCTCTATCATCAAAATATTTTGCAAATGTTCATCTGTTAATGTTGATGTGTCATGAGATTTTAATTATTTCATTCAGAGTTTGAATTTTATATAATTTTTGCATGTCACTAAATATTATTTGTCTTTGATCATTTTTTTCCTACCATTTAAAAGTATAAAGGGCATTCTTAGCTCTCAGGCCATAGAGACACAAGTGGCCCGTGGGCTGCACTTTGCTGACCTCTGATATATACCTACTGGTTTTGAAAAGTGGTTTGTTTATTTATTTATTTAAAAACCCGTCATAGAAAGTTGCATTTGAAAATTTTCATCTAATTACATTATTTGCAAACTCTCACAGAGCAGAAAAGTCCCTACATGTGACAGTTTTTTCTTTCTTTCTGTTTTTTAAATACTTTCATGTGAGTACTGGACTGAGAACCATACCAAAAATAATTCATTTTGATATCCTCTTGGTTAACCTGATAGCTTCACTCCTAAACTGAGTATGATTCTTGGCTAAGATGGGCTAGAGGACAAGGACTTCACAAGAACTTCCTCTCCTGGGATAAAAATACAGTGACAAGGACAGAACCCTCAGGAACTGCCGAGTCCTCTGGATGCCCAAATTTGGAGTTATTTTTTCATGTTGTCCTTTTGGTCGGAAATGCTTGAAATCCTTCTGTACCTTGTAAGCCTTGCTCCCCACTGTTACTTCCAGGCTGTCTCTCCTCCTTCTCTCTCGAAACCTCAGTTTCTTTGAAGTGGGTGTCTTTGACTTCATTATCTGTCACCCTTCCCTGTAGCTCTCATGTCTCTACCTCCAAATGTCTTCTCCTCCTTCACTGTGTCCTCACCTCCTGTCCTCAAATATTTCTCCTTAAATCACCACATAGGATGGTGGTGAAGGGCAGAGAATCTAGAATCAGATTGACTTGGTTCAAAGCCTGGCCCTATCACTTACTAGCTGTTCTCCATCTCTTAAACTATGGGTATAAAAAATAGTACCTACCTTGTAAGGACATTGTGAGGAGTAAATGAGATTGAGAAAAATGACAAATACTTAGAACAGTGCCTGTCACAGAGTGAACACTCAATATATTCAGAACCTTCAGCATCATTGGAAGGTATCTGGTTCTTGTGAGTGTTGTTGACCCTCTGAATTAAGGACCCCTGGAACAGCCCAGGGTCTAGGCCTATTGATATCTGAGATAACTACTTCCAAATTGTTTAAAATAATCTCAGGTGGGTCTCTGTGAATTACAGTAGAAAGAATAATGATCCATACTTCTCTATCCTTATTTATTTGATCTCTTGAATTTGGTAGCATTTATCATTATTGACCTATTTCTCCTTCCTGAAACACATTTTTCTTTAGGCTCCTATGACTCACAATCCCTCTCTTTTCCTGCCACCTAACATACTATACCTTGAGCAACTTACAGTCTGCTTTTTCTTCACCAGCACTCTAAATTTTGGTGTGACACACGGCTCTATCTTTATCTTCCTTGGTTTGTTTATCTACAGTGTTTCCCTAGGGTATGAATTCAATGCAATGGTATCTGTAAACTGAAGACTCTTACTTTTATATCTCCAGTCCCAATCCCCTTCCTGACTTGCAAATTCATTTACTTAGCTGCCTACATGACTTTCCATTTGGATGTCTAATAGGCATACTAATCATAACATGGACAAAACAGAAGTATCCCTCCCCCTACCCACCTACTATATCTGTTCTCTCATAAGGTTTTGCTATCTCAGTAAATGTCATTACCATATAACCTGTCATACAGGCCAAAAATCTAAGATTTGGGGGTTTTGATTATTTTCTTCACACTCTACATACAACCTTGTATGTTTTTCCATCAAAATGTGTCCTGAGTCCAACCACTGTTCACAAATCTCACTGCTAGAACTTGAGTTAAGTCTCCGTCGTCTCTGGTCTGTTCTTCTACAATGGTCTCCAGCCTCACTGATCTCCATGCCTTCAAGTGGGCCCTCCCCTCCCATAATTCTTCCTTCAGAGTCATCATTCTAAAATGCAAATTAGATTTCATCACTTCCCAGATAAAACTATCCAATGACTGGTCCGGGAAGATCCCACATGCTGCAGAGCAACTAAGCCCATGTGCCACAACTACTGAGCCTGAGTTCTAGAGCCCACGAGCCACAACTACTGAGCCCACATGCCACAACTAATGAAGCCTGCGCGCCTAGAGCCCGTGTTCTGCAACAAGAGAAGCAACTGCAACAAAGAGTAGCCCCCGCTCGCCGCAACTAGAGAAAGCCCATGTGCAGCAATAAAGATCCAATGCAGCCAAAAATAAAAAGATAAATAAATAAATAAATTTATTTTAAAAAAAAGTCAAACTCCTGGCTTTGCCTACTAAGCCCTACAGGATCCAGATGGTCCTCACCTCTCAAACCTCTTCTCATATTTCTCAACTCAACTACGGATATCCAGCTACCCTTGCTTTCTTTCTGCCCAATGAACAGATCAGCCTTGTTCCCTTTTCAGAGTCTTTGCACGTGATCTTCTTTCTCTTTGGAACAATCTTCCCTGTTCTTTTCCCCACCCCTCACTTCCCACCCCACCCAAATTTCTGCATGGCTGCCGGGGACTTGTAATTCAGGACTAAATACACATCTCCTCCTAAGAGAGAGCTTCTCTGACGACACTAAATAACCCAGCATCCACATTCACTCACCACCACTATTTTCCTATTTTAACTTCTTAATGGTATATAGTAAAACATAAGTTACCTGTTTGTTTGTTTTATATAAAATTTTAGTCTGTTTTCCCAATGAAGATGTAAGCTCCTCAGGTGGAAGACTCTCTTGTTTAACTGTATCCCTGGGTGTCAATTAATATTTGGAGTCTTGATATCAGATTCAAGCCCTTGCTCTTAGTTGCCGGGACTCCAGCTCTGCTGAGCACATAAGTGTCTGTTGTTCCCTTTGCTTTCAGAGATCACTCATCCAGCTGAGATCAAGGCAAATACAGGTGCTACAGTTATTTTATTTGGGAGAATCTTTATACATCCTTTTCCACCTTCTTTTTGGAAGTAGAAGATATTTGGAAATCACACAAACTTTGAAGCTGGTTAGATATAGGTTTGAATATCAACCATGGCGTTAGGCAGATATTTTCACCTCTTAGTCTCAGTTTCCACTTATGTGAAATGGTGATAATCTTTCCTATTTTTCAAAGTTTTATTTTATGTAATAAATAAGCAAATTTCACTGCATAAAGATAGCAATCAATATCATTACTCTCATTCTTTATTAATTTGTTTGTCTCTCATTATCTTAAGAGTGTGGATGCCAGAGGGATTGGGCTTTGATCTAGTCTATGGACTTCAAGTTCCTTTGGCATCAGCTTGGTCCTGTGAGATGCTGTGAATCAACCTTCGCTCTAGCACTAGCTTTCTCTGAGCCACCTTCTTTGCTTAGGGCTGGAAACAGATACAGACAAAAACACAGTGAACTTAGAGAGAACTTAGTGCAGTCCCATATACTTACTTCTTGGGTTATGTTGAGCAACTTACACTTTAATTTCTTTTAATTAGTTAACTTTTATTTTCCTTACCTGTATAATGAGACCAATAGTTGTAGGCCTTACATCATGGTTTTTGTAGTGAACATATCTGAGTTTGCCTTATGAGAATTGTCTCCAGTTCTCCTGGATCTTCTTTCCAATCCCACTCCCATTTCTTGTCATCCACATGGTTTCTTTAGGAATAGAGAGAGTTAATTAACCCAGAGGGGTGGGCAAGATGAGCAGAACTTTTTTTGCCAGGATGTTTTGCATTGATAAGTGCAAAGAAAGTATCTCTCCAGGGACAGACATTTTAAGATAAAAATCTTTAGAGCTGTTTTCTCCCTGCCAAAGGGAGAAAACTTGTCTGCAATAAGAGGGAATAAGTGACACATGCAGAGAAGACCAGAGGGGAGAGATACGGAAAAAGGCTTGGTGGACTTTGAGTTGCTGGTTCTAATTATCCCTAAAGCCAGGCTGCATCTGTGACCTTCATTTGGTCTGTTTATTTAAACTTCTTTGTAAGTTTTTAGGCAAACTTTATCCTTTTTTGCCTAAATGAGTTGGAGTCTTATGTCTTTTTTTTTTTTTAATTGGAGTACAGTTGATTTACAATGTTGTGTTAGTTTCAGGTGTACAGCAAAGTGAATCAGTTTTACATATACATATATCCACTCTTCTTTAGATTCTTTCCCCATATAGGTCATTACAGAGTATTGAGTAGAGTTCCCTGTGCTATACAGTTGGGATTGACATATACACACTACTACATATAAAATAGGTAACTAATAAGGAGTCTTATTTCTGACACTTGCAAACAGAGTATCCAGAAAACCATCAGCCTTGTGGCCTTTGGTGAGTTATGTGCCTCTTCTGAGCCTTGGTTTCCTCAGCTCTAAAGGGCACAATACTTACTTTCTTTTGAACACCAAACATGGTGTCTGGCACATGGTTGGTGGTTCATATTAGGTAGCTATTAGTATTATTAACAATGTACAGCTGTCAGTGATAGAATCTCTCTGACTCACCTTCTCTCTCCCATTCTGTCTTATGAACAGGCCTTCAAAGGGAAAGCAGACTGAATGGTATGCAAGAAGTTCCATGAAGCAGAAAGTGTTTCTTACAGAGACTTCTGGAAAGCTTACACCATAGTCAGGCTTGGGAATTAATGGAATTTGGAATCAATTAGTAATGAGAAGAGAGATTAGATTAGTGAGACGGATGTGGTCAGAATTTCTTAAGAGTTCTAACTACACTGTCTCCAGGGTACTAATTTAAATAATCTTGATCACTTTTTAAGTAAAACTTCTGATTGTTGCCCTGAAAGCAGTTTTTTCCTTATTTAACAGTTGCCATTAACAGAACTAATGGGAGACAGAAAATGAGGGAAATGATAGAAAATAGAGTAAGAGTTACGAGCCAGCTGTTACAGAGGTGAGGAATATAAATATGAACCACTTCCTCCTCACCCATAAGTAAGAAAAGAAGAAGTCAAGTTGTGATAAAATATTAGTTTCAATGTAACATAGGTAATCAATCCATGCTTTTTAAAAATTTAATACTTTATTTTTTGGAGCAGTTGTAGGTTCACAGCAAAACTGAATGGAAAGTACAGAGAGTTCTCATATTGCACACAACCTCCCCCATTATCTGCATCTGACATCAGAGTGGCGTATTGGTTACAATCTTCCTTCACTTGCTAACATGCATTTAAGTTTCCTCCATGTCTCTTCATGGCTTGATAGCTCATTTCTTTTCAGCATGAAATAACATTCCATTGTATGGATGGAAATAGCACCATTTATCCATTTTCTTACTGAAGGGCATCTTGGTTGCTTCCAAATTTTAGCGGTTATTAATACATCTACTATAAACATCCATGTGTGGGTTTGTGTGGACATAAATTTTAGATTCATTTGGGTTAATATCAAGAAGCATGATTGCTGGATTGTATGGTAAGAAAGAGTATGTTTGGTTTTATAAGAAACTGTCAAACTATTTCCCAAGGGATTATATCATGTTTCACCCCCATCAGCAGTGAATGAGCGTTTCTGTTACTCCATAGCCTTGCTAGCATTTGTTGTTGTAGTTGTCGTCAATTTTCTGAACTTCGGCCATTCTAACAGGTATGCAGTGGTATCTCATTGTTGTTTTTAATTTACATTTCCCTGATGACGTATGACGTGGAGCATCTTTTCATACACTCGTTTGCCATCGTATATCTTCTTTTATGAAGTATCTTTTCAGGTCTTTGGCCCACTTTTTAAATCAGGTTGCTTGTTTTCTTATATTGAGTCTTAAGAGTTCTTTGTATGTTTTGGATAACAGTCCTTTATCAGATGTGTCTTTCGCAAATATTTTCTCCTAGTCTGTGGCTTGTCTCATTTTCTTGAGGTTATCTTTTTAGTCTATGTTTCAAAATTGAAAATATAACTATTTATCTTGATGCACTTGCATTGGTGTGCCTTGGGTTTAAGAACATCTCAAGGCTGTATGTAATCTTCATCACTGCTCCACCGTCCACCTCTGATTCTATGGACAGTTGTTTACGGGCCAACTCATGCAATCTAGACAGTCACCTCGACTATTACTGTCTCTCTCACTTAACATATTTGCCAAAATTAGAGTAGCCAGAAATATCTTCATCATGAAGAACAGTACAGCCTTAACTGATATCAAGCAGGACCAAGTTATAGCACCTGTTTTTTAAAATCTTTATCAACATAGGACAAGTAGGAAATGAATTGACTTTATCTCCTCCTGCTGCAATAAAGAGAAATACAAGCATCCTTCTTTATGCGGATAACCTTATCGTATTCTCTAAGAGTGAACTTAAGAAGCAGTGTAGGTCTATTGGCATCTTACTTCTATAAGGAGCAACTCAGCATAAAATTTTGCAAAACACAAAATTCATTGTAATTGTTAGACATTCGATTTTAAGTATCCTCAGGCAAGAAGTCAATCTATTATGTCTTATGTAGGGATTCAGTCACTCTTGGCTCACAAGTGGCTTTATTCTCTTATTCAGGCATGCATTTTGCTCCTAATTCATCCTGATGGCTCCTGAGAATCTAGTTCTTAAAATGAGATGTTTGCTAGTTTATGTATTGATGTTCTTTTATAGATGAGGCCAACAGCTGGTCACACACACATACCACACACACACACACACACATTACTATGAGCTAAAATGTAAGCAAGACTGAGCCTTTTTATTTCATGTTGCCTGGTGTTGAATTGTGGGGTTTCAAACAAATATGCGTGCTTGAAAATATCAAACCTCTGCTTTGGGAAAAAAAAAACAAAACTTTATCTTTAGATAAAGTGCTGTTCTCTCTGCACTATTATAATTAAATTTTAATGCATGGCATATTTCCATTTTTACCTTAGCTGCCAGGAAACAGAATACCATTCACTGCCTGTGATAGAAATTGATTACTTAACTTGGCTGTAGCCTGACAAGCCTCAATTGCCTCTGTGTCCTTTGGATAATTTTTTAATTGCTCTTTATTATCGGCAGCATGCCTAATTTTTAGTCAATTTAAGTGATCTTTGAAGACATTACGATGCATTCAATATCTTCTTTCAACAGAAATGTATTGAGTACTGTGCAAGGTACTGAGTTGTCTCTCAGCGTCTAACCCCCCCCTTTAATGCTCAGTTTTGTGCTGCCGGCTGGGGCTGGGGCTGTGCAAACCACATTTTGGTTGGGTTAGCTGGCTCCTTGTTACACTCCACCAACGGCGGCGTCAGAAGGAGACTGCAAGGCTTGAAGAGGAAGAAGGGATATCCTCGTTCCTCCCAGCTTCCAAAGGGCTTCCTTTCTGCTCTGTGTGCCCAGTAGTATCACCTAAGCCATGCTTCTTCACCCCATAGCAGTTGTTCCTTCCCAAAGCAACAGCTGGATCCAATGTGCCGTTAGTTCTTTCAGTGTGAAAAGAGCCCATTTCATCACACTTGCCGTCTTGCCAGTCCCAGCCTCCAGCAGTCCTTCTTCAAAGATCTGGATCCCAAGCCCACCAGGTCACTCCTCAGAGCTCAAAGACACCAGCCACGAGAGCCCCCTTCTCAGAGCCCTGAGTTTCAGCTCTGCAAGGACACTCTCCTAGGTTTCTACATTTAACATTTCCAGCATCTTCCTTATTCCCTGTGCCAGAGAGGTGGTATTTGTTTCCTGCTGTGGTTACTTCTAGGACCCTTGGGAGTTCTCTTTGTACCTTTCAGGTACCTACTTAAAAACTTAATAGTACTTAGCACCTCTTGATATTAAATTCCCTCTCATCAAATAACTGATGTAATTTCTGATTCCCAGTTGATTCCTCTAATGCAGGTACCTAGCATGGATCAAACATAGTTCTAAGTGCCAGGGAATGGTCACGACCCAAATAAATCTACTGCCTTCATAGAACGGATCTTCTTTTAGGGTTAGACAGGCAACACACATAAATAGGTATTATGATAAGTATTTTCCACTTTTTCACTATTATGAAACTGAATAAAACCAAGTAAGGGGAAAGAGAATGACCAGGGTGGCAGGAAGGGGCTGCTGTTGTGTGGGATGGTAGAGAAAAGGCCTCTCTGGGCAGGTGACATTTGAGCAGATTTGAAGGAAATGTAGGATCAAATTATACAGCTATGTGGAGCAATAGAGAGTAGGAAGTGCAAAGGTCCTGGGGGTGATGCATGCTTACAATAGTCAGGAAATGGAAAGACCAGTGTGTTTCTAGCAAAGGGAGCAAGTGGGAAAGTGGTAGGAGATGAAAGCAGAGAGGAGGCAAGAGTCTGGAAGACCAGGTCCTGCAGGGCCCTGGGAGTCAGAGTAAGGATTCTGACTTTTCATCATCGTGAAATGGTAAGCCGCTGGAGGATTTTGAATATAGGAAGCACAAGCTAGTCCTCAATGATCAAAACCTTATTGAGCATCAACTTGGGGCCGTGCATTTTTCTAAAAGCAAGTAATAGGGTAGTGAACAAAACTGGTTTATTCCTGCCCTTCTGGTGGCAATATAGAATATGTCTAACTGCTGTGCAGAAAAGTAGAGCAGGGTCGAGGTGTAGGGAGTACCCAGAGGAGAAGAGCATGAAGGGAGCAAGGGAAGGTAGGAAGGCCAGGTAGAAGGCAATTGCAATACTCTGGGCAGGAGTTGATAGTGGCCTGGACCATGATGGAGATGAAGATGTTTTAAAAGTGTGGTCAGATTCTGGATATATTTCTTATGTAGGGATGATAGAATTTTCTGATGATTTACATGGCTCCCCATTGCTCTTAGAATAAAGTACAGGTCCCGATCATGGCCTACCAGATTCAGCATGGTCTTGTCTCTGCTTGCGTTTCTAACCTCCTCTCTCCACTGGCTACCCCATTACACACTGCTCGTTCACTCTACGGAACATGTACCAGGTCCTCCAAAGAGCCATGTTCCCACTGGCTGCTGGTCATTTGCACATGCCAGTCCCCCTCAAGACCCTATTTACCTGAATAACTCCTTCCCCGCCTCCTTCAATTCATGGCTTATATTTCCCCTATTCATAGAAGCCTTCTTGTTTTCTGGAGATGAGGTTAGGTGTCTCTCCTATGAGCAAAACCCCAAGGCTGACTTGATCTTCCACAGCTAATCAGACATCTAGAAAGCTGGGCACACTCTTTTTCTTTTTTAAAAAAAATATTTATTTGGCTGTGTCAGGTCTTAAGTTGCGGCATGTGGGATCTTCGTTGCGGCATGCGGGATCTTTCTTTGCGGCACGCGGGCTTCTCTCTAGTTGTGGCGCACGGGCTTCTCTCTAGCTGTGGCATGTGGGCTCAGTAGTTGCGGTGTGCGGGCTTAGTTGCCCCGTGGCATGTGGATCTTAGTTCCCTGACCAGGGATTGAACCCGCAGCCCCTGCATTGGAAGGTGGATTCTTAAGAACTGGAGCACCAGGAAGTCCCTGTGCACACTCTTGTTGTAATCAAAACTCTGTTTGTTTAGCCACAGCATTAACTCTGTTTTGGCTTCAGAGCTCTTGGTTGGGGGAACAGTTGAGGAAAGATATCTTTACACCAGAAACACTAAACTATAGGACCCAAAGCAATAGAGATGCTTGGCAGGCATCATACCATCCAATGAATACTTGACATAGACATTCCTCAATGTGTTCATGTTCAGAAACAAGCTTATAATAATGAAAAATAATTAGAATTGAATTTTTTGTTTTGGAACCTAGTGCTTTGCCATTATGGCCTTAAAATGCCCTTATTTTCTCAAGATTTTAGTTTATTATATTCACTTTTTTCAAGGTCTTGTTTTTACTCCTTGATTGTGACCATACAACAGCTTTTATTCAATAGCTCACAGCACCCTGTAGAAAGAGCTATTGCTTCTTCTATTAAGACAGCATGCAAAATATATCACATGCTCATTTCCCGAAATATGGAGTGAATTTCTTTAAACCTTGGAAACACTTCATTTCCATGAAATAAATCTTCCCAGACTGGTAAATTCCCTGAGATTATCATAACAGACTTAAGTCGAACTGAGAAAGGATTTCTATTTTGAGAGAATAGTGCTTTTGGCAGTCAGTAGAGCCTTCTGTAGACATCTTTTTGAGAACGGGATAACTCATCTGAATTCATCACAGCCAGAAATAAAGATTCTTGGTGCCTGATGTAGGTGCATTACCAGAAGGATGGTAAGTCTGGCTTAGTATTGCTTGCAAAAATTATTTATGGTTGGCACTCTCAATGTGTTTTAAAAAAACTCTTTTCACATTTGGTTAAATGTTTCTGTCTTGCTTTTCATTATTTATTTGAAGTCTGCCTTCAAAATGCTCAAAATAATGTTGTTGTTGGACAGATCTCTATCTGAAATCCAGGAAATAGTTTTCATATTGGCCCCAGTTAGAACCCACATCATGTATATTAATGCAATTTTCTCATTTTAAACTACTTCTTGTTTCTCTGCTGCAGCCAGGCTTTTATTAATATGCTTAAACCAATAAATCCTCATCTGTACTGGAGTGAGCTAATTGTGTCCTTAATGAAGAGGGCTGAATCTCATTTGTCAAATTTATGTGTGCACACAGCCTGCCTCATTGAATGCAGACCAGCTTAAGGAAGAGGAGTATCTTTCCAAAGAACTATGTTGAATGAGTACTTCCAAAAACATCTTTCCATGCTAATGACATTTTAAACAACTTAATTCTGTAAATTTTATTTTTGTTGGAGGTATGCAAACTCTTCCTACTAGAATATTTACAAATTTACTTCTATGCCATTTTCTGTTAGTTAGAATGCTCATCTTACCCACAAAACTCTTTCTTATATGAAAAATATATCGTCATTATCTTGTTCTATTATTTCCCCTTAGAATGACTTCTCTGTTCTTCTTTGCTTGGCTAAATCCTGTGCCCCTTTCAATCCAGCAAAAATCTCATCTTGCACCCTTACCTAATTTGGGCAGAATATTGTGGAGATCATGGAGATTTCACTACTAAGTGTGTTGTGTGCTTAACTGGGGTCAATACAAGCAAATATTTCCTGGATGTCAAAGATTCCTCCACCTATAAGGATGACTTTAATTTATTGTTGTCTTAATGGAAATTATAGGGTACTAGAATAAGTTTTATTTGTTTGCTTCTACAATAATCCTGAGATTCATTGTAGAAGACATTGGTTGCTTTGGCCTTTCCAGAAGTCTTTTACCTTTATCCAGGTAGTAGCACTCTGATGTACAGTACCTTCCAGTGCTGCCTCCAGCTCTGAACATATAACTGATCAGAATAAATGAGGTTCAGTTCATAAACTCTTGTTACACCTGTTGGCCAAGAGAAACCTTCATCGCGTTAGACTTGGGGCTATGAGGATATAACCCTTGAGTTCTGGGGACCATCATGATGGGAAAGCATACTTGAAAATTTAGCCATTTCAGAAGAAAGAAGGCATATGGGAGAGATCACTTCCTGGCAGTATTGAGTACCTGAATCCAAGTGTGCCAGAAGCTAGAGACTCCTAGGTTTTTTAGTTACATAGTCAATAAATTTCTTTTATTTCTTATTTATTTATGCTTTTGCTTATACACAATTGGGTTGTTTTGATAATTGCAGCTGAAAGAGCTCTGAAAAAATATTTCAGTCCCGATTTTATAAGTGAAGAAATTAAGCTGAGAGAGATTTAGAAAACTGTAGAACTAGTAACAAGTAAAACTGGAATTGCTAGTCAGGTATATCTGCCTCTATGGTCCATTCTCTCTCTCTGCTCTACCATGTTGCATTACAATTTTCTGGTATGTTTTGGCTGGTATGTTTGGGCTCCTGTGCTGATATGTTTTGGCTCCTCCAAAAATTTTCATTTATTTTTTTGATGGATAAAGTCCATGACTTGCAGTTGTATCGTTTTCTACTAGTATTTTGGAGGAAGAGAATATGAGGGACACAGAAACTTTCGTGTTCTGAGTACTTATAACAGAAGCTCCATTAATACCATTGAGTTTTCCAGTGATCGACACTCATTATATGCGGTCTTTCTCTGGGTTCAAAGAACCGTGGTTGAAGTCAAAGCCATTCTTGTTCATAGAGCAACCTACTAGTCTCTGAGTCTGTGTTGCTTCAGTGTCTATTGTTCACAATCCCTATCTCCATCAAGTTGCGTTATTTTCAGAAACACAAACAAGTTGAGTTGGCCCATCACAAGGACACTTACATTGGAAATATTGGGAAAATGATGACTGTTCCTAGGCTGGATCAGAGACAATGTTGAAAGAAACATCTAAATTTTATTCCTGGAATTGTCACTGAATTTCAGGGTGGCCTTGGACAAAATTATTTTTCTAGGTTTCTCCAAAGGGAAGAGAATATAGGGGTGGGGGAGGAATAACCAAACAGTTCTCAAAGTATACATTTATTCTTTGCAGTGGTAAGTACTACATTCCCATTTTCCTGAAATTACTGTGAACTCAGAGGCGAGATCTCAGAGAGAGCCTTTTGAAATTCTAAAAATAGTTTTTTTTTTTCATTTATAGCTAGAAGAACAAAAACAAAATCAAAACAAATAGAAAACAGGCTTGGTGCACAATTCTTGCCTGTAAATGTCCCCATTAGCTCAGTGTATGTGTTTTTGTTGGCCTTTGAAGACTCGAGGTCTATTATGGTTTTGTTGATGGCTAACAGTGTTCTTGGCGCCGAGTGAGATATAGAAGAAGGTACCAGATCCGCCCAAAGGCGCTTGCAACCTAAGTTAATAAAATACACAACTCGCTATTAGTCTTGACCTTGCTGGAAATTGGGCTTAAATATCAGTAGTACTAAATTCCAGAATATTTCTATTTATGCCCCTCTGGGTTGGGCAGGAATGACATTGTGGAGCAACTGTATTGCCTGGTATGCTTCCTTTCTTCCATTTTTAGCATCTCCGTCTTTCTTCCATACTGCAGGGCTTTTTCCATGGCTGAGTCAAACACCCTTTGGGAAGGGTGGGTGAAGTAGGAGAGGTAGTGGGGGGAAGTGGAGAATCACTGGTGGGGCAGAGCCTGGAAAAAGGAGGCAGGAAATTCATAATTTGAAAGCTAATTTTTTCAAATGGCTGGTCTCAGGTTATTGCCAAGGGGAAGTCTGTATGAGAAAGAATAAATAAAAAGAGCTGTTTAAGAGTTAAGCAGATTGTTGATCTTGCCTCTAGTTCATATATAACCCCTGCTTATAAGCAATCAGAAGTGTGCTGGGTTTGGTATATAAAGCTAATTGAAGTCTGCTGCTGAGGATTAATCTACATCAGTGAAACAAAGGGACTATGGCTGCATGCAATAGCATGGATGAATCTTTCTTTTTTTAAACTATTCCCATATTGTTATTTTCATCACAGTTAAATATATCTTTAATAATCATTTTAGAATGTAAATTCTCACCTATTTAAAAAAATTTTGGAATGGATTATTTGAGGTAGAATCATTGGATCAAGGGATATGAACATTTTAAGACTTGATATACTCTAAAGTTTTCAGAATTATTAAAATTAATTTACATTTTCATCAGCTAAATTTGATGATACCTGAATTGCTTGGATGAATCTTTTTTTTTTTTTAAAGATTTAATTTTATTTATTTTTGGCTGTGTTGGGTCTTTGTTGCTGCTTGCAGGCTTTCTCTAGTTGTGGTGAGAGGGGGTTACTCTTCGTTGCGGTGCACAGGCTTCTTGCAGTGGCTTCTCTTGTTGTGGAGTACGGGCTCTAGGCATGCGGGCTTCAGTAGTTGCAGCACGTGGGCTCAGTAGTTGTGGCTTGCGGGCTCTAGAGCAAAGGCTCTGTAGTTGTGGTGCACGGGCTTAGTTGCTCCGCGGCATGTGGGATCTTCCTGGACCAGGGATCGAACTCGAGTCCTCTGCATTGGCAGGCGGATTCTTATCCACTGTGCCACCAGGGAAGTCCCTCATTTGGATGAATCTTATAACCACATGTTGAGCAGAAGAAGCCAGACACAAGAGACTAGAGACTGATTAATTCTATTTAAGAAAAGTTCAAAATCAGGCAATTAGTCTATGGTATTAAAACTCTTGGAGGGTTGGTGACTGAAAGAAGGGGTGATGACGTACCCTGGGATGTTTGAAATGTTCTATTTCTTGGTCAGGGTGATGGCTGATTGGGTGTGCTCCCTTTGTGAAAATTTATCAAGCTTTAACCTTGTAATTTGTGTATTTTTCTGTCTATATTTTGCACTCACTTTTAAAAAGATTACTTAAAAATTGTTTATGTCTATTAGAGAGATGTTTGCATGCATATGTGTTGTTTGGAGCCACTTCTGCTAAATTGTTGAATTTGCTTGTTTTTCAAATTAGTAGCTGACTGACATTTGATTTCTTGGAAGTGTTTGTTAAATAAATAATTTCCGGTTAAAGAAAGGAGCCAGTATGTCTTGGACAGTAGCTTGATGGTTACCTAAGTATTATGGGTTGGTATGTGCCCTTATCGCAATCAAAGGCAGTTAAGCCAAGAACCGAGTGAGCTTAGGGTGCTGTTATGAGTTCAGGAGCAGAGCAGTGAGGCTAGATTATGGCAGTTTCATGGGAGATGAAAAATGATTTGTCCTCCATTGTTCCTCAGATCCTGAGATGTGTGAGAGCTACTGTGACCCTCCTTCACTCCACGGCCAACTTCTGTCTCTCTCTCTCTCACTGGAGGGGAGTAGGCATTTAAAAGACTGTGGTTGAACTGGTATATAAGAGATCAGAGAGAGAAGAAATGACACAGGAATGAGAAGGGAGAGGAGGGAAACAAAAGGGAAAAGTGAAGTAAGCCAAGAGAGATGTGTCGAGCTAATCTGGAGGTTGTAAACTTTAAAGAAAGACCAACTAATAATGACAAAATAGTAAGGTCTTCACACTATCCTATTTTTAAAAAACATGTTCAAAATATACTTACTGTATGTTAGGAACTGCCTCCATGCTATATGCCCTATATAATTCCATTTAATTTTTTTAAAATAAATTTTATTTATTTATTTATTTATTTATGGCTGCATTGGGTCTTCGTTGCGGTGCACGGGCTTCTCATTGCGGTGGCTTCTCTTGTTGCCGAGCACGGGCTCTAGGCACGTGGGCTTCGGTAGTTGTGGCTCGCGGGCTCTAGAGCACAGGCTCGGTAGTTGTGGCACACAGGCTTTGTTGCTCCACAGCATGTGGGATCTTCCCGGACCAGGGCTCGAACCCGTGTCCCCTGCATTGGCAGGCGGATTCTTAACCACTGCACCACCAGGGAAGTCCCTAATTATAATCTTATAAGATTGAGGAATCAGGAGGATTTTGAACACAGTGTGTTAGACTCCAGTCTACACGTGTTCTCATTCACTAAAGCAAGCCCTCTTATTCAGAGCCCACTGAGTCAGAATAATGATGCAATGTATTAAGTACCTACAGCATCTCAAGGACCTTTATTTCATCTTTTATTTTATAAAATCTTATTGTAGTAGGAAACGTAACTTGAGATCTGTCCTCTTAACAAATTTTTGAGTGTGGAGCACATTATTGTTGACTACAGGTGCAGTGTTGTACAGCAGGTCTCTAGAATTTATTCATCTTGCTTAACCGAAACTTGATGCCCGCTGATTTGTCACTCCCCATTTCTCTCTTCCCCTGGCCACTGGTGACCACCATTCTGCTCTGTGAGTCTATGAATTTGACTATTTTATTTTATTTATTTTTTAAAATTTATTTATTTATTTACTTGGCTGCGCCACGCGTCATGTGGAATCTTATTTCCCCAACCAGGGATCGAACCTGCGCCCCCTGCATTGGCAGCGTGGAGTCTTAACCACTGGACTACCAGGGGAGTCCCTGAATTTGACTATTTTAGATACCGCCTATAAATGGAATCATGCAGTATTTATCTTTCTGTGACTGGCTTATGTCATTTACCATGATATCCTCAAGGTTCATTCATGTTGTCACATATTACAGAATTGCATTTTTTAAAGGCTGAATAATAGTTCATGTGTGTAAATACCACTTTTTCCTTATCCATTCATCTGTCAATGGACGTTTAGGTTGTTTCCACATCTTAGCTATTGTGAATAACGCTGTGAATATTGTGTTAATATCGCTTTCAGATCTCGATTTCAGTTCTTTTGGATAAATACTCAGAAGTGGGATTGCTGAATCATATGATAGTTCCGTTTTTAATTTTTTGAGGCACCCCCATAGTGGCTGCACCATTTTGCATCCCTACCACAGTGTACAAGTGTTCCAATTTCTTTTGTACCTATACGTTTGTCTCCACCAACATATTTCATCTTAAATGATTTGTTTTTGTTCCTTCTGATCGATATGTGCATATGGCTACGTGTGGTTCCCTGCGCCCGTTTGTATCTGCTACTTGTTAATGGCTGTGACCTTATCGTTTGAGATTCTAACCAACGGCAGGGCCGTGTGGATCCACTCCAGGCCGCGTGGACCCTCTGGCCACTCTGGCCTGCACTCGTTCCTCCTCACCATCCATCCTCCCCACCAGGGCTTGTCTGGAACTTTACCAGCCCCCAAGGGTAAAGATAGGTCACTGGGCAGATGACCATGTGCCTTTAACTGCTGACCCTGATTTGTGTGTACTGGCTTTGAGGGAGGATTCTTGTGGCTTCTTTTTACTCCAGGTTTATATTTAAGCAAAGATTAGATTTGCTGCGCTCTTCTATCTGACACATGAAGGGTTGGGTGTGCATCATTGGATAGTATCTCACAAAACCAATGGGCTGTAGAAGTCGATGGGTCCAAGTACACGTGATCAACTTGAGCATTCACATTTGAATGACTAAAAAATTTTGTGAAGGTCAGTGAAAGGATCATCACAAGTATTTGAGTATCCATGACCTGCAAGTATTATGCCAGGTAATTTTGGGGATACGGAGGTGTGATGTCAAAGGCTGGAATGAAAACAACTGAGGCCAGGCTGTCAAATACTGTACTGAAAAGCAAACTGTGCCGAATGAGGTAATTAGGAAAAGGAGCTACCGATGGGCACATGCTAAGATGGGAGACATAGTCACTTTAAAGTACAGGTAAAGTGATCTTTCCATATGCCTACACGAGTAATCACTTCTATGTCTTTGCAAATCAGATACAGTGATAATTGCTGGTTTGTGTAGAGTATGTCTTCACTGGCCAAATAAGTTAGGACATGCTAGTTTAAGCAAATGCACGCAGATTTTCTCTAAATAGGATCTTTCTGAGCTTTTTTTAAAATGATGCTTTCTAAACTCCAAGAGAGATGGATTTTCTAGTATCCCACATGTTTTGCACCTTGAAAACATTTTTATATGAGATATCTTCTGAAACTAGTTTTTAGAAAGTCTGGAGATAATGGTTTGACATTTTCCAAGTCATCTGCCTGTCATTTCATGTTCTTCTTTCTTTTAAGTCTGAAGGAGAAAATCTAGGTAGCATAATGTAGTGGAAAAGGGACCAGAGAGTAGCCCAAGATCTGGGCTCATCACTCAAGGTTGTTTTGGTTTCACCTACTAGGAAGATAAATCCACCCCTGCTGTCCTTAAAAAAGTGAACCTACTTGAGACTCATTGACCCAGAGACTGCACCATCCAAAGGTTTTCAGGTTTTCTAAGCTAGGGAACAAATCCAGCTGTAAACCCTTTAG
Organism: Balaenoptera acutorostrata; assembly: GCF_949987535.1. NCBI lineage: Eukaryota > Metazoa > Chordata > Mammalia > Artiodactyla > Balaenopteridae > Balaenoptera > Balaenoptera acutorostrata. Next base: position 20,170,910 of record NC_080080.1, on the reverse strand, counting down.
GTGCATTCCCAACATGCATTTTTCTTTTATTTGCTCAAAATGCTCAGCTCTGAGCACTTATCTTGTGGTTCATTTTGTGTTTGCCCAGAACAACGCCCCACAAATGGAATAGATCAGTGTTAGAAAAGTTCTAAAGGGATGTGTCAGTTCAAGTCTCCTATTTTACACGTGAAGAATCTAAACTTTCTTTGGAGTTTGACTTTCCCTTGGATTATAATAGTAGTTAGTGTGATAATGTCACCTGATTGCGAGTCTGTGCCACTTCCTGTAGTGGCACACAGAGGCCCTAGGAGCTCTCTGAGGTTTGAATCCCTTGACACAAGGCTAACCTGTGGGAAATGCCCAGGGGAAATTCCTCAGTTTCACCCAGATCCTCTTACTTTTCTCAGACATAGTGATTAAATATAGTTACTCTTATCTCTTGGGGAAAAATATTCAACACAACCAATTAAGATTCAAAAACTCCATCCGTCTGTTAGGGATTTACCTAACTGTCCCAGAACTACAAACCTCCCTCCTAAACACAAAACAAAACAAAACAAAACAAAACAAAACAAAACAAAACAAAACCTATTAACATATCTTAGATTCTGTTATATCAAGGGTCCCAGGAAATGATTGAGTTTAACACTTGAGGGTTTCAGAATAAGCGCTGGGGAAAATGCATGGTGTCTGTAGACCTCAAGCAATTTAACTGTGGCTGCCAAGGCTTCCACAGAAAGAGTTTTTCAATTGGTATATTTATACTTTCTTTACTTAGTATTGATTCTAAATAAGGATAAAACCCATCCTTGATGGGAAGCCTATGAGTAAGAACAGATGAATTAAAGTTTGTTTTATCTTCCCACTTTCCTTTTGCTGTAGCCAAAAAAAGCCTTCCTTTTAGAGGCAAACGGGATGTATTCTAGAGACACTGCCACTGCTTTCAGAACAACTAAGTGATGAAGTGGTAGGACAGTCCAGGGCAACAACAGGAGTGCTGGGTTGTGGTGCAGGTCCAGGGCTTTGGAAACTTTTCATCTGTAAAACCGGGGGAAATAGACCATCTTGAAGGCCCACAGTTCTATGAACTTCCCCCACTACATGTTGTATATTGATGCCCAGGCCTGCCATTTTCTAAACCCTATATTCCTCTTAAAACACCTGCTTTGGAGCCACTGATAAAGCACGTGCTCTCTTTCTCTCTCTCTCTCAGGTCTTGCAACAGACTGATTTCACCTTATATATTTGCTCATCGATTATTTGTAGGATTGAGAATAATCTCTGGGTAATTTCCCTTATGGCAGAAAATGAGTGGAGAGAATGAATGACCAAGGTATGATTGTTCAGACATCGTCCGCTCATAGTTGTGTGTGTGTGTGTTATATACAAACACCATTAAGTCAGACCCGCTCAAATAGGAATTGTGATGATTCTCCAAAACTAGGGTAGGGTTCGAGTTCATCTGTGCTTCGGGTATGCAGTAAAGTTTGTGAATATGCAGAGAGATCATGTCTGTACTTTAAAGAACAGTCTTTTCCAACACTCTGGCCATTCTGCGCCTACCTAGGTATAATCCGCCCCTACTCGCAGCCTGTTTTCTAAGTCCTGGCACACAGCTACTCTCCCCTGTGAGGTGACACTGCTGGGGCTTGGCTGATATGTTTTTACTTCCTGGAGTTCCCTTCCTCTCCTTCTTTCCCCTCTGTAATCCCGCTTATCTTATATGGTTCATTTAAAATGCCCTGAATAAAGTCACCCCTCATTCTCCACCATCTGGATTCACTGTTCTCCTTCCAGGAGTTCCAGAGTTCAGGAGCTCCATGGTAATCTATTCATATCTCCAATAGAGTACTTATTTCATTCTGCCTGATATCATAGCAAGATGTTGAAAGAGGGATAGTAAGAGAGTAGAAAAAGAACAGACTTTGGAAATACAGAGGAGATTTAACTCTGGAAAACTCTAGCTGAAAACTGTCAGGCAGGTTACTGAGCTTGTTCGAATCTTAGTTTTCTTCTCTCTAAAATGGACATAATAACCACTTTGTCAGCATAAAATGAGCTAATATATATAATGAGCGTAACACCATGCTTATTGTGTGGTGGGTGATAAATATAGTCTGTTATTATCAATAAAAATGATATAGGAATTTTATCTTTTTGTCATTTTCTTAGTGTTTTCACTTTTGGAAAACTATCTGTTTCAAAAGTGTTTGTTGAATAAAGAAACAGCTCCCTTGACATATTTTATTTTATTTTATTTTTTAAACATCTTTATTGGAGTATAATTGCTTTACAATGGTGTGTTAGTTTCTGCTTTATAACAAAGTGAATCAGTTATACATATACATATGTTCCCATATCTCTTCCCTCTTGCGTCTCCCTCCCTCGCACCCTCCCTATCCCACCCCCCTAGGTGGTCACAAAGCACCAAGCTGATCTCCCTGTGCTATGCGGCTGCTTCCCACTAGCTATCTATTTTACATTTGGTAGTGTATATATGTCCATGCCACTCTCTCACTTCGTCTCAGCTTACCCTTCCCCCTCCTCATGTCCTCAAGTCCATTCTCTAGTAGGTCTGTGTCTTTATTCCCATCTTGCCACTAGGTTCTTCATGACCTTTTTTTTTTCCCTTAGATTCCATATATATGTGTTAGCATACTGTATTTGTTTTTCTCTTTCTGACTTACTTCACTCTGTATGACAGACTCTAACTCCATCCACCTCACTACAAATACCTCCATTTCATTTCTTTTTATGGCTGAGTAATATTCCATTGTATATATGTGCCACATCTTCTTTATCCATTCATCCGATGATGGACACTTAGGTTGCTTCCATGTCCTGGCTATTGTAAATAGAGCTGCAATGAACATTTTGGTACATGACTCTTTTTGAACTATGGTTTTCTCAGGGTATATGCCCAGTAGTGGGATTGCTGGGTCGTATGGTAGTTCTATTTTTAGTTTTTTAAGGACCCTCCATACTGTTCTCCATAGTGGCTGTATCAATTTACATTCCCACCAACAGTGCAAGAGTGTTCCCTTTTCTCCACACCCTCTCCAGCATTCATTGTTTGTAGATTTTTTGATGATGGCCATTCTGACCAGTATGAGATGATATCTCATTGTAGTTTTGATTTGCATTTCTCTAATGATTAATGATGTTGAGCATTCTTTAATGTGTCTGTTGACAATCTGTATATCTTCTTTGGAGAAATGTCTATTTAGGTCTTCTGCCCATTTTTGGATTGGGTTGTTTGTTTTTTTGTTATTGAGCTGCATGAGCTGCTTGTAAATCTTGGAGATTAATCCTTTGTCAGTTGCTTCATTTGCAAATATTTTCTCCCATTCTGAGGGTTGTCTTTTGGTCTTGTTTATGGTTTCCTTTGCTGTGCAAAAGCTTTTAAGTTTCATTAGGTCCCATTTGTTTATTTTTGTTTTTATTTCCATTTCTCTAGCCCTTGACATATTTTAAATTCCTGTTATCCCTATAGAGATGCTACAAAATTTCATACAATCCTCCTAAATGAATAAAGGATAGAAATATTTGATGAGGTAAGCAGAGGTGTGATGATATGATGACACAGTTTTTCCAAACTATTTAATTTGTTCATCAATGTAGCAGTTCCATGAGGCAACACTTGGGATTGATGTATTAAATCGTCTTGAGACGATTGTCTTGAGAATTTTCTGTGCACTGGACTCTGTACTTGGAGGATACCAATGTTCAGCAATAGCAACTGATAATTATTGATCATCAGTGATTATGCCTGGGCCCGGACATAGGATTTTAGATGGATGAGTTAATGCAAGCAGTACCAACAATAATTTTACGAGGCAGATAGTAATATTGTCCTCATTTTACAAAAATGAAAGTGAAGCCCAAAGTGATGCAATAACTAGTCCAAGTTCATAGAGATAAAATGGCAGATACTGTATTCAAACCCAGGCACCTGACTCACCAAATCCACTGCTACTACTAATGCCACGTGAGATTTTGTCCCCAGGCAGTTTCCACTCTAACTGAATAAAGGCAATCAGTGCAATGTAATACACTCTCCAATCCAAGGAACTCTTAGGTGATTTGGAGCACATAGGAGATGCCATCAGAAAAGCAATGGATTTGCTAGGCATTCTGCCTTTTTTCCCCCCAGTTGCTTCCTCAGTTAGACTAGAAAATTTCTTGACTAGTTATTGGTGGGTTTTCCCCTCACTTTCTCATAGAACTACTATGATTCATTTAGCTGGAGGTTTCAACTGAGTGGGAAAGTCAGCCTTTGGTCATGTTTACTCATTGGCTATGTATAGGAGTTACACTCGGTCATTCAAAGAAATCAAACGTTTGATTGTATTCAGAACAATACTGCTTCTGGTCTCTGAACTAGATAACACTTCTGCTATCTCTAGTTCCTCTGAAACAGTTCTGCAAACACTGCAGCAGCTATTCTCAGAATACTCTCTGCATGAACTTTGATTCTTTTAAGTATGGCTATGGAAAAACCAAAGAGAAAGTATAGAATTAGTATAGCAGCAGCAGGCTGGCCAGACTTAATTCAGATCCTACATGTACAACAACTTTTCTTAGAGCCACTTAAATAAACCATTAGGATTCCAAGAAGAAGGAATGATCAAATAAATAGGTGTCTTTCTCTCACCTGTCTGAGACAGAAGTAGACATTGCCCCCTTCTAGTGACCCATATTAAGTTCTTTACACACAAGTTTTCTTTGGATTAAGGTTTTTGATTTCCTGTTAAATGGCTTTGTTTGTACCTTGTCTTGGTTGTTTAGCTGATTAATGAATGCATCATACCTGATTGCCACTTGGCAGAGAGAGAGTTAGTTCTAATACGGAGAGATGGAGGGAAGGAGTCCAAAGCACAGCTGGAGACAAGCTAAGACATGCTGGAAAGCATTGATAACCAAGGGAAGAATATCTTTACAGTTGGGAAGAAAGGGAGTTGGGAAATAAAATTCCCTTTTGCCTTGAGCTAGTTCAGTTGTCTTATTTACAGATATTACTACCATTCATTCATTCTTTAGTTAGCCTTCACTCTTCTCCATACACAGTACAAGGCAATCACCAAAAGAAACACAAACAGGAAGGAAACTTGGTTCCTCCTTCAGGTTCACAATCTAGCAATGGACACATGTGTGCACAACTAGGGCTGCAGAAAGCCTGGTTTTACAAAGTAGATGTGCACACAGTGGCATAGAGCTGCGGAAATAATGTCCTTTTTATCTGGTTCTCCATAAAGTGAAATAGAAATTGGAGAGCGGGCATGACTGGGAGTCTCGGTGGAACTTCTCCAGCTCACTTCCTGCTTGGCGGAATTGCCTTCAGTGCTGTGGAATTGCCCACAGCCTGGGGAAACCTGCAAGCAGTCCCTTGGCCTCATGGGAATTTGTGTAACCTGTTTTGCTAAGTCTGACTAAGGCACGGTGTGCAGGTAGATAATGAGAATCTAGCAAGTAGAGCTAAGTTTTCTGTACTTTTTATGTTCCAGACACAATACTAGTCCATTTAATGATCTTGGCAACCCTATAAGTGCTTTTATTATTCCCATTTTACAGGTAAAGAAACTGATGATGAGGGAGATTAAATAATGTGCTCAAGGACATACAAGGTACATGGCTGGGATTTCCTTCAGCAGTCCAACTTTATGTCCTAAGCCTTAATCATTATGTTCCTGGATATCCAGTACTTCATAACACAGGTAAGTGGAACCTCCATTTGCAAGTAGCTCTAAGAACATACAAGCATACTATGCCAGGGATCCAGAGGGGTCTGGGTGTGCTAACTGTTAGAAAGTGAAGCATGTACCATCCTGGGATAGACATGATCCTTTGGTTTTGGGGGGATAGGAAAAGCCAAATATACAGACTTCAGCATCAGTAGTGGTTGGGAGCAGGTGTGTGGTTAGAAGTACTTGGAATAGTGTCTTCCTGGTGATCCAAAAACTGAGTTCTGCAGCCTACTGATGAACCCATTTTGAAGAAAGGCTGTGGTGATTTTCTTTGAGCCTAAAATTTCTTCCTCTCTGCTCAGAGAGATAGGCGTCTTTCATCATTTTAGTGCTCAAGTCCAATATTGGTATCAATTGAATAGGAAAACGGTAGTTATTTTTCATTCAATGGATGAGTTTAAAATAGGTATTTTTGTTTTGTCTGTGGGAAACTATAATGAAATTGAAGTAGCCTTCCAAGTGCAGGTTGCACCATGTAATTAGGTGGATAAACATGGCTGTAGAAGTTAGAACTGCATGAACCTTTAACAAAAAGCAGAGAAAAGAATATTATAGACATTTATTGGTGAGGATATAATTCTGACCGTGGCCAAAGGAACAATGTTTCCTTGACGATAGCTTTACCTCTAGCTTTAGTAAATATGTGACTTTGTTTACTGCCCTGAAAGAGTGTGTTTTCAGTTGAAGATAGTCATTATTCATTTTAGCTTTTGACATCAGAACTAGAAGGCACTGATGTAAAACCTCTTATTCATTTAAGTTTTCTTAAGGAGTGCCTTGATTTCATGTGGAAAAGAAGCACAATTTAGGGTACAACACAGAAGCCTGACTCTAGTGTTTTATATACAAGGTTTAGGTCTTTCTTTGAAATGAGGGAGAGTCTGAAAAAATGTGATTTCTTTCTATGCTGTATCTCCTCCAGCCATTTTTAGTGAATTGCGTTGTACAGTGTTTACTCAAGCCAGGTTTCTCCTGGGTATTTTCGCCCCTTTGAGCCCTCTGGTCATCCTGTCAATCATTTTATGTGTTTCAATGTGTTTTATGTAGTTGGCCTGTGCTTCACAGGTAATTATGAAAATAACAGTGCAATAACACCCTTGCACAAATATCTTTAAGCATTAGTGAGTAGGCCTGTGGGAGAGAAACTGAAAGGCAAGACCACTGGGCCAAATTATAAATGCATTTGAATGTGATGAACATTATGAAATTACATTGCAAAAAGGCTCTGTTTGCGCTCTTGCATCGAGTGCATGAAAGTGTCCATTTTCCTGCACTTTTGTCATCACCAGATATTATTTTTTAATTTTTGTACATCCAGTGGGTGAAAAATGTCATCTTAGTGTTGTTTTAATTATTTCTAGTTCCTCGGTAACCACAAAGTTGAATATCTTTTAATATTTATTGGTGATTTGCTCTCTTCTTTTTTTGAACTGTCTGTTCAAATCCTTTGTGCGTTTTCCTAGTGGTTTCAGTGCGTTATTCTTAGGCTTATAAGAGCTATTAATATTATGAGTATTGATATTTTTTGTAAATATTTTCCCCCACTCTTCCTTGTTTTTTGAAGATCTTTATGATGTCTTTCAAAGTATCTAATTTGAAAGATTTAGTAAAATCTACCAGTGTTTCTATATGTATTCTTTGAGTTTTGTGTGCTACTTAGAAAGACTTTCATATCTCTATATATAATATATATATCTCCTATAGTTTTTTCTAGTGCTTTATGTTCATAATTCAAGCCATAATTTATTAATAGTCTTATTAGCATCTTTTTCCTTCTAATGCTTTTTGAAGCTTCTTTTATACATTTAAGGCTTTCATTTGTGTATTTAATGAAACATATAGCTTATTTTTTTTTCAAATAGATATCTACTTTTTCCAACTGCCATTTAAGTAGCACATAATTTTACCTCTAAATTGAAGTATCACCTTTATCACATAATACATTGTTATATATGTTCATTTCCAGACTTTTATATTCTGTTCCAATTTATTTGTCTATTCCCGACAGTCACCCCAATGTTTTAATAACTGTCACTTTATATTTTGATTTGGTACATTGAGTTTCGTTTCTTTTGATACAGAATTTTTTGGCTATTCTTGGAAGGTACTCTTTTTGTTAACTTCGGGAACAGCTAGTAAATATCCTGTTGAAAAATCTCAGTGGAGTTTTGGTTGAAACCACATAGTATATGTAGACCCGCTAGAGAAAAGAGTCATTTTTCCAAGCAAGGGTGTCTCCTTGCACAGGATGTCTGCCAGCATGTTATCAAGAACTGGTGCCTCTAAAATATTTGCATTGCTCAACACTCCCAAAGTTAACAGTGAAGAAAAATATTTCTCTTCTCTCCCTTAATGAATGTTAAGTCTAAACCCTGCCTCATTTCATCTGCAAAATGAAACCAAGATCCTAGGATGTCTGCCTGGGTGAGTTCTGGACATATCATTTGAGAAGCTTTGCCATCTGGCTCTAAAGGTGATTCACAATGGGATTCCTGGAGGATGTCAGAATGTTGGAAAAATTATGAAAACCTGGGACTAGATTATTTAGATTAGATGCATCACATTTTCAATGAAGACCAATTTTATTGGATTGTATAGCTTTTATCTAAGGCTGTGCACACATGACTCCGAGAGTGCCACCCAATTCAGTTAATTCTCATTCAGGAAAATTATTAGTAAAATTCAACAAGACAACCTACAAATACATTATTTGACATTATATACACCAAAATTATTAGATAAATTAATAAACTTTTCACTTTTCCTTTTCTTCCTTCCAACAAAGCCTTATTTTCTTTTTGAAAGATTGGAGAAAATACATCCAATCTCCAAAGTGTAGTTTTTACTTATTATAGTGTTGTGAATTTTATAAATTGCAAGCAAATCTGAATGTTGAAACAGCTTGAGTAAATAAATTTTTGTATCTCCATGTAACATAGTTATTATACAGCATTTTGAAACAATGAGAGATGGTTTGTTGTATGTAATGGCACGAAAGGTTGAAGCTATATTATTGAACAGAGGTGAATCAATCTGTTGGAAGCATATAGGATATGATCCATTTTTATTTAAAATAATTTGTAATAATTTCTATTAAACACCACAGACATATTTAAAGAAATATGAAAAACAAGCGCTCATCTTGGAGTTGGGAAGTATAAAATTATAATTCTACCTTATACATATTTATATCATTTTAAAATTTTACAATGAGCATATATAAGTTCTATAATGAAAAACAATAAAAAGTTTCATTTTGGAAACCACAATTTTTAGATATTTATTAATGATCTTACTTCCTATAATAACCTTTTCTTCTAATCATAGATTATTGAGAGTTGACTGTGGTTCAGAAATCATGTTTTCTTCTGCTACAACACTATCTGTAGATCCAATTGAGAAGTGTTAGCATTATTACAATTTCTTGAAAGATTACTCAGTGCCAGCCACAGAACTGTGTGTATTACATCGCATCATTTAATCTTCAGAACATTCCTTTGGGCTAGATATTGTCCGCATTTTAAAGTTAATCAAAACTGAATTTGAGAGTATAAGTCATTTGCCGAAGTCCTTCAGCGAATTAATCAGCATAGTAGGGAATCAGACTTTAGCTTCTGATTCCAACTATGGCTTCCCCCAATATCCCACAAAACAATTTCCATATGGCAATTCATAAATATAAACTAAAGAGACTTTTCAGAATTCAAGGCCACAATCTTTCTGTATTTCTTTTGTAGATAACTTAGTAAGTTTGCCCAACAATCAGAATGGGTAAAGTGCGTAGTTAACACTGTGGAAAATAACTATTTGCTTAGGTCTGTAGCCTTCGGATCTGTTTTCTTGGTGAAAAAATCTAAAGCCAAGCATCATCATCTTTCTGTTAGTTTGCTAGGACTGTGGTAACAAAGTGCAACAAACTGGGTGTCTTAAAGAACAGAAATGTATTGTCTTACAGTTCTGAAGGATAGAAGGCCAAGATCAAGGACTTAGCAAAGTTGCTTCCTCCTGAGAACTGTGAGAGACATTCAGCTTCATGCCTCTCTCCTAGCTTTTGGTGTTCTGATGGCATTCTTTGGGGTTCCTTGGCTTGTGTAAGCATCACCCCAATCTCTACCTTCTTTGTCACATGCCTCTGTCCCTGTGTGCCTGTCTGTGTCCAAATTTCCCCTTTTTATAAGGACACCAGTTATATTGGATTAGGGCCCCACCCTGCTCCATTATTGCCTCATCTTAACTAATTACATCTGCAGTGACCCTATTTCAAAATGAAGTCACATTCCAAGATATGGGGGTTAGGACTTCAACATATAAATTTCAGGGGACACAATTATGCCAATGACAGAGAGTAACTTCCTTCTCCCTGGGCCCGAGGAACATGCTACAGGATCCTCTCTTCCCATTCATAAGCTAGATGTCCCTCTGCATCCCACTGTCTGTGGGTGAGAGCATCACAGTTCTGTGCGAAAGTCCTTCAGTATTCTCTGTTTTCCTTCACTGTTTAGACACTTCGAAGAAGACATTTGATTTGAGCTTCTTGTTTATACTGGCTTAGGCAACCTGATGCTAGCTTTGCATGGTTACTTGGGAGGTGCTGTACATTTTAGATTAGTTTGCCAGGCTTTGGGGGTAAAACTAACTTCATTTTTCAAAACCATCCCATTCATACTTCAGAAGAAATGCAGACCTCTGTATGCAAAGCATTATACTTACTGGGGCTTCATACATTTCTGAGGCAGGACCCTCATCTTAAAAACTTACAGTGTCAAACATATATATATATTTTTTTTTTTTTTCTGAGTTGCAATCTCCTAGAGTAACATAGAAAATAACTAGAAGCTTTGAATTGGAATTAGCACTAGTGAGTAATTTCTTGTACCTAAATAAAAAACCCATGACCTTTGGATCAGGTTTTGTGCTTAGATGTAGCTATGAGGATGTTAAAAAAAAACAAAAAACAAAAAACTCATGGTGGCAGACGCTGAGACACTGCTACTTTCCTGCATATTCCTTCTCTCTGCTTCCAATTAATGCAACCCACTTTTTTTTTTATAAATCTTTTTTTTTTTAAAGGAATTCCTTTATTTTTATTATTTATTTATTTATTTATTTATTTTTGGCTGTGTTCGGTCTTCGTTTCTGTGCAAGGGCTTTCTCTAGCTGCGGCAAGCGGGGGCCACTCTTCATCGCGGTGCGCGGGCCTCTCACTATCGCGGCCTCTCTTGTTGCGGAGCACAAGCTCCAGATGCGCAGGCTCAGTAGTTGTGGCTCACGGGCCCAGTTGCTCCTTGGCATGTGGGATCTTCCCAGACCAGGGCTCGAGCCCGTGTCCCCTGCATTAGCAGGCAGATTCTCAACCACTGCGCCACCAGGGAAGCCCTACCCACTTTTTAGTAGAGAAGCAACACTCTCTATTTTCCTCTAAGGAATTCCTTGTAGCCAAACCTGTCCTTGCCATGTGACCTGGTTTTGGCTAAAGAAATGTGAGCAGAAGTCTACTGGATAGAGCTTTTGGAGGCACTGTAGTTTTTGTTTTTGTTTTTGAGGAGTTGTCTTTGGTGTTTGGTGTTTGTTTGTTTGTTTGTTTTGTCTCAAACTGTAACACTATCATTCTTATGGTTGTAAGATGGTTGCTCTACCTTCATCTGAGCTGTAGTCAGAAAGATGAGGGAAACATAAAGGGCAACAGCTACATGCAGCTAAGAAAGCTGGAATGAGTTTTGGTATTTGAGGACTTTCATGAGCAGCTGCGACAGCCCTGAACTTCCCTCCTCTGGACCTTGTTAACATGAGAAAAATAAACTCTTACTGGTTAATATGCTATAACTGGATTTTTGATACATGCCGTTGAGTTCAATCCTGACTGATGCATCAACCGTCTCATGTTGGACAACATAGTGCCACCAACTTGAAAATGCTTCTGCTGTTTCCAGGAGGGGCTTCCATCAATGGGCTCTCACTGTAAGAGTGGCAGCTACTATGACTTCCAACTGATAGCAGTGGTGACAGCCTCCAGAAGTCTGGCCCTCAGCAGCACCTCTGGGAAGCAGTGGATCTTTGAATTCCTTGTCAAAGCTTTAGTGTCTCTCACATGTCTCCAGCAGGCTCCAGGCAGATGCTGGGTCCATGTTAAAAGGTCAGCTCAAGGTGTTTTTCCAAGAATCCTTGGAGAGCATGTACCTGTTGAGTTATCTCCTATATTAGTTGGACAGCACATAAGTCTTTCAAAGAAAAATTCTCTTAGGGAACTTTCTGAAAGCTCTCTGGAATTGGTCTGAGAAAATAAACTGAAATCCCACATGGTATCATAATTTTAGTGTTTATCTACTTAATTTTGCATTTTCCTGAACCCAGCACATCTCCTAATGCATGTAAGTGGGAATTCATAGTCTTTAGTTGTTTACCATTTTTCTGGAGCATCAGGAATTAAGTAATTAGTAAGCCTGACAAGAAACTCGTTTTCTACTTTATAGTTATCCTTTGAGACATAAGGACATGGTTGGCAGGGGATGGGGGAAGGAGGAATTGGGTCTGACTACTGATAGTCCTGAGGTAGCAGGATAACTTTTTGGAGTGGTGAGATTGTTCTGAAACTAGATAGTGGTGATGGTTGCACAGTTTTTTGAATCGACTAACAATCATTGAATTGTACACTTTAAAAGAGTGAATTATATGGTATATAAATTATATCACAACAAAGTTGTTATTTTAAAAACAAAGTCAAGAGTATCACCACAGAGCCACTGAATGAGAACTTTATAGTGTGACTTGGGTTCTTTATATGATTCTGATTCATATATGTCACACCATTCTACCCCCGAGGGATGGAACTCCACACACGTGCACATACACATGCACACACATATGCCTATCTAAAACACCAACTACTGTGCTAGGGTTCTTTTAAATGCCTTTGCTTTCTTGTCTGGTTTCAGCCTGTAGCCTCATGTCCCACAAATAGAATGTTGCAGAACATAGTCTAGGCATCATCGAATGCGACCATGAAATATTGCCCATGAAAGCTTTATTTCTACTTTTCCACCATTCAACTTCTTAATACACTGCTCATGAGAAGTTATTTTGCTTCCTGGAATTTGAGTTGAAATTTAAGAAAAAAAAAATTGAAATGCCCAAAGGGTAAAGTTTCTATTACTGTCATGAGCTTTCTAAATTATGGGACACTCAGAGAAAGTGTGATAACCTCGCGAAATTGGCTATTAGACTACGTTTTATTCATCTTTGAATTCCAAATACTTGCCTGATGTGAACTTGATGATCGATAACTCTTTTGAAATGGACTATTTCTATTTGTCATAAGGGAAAACTTCAGATACTCTCTTAACTAACCTCCCTCCATCCTTTCCGCCTCCCCAAATGAAGTGACTTGCACGGGGTCTCTTGCCTTTTTTAATCGGCAAGTTGTGGCTAGAACCAAGGTCTTGTGTCTCTGCAACTGGTACCATTCCTTCATCTTCATTCCAGTCATCAAAACACAGCATTGTTAAACAATATTTCATTTAATGGTGAAGAAGTGCTGCAGGATTATGGATATCCTTGGTGACAAACCAGATCTTAAGTTTGGAAGATCCTGGGAATAAACGTTCAAGAGTGGAATTATATTTCAGCAGTTTGTGGCTTAGAATTTAGTATTTTTATGTTGACTTCTTTATATTAACTGGATTTCCATGACTCTGTCCCCTTGGATTGCAGTTGTAATTATGTAGCAGTTAACATCTTCTCTGGGCCCAGCACATCCCATAATTAACTGTGTTCTCTCCACAGCGTATGACTCAACCCTATGTGGTTCTTCTATATCAAAGGCAGGGTGGCCAGATTTTTTTTAACCACAATAGTTGAGCATGTAGTGGCAGATGGCTGCACAACCCAAGTGCATTGGGTCCTTTTGAAGAGTAACCTCACCAAAAACAAGCAAACAAACAAACAAAACCAAACCCTGAGATTTATTTTTAAAAAAAGGAAAGAACCTTCTTGGGAATGTTTCCAAACACTGCATCATTTAAAAGGAAAAGCATCTCCCTCTCTCTCTCTTTTTCTTTTTTTTTTGGAAGAACTAAAATAGAAATAAATGAGTTAGAACTTTGAGGTCAGCCTTGATCAGGAAGGAGGGCACTTCCTGGTCTCTAATCAGAGGTCTACAGAGGCTTACTCCTTTGAGCTAGGGCACTGGCTGTAATGTAGTTTGTAGTGGGAAGAACATAGGGCTGGGGTCAGGAGACTCAGTTTCTTCTTTGTTCTGCTGCTAATTAGGTATCTGAAGCTTTCTGAGCTTTGGTGAATCCAACTACCTGAGATCATTTATGCAACACCACTATTGTAAATGCAAGATCTTATATTATTAGGCCAGTTGAAAAATAGAGCACCTCAAGCTCCCTCTGCACATACACATTAATCTACATCTCCTTGTGAAGAGCCCTAGGGAAGGAAAAGACTCAGTAGCTGCCCTGGTAAACTTATTACAGGCTTAGTGAAACTCACCATCGGGGAGTTCCTTATTATATTAGTAATAACATATCGGAATGTAGAATGTTTTATTCACCAGAATTCCATAGGGAAAAACAACTATATTTGTGGGGAAAAGCACTTAGAGTGGAAGGCTGGACTCCATGGGCATAAATATGAGCTTTCCTGCCCTGTACCACTTAAGGGAACAGATTTTCTTGCCACTCCTCAGAGGGAGGGTAGAGGAAGAGGGAAGAGGGTGATGAGGCTCGTACGATGATAGGGGTGCTGCATGATGTGCAAGGTGACACTGCCCGTAACCCTCAAATACTGCATTTTCTCAAAAGTGCATAAATGCTGGTGTATGTGTGTGAAGATGGGAAAAGGTATTTAGAGAAGTTGTGAAGGAACCCTATTTTACACTCACATTAATTCTGAATAATATCAAGCTTGGGTGTAGGAAGGAAGCAGAGAGAGATAAGAGCCAAACTTGGGGATTGGCCGGAATATTATGAGAGCTCTGAATTTCCGGTCTATGGAATTGGACTTCAGATCAAAGTCAACAGGTCTTTAAAAAGCATTTGTAACTTAAATATACCAGCTAACACCTATGATGTGTGCACTTTCCACATTCCAAATACTGTGCCAAATGCTGTAGTGCATTTCATACATGCATGCACGCAAAATGCAAAAATTAGTCCTTTAAATCTTTACATGAGCCCTGTGAAGTGGGTACTACTATCTCAATTTCATACTTGGAGAAACTAAGACTCAGAAAGTTTATATAAATTGTCCAAGGACATACTTAGATTCCAAATATGTGTGAATATTCATTCATTAATTATTCATTACCATAAATATGTATTGAGCACTTTCTCTGCTAGACATCAAAGGGTATACAAAGATGATTCTAAAGTGAATCTTGCCACCGTGTACTTATTTTTAATCATCTAATAGGAGCTACAGGATGAGGACGGGGCCATGTTATCGAGACAAATAAGGCATGGGCCATGTGCGAGGTTTAAATGCTGGCAATTTCAGAGGAATCAAAGGTCTAATTTCCCCCACCCCTTGGTGCAGTCTGAGTCCTTTTCTCTTGTGGTGCTGAAGAATAGCTAACTTATTTTCTAGATGTGACCCAAAGTCGTGTGTTCTCTTGTTCAGTTATAATCAGTCATGACAAGGATTCCACCTCTTCATTAGTTCCAATACTTTTATCAGTCTCAGTTGAAAATCCTTGAGGTCATGGGCTGTGGTCCCCTCAGAAAGCATGCTGCATTTCACCCTGTACGTTCCCCATCCAGCGTTTTTCCTCTCTTCCAGCTCCCACCCTCGGTTCTTGTTTTTCTCTCATCTTCCTCCTTATCTCTTGGGCAGCATCTCTCCTTCCTCGGGCTACCACCTCTATGCATTCCCTTTCCAATCCTGCCCTGAAGAGATCTTAAGGACCTATTTTCCCAGCAAAGTAGATCTCTTTAAGGTAGAGTTTCCTTGTTTGAGATTTCTTATTTTATTGCTAATAAGACAAACTTTTCTTCATGTAGTTTTTTTTTTTTTTTTTTTTGGCTGCACCATGCGGCATGTGGGATCTTAGTTCTCCGACCAGGGATCGAACCTGTGCCCCTTGCATTGGAAGCGAGGAGTATTAACCACTGGACCACGAGGGACGTCCGTAGAATTTTTTTTCATGAACTTCTAGACCCACCTGAGCCTTCTACTCCTCAATTGTCCCCTACCTTCTGAGGCTTCTCTGAGATTTCCTTTCCTCAACCCCCTTCCTTGATTTCAGCCATCTTGATATTCTACCGCTTATTAGCTCATGATCTCGCCTAAATATTGGATAGGGGCAGTATGGATAGTACGGTAAACACAAACCAGCCAAATATTTCATGAGCAACTTTCATAAAAATTTGGAGGGAAAAGCTAGAGGTGGCCTGCAGATTGCTTTTTATTTAGTTTTCCCTATATCATCAATTCTAAAGTAAAGTTCACTTTCCAGAAAAAAAGGGCCCTTTCTTAATATATCGGTGTGATATTATAAAAACAATTTTCTGTGTTGGAGCTAGTACTGGCCCTGAAGTCAGAGAGACTGTATAAATCTCAGCTCTACCACTTCATAGTTCTCTAACTGGACAAAATTACATTCAACCACTCTGGGTCTCAGTTTCCTCATCTGTAAATTGGGATGATAAAACTGTATATACTTCGTAAAGTTATTGTAATGGTCAAATAAGATAAATATGTATTTAGAACACAGTAGGTGCTCAATAAATGGAGGCAGTTGGTTAGACTGGGAATCTAAAACCTGTTTACTAAGGAAAGCAACTTTTGCAAAAATATAAAAATTCTCAAATTCCCACATTCTCAATGACTTTTACACACTGATATTAAAAGATAATGAATGGGTTGGCTACCCTTTGGTTTAATCCAGCTACAATTCTGTAGATATATAATAGGAGTGTTTATAATTGAGTTACAAACTTAGAGAAGCTAGGGTTGGCATTCATAGCTGAAAAAAATATCCCACCCCTGAGTCTAGATTTCATATCTCTGCAATTCATTTCCTGAGAAGCCTTCCAACTATGTGATTTTCCATAGCTGTAGGCTTTGTTATTATTATTTAAGGACTCTGTTGGGCAGTTCTGGCAGCTGCTGGCACAAGTGACTGTACGTGGTGAGGGGTGGGCTCAGTATGTAGGGCGGGGCTTTCCGATTCCAGGGGAGAAGATTCTTCGTAACAACAAGGTAGATATGTATCTTATCTGGGATATAAGATCTATGTGAGAAAGTAAGTAGGGGTCCACAAAGAGAGTGTGCTCACAAGCTGAAGAGTAATGATTGAATTTAATAAAAACTTCCATGTACAGTAAAGCTCCATGTTCATGTTTGTCTTTTACATAAGAGACTACAAGGTAAAAACCTTTTGAACCAATTTTTCTAACTTTTATTGGCTTGAGATACCGGGTATCTTACAAGAAAAGAGTAAGGTAAAGTGATCAAGGAATAACAAATAACTGCCATCATTTATTAAGAAATTATTATGTTCCTCCTATTTATATAAAGTAGATATTCTTAGTTTCCAGTTTATGGATGAGGGTTGTGAGATTTAGTGATAGTAAATGATTTGCCTAAGGTTCAAGAACTAAGAAGTTATTTCCAAGAATCCATCCGTTCAACAGTTTCCTTCCATCCAGAAATATACACCAAGAATTGTTTAGTGATATAATTTGCCTTTATTTTGTCCTAATACTTTCAAAAGACATTTTACCAGAGACATATTTAGGAATGCTTAATATGGAAGAATCCAGTTTGAAAGGTGTGAAGATTTCTTAACTTTTTCTATACAACAGAGTAGCTGGTCAAGATAGCTTCTAAAATCCACTTCTATGGAAAAAAAAATTTCTTTTGATTCTACAAAGCCCAATACCTCTTAAAAGCACAAGAAAGTTAATAATGAAAGATACATATTCAGTCCCAGAATACTGGAAGTCTTCAACAGATTCAAGAGGAGATAATGCCATACAAAATGCAATCTGATTCTTTCTAGAATTTAGCTCCCTTGAGGGTGTGAAATCTTGTCTTTCTCTACTTCAAAGCACTAATCACAGTTTTTGTGCAATTAAATTTTATTGAATGACTAGGACTTATACATATCAGACATCTCCAAAAGTCTTCTTTCGATGTCTCTTTATGATTAAAGCACTTTATCACAATATAAACAAACAAACATGAAACAGAACAAGGGTAAACACTTCTCCAAACATACAACATAGGCCAGGACATTAAGGAAAGTGAGATTATGATTATTTGAAATTTTACTGTATTAAAAGATGGGACCTCCCATTATTGACTGATGACCACTTAGTGAGATTTTCTATAGGTCGACTCCTTTCCCATGATGGTTATTTCCATTTTATTGGCAAAGAAGTGGAGACTGATATGTAATAGAGTGCCTAAAAACATACTGCAGGTTGATTAGATAGGCAAGATTTAAATCCTTCTACTTAACCAACTAGGTTGACTCTAAACTCTATTCCTTCTGCTGCATTGTACTCTCTCCTAGAACTGAAAATCAGTCCTGAAGTTCAGGATAACTTCCTTATACAGAGATTGCTCAGAGGTAAAGAATAATCCTCTAGAGGTATCTGGGCCAGCAGAATCAGCCCACACAGGAGCTTTTTAGAAATCCAGACTCTTGGAACCCACTCCCTCCCTAGTACGTCAGAATCTACTTTTTACATCATCTCATGGTGATTTGTATGTAGACTAGTGTTTAGAAGCACTGCCCTAGAAGCGCGCAACACACATACAGACGCACACAGCATCTCACAAGGTGTTTCTTTAGAGGATAAAACAAGATTGTGCCTTTTCAAATAAACCTCTTTCCATTCTTGGTAGTGAAAAATATCTGGACTGTTTTGATTTTCATCAGGAATATGGGAGAAGATCAAAAATTTGTGCTTTGGATTCATCCACTAATTTAGTCTGCCAGATTGCTTTTACGTTATCAGTGCTGAGGAAATTCAGCCTCGCCGGGACAGTTTCTCACTGGAGGCACCGACGTTCACAATCTTTCCTGTAGAAGGCGAAGCAAATGGGCCTGGACATAGATATTATGCATTCTGATAGCAAAGCAACAATCTTGCATGAGCTGCCTTGGAGCAAAGTGGGAAGAGTTCTGTGTTAATTTTTTAATGTCTTTTTAATTAAAAGTGTCAAGCCGTAGTCCCTGAGTTTCACTGAGAGAACTGGATTCTTCTCTGTTATCATCCTTGAAATGAAAGCCAATTGAACGAGCCATTTATTTTTTTTTTTTTTTACTCTTTTTTTTCCCTGGTTTCCTTGTTTCTAGTTTTTCTATTTTTGGTGCATTTCAAGGTGAAATCCAGTCATCATTATTTGTTAACTTTGTTAACTTTGCATTTAAAGTCATCTTGGAACACAAAACAGATACCCACCTGTATCAGTCAACTGTGGCCACAGTAATACAACATAATGGTACAAAACATCCCTAGCATTCAACAGCAAGCATTCGTTTCTCACATCATGTCTGCAGAGGTGGGGGCTTGGCTCAGCTAGAAAGAGCTTGATAAGGGCAGCTACCTCCTGTGGCTCTGGTCCACGGGTCTCTCATCTTCCTCCTGGGACCGGCAGGCTGGGCATGCTCTTCTCACAGAGATGCAGAGGTCAAGGGAGCAAGCAGAACCATACAAGAATTTTTATTGCCTCATATCAGAACTGAACACTACTATCACCACTGCTTTGTTCTATTGACCAAAGCAAGCCACATGGCCAAGCATGAAGTCAGAGGGCAAGGAGATTTATTCTACTTCATTTATGGGAAGAATTACAGAATCACATGGTAAAAGGTATGGATGGAGGAAGAGGTCTAGAACAGGAGCCATTGCTCCAGTCTATACCATCTACCACACTTCCTGTCTTGTTTTTCTGAGATTTCTGAAATTCAGAGATTCCCAGCCTCACATTTCTGATAGCAATAGGCATTCTGGTATATGTAACATGATAGATATTACATGATTTCTTTCCCGTATGCTGTAAAGGGATCTACTTAATGCTGTGAACTCGATTTATTCCCAGTCCTCTTTTATGCTCATAGTTAATGTGACATTATAGAAAACCATGTCATACTACTTACAAAATCATTTCAGTTACCTGATTTATGGACTTTTTTCCTTGCCTGATAATATAGCCTTTCTGAGATGATCAGACCACATTGGGGAGAATTGCTGAGTGTAAATAGTGGTGAATAATTCAAATGCCAGTCATGAATCTATTGAGAAATAAGCTCGAGATAGAATATTCAAGGAATTCTTCTATGTATTAACAATATTAAAATCCTACTTTTCAACAACTCTTTAGATTATAAAAAATCTTCTTTAATATTCTGCTTAAAGTACCATATGAAGAAAATGTTTTCCATAATTTGGGGAAAAGACTGGCTTTAAAGTAAAGCAGAATGATTGTCTTAGGTGCTATGATTTGAGGTCTCAATATCTCCCTCGTTGTCCCCAGTGTCTAAAATTTCACCCTTAGAAAGTTACTCTTTGGGCTAAGATTTTATTGAGTTTAAAGATATTTACCACCTATAAGTGACCAGCACCAGTGGATGAGATGGTTTCTTGGTGAAGACCATGGGATCCCCAGAACCTTCGAACATGTAGTTATAGTGGATTATAGATCCAAGGATACTTACTGTTCTCATGTACCCAGTACCCTAAGCTAGTATTAAGGGGTTAAGTCCTTTATACTGTAATTCAGGATAATGGAGTAGGAGCAAAAATTATAATGCAAGCTCTGTAGGGTAGGAGAGTATTATTTCTAAATTCAGGAACCATAGTTACCTTTGAAGAAAGCTTATATAAATTACATGAAAAACACTCCGATGAAATTTTACAAATATGGATCTCTTAAAACCCATTCATGAATTAAGAACCCATGGAATAAAGATGAGGATTTTTAGAGGCCCCTATGCCTCCTAGGTATTTCTCTATGAGCACACAAAGCTACTCTCATTGCTGATGCCCTGTAAGGAAATAATTTATAGAGATATGACTCATTGCATTTATGAATTCCAAGGGGAAAAAAGTGACCTGATTTGGGGTCAAACCAGATGGGCAGGGAACTGATGTTTCAGTTATGCTGCTGAATATATTAAAACAAGTCAGGCTTCAGCTTATAATTATAATACTTATTCATAAATGGTATTGATTGGCACTTTGTCTTAGGAACACTTGTCTGCCTGAGTTATATTTCGAAGTTCTCCTAGTCGTGACACTTTGAATAGGTGGTTGAACATCATGCCTGCTTGATTTAGTTAATGGGCAGTGATGGACCTGCTCATTGGAAGATGTGTCAAGACAAAGTGGATATATGTCTGCAGTTACTACCAGTAAGGTGAGCCCTTCAGGGACTTCTGGATGCATGCACCAGTTAATAGAAGAAAACAAAACATGACCTAGCAAGCAGTGTGGTAAAGTGAAAACGCTGTGGCTTCGGGGTCAGAAAGATCTGGGTTTGAATTCAGCTTCACCAGTTGTTAACTGTATGATCTTAGGCTGGTGATTTAATTACACTGAGCCTCAGATACTTCATCTGTAGAATGAGGCTGAGAATACCTGTTTCACAGTTCTGTTGTGATAGTGCATGTAAAGCACTTAGCTTCAGGCTTGGTACGAAGAAGATGCTCGATCTTTGTTCTCGCCCTCTTTAAACACAGGACACATTCTAGATAAGTACTGTCCAATAACGGATTAGTTTCTTTGACTGAAAGATCATCAAGAGGGTCTATATTGGACAGCCTCTGTACAGGGAGCATCTGGTGGGGAATACTGAGAATGTGAGATGCCAGGAAGAGGAAGCAGCAGGATTAAAGGAACTTGGGATCAGCCCAAGGGGACCACCCTAGTGATTTTTTTCTTCAGAGCCAGTCCTGAGTTTTCCCCCTATCTCTTCAAGATCTGCCTATTCCCAACCTTTAACTATCCCAACTGGTTGCTTCACACTGGTCCAGAAGGAATGATGTTGAAACATGACTGATTTTCTCCCCACATTTTTCACTTTATCTGCAGAGGAGAGCTGTGTAACCCTCTCTCTGGAGGAGTTTTAGAGAATTGGGAATATAATTGTAGCAAGGAATTTTATATTTTCCCAGGCTAGGATTTCTCAGCATCGGCAGTATTGACAGTATGGACTGGGTAATCCTTTGAGGTTGTCCTGTGCATCCTATGCGAGCATGTTTAGCCGCGTCGCTGTTCTCTACCCACTAGATGCCAGTAGTGCCCCCTGCTCCTGATTTGTGACAACCAAAACTGTCTCCAGACACTGCCAAATGTCCCTTGGGGAGAAAAATTGCCCCCAGTTGAGAACCACTGTTATAGCCCAATATTTTATTTAATAAATGGCTATTCCTCTCATGGTTTTTCACTTTTAAATTAACCTGTGGCTCTATATATATATGTATATATATATATATTTTTTATCTTTATTTATGTTGCATAGATGTTTAACTAGAAACATGAGCGTGAGTAAATCCCACTTAAATTGTGGTCAACTGGACTTTTAGTAAAGCCAGACTTTGAGCTAGAAAATGTAGGAGAATCCAGTATTTTCTTTTCATGTTGGATTATAGAGTTAAAACTTGAATCATTAAGGGCATTTTTGATGCTCTATTTGCTAGAAATTTAAGAGGTTGGACAATGACTTTTAGATTCTCCTGCCCCTTTTAATTTGACCTCAGACAAGCTAACTTTTGGACTCTGGGAATGAGGACAGTCTCTGCAGAGGGATTACTGTCCTCTGAAAGGTACCTCCATGCTACTCCATGGAGACTGAGGATAATTTTGTTTCCTGAATCATGCCTGCAGGAGCATTTCAGACAGGCGTGAAATGAGACAATGCATGTAGAGGATCTTGCACTATATCTAGCATGGTACTTGCTAATGAATATTGACTCTTTTATCATTATCATTATTTTTATCACCATCACTGCCCTGGTTAAACTTTAGTCCGCTTACAGTTAAACTGTAAGTGTTTGTTCACTTGTTTGTTTTAGCTTTTTTGTGTCTTGTCTCTTTGAACGATAAATTCACACCTTACATTAGATTACAATGGTGAATTTATTTTGAGTAATTTAATTAGTAATGCAAATGTAGAAGCTTTATGTGGTTCGATCCAGTTCACAAAAATTACAGGAGTACACTGAATAAACACTTGGAAATTAAATAGTCAAGACCCAGAAGGTATTTCTTATGTCTTGTCAATGGCCTCCAAGGACAAGCAGGCAGTTTTAGCAGGAGCAAAGAGAGAAAAAAAAAAAAAGTCATCATTGCTAATTGCTAGAATAATCCCAGGTGTCTCTGTGAGCATCAGGGCAAAAATAGTTTCTTTTAAAGCAGCCCCGAGGGAAGCTCATGGGCTACGGTAGCTGGAATCTCCTCCAAACCTGTGTTTTCCTTCTTTAAAAGGGCTCTATCTTCTTTAAATTCCTGGATTACACAGTTCCATGCTGAGGCATTGTGCTGGAAAATTACGGCACTGGATCAGTGGTAGTAGAACCAGGTACTAAGAGATTGTTATAATTGGTACTTAAATGGGGTACGGGCTATGAGGCCCCAGGCATTATTGCCGACTGAAGGGACCTGTGAGGAAATCTGGATGCTCAAGTCCTTTCCTCTGGACTTGAACAGAGAGGAAGGAAGTTGTGGCTGGGGAGAAGGCGAGGGGGCGGGGGGGGGGGGGGAACACAAAACTTGTTACATGTACTTCATCAGGACACAAAGAGGATTTACCTGAAGCTATACCTGTTAGTGGATTAGCAGTTTAGCCCGGGCAGTGTGCGTGACAAAAATAATGATAATGATAAATAGTCACTATTCCTTAGCAAGTACCGTTCTAGACATAGTGCCAGGGGCTCTATGTACATTCTGTGATTTCAACCTCACAAAAGTCCTGTGAGGACTATTACTAACTGTCATTGTGCAGATGAAGAAACAGCAAGATGGGAGCCCGAAGAAGCTTGTTCAAGTGGTAGAATTGAGTTTCAAATTCAAGAGTAAGTCCAGTGCTTTTAACCACTTCTCTATTGCGTGTCTCAAGATGTAGAGCATCGTGCAGATTGATCTAGAATCAGGTGGGGGGAGGGGTGGTTCAAAGAGCCAGAACAAGCCAGGATCAATATCGGCAAAACAGGTGTCATGGTAACGCGCACCAGAGGCCTTGTGGCGAGTTGTTTCTGAGGAAACCTGAGGCTGCTCTGTGAAATAACGTGGGGACTCTGTATTTTCAAGAGTGGAAGAATGGATGAAAGCATGTCCTGTTTTCCCCAGAAACACGTCTAGTGGCCTGATATTGTAAAATTTAGCCAGTCTGGTTTGTGTAGGATAATATTTAGGTTCAAACCCACTTTTTACTGAAATGCTCCATGACTAAGTTTCCTCCATACATAAACACCTCTATTTTCCCTCATGTCTTCTCTCTGGAGCTGTGAGAATGGTTAGTGGGATCATATTTGTGAGAAATTCTTCGATTCACTTTGGGGAAATTATGCAAATACGTAATGTGATAATCTGATTTGTACTACCTAGAGAGAGTTAACTGAAGAGGAAAATTAAATGATTAGGGGCCTAAGTAGATGCTTTATGAGTAAGGGCTACAAAAGTTCTAACAAAACAAAAATCCCTATAAAGGTTGATATGGGAGAAAAATGATGTAGGTTGGGACAAAGGCTTCTAGGTAAGATTAACAGGCTGAAATTGGAAAGAAAATAATTTTGTCCCTTCTGACAAGTGTCAAGACATTCAGATTAATGGTATATTGAGTACTTTTATAGAGAACCTTATACCCTCCAATCCTGGAGGGCCTGAAAACAAAATATGGCAACATACAACATATTTGGAGGTAAGGAGGGTGGAAGTGGTGGGATATAATGATTAATGCTTTGGGGACGTGGTGACACGAGGTCATTGACTACTAAGGTTAATGGCAAATACAGTTTCTGTGACAGTGGTGCTCAGATTTAGAATATACTAAAACATACATTAAGAATTAGAATGCCTCTTTCAGACCATCTATGATTTATAGACTCACATGTTAGCAATATATAATCTTAGACAGGGTAGAGTATTTCTGTAATGCAAACTCTCATGAGTGTTGGGTAATTCTGTACCAGTGTTCAGAGAAAGCCTAAACTATGTAACTCTCTTCAGGGAAATAGTAAAGCAATACTAGACAGGAACTTGTGAGCTGGGTTGTGTTACAGCAAGTGGACAAGGTGCCCTATGTCCTGACTAGTATTCCTGCCGTACACGTGATTTGATGCTAAAATTTACAGGGAATTATGAGTTTAGGAAAAAGGTGAGCATTGGATATGGAAGCAGTAGGTTGTCATTGTAGCAAGGTGAAAGAATGCTCATGAAATAAATTAAAACAAGTATCAACTCTTTTGGGATCAAGATCTGAGATGATTCATTTCATTGCAACAACTATCTATTGAGAAGCTACCCTATGCACAGTACTATCCTAGGAACAGAGAAGGGAGCAAAATGAATACTGGTACTCATGGTCTGGTAAAAAAGATACAAATTGACATTAAAAATGATCCCTGAATAAAAGGCAGAGTAGAGCAGTGGTATAAATGGGAGGTATAAATGAGAGGAGGGGATAAGAAGGAATTCATATGAAATGAGATAATTTATGATTATTCTTCAAATCCCTCAGGAGGTGAGGATTAGCAAGCAAAAAGGGATTTACAATGAAAATTTTTCCCAAATTAATTTGCAAGGTAAGTAAAGCTGCCTTGTTTTAGCAATTACCATGAAAAAAATACTCTTTTTCAAACTTATTTTTGGTTGTATTTCAGCCAGGATATAAGACGTGAAAGCACAAGTTTATATGGATACATGCAATATTTTTCATACTAGAATAGTGACTGGTTTTAAGAATGTTATTGTATAAACCATACACATATATGTGTAGACTTTGGAGTCAAAAAGACCTAAGTTTGAGCCTCAAATCTGCTGCTTTCTAGCTGTGTAACTTGGGACATTTAATATTTCTAAATATCACTTTTCTTATCTCTGAAATGGAAGCAGCCATGAAGAGTGTGTGTGTGTGTGTGTGAACTACTCAGGCACAGTGCTGGAATAAAGCACTGTATAAAAGGAATAAGTAAGATTTGGTAAGATTGGTAAGATTTGATGTGATGCCACCAAGACTAGAGTGTCAGCAGTCCTGTGCTGGTAAAGGTTTAACAATTAGCTCTTTGGGGGAAAAAAACCCATGATGTGTAATGTTTTCCAGTTCCCATGGTGTAAATATTCCTACCATGGTCCATTTCAAACTAACAACATGATGTCACTGAATGCAGAGTTAGAAATTTATGTGCATAATTGACTCTTATTCACTGGTGCAAACCAGGTTCAGCAAACAACTGGATGTCAGAGTAATGGAATTTAAAACTAAATAAGCTTGATGGTAAAATAAACTGTCGACAATTGAGACTGTCGTGTCTGGATCATTGTACCAGGATATACCCTGAAGGAACTATCAACTCTCCTAGGAAGAGAGTTATTATTAATTCAGTAAGAGAAAATAAGTTAGACCAGGTACCATGGAAAGAAAAAACTTACTTCTCTCTGGGGCTGGTGAGTAGATAGGCTTGGCTCTAAATGGGGAAGCTGAATGGAGCCTTCCAGAAGGTGTGGGTAAGCTCATCTTTGCTATTGGAAGCAGGCTGGCACTCGGCAGGAAATTGTGCCAGTTTATCTTATGTCTCTAAGACTGGGTTGTGCCCATGGGCTTTTAAGAGTAGAGATTTCCTCGAATCATCTTTAAGGTATGCTGTTATAGTTGTTTTCTGCTCTACAACATGGTAATCTAAAGTAATTGTTGTGTTACAGTTGTGAAATGAGTTCGAAAGACTAGGGTCCCCTTTCCATAGCAGGAGTAGTTTTGGCTCCTGGAAACTTGCAAACCAAATATAACACTCAATTACTGACTCCATCTTATTCCATGTTCAAGATATAAGGGTCTTCCCTTCTTGAATATCATCGTCTCTTAAGCTAGGTCCATGGCTTTTATATGCTTCTCAAAGGGGCACATAGCACCAAAAGATTAAGAACCACTTATGTGTATACTACATATCTTGTGCTTTTTTACTGTATTAATTTTTTAAAATAACTATTGTATTGTACTTCTTTTCGCTATGAGCCATCTCAAATTCTCTTTGGCAAGAGGGTTATAAATCATGCATGAAAGTGGACAAATAGTGCTGAATGATGATTATTTAATTGACTTAAAATTGCATGCTAGTTCCTCAAAAATTAAACAAGAATAATTAGGTGACCCAGAAATTCCACTCCTACATATATACCCAAGAGAATTGAAAGCATATGTTCAATCAAAAACCTGCACAAAAATGTTCATGGCAGCATTATTCATGCTAGCTCAAAAGTGAAAATAACATAAATGTCCATCAGGGGCTGAGTGGATAAACAAAATGTGGTATATACGTACAATAAAATATTATTCAGCCTTAAAAAGAAACCGAGTACTGATACATGCTAAAATATGGATGAACCTAGAAAACATTATGCTAAGTAAGTCAGACACAGAAGACCACTTAGTGTTTGCTTCCATTTATACAAAATGTCCAGAAGTAGGCAAATTCATAGACAAAATGTAGATTAGTGGTTGCTAGGGGCTGGAGAGAGGAGGGATATTATCCTGTTACTAGGTATGGGATTTCTTTGGAGAGTGATGGAAATGTTCTAGAATTAGAAGAGGTGACACTTGCACAATAAAAACTATTTATTTATTTATTTTGGCTGCGTTGGGTCTTCATTGCTGTGCGTGGGCTTTCTCTAGTCGTGACAAGCGGGGGCTACCTTTCATTGCAGTGCATGGGCTTCTTGTTGAGGTGGCTTCTTTTGTTGCGGAGCATGGACTCTAGGCACATGGGCTTCAGTAGTTGTGGCTCGTGGGCTCAGTAGTTGTGGCACACAGGCTTAGTTGCTCCACGGCATGTGAGATCTTCCCGGACGAGGGCTCAAACCCATGTCCCCTGCATCGGCAGGCGGATTCCTAACCACTGCACCACCAGGGAAGTCCCTCAAGTGTACATTTTTAAATGGTAAATTTTTGTTATGTGAATTATATCTCAATAAAAATGAATGTGCTAACTCAAGAAAGCAAAATAAAACAAAGCTAAAAACCCACATCTATGGTGGTATTCCAAAGAAGCAGAGTATCTCTCAATTTCTCCCTGGAAGGGGCATGACTGCATACTTTCACAGCTGCTGCTTGAGAGTCTGGCTTCCAATCAGCCTGCATCTAAGACTGAATGTGATCCTCCCCTTTGGGATACTGAAGGGTCTTGTCACACTCTCTCAACTACTGGGAATCACTAAAAACAATGAAGACAGCTTGGACAATCACAAAGTTTTGAGAGGCAGCCAGGAGCCC
This sequence comes from Balaenoptera acutorostrata, assembly GCF_949987535.1. Classification (NCBI taxonomy): domain Eukaryota; kingdom Metazoa; phylum Chordata; class Mammalia; order Artiodactyla; family Balaenopteridae; genus Balaenoptera; species Balaenoptera acutorostrata. Next base: position 20,142,747 of record NC_080080.1, on the reverse strand, counting down.
AGCTGAGCTGATTGAAGTGTTTCATCTCCTACATGAGACCAGTCAGTCAAGACTGGGCGAGATGGCTGTTTTATCTAATACACAGAAACAAACACATTCAGTCCTGAGTTTCTTTCACCTTAATCCCCCAGGAATTTAACCAGCCTATTAAGACCACAAGAGTTAGAAACAGAAATCTTTTAATGCTGTCAGTATCATCTGGGGATGTATCCTTGGTACTGACTTATGCAGACCTGAGCAATGGACACCAATAAATTAAAAGTATTCCATCGTGCTTCCATTGGGATGCAGCCTTAAACCAACCCAACCACACTCCTGTAGGAACCATGTCTGTTTCGTTCAGTGATATTGCTCTCTCGTGCATTTCCGTGCTGGCCACATAAGGATGATCAAAATATTGGTCAAATGAATGTGTGAACCAAATAAAGGAGGAGAAAGTGGCTCTATAATTCATGATTCATCGCAGCTTTTAAAACTTACGGTGTCAACTTAATCATCACCTTAGTCTCTAATCAAGGCTTTTTAAAATTTATTTTTAGTTTTTACTTTTCTTCAGTAATGTGATAAAGGGAAAATAGGAAAAACAAGGTAGGACTGAAGGAAATAAGTATGGATTTCTCTCCCTTCTAACACAGAATAGTATTCCTCTTGCATTCCTAACAGATTAAAGTCTTCTTTGAGGAAATGAGGAAAGCCAAGATCATTTAACTTTAATTTGGTCAGTGGGGACTTTGGCAAATGAAGACGTACACATTTGGTCCCTTAGCCAATTGTTGAGCAGCTGGTGACATACCTGTTTATTCATTCTTCTTTCAAACAGGCGTTTGATTTTTTTTTTTTAATATTTATTTATTTATTTATTTATGGCTGTGTTGGGTCTTCGTTTCTGTGCGAGGGCTTTCTCTAGTTGCGGCAAGAGGGGGGCCACTCTTCATCGCGGTGCGCGGGCCTCTCACTATCGTGGCCTCTCTTGTTGCGGAGCACAGGCTCCAGATGCGCAGGCTCAGTAATTGTGGCTCACGGGCCCAGCTGCTCCGTGGCATGTGGGATCTTCCCAGACCAGGGCTTGAACCCGTGTCCCCTGCATTGGCAGGCGGATTCTCAACCACTGCACCACCAGGGAAGCCCTGATATTTTTTTTAGAGGAAATCTCAATAAGAGACGCAGATAAGATAACAAAAAATGTTTATCTTGCTGATTGAAGTATGGTCTTTAAACATTGAAACTGAAGTTTTTCTATATCTGGAATGTTCTTTTTGAAAGCTCTATTTTAAACTTAAAACTTCCACAAGGAAAAATATTGTCAATTTTTATCACGTCTGTCTTCTTAATTCACTTAACTGTATGAAATCTGTATTTTTCACTACTAATCTGAGTGTTTATTTTTAAGATCTAATTTCAATTTTTTTAAATAATACATTTATAATTCTACTTCTTGACTTATCAACTTTAGGTACTATCTATTGATTCCCTAGTGTGAAAGATGAGAATGTAAATTCATGTAGTACTTGGATTTAAATTGTAGCTAAGTACAGCATTTTAAAAACATAGCTGAAAAGGAAACTATAAACAAGATGAAAAGACAGCCCTCAGAATGGGAGAAAATATTTGCAAATGAAGCAACTGACAAAGGATTAATCTCCAAAATATACAAGCAGCTCATGCAACTCAATATCAAAAAAACAAACAACCCAATCCAAAAATGGGCAGAAGACCTAAATAGACATTTCTCCAAAGAAGATATACAGATTGCCAACAAACACATGAAAGGATGCTCAACATCACTAATCATTAGAGAAATGCAAATCAAAACTACAATGAGGTATATCACCTCACACCAGTCAGAATGGCCATCATCAAAAAATCTACAAACAATAAATGCTGAAGAGGGTGTGGAGAAAAGGGAACCCTCTTGCACTGTTGGTGGGAATGTAAATTGATACAGCCACTATGGAGAACAGTGTGGAGGTTCCTTAAAAAACTAAAAATAGAACTACCATACGACCCAGCAATCCCACTACTGGGCATATACCCTGAGAAAACCGTAATTCAAAAAGAGTCATGTACCACAATGTTCATTGCAGCTCTATTTACAATAGCCAGGACATAGAAGCAACCTAAGTGTCCTTCAACGGATGAATGGATAAAGAAGATGTGGCACATATATACAATGGAATATTACTCAGCCATGAAAAGAAACGAAATTGAGTTATTTGTAGTGAGGTGGCTGGACCTAGAGTCTGTCATACAGACTGAAGTAAATCAGAAGGAGAAAAACAAATATCATATGCTAACACATATATATGGAGTCTAAAAAAAAAATGGTTCTGAAGAACCTATGGGCAGGACAGGAATAAAGACGCAGATGTAGAGAATGGACTTGAGGACACAGGGAGGGGGAGGGGTAACCTGGGACGAAGTGAGAGAGTGGCATGGACATATAAACATTACTAAATGTAAAATAGATAGCTAGTGGGAAGCAGCTGCATGGCACAGGGAGGTCAGCTTGGTGTTTTGTGTCCACATAGAGGGGTGGGATAGGGAGGGTGGGAGGAAGATGCAAGAGGGAGGAGAAATGGGGATAAATGTATATGTATAGCTGATTCACTTTGTTATAGAGCAGAAACTAACACACCATTGTAAAGCAATTATACTCCAATAAAGATGTTAAAAAAAAAATAAAAACATAGCTGAATAGAAAATCTTTCTTTTAGCTTTATTGCTATTTTTCTGGTTATTGAAGTCACACACACTCTAGTAAACGTTTTGGTTTCCTGCCCAAATCTCTTTTATTGCATCATTGCACCTATCCTCCAGCTGCTGTGGGTGCTGGCTGCTAATGACTGATGCCCTGATCAGCAGGTTATCCCCACACCAAACACTCTGGCGGGTCTTCCATGCAATGACTGACATTGCCTCAGACCAAGGGACCAACTGTATGGGAAAGTAGGTGTGACTATGGATACATAACCATGGGATCACTGGTCCTACCACATAACTCAGGATCCAGCTGCTGCTAGCCTGATTGAGTGGTGTTTAGACAACTGAAGCAGCAGCTGGGCTGCCAGCATGACGATAACACCATCCTTCCAGTAAATATATTAAAATAATGGATATTACAAGGTTTTGATAGGTAATAAACATGGGAGCAGAACTAGGAGGTAGAAATAGGAGTGATCTCATTCATTATCATTCTCAGTGTCCCACTAGGGCAATCTGTGTTTCTGTTCTAGCAACTTTAGGCTCTGTGGGTCTCAGAGAACAGACAGTTCCACCAGAGGCACAGCAAGAGTCCCACTAAACATACAGCTATGGCTGCCACTGGTCACATTACAATTTTTAAGCCACCAGGAGTCACCATAAAGGCCAGGCTATTGACCCTGATCGTTTTTGGGAAATAAGGCTGCTGCTTCATAGAAAGGGGCAGGAAGAAATACGTTTGGCAGTTGGATGACCCACTGGGACATCAACAAGTACTCTCATGGTACTTTTAACTGTGAGGAAGGAGAATAACTTTGGCCTGATAAGGACATTCCAAGGAGGGAATCAGGCTCTTTGGGAATAGGTCAGACCACCAGGCAAGACACCTATACCACCAGAAGAACTGTCAGAGGAAGAGGAGATCTAATATGGATGGTAGATCAAGGAGATGATGAGTATCAGTTATGGTCTTGGAATCAACTGCACAGCGGGGCATGTAGTTCCCATTCTTGTGACCAATCAGAATTCTTGGGAAGCTGTGCCTCAGTAGACTGAATTTAGTATGAGAAAGCAAAAGGTTCTGAGCGGTGCCAAGTATAGACTGCAGAAGATATTGTTGGTGTCCCACTCAGATCTCCTCTTCATGATGGTACATTCGTGCCGCAGTTGCCATGAGGGTTAACTCCTCATAGCTCACAGCTGCTCCCCTCTTCAGAGAAATGCCCTCAGTTCATGGGAGCTACCTTGCCCAGGAATTTATACACACTACTAGAAGGGGCTTCCAGCCAAGGGCTGACCCTCTGGGTATGCAAAGGGCTGGGATCCTTACATCAAGGGAAGGCTTACTCTGTGTTGCTATTCATGCTCCAAAGCTCCCCATGGGATGAGAATGAGGACATGCCAGCTTGGCTTCTTTCTCTTTCCTATTCTGCTTCCTTCCGAGTTCTTTCTAGGAGCTCTCTCTCAAAAGTATTTGCATAAAAATCCCTGTGACAAGACATGTATCAAAAGAAGATATATGCTCACTGTAAAAATTCAGCAATACAGAAAAATATTTTTAAGTAATCCATAATTCTGCCTTATAATATTTAGCACTGGTGTTGGTATATATGATATCATGCTTCTGTATTTATTGAAACTCATATAAAATGGAATCATTTTGTGGTATATGTTTGTGTGCATGCCTACATACATGTATGTGGTGTGTGTTTTTGTGTGTTCATATACAGACATATCCTATGTGGTGTATGTCTTTTTAAATCAATAAATAAAACTACATCATCCTTCCATACATATGCTCCGTATGTATATACAATTATTGCACCAATTCCCTGTTTGTCCTGATAATTAGCTGTATAAGTGCTATGATAAAAAATATTTATACATACATCTTTACACACATCCAGTTATTTTTCCTGGGATACATTTTTGGAAGTGCAACTGTTCGGTTAAAATGCACATAATTTAAGAATTTTATTTCCTTCTGGCAAATGGCTTCCAATGAGCTTTGTATGAGACTGACAGTTCCCCCATAGCTTTGCCAATACCTGGGCAGTGACAATTTAGTGCTGGATAAGCCTATAGATTAGAACTGACAATTTAGAACAGAAGTTTTAAAATGGCCAATTGAAATTATTAATCAATATTTCAAACAAATGCTTCAAATACAAAAAAACTGCACAAAACTATTAAGTGCTTACATGTTTAGTGCTTAAAATAACTCCATTGAATTTTTATAACTTAAAGAGGTACGTTTTCTATTATCCAGTATAACAATGAACAAACCATCTGTGAAACAGACTAACTTGCTTGTAATATTTATACAACTAGTTAAAGACAATTTGGTCCGCCTGACCCATAATCTCTGGTTTTTCTATGTAGCCCACTATCTCCCACAGGTTATCTTGAGCCTCAAAATATTACAGTATAAAAATAAAGTCAACAAAGAAAAAGATTTGATGAATGTTCATTAGGAGGCTGCTAATATCAGAAATATTAAAGGAAAACATCCCTATGCGTTTCCCATATGACCTGTTAAACCTTTCCCCGTATTACCTGTTCCCCTTTTCCCTAAAGGTAATCAATGCTTTAGTGGGTGTTCACGGTCAAGTATAACAATGCAGACCCTAAATAGATAAGGTCAAAAGGATATCACTCCTAATGTGACTTTAGACTAGCACGGAGGGGCAGAGATTTCTTTTTCTTTCTTTTTTCTTTTTCTTTCTTTTTTTTCCCCCACCGCAGTGGAAATTAAAAGAGGCTTGCTGCATTTCCTTGACAGGTCTTTCCAAGACGGTGTTGTGGGGAGTAGGAGACCATCCTTTTGATTTGCTGGCGTTTTCTGAGCCACAGTCCTCATGGTCGTGTCTGCTGAGGCTGAGACTGGGGTGAGCAGCAGGGGAGCAGTGACACAGTGGCATGACACCTCCAGGCAGCAAAGGGAAGAGGTTGTCCTCTGTTCCTGTGGCCTTCACATGCCAGGGAAGAAGTCCAGATGAGGGAGCTGAAAATTGATAACTAGGTTGACTGCAGGGTGTCAACAAAGAACAGAGTTTGGGGACTCTGGGGGTTAGATGAGCCTAGCAGTGGGGCGGGCAGCCAAGATGGGGGTCTACTCTATTGAGGAAAGGGGTCAACTCCATGAAATCCAAAGAATCTATATCAACCTCAGTATCAGTATTTCTGAGACACTCACCTAAGTTGCCTTTTTCATCTTGTCTTCCTCCAGCCAATCAGAGGGGAGGGGATGAAGAACTGCCCTGTTAGCAGACTTAGAGCCTTGTCACTTTTCTAAATTGACTGATAAATCATTTGATGGCACTGAATTTGCTGAAAGCAATGTAGTTGCAGTAATAAGGAATATGTGTGAGTGGCTGCAGTAAAGTGGAACATGCCCAAGAACAAATTATTTCATTTATAGAAATAGTTTCACTACTAAACAGTAAGTCTTGTCTACCCCCCTAACTTTAAAATATCTGATCGGTTCCAGGGGCAATACTAAATTTAGTAAAAGTGAAGTAATTTCATGTTATTTTATGCAGGACGTTGATGTACAGGAGATGGGGGGAGGAGTAATTGAATATGCGAGTTGAATTTTGGTTATGCGACGTGAATTTTCTTTAAGAATTGGCTGTATGATTCAAATGCTAGCTTGAAAATGTTCTTTTTGCAACATTTTAATCAGTATAACAATAGCTCTATTGTAATAGATGCTTTGTGGGGGAATAACAGGGACCCCAGATCTTATAGCTGGGATTGAGACAGAACTTTATTGACCCATCACCTAAAAACCATAACTTTACCCACAGTCCAATATTTGAAGAAAGACAGGAAGTTTCACAATCTCCCACTCCACAGCACACTCAAAATTTGATTCTATTCATAGATGAGGTAGAGAGATAGAGAGGAAGAGGTGCTGTTTATGGAATCCTAACAAGGATTCCTGCCTGAAGAGAGGCAGTTTGGTTTAGCAAATTTACAGACAAGCTGGAACATGTAATATTGTGGGTCATCTAAAGACTATGCAACTCGTCCAATTCATGTGATAAGTTATGAGAAAGTGTATTTATTTCCATGCATTTTTACAGGTGTGATTCACTATAACATTTGGATGTGAGAGATGTTCATTTTTCTTTAGTCAAATTAATTCTAGGCCCAAATTCTTATTCATCAGGGCAAAAAGAGATTCCATCTCATTATTTTGGAGGAGAGGAGGAACAGGTGAGAGATGGATAGAGGGTATTTTCTATCTTTGGATGATATACTAATCTAAAAGAAGTACAGCTAGCTGAGAAATGGGTTAAAGGCCAAGTCTTTATTTCAGGGGGCCTGGTATAAGGGGAAATCATCATTGCTGACCTCCTACACAGTGGGCAGAATGAAGCAAACCCTCTGCTCTTGGTACTTAAGGGGCTTAATATTCCAATGAGGAAAATGAGACTCACATACATGTGGCTAGATAATATAAAAGTAATTAATTGAATAACTTTAAATATAAGGCCATTGGGGGTACAAAAGGTAACTGCCTTCTAGATGGGCTGGTTGGATTGGCCTGGGCAAGACAGGTCTATGGTATATGGCAGAAAGGTTAATGTTAGTTTTTAAGACAGGATGATGTGATATGTTATTTGTTCTCATGAAGTGAATGAGAGGCACTTTTCCCCTTGCCTAGCCCAAGAATGCAGATGCACTTTCCAGTTCTAACAGAGGCTTTGGCCTCAGGCCAGGAAACAGAGCTTTCCAGAACTCCCAAAGCAATTAACTCCCCTTTTCACTCTTGTATTCTTTTTTTTTTTAACATCTTTATTGGAGTATAATTTCTTTACAATGGTGTGTTAGTTTCTGCTTTATAAAAAAGTGAATCAGTTATACATATACATATATCCCCATATCTCCTCCCTCTTGCGTCTCCCTCCCACCCTCCCTATCCCACCCCTCTAAGAGGTCACAAAGCACCCAGCTGATCTCCCTGTGCTATTCGGCTGCTTCCCACTAGCTATCTATTTTACATTTGGTACTGTATATGTGTCCATGCCACTCTCTCACTTCGTCCCAGCTTACCCTTCCCCTCCCCATGTCCTCAAGTCCATTCTCTATGTTTGTGTTTTTATTCCTGTCCTGCCCCTAGGTTCTTCATAACCATTTTTTTTTTTTTTTTAGATTCCATATATATGTGTTAGCATACGGTATTTGTTTTTCTCTTTCTGACTTACTTCACTCTGTATGACAGACTCTAGGTCCGTCCACCTCACTACAAATAACTCAGTTTTGTTTCTTTTTATGGCTGAATAGTATTCCATCTTTTATTAGGGATGTGCAGGTTCATTGAAGGAGAGAGGAGGGAGGCTGGACTTGAAGGGTATTATGCCGAGTGAAATAAGTCAGACAGAGAAAGACAAATACTGTATGATATCACTTATACATGGAATCTAAAAAATACAACAAACTAGTGGATATAACAAAAAAGAAGCAGACTCACAGATACAGAGAACAAACTAGTAGTCACCAATGGGGAGAGGGAAGGGGGGAGGGGCAATATAGGGTAGGGGATTAAGAGGTACAAACTATTAGGTATAAAATAAGCTACAAGGATATATTGTAGAACACAGGGAATCTAGCCAATATAATTTACAATAACTATAAATGGAGTGTAACCTTTAAAAATTGTGAATCACTATATTGTACACCTGTAACTTATATAATATTGTACATCAACTATACTTCGATTTAAAAAAAAAAAAAGGAAAGGCCCAGGGACAGATGGGAGTTAGCTCCTCAAGACCAGATAGCTATGGGGGTTTTGAACTGAAGACCTTGAGCCTTGCTGCGTTTTGTGCAGTGTGCTAGACCAGGGATGCCTGCAGATGCTGCGGAGGTGGCTCTGAGTCCCTGAAGGCAACAGTGAGGGCTGGTTAAGACAACTGTTAGGAGGGGCACCTCTGATCTTGTCTTTCTTCCCCAGTGCTAGTCCCTGACTGGGCAGGTGTCAGAAACAGCACATCTGAACTTGTACTTGAAACGTGACGTAGGTCTGGAAAATGGGAAGACCAGAGCCCCTCATCTCTTACGCCTTTCCAGGCAGCTTCTACAATGGGGAGTGGACTATTCTTGCTGACAAAGAAGCAAGGAAAAAGTCCTGTGCACATCCTACTTAACCATAATTTTACTACTTTCTTCCCAGCCAATTTCAGAGGAACCCAAAAGAGTTGGGGCTCGGATTCATGACTCCTATGCTGCCAGTAGTGACATGGGCATAGCCAAACGAGGTAGATCTGGATTTGAAAAAGGAGGGGAAAACATAGGAACATTCTCAGAACGATAAAACAAGAGTCCATTTTAAATGGTGCCTCTGGGGATTAGTCATAAAAGGCTTCAGAAATCCAGAGGATTGTAGACACAAATGGAGATTTCGAGGAGAGGGCATCTGGATTGTCCTCTTTCCATTTTCTTCAACAGCTGCCTCCATTTATACATGGAAAACTGTAAAGAGGCAGATGTCAGTGAGATAGTCAGGCAATAACTAGCTTATTCGCAATTGCAAGGCTCCAAAGAGAATTGCTGAAACCTAAGCTCTCCATACGTTCAGGTAAAAAGTTTTTAGAATGAAATGGAAAATCAAAACTCTATTTGAAGAAACTAGCTTTGAGGATTGAAAGTAAAAGTGGACTAGCTATTTCTCAGAGCTAAAAGGATGGCTTACGGTTATGATGCTGTGACTGCGGCCATGGCAATAGAGAGGATTTGATCTGATAGCCACAGCTCCAAGGGCTGGTACCTCAGTTTCCACTTTTATGCATACTAACCTCATTGGGCTCTAAGCTGAGAGAAAATCTCAGTCAGGATGAAAGAAGCACCTTAGTAACCGTGTCTAATCTTCCCCACTTTGGCTGAACATGTCTCTTTCTACTTGGTCCTAAATGTTGACACACTTAGAATCAACTGGATTCCTTCTAACTCTGCAGTCCAGACCAGTTAATCTCTGGCATTGGACCCAAGTATCAGGGCTGGGTAACTCCAAAGTGAGGCCACAGTTGAGACCAAATACTAACTCGTCCCATCTTTTTATTTATTTATTTATTATTTAATTTTGGCTGTGTTGGGTCTTCGTTTCTGTGTGAGGGCTTTCTCTAGTTGTGGCAAGCGGGGGCCACTCTTCATCACGGTGCGCGGGCCTCTCACTATCGTGGCCTCTCTTGTTGCAGAGCACAGGCCCCAGATGCGCAGGCTCAGCAGTTGTGGCTCATGGGCCCAGTTGCTCCACGGCACGTGGGATCCTCCCAGACCAGGGCTCGAACCCGTGTCCCCTGCATTGGCAGGCAGATTCTCAACCACTGCGCCACCAGGGAAGCCCCTCGTCCCATCTTTTGCCAGTATCATCACTCATATCTTCTAGAATCCCAGCCCAGAATGAATACCAACTATTCAAATGATAATTTTTGCAGATTTCAGTATTATTTTTTTTAAATAATAAGAAAACAAAAAGACAGATTGAAAGATACAACATATTGGGAGTGGGTAAATGGGAACTTTGTACTTTCTGGTCAGTTTCGCTGTGGAACTAAAATTGCTCTAAAAAATAGTCTATTAAATACATGTCTTAAAATATTGAAAACTGTGGTTGTCAGTTTGGGCTGCTATAACAGAAATACCATAAACTGGGTGGCTTGTAAACAACAGAATTTATTTCTTACAATTCTGGAGGCTGGGAAGTCTAAAATCAAGGCATTGGCAGATCTGGTGTCTGGTGACGTCCTGCTTCCTAGACAGCCTTTTTTTTTTTCATGTAACCTCACATGGCAGGAGTGAGGGATCTCTCTGGAGTCTCTTTCATAAGGGCCATTCTTGAGGGCTCTGCCCTCGTGACCTAATCACAGGGCCCACTTCGTAATACCATCACCTTGGCGATTAGGATCTCAACATACAAAATTTGGGGAGATGTTCAGCTCATTGCATTCCATCCCTGTCTCCCCCAAATTCATATCCTTTTCACATGCAAAATACATTCAATAGCCCCAGAAGTCTTAACTCCTTCCAGCATCAACTCGAAAGTTCAAAGTCTCATCTAAATATCATCGAAATCAGATATGGATGAGACTTCAGGTAGCTTCATCCTGAGACAGTTCCCCTCCAGCTGTGAGCCTGTGAAATCAAGTTATGTGCTTCCAAAGTACAGTGGTGGGACAGGCACGGGACAGACATACCCATTCTAAAAGGTCGAAATAGGAAAAAAGAGAGGAATGACAGATCCCAAGCAAGTCTGAAATCTTAAGCTGTGAGAATAATCTTCTTTGGCTTTATGTTCTGCTCACCAGCTGTACTGGAGCAGAGGTCCTGCCTTCTGAACTGAGGTCTGGACCCTCCAGCTTTGCTCTGCAGGGCTTGGGCCCTCAAGGCTCCAAGTTGCCCTGCCCTCCCAGCTTTGGGAGACCCTGTACCCCTGGCTTTGCTGATACACCACCCATACCACAACTCTCAAGGGTTGGACGTATTCCTGTGCCTGTGGCTTTCAGGGGCCGGAATCGCACACTGGTGGTTCTACTGCTCTGGGGTCTGGGAGATGACCCTGCCTCCAGGCTCTCCTGGGCATCGCCCTGGCGGGGGGGGGGGGGTGGTCTCTGTGGTAGCCCCACCCCTACAGTGTTTTTCTGCCTGGATGGCACACGTGTGGCTCTGAGCAGCTCCATCCTTGCAAATCTAGGTGGAGGTAGCCATGGCCCCCGCTCCCCAGGTAACTGCACTCTGTGCGCCCGTGAGAAGGCAGTGCCACCAGTGTCTGCTGCCTGCGCCCTCCAGAGGGGTCACTGCCATGCCCTGTGCTGAGGTGGGAGCCGAGGAGGAACCCCTGGCTGGAGTGTAGGGAGTGGAGCCTGTGATGTGAGGCGACACCTTAACAGGTGTCGATGAAAAAATTAATCAGTCAATCTAAGAAAGAAATGGAGGATTTTATTTGAGCCAAATTGAGGATTTGGGAACGATCCCTCAGAAAGCTCCGAAAACTGTTCTGCCTGTTAGAAGTCAAAGCACAGTTATGTAAGTTTGTTGAGACAGAGGGCTGTACATTAAATGACGTATTATTGACAGTTTACACAATCCAGATCTAAGCGTCCTCATGGCCCCTTACAAGATCAAGAAGGAATATTATCTTTAAGGGGTTGTCTTGTTGGTGCTAAGAGAATGGTTATGGTTTATGGTTGAGCAGGTATTTCTGCTGATGGGGAAGTTGGGTCAATGCACAGTGCAGATACACAATGCACAGTAGAGGGGAGAGGAGGCCAAACGGCAGAGAAAATTTTTGTTTAAATTTTTATTGTCTTGCCATAAAATATTAATTTTATTTCACACAGGCCAAAGAGCATGGAGGTCCCGCAGGCACTGGTGGCCCTTCCTTTGAAATTGTTTTCATGAGCTTTGGATCACCTTGAGGAGAAGGGGGGTCATTCTTCCACTGAACCATAGCTCCTGGCTTCTCTTTAGAGGACTGACTAAATCGCCTTATCAATTGGTCGTTTGGCCACACCCTGAAAGTTGTCTCTCAAATAGACCTTCTCAGTTTTACAATATGGATAGGCTGAGAATTATCTGTACCTTTAAGTGTCACTTCCGTTCTGATAAACAATTCCATCTTTAAGTCGTCTCTCTCTTCCCCCATTTTACTATAAGCATTCAAGAGCAAACAGGCTGGGCTTCCCTGGTGGCGCAGTGGTTGAGAATCTGCCTGCCAATGCAGGGGACACGGGTTCGAGTCCTGGTCTGGGAAGATCCCACATGCCACGGAGCAACTGGGCCCGTGAGCCACAATTACTGAGCCTGCACGTCTGGAGCCTGTGCTCCGCAACAAGAGAGGCCGCGACAGTGAGAGGCCCGCGCACCGTAATGAAGAGTGGCCCCCGCTTGCCACAACTAGAGAAGGCCCTCGCACAGAAACGAAGACCCAACACAGCCATAAATAAAATAAATAAATAAAATTTGAAAAAAGAAAATGCTCCCTATTAAAAAAAAAAAAAAAGAGGGAAAGCAATATTTAAAAAAAAAAAAAAAAAGAGCAAACAGTCTGCTCCTTCCACATTTTCCTTAGCTATTTCCTCAGCCAAATACCCAATTTTATTGTTCACTTGCTTCATTGTGGAAGTTCTGTGTTCACAGAACACTAGGACACAAACACAATTCAGTCAAGATTTTGTATAACGAGTTTGGCTTCTCCTTCAGTTCCCAATACCATGTTCCTCATTTCCATCTGAGACCACATCAGAATAGCCTTTACCATCCATATTTCTACCAACATTCTGTTCTTACTGAGAAGACTGAGGCTTTCTCTACAGCTCTCCTCTGTTCTTTTGGGACGCTTACCAGAATTGCCCTATTGTCTATTCATGGCAATGTAGGCTTTTTCAAGCATGAATCTCAAAACTCTTCCAGCATCTACTCATTACCCAGTTCCCAAACTGCTTCCACATTTTTAGGTATTTGTTATAGCAGCACCTCACTCTCACTACCAATTTCTGTCTTAGTCAGTTCAGACTGCTCTGACAGAAATAGCATGACTACCCCTGTGACCTAATCACCTCCCCAAGGCTCCACCTCCTAATACCATCACGTTCAGAGTTAGGATTCAAAATATGAATTTGGGGGTGGGGGGGAACATAACATTTAGTCCATTGCAAAAACCAAAAACAAACAAAAAAAGAAATAGAAATAGGTAGGTGTGCTAGTACTAATCTAACCTCAGTGTGTGTTAAAGGTGCAGCTTAAAGGAAACCAGCCACATGTCTGCCAGCTCAGCTCAGTGGCATCTCTCTGTCCTTCTTGTTTTACCTATAGTGTATTTACCAGCCAGCTCAGATTAGTTCCATGTACTAGATAAACTCAGCTTCCCCAGAGCCCAGCTGATTGTAGACTGATCCTTCTAACATCTCAAAACAGGGTTCTTCTCTCTTTTTAACATCAGTAACCCTGTCATGAGTCACGCAATTAAGCCCCTCCTTCCTGTCTGAATCAGCTCCCAACCTTCATTTGCTGAGGCCAGATGACTTGCTTTCTTCCAGGCCAAAGGGCCAGATTGCCTCACCTGGAGCAGGTTAATAGCTCCACCCACTTTGGGGTACAGAGGTGCTCCAAAAGAATTCATTTCCGTTGCCTAGCTGATCTTGGGTGGCCTCGGCCTGCAGCGGCTTGAAGCAGGATTTTGGTTCCTGGCCAGAAATTGAAATCAGACCGTGGAGTGAGAGTGCTGAATCCTAGCCACGAGACCACAAGGGCCAGTGGCCGGTGACAAGGCCCTGGCCCGCTGGCTTTGTAGAAAAGAATTTCCACAAAGAGAAGGAAAGTAGCGAAACAAGTAAAGTGTTTATTAGGAGGAAAAAGAGTACATGTGAATAGGCACACATGGGCAGACTCAGAGAGAGTCACGCCCTCCTGGCAGTTTGAATCACTTATATGGGGCATTTCTTCCAGGTTTCCTTTGGCCAATCATCTTGCTTTGCCTGGTTCTGAGTCCGTATTTGGCTTATCTCAGGGTCCTCCCCTGTATGCGCGCGCCTCTCTGAGGCAAGATGGATTCTAGCAAAGAGGTCTGTGGTTAAGTTGACATCACCTACTGTGGGGTGGTGCCCCCTTCCCTTTTTGACCCCCAAGGAGCCTTTCTGCACATGTGTAGTCGGGAAGGTCTCCTTGATGTCAAGAATGAAAAATATGTGGTCTCTTTATCTTTTATCTGGGCAGGACTCATCTCCTCTCTGCCCCACCATTACTGTTATCTTAAAGGAAAGATAACACCGGAGGAAAAGTCCAGCTGTTTACCCTGTTCCTGTTGTTATTTCTGTCTGGAAGTGTAAACAGGATGCTGGCTGTAAATGTCTAACCTGGAGCCTATCTACCTCCTGCATTATAGCCACAAGAGGTATGATATGTGACAATGACAGCTGCTCAGAAGGGAACACGGCCCAGGTTTGGGAAATCACTGGAAGCTGTGTATGATATATGCTTTGCATATTCAACTCTGTGGCTGCCCCTGAATGAGAGAATATTTCAAAATGGAAACTTGATTTGTGCTTTTTTTCCCTCTTTTGCTGCATTAGAAGGATGGAAAAAAAAATTTATCCTTACCTTCAGGGAAAGTTTAAACTTTAAGCTCTTCCCACCCTTAAGGAAAAGAGGAACCCAGATTTTTCAGTTGCTAATGATCCTGGCTTTGGATTTAATGAGCCATAAAGGTTTAATGTGGAAAAAACAATAGCAACAGAGGAGAACTGAAGACTGGGCAGGAAGAGGAGAGAGAAACTGCCTCTAGAGAAACTTGAAAAGAGAAAGGGCTTTTCCCCTGATTAAAATATGTCAAAGCATGGAAGGGAGGTAGACAAGAAGTGGGCCAGGTTAGCTGAGGGGCCGGTCCCTGAAGCTTCATGGCCCCCAGGAGCCCCCATGATGAAGAGGGTTCATCATTAGGTGAGGGTGGTAGGGTTGGTAAATAAACTCCTGCATCTATACCTTGCCAAGTGGTGATACAGCTGAATTAACCCCTGAGCTGGGCCCATGGTCTATGACACACAAGTTGGCATTTCACATTTATCGATTCTTAGCAAACAGTAGTCTTTGGTGATTGGAAGTAAATGGAGGCCCAAACCTTCTACCCTCCAACACCTCCCAACCTCCCAACTCCCTCACCCCCTCCCACCTCTCCTACCCACTCCTACTTCCCCTGCCCACCCCCCTACCCCAGCACTGCCAACCTCTTTGCTCTCAAGTGTTTGTTATCATGAAAGCAAGACTTAAGAACAAGGCAGAAAAGCAATCACTTTGCATGAGGGATTTAATCCAAGAGGGAAAAACAAGATCCTGATGGTAAAATAAGCCCCATCTTCTGGTACATATTTAGAGATAGGGTCTTTACTGAGGTAATTAAGTTAAAATGAGGCCTAACCCAAGGGCTTGTGTCCTTATAAGAAGAGATTAGGACAAACAAAGAGACTTGAGCACAGGAAGTGAGGGCACAGGGAGAAGACAGCCATCTGCAAGCCAGGGAGAGAGGTCTCAGGAGAAACCAAACCTGACTTTCTCCAAGCTCTAGGACTGTAAGAAAATAAGTTTCTGTTGCTAGCCATCCTGTCTGTGGTATTTTGTTATGGCAGCCCTACCAAACTAACATAATTTCAAATTTCTATAGGTAGCTTTTTCAACTTACAATGAGCTCTTTTTCTTGAAGTGCATATGAAGTATGGGTCTTGTGGAAAGTACAAGATTACTCACAACCACCAGTCCTAATATTTGCTGGATACATCTTGCTGGGCCAGAATCCTTTTTTTTTTTGTGGTATCTGGGACCCTTGAAGGGGAAATATTTCTTCTCTACCCATTCCTTTCCATGAGAAGGAATGTTCTGCTAAAAATTCCTTCTATCTTAGGCTCCCTCATTCCCTTTATTTCTCCCCCAGTAGGAGAGTGAGTTGTCTGACTGGTGAGTTTGGGAGGGGAAGTAGGTATGAGTATCTCAGCCCCTTCCTTCCTCATGGTCATGGAAGGCAGTCTGCCTTCAGAAAGCATGTGTTCTGGTCCATTATATTGGGGCACCCCTGCTTGGAGAGGCTATGATTATCCAGTGCTGTCTGTTATAGAGTGGGTAGCAGCAAGACCATTGTTATTGTACACCTTTCCCAGTTATTGCTGTGTGGCAAACTATCCTAAAACTTAGTGGTATAAAACAACAATCGTTTTTATTAAGTTCACAAGTTTGTGGGTCAGAAATTTGGACAGGACATAGCAAGGACGACCTATATCTGCTTTGTGATGACTAGAGCCTAAGGTCGGCTGAAATAGCTAGATTTGACTTAGCTGGCTTGACTGGAGCCATATATATTGAACTTTGATTCCAGCCATCATCTAGATCCTCAGTTTTTCTCCACCAGGGCCAGAATGTTCAAGATTTTCACTGACATATCTTTGCCTAGGCTGGGATGGCTAAAACAACTAGGGCTAGCTGGGCATCTCTACCCCTCCACATGGACACTCTACAAGGTTAGCTTGGGCTGCCTCACATTATGGTTGTCTCAGAGTAGTGAATTCTCTGAGACATTGTGGCTGGCTTTTCCCAGAGTGGGCATTCTAAGAGACCAAAGTGGAAACTGCAAGGCTTCTTCTGATCTAGTCTTGAAAGTGACACAGCATCACTTCTGATGTATTCTGTTGGTTACAACTGAGTCACAGAGTCAGCCAAGATTTTTTTTTTTAACATCTTTATTGGAGTATAATTGCTTTACAATGGTGTGTTAGTTTCTGCTTTATAACAAAGTGAATCAGTTATACATATACATATGTTCCCATGTCTCTTCCCTCTTGCGTATCCCTCCCTCCCTCCCATCCTCCCTATCCCACCCCTCTAGGTGGTCACAAAGCACCAAGCTGATCTCCCTGTGCTATGCGGTTGCTTCCCACTAGCTATCTATTTTACATTTGGTAGTGTATATATGTCCATGCCACTCTCTCACCCTGTCACATCTTAACCCTCCCCCTCCCCATATCCTCAAGTCCATTCTCTAGTAGCTCTGTGTCTTTATTCCCGTCTTGCCACTAGGTTCTTCATGACCTTTTTTTTTTTTTCCCTTAGATTCCATATATATGTGTTAGCATACTGTATTTGTTTTTCTCTTTCTGACTTACTTCACTCTGTATGACAGACTCTAACTCCATCCACCTCACTACAAATACCCCCATTTCATTTCAGCCAAGATATAATAGGTAAGGGATGGCTACATGAGTTAATACCAGGAGGTGGTTCAAAGGTGGGAGGGAAGGGTGTCTTTTTTAGAAATTAGCTACCACAGTGCTTAAGCCATGTTCTTAAATTGGTAATTAAGGTGCTACTGGCATCTCCATCTGTCTTATTCTTTTGTTATACTTTCCATTTGATTCAAAACTGAGGCCAGGAAAAGTGAAATGTTTTTTATTGATCTTCCCATACATCAGCAACAGCTATCATCTGTCCTTGCAATATGGCTTGTATCAGAAATATCCTACTTATAGGCAACATTCAAAAACGCTCTGCCTGCATTCAAATAAGAGGATGTAAATAGATGCTTGGGGGTTGGGATGTTGTCTAACACCATATGTTAGACACAGATTAGCATCACATCCTAGTTAAGGAATAAATTCTAAAGACAGAAAGGAATTCTGAAAATATGATTGCTAAAACATCCTTGTCATTCCCAAATTCAAATTTAATCCTGCCTCCTTGTGAGCCCAATGGCTGTTAGGGCTAGAAGGCAGTTAGAGCCTGGAGGGTGTGAATGAGAAGGCTTTTGCAGGGCTTTCCATGTTTTGGACGTCATGAAAGCCCAGGTCCAACACAGACAAAGCACTGGGATGAAGATTTGAACCAGGTCCAGATCCTGGGAGGATGGGTCAATGTTGGTCTATCTCTTACAATCATCTGAGGAAAAACTGAGCAGATGAACTGAACCCACCCCACTCCTGAGATGGAAAGGCTTGAAGAGACTAAGGAACAGCTAAGTTTCCTCATGTAATTAGATGGGAGTCAGAAAATCTGCTGGCCACATCTACTCCCACGGGAGCAGAGTCCACCATGCCACTTAGGATAGTCCAGTGGCTGGTCCCAAATGAGCAAAGAAAAAATACGCACTAGAAGGTTCCCACTGCCCAGAGACAGAAAGAACAAGCAGAACAGGAGATGCAACCCCTGCCCATGCAAGAGCTGGTGGACGATGTGTATGCAACTTGAATAATAACAATTAAAAGCAGGTAAGAAGATTCATTGCTGCAGAGAAGTGATTCTGGCAACTAAGTGACATTATTTTTGAAGTAAAATATCAGTGGATAAATTGAAGGAGAAGTAGTCCTTACTGAGATTTAAATTAGAGGTTGGGAAGATCAAGTGGAGAAAATCTTGAGACTACCTAGTCAAACTACAAAGAGATAGAATTAAAGAAAAAAAGATGAGACTTATAGTCACAGGAGACTTAACATGTAAATAATAAGAGTTCCAGAAGGGAAAACAAGAAGATCATGTAGAAAGGCAATAATTAAACAAATAATAGAAGAAAAATGTCCTAAACTAAAGAAAGACCTGAATGGACAGTGAGATATATTGAGACAAGTCCTATTAAATTCCTAAACTCCAAGGATAAAGAAAAAAAAAATGTATAGGCTTCCAGGTAGAAAGAACAAGTTATTTTGAAAACTAATTTTAAAATTCAGGTTGGTATTGGACTTCTCATCTGCAGAACCAGGAGTTGCCAACCACAGAATGACATCTACAGATTACTTAGAAAAAAGAAGTGCAGCCATGGATTCTATGAGCAGCCCAAATGCTCTTCCACTAACATAATGAAATAAACACATTTTTAGGTTTGAAAGGATACAACGTGTACGTCATCCAGGTATTCTATAGGAGGAACATTCTGGAGAATGGACCACAAATAACAGCAGATAACTCATAACACAGATTAGAATGAGGTGTTTGAGAGGTGGCGGGGGAGAGATTGAATCTGTAAGTGGAAGTAGGAAGAATGGGGCATCTAAAAGTCTCATCCTAAGAGGTGCAAGGGAGATGAAGGGAAGTAGTAGAGGAATAGAGCACTTGGCGAGGGTTTTTGAGCTAAAATTAATATTAATAGAGAAATAATGGTCTTAAATGTAACTTCCAGGAAAGGGAAGGGAACCATTAGTACCTAAAGTATAGTAGAGATCCCAAATTAATAAGTAGTTCTACTTGTAAATAGGCTGCAAATATAAAAAGGAAAAAAAGAAAGACGTCAAAATAAAATAAATTAAATTAATTAACAGAGTAAGATGAAAGATATAAAAAAGTATATTATATATATTGTGGTGTTTTGTTTTGGCCATGCAACACGGCATGCAGGATCTTAGTTCCCCGACCAGGGATAGATCCCATGCCCTCTGCAGTGGAATTGCAGAGTCTTAACCACTGGACCGCCAGGGAAGTCCCCTAAATATTGTGTTAATTATCTACAGCTGCATAAAAAATTAATCCAAAACTTAATGGACTAAAGCAACGAAGATGTATTATGTCACAGTTTACATGGGTCAGGAATTTTGGAGCAGCTTAGCTAGATGGTAATGGCCTGGGGTCTCTCATAATGTAAGGATATTGGCAGGACCTGATGTCATCTGAAGCCTTAAATGGGGCCAGAGGACTCACTTTCACGATGGTTCATTCACATGGCTATTGGCTGGAATCTAGTTCTTCACCTAACATCTTCAAGGCAGCCCTCTATGTGTAGAATGCCATTTGAGCCTCTGTTCCCTACCTGATTTGAGTAGAAGATTAGTGGATCCATCAGAATATTTGCTTTATTTGTGAAGAGGTAAACTTTCCAGACAAGGTATTCCTTGGAGTTCTTAAAGGTTGAAGAGAAGCTGGAGCTTCACTGAATTTAGAAATAGATTGTGTGACTGTTTTGGTTCCTCACTGCTAATAAATGGTTGTATGATTATTTTTATCTTAACATATAATGTGGTATGTATGTGGAGAAGTAAACATTTAGTTCTTATTCACCTTTAATTGTTGGAGATTATTAATATTAATTTCAAAAACCCAGATATTTATAAATGGTAAAAGTAGCTTAATGAATGTTAAATAATCGTTTACTCTCAAATGCCCTCAAAATTACAAATATCTTTCTAAATGGTCAAATATTAAAATTGTTTTAATTAAAACCAAAGCAAAATTTTGGAAAAGAAGTTATGAAAATGTTTCTTTTTACTGATGAAAAATTGTATAGCTAGAAAATCAACAAGTGCATTATCTATAGTGTAATAAGAACTAATAGGAAAATTATGTAAAATGACTGGATATAAGATACATATATAATAGGCAGTGGATTTTCTCTATAATAATGGTAACCATAGATAAAAGTAGGAAAATATTCCATTTGTAATGGTAACAAAAATGATAAAGTACTTAGGAGTGAATTTAAGAAGAAAAGCATCAGAACTTAATAGGAAAGTTTAGTAGAAAACTTATAGGAAAAAACTTATTGAGAGACATAAAAGGATATTCATGCAATTAGAAAGACATATTTTTTAAAATTTTATTTATTATTATTTTTTAACATCTTTATTGGGGTGTAACTGCTTTACGTTGTTGTGTTAGCTGCTGCTGTATAACAAAGTGAATCAGCTATACATATACATATATCTCCATATCCCCTCCCTCTTGCGTCTCCCTCCCACCCTTCCTATCCCACCCCTCTATGTGGTCACAAAGCACCGAGCTGATCTCCCTGTGCTATGCGGCTGCTTCCCATTAGCTATCTATTTTACAATTGGTTGTGTATATATGTCCATGCCACTCTCTCACTTCGTCTCAGCTTACCCTTCCCCCTCCTCGTGTCCTCAAGTCCATCCTCTACGCCTGCATCTTTATTCCTGTCCTGACCCTAGGTTCTTCAGAACCCTTTTTTTTTTTAAATGGTAACATTAAATAAATAAAAATACCAATGCTTCCAAAATAATATGAATTCCAATTATAATTGTAAGAAGAGTTTTTGGTAATTTCATAAAGGATGTTCATATGGAAGAATAAATAGCAAACACAGCTAAGAAAAGTATGAAAAATAAATATCATGATAAGGATATTGCATTGCCAGACATTAAAATGCTGTAGAATTTTGGCATTTAAATAGATAAATAGATCGTTGGAACAAAATAGAGAATCAAAAAATAAACTCTAATATTTATGAATTTTGAATATATAACAACATTGGCACTCTATTTCATTGGGGGAAAAGATAATTTATTCAACACAGTTGACATTTAGTTCATTTGGAAGAAAATGAAATGGGAGCCTCATATCATATATGAGAAAAAATTCCAGCTGGATTAAAGACTTAAACATAAGAAATTGTTTTAAAGAAATAAATAAGAATCTTAGAAGAAAATCTAGGGGCTTCCCTGATGGCACAGTGGTTAAGAATCTGCCTGCCAGTGCAGGGGACATGGGTTCAAGCTCTGGTCCAGGAAGATCCCACATGCTGCGGAGCAGCTAAGACCGTGTGCCGCAGCTACTGAGCCTGCGCTCTAGAGCCTGTGAGCCACAACTACTGAAGCCTGCGTGCCTAGAGCCCGTGTTCCGCAAGAAGAGAAGCCACCCCAATGAGAAGCCTGCGCACCACAACGAAGAGTAACCCCTGCTTGCTGCAACTAGAAAAAGCCCGCACACAGCAACGAAGACCCAACGCAGCCAAAAATAAATAAATTAATTAATTAAAAAAAAAAAAAGAAAATCTAGGAAGTTACACATACTGCCTATGTGTGAGAGAGAATTTTTTAACCAGGTCAGGAAATCCAGATAGTATAAAAGACAGACACATTTAAACATATATAAATAAGGCAGAAGACACCAAAGTCAATGGATAGATGATAGATTTGTAAAATGTATTTGCAACACAAATGCAGATAACAGTTTAAAATCTATAGAACACAAAGAATATATAGGATTCAAATTGATATGAAAACATAACTCAATAGAATTTTGAACATAGGCTGTAAATAGGAAATTCTTAGAAACAGAAAACCATATGATAAAATCCTTAAATGCACAATTAATGAATGAATCTGAAGATAGGAAAGGAGATGGACGATGTAGAGAAATAAAAAATAAAATTAAGAGAAATGATAAGTAATGAACAAAAAATTTCCCAAAATGTTTGATATGAACCTCTGCATGAAATTTTCAATGAATATAAATATATGTGTAAAGTCTTTAGACAGTAGATGAAGTTAGATCTATATCTACTGGTAATAGGCATTTTTTTTTATAGCTCTTTATTGGAGTATAATTGCTTCACAATACTGTATTAGTTTCTGTTTTACAACCAAGCGAATCAGCCATATGCATACACATGTCCCCATATCTCCTCCCTCTTGAGTCTCCCTCCCATCCTCCCTATACCACCCCTCTAGGTCATCGCAAAGCATGGAGCCAATCTCCCTGTGCCGTGCTTCTGCTTCCCACCAGCCAACTATTTTACATTCAGTGGTGTGTATATGTTGATGCTACTCTCACTTCACACCAGCTTCGCCCTCCCACCCCATGTCATCAAGTCCATTCTCTGTCTACCTCTTTATTCCTGCACTGCAACTAGGTTCCTCAGTACCTTTTTTTTTTTCTTTAAGATTCCATATATACGTGTTAGCATACAGTATTTATTTTTCTCTCTCTGACTTACTTCACTCTGTATGACAGACAACCCTCAGAATGGGAGAAAATACTTGCAAATGAAACAATAGACAAAGGATTAATCTCCAAAATATACAAACAGCTCATGGAGCTCAGTATCAAAAAAACAAACAATCCAGTTAAAACATGGGTGGAAGACCTAAATAGACACTTCACCAAGGAAGACATACAGATGGCCAAGAGGCACATGAAAAGATGCTCAACATCACTAATTATTAGAGAAATGCAAATCAAAACTACAATGAAGTATCACTTCATGCCGGTCAGAATAGCCATTATCAAAAAAGCTAGAAACAATAAATGCTGGAAAGGGTGTGGTGAAAAGGGAACCCTCCTACACTGTTGGTGGGAATGTAAATTAATACAACCACTATGGAAAACAGTATGGAGGTTCCTTCAAAAACTAAAAATAGGCATTTTACATATATATAAGCAAGTGAAAAAAAGCCCACATTGCATAGTAATATATATACTATAATTCTATTTTGTTAAAAACAATAACAGTAGAAGTCCTATGGATGTATATATATGCATGTATAAATTTGATGAAGAAAATGGTTTGAAAGGACACACATGAAGCTAGTTACTTTGCATGTGTTTGTGTGTGGGGGAGGGCAGGGGAGTGTAATTGAAAGTGGTGGCAGCCAGCAGATGTGCTCATCTGTTCTTTTATAGTGTTGTTTTCACACGTTATAAGAATGTATTACTCTGGATATTTGAAAAAATCAAATACTGAAAATGTATATATATTTATATTTCAGTTTCCCATGCTATATTAAAATATTAGATAAACTGTTATTTAAAAAATGGAATTCTAAATCATTGTATAAGGTAAAAATTGGGTATTAACAGAATTATTCTAAAAATTTCTGATATCACTCATGAAATATCAATACCTAATACTTGATTTTCAGCATACAAACATAAAATACTTTGCACATTAAAGTTTACAAATGAAATATCCTAAGGAGGAACAAAGGAAAATCTCTTTGCCGCTGTCTGGGCATGTAACCACTCTGCCCTCACATAACCATCAGAACCCTGGGGGTAAGGAGGGATGAATATAGAATTCTCAAGTATTCTTTCTTGCTGTGGAGTTTACTCCATTCAGGCTTAATATTAAGTTTCTAAACCATAATGCATACATTTATTGGGAGGATTAAAAAAGTAGTCAAATTGCATTTTTAGAATAGTTTAGTTTCTAAGATTACTCCAAAAGTTATATGATCTTAATGATTTTATATAATTATATTAAGTGACAGCTCCAACCTAGCTAACAATCAAATTAAATCCGACTACATGTCAGGTTGTTAGATTCAAATCTCCATTTTACAGAAAGGAAACCAGTTCAGAGGTT
The DNA here is from genome assembly GCF_949987535.1 of Balaenoptera acutorostrata. Classification (NCBI taxonomy): domain Eukaryota; kingdom Metazoa; phylum Chordata; class Mammalia; order Artiodactyla; family Balaenopteridae; genus Balaenoptera; species Balaenoptera acutorostrata. The sequence continues at coordinate 20,118,482 of NC_080080.1, read as the reverse complement.
TTAAGTAACTTATACAAAGACACATAGGTAATAACGAGCACGAGGAATTTGAATCCATACCTGCCTGAAACCTAGGCCCAGCCTGTATAGTCCTCCACGTACACCAATCTGCAGTGGGGAGTCAAGAAAAAACTAGCAAAGCAACTCACAAATCCATCAATCCACGTCAAAGAACAGAAGATTGAGAGGCAGGGAATGCAAAAGGCTTACACTGGTGTCTCTGGGGGTGCGTGTGGATTGGAGGTGGAATGTTGATGCAGGATAAGTATATAGAAGAGGTGAGAGGAAATTGACTTGGCCCAGGGAGATCTAATTGGCTTGGGAACGAGAATTGCGGGTGACTTAAAAACTGGAGTGGCCTCCAACTAGTAATTTGCACTTCATCCTACCTTTAGTTCTTGGCCAAAGGGAGGGAACAAAGGCCTTGAAGAACAGGAGTAGAAGGGAGAAGAAAGGAAAAGGCTGGTGGGAGGTTTAGCCAAGGTTGGTTTCCTTCCTGACCTCACCCACGTTCTCCCACTCTTCCTGTCTGCACTCAAGTCGCTGCCCAGGCAGACGCTACTAAGGAGAGCTGGGTTTCAAGAAGGCTTTGTAGGAAACTGGAGGCTTAAGATGGAGCGCAAGCTCCAGGGTGACTCTTAGGGAATTTGTGGCTGGGCTTCCTGGGAAGCGGCTGTCTCCTCTTGCATCCCATTGAGTTATAGGGGCAGTCACAAGAGCCTCCTAAGTGGTGGGTGTCCTTTAAATGGTAAGCGAATGGATGGGTAACAATATGACCGTAATCTTCTTATTTGCCCTGCAGGATGTGAATGTTTGTGACTGTGAAACCGCAGAAATGTGTCTTGGGGTCTCCGAGGAGCTCCAGTTCTTCATGTCTCAGTGCAGAAAGAATTCAATGAGAGGCAAAGTGATAGATAAGAAGTGATTTATTAGAAAAGGATGCTTGTGAGATTTATAGGCAGGCCGGCACGAGAGTGCTGCCCTGAGAACTTAGTGAGCTACAGTTTTATAATCAAAGGAAAAGTGGGGAGGGGGAGAAGACCACCTCCTTCCTCATTCTTGAGTAGATATCAAGCTTCTATCATCAGTTTCTCCTCCACGTTGGGCCGGGTAGTTTCTTGCCCCTACATGGTCAAACTGGGGCTGTCATGGCATAATGGAAATGAGCAAAACGGCGGTAACACATACTAAAATATGGTAAATCATTTCAGGTTTTAGTATAATGTCACCTTTTCCTTATATTTTTGTTTTTAGTGTGCGCAGAGAAGCAGGTCCTAGGAATTATTAACTTACTGAGCTCACCGGGCAGGATGTGGGTCCCAATTCACCTTGTTTTATTGTTTTGGGGCATGTCTCGTGCTTCTGTTGCATGGTTTTGTTGATAAGCAAGCCTGCTTTCTTGAGTGATCATTAACTTACAGTGGTCTCCCATATTTTTTTTTTTTAATTTACGATCCCTTAGTTGGATTAACTATTTAATCACCTACTTTGTCTCTTTACTCTGTCCCTATCAACTTTGCAATTCTTTGGTCCTCTGAACACCAACTGGGTGTCTGACAATTCAATTCTATTCCGACACTAATTACCTGGAGTTAACATCAGACTTCACAGATCTAAGGGCTCCGTCCCAAAGACTGTCCCCACTTCAGATGCCAGTTGCAAGTATCAGATCCCAGGTTACCCCCACTTATGTCTGACTTGGTTACAAATTCAGGGGCTTCCCCCAAGCCCCTCCTCAGGTTCAACAATTCCCTAGGACAACTCACAGAACTCAGGAAATCATTTTACATACTATTACCACCAGTCTATTATAAAGGATGCAACTCAGGAAGAGCCCAGTGGAGGAGATGCACAGGACAGGGTATGGAGGAAGGGACATGGAGCTTCCATCCCTTTCTAGGCATGCTACCCTCCCCCAGCACCTTGACGTGTTTGTTCACCAACCTTGAAGCTCTCTGAATCCCATTGTTTAGGGGTTTTAATGGAGGTTTCATTATTTAAGGCATGATTGATTAAATAATTGGCCATTGGTGATTGAATGCAATTTCTATCTAGCCCACCTTCTTTCTCTGGAGGATAGGGCTGAAAGTTCTAATCCTCTAATTTGCCTTGGTCTTTTGGGGGAGCAGTCCCCATTGCGAAGCTGTCTAGGGGCCCTGAAGAGTCGCCTTATTACCATAAACTCAGCTGTGGTTTAAAGAGGCTTGTTTTGAATACCAAAAGGCACTCGTCACTTAGGAAATTCCAAGGGTCTTAGGAGCTCTGTGCCAGGAACTGGAGACAAAAGGCCAAGTAAATATTTCCCATTATCTACAGTGACATATTTTGATATTAAAAATTGAACTTTGGGAGGAGGGTGGTGACTCTTCTTTGTGACATTGCTCTATAACCTATCTCCAAATAAGGTTACATTCTGATGTCCTGGGTGTTAGAACATATGAATTTGGGGGGGAACGCAGTTCAACCCATAACACCCTCTTTGCTAGTGGTTTGGCTCTTAATGTGAGATGAACAATTTTTGAATCAGTCACTAAGGGCTATTATGGAGGATTTTGTGTGGAGACATAAATGAGACTTGACATGGACTAAATGTTTATGTCCACGGATAGTGTGGACACTCTAAGGAGAAAGCACCAAAAATTACCTTTTTCACTGGACAGTCCCTTCCTGGACACACCATTCTGCCTGGCCTTGTTATCCTATTCTCGGCTCTATGCCCCTTTCATCAACCTGCACAGTTTGAGACTTCATCCGCCCACATCCCTTGTTATTTACGGACACTGATTTGGCCCTACTATTTTTCATCAGTCCCACCCACATTTCCAGGATATATTGGAACAGAGTAATCCTCAGCGGTCTATTTCTCAAATACTGATATCTTCCAATCTACAACACAGATTTGTTCTATTCTATTTCTCTGTTGTGTTTAAAAACAATAGTTTATTTTTATCCAATGCCCAAGCCACATTTTAGCACAGACAAATCAGAACTTCAGAGGGTGGGATCCTGATTTTTTAAGCTCTCCAGGTGATTCTCTGACACAGAGTTAAGAACCACTGATCTAATACAGCAACATGAGGAATGGCAGGGCCGGGGTGGGGGCCGGGGGGGGGCGCAGGGGTAATGGAGGTGGGAAGAGGAGTTGGCTCCAAGTACAAGATGCGTATACATTTCCCAAAAGCAGATATTAAGTCTCAGAGACAGTATGGTCTAAATACACATTATGACAAACATTTTCTTAATTGCAAAATAATTTAAATAATTGTTCCTGCCCACAGTGGATGCAACATCTTACCTCATTGTAAAAAGAAGTTCTAATTTCTGTTTGTAATTGGATTCCTGATTACAGACTATACCTTGATAGCTTTTGGTACATGAGAAGAAAACCAAGTTTGGAAGTAGTTACCCTTAGCTGCACAAAAAGTTTACTGGGGTTTAAAAATGAAAATCTTTTCATTACTTTGTTTTTTGGCTGTTTGAAGTTTACTTTTGAATCAAACTATACATTTACATAATTTAAGGGGCCAAATCATTCTAGAATTATTTATTAAGAAAATAGCACCTTTGTTTTGTTTTTTAGATTCCACATGTAAGTTAAAATATCTTCTTGTTTTTCTCCTAGTTTCTTTGTTTAGATCTTGGGTTGCTTTCTTTTAAAAAATAATATTGAGGTAAAATTCACAGAACATGAAATTAACCACCTTGAAGTTTACATTTCAGTGACATTGACCTTTAGTATATTCACGATGTTGTGTAGCCATTACCACCATCTAGTTCCAAAACATTTTTATGGTAGTGGGTAAAGGGAACCCCTTACCCACTAAGCAGTCTTATTACTTTTTGGTAAGAATAAATACTACATTAGTTCTATTGCCATGTAACAGATGACTCTGAAACATAGCAGCTTACATCAGTCTCACTTATTATCTCATAGTTTCTGGGGATCAGAAATCTAGACACAGCTTAGACTTCAGCTCAGGGTTTCTTACAGGCTATAATCAGAGTGTCAGGGGCTATAGTCATCTCAAGGCTTAACTGGAGGAGGGTGGATTTCCAAGCTCACTCACATGGCTGTTGGTAGGACTCAGTACTCTGCAAACTGTTGAAGGTCCTGGTTCCTTGCTGGTTATTGGCTAGAAGCCAACCTCAGTTCCTCACCACATGGGCCTCTCTACAGGGAAGCTCACATCAGGACAGCTGGCTCCATCAGAGCTAGGAAGTCAGAAAATAATAGAGGACTCTGAGAAAGAGAGAGAGAAGGAGAGAGAGAGGAAGGCAGAGAGAGAGAGAGAAGGAAACAGGGAAAGAGACAGAGATCCAGCAAGATAGAAGTCAGAGTCTTTTTAGAACCAATCTTGGAGGTGACACCGTATCACTTTTGCTGTATTCTATTTGTTAGAAGCAATAGCTGGGTCCAGCCCACACTCGAGTGGAGAGGATTCCACAAGGGCATGAGTTACAACCATGCCAAGAGGTGAGGATCACTGGAGACCATCTCAGAGCTGCCTACCATGCTTTGGTATGGCTTTCTCCAGATATTTTGATGGCAAGTCTGGCTTCTCCAGATATAATGGTGGCAATTTAAGGATGTATTATTTAATTTTGAGTCATGTTTGATAATTAAGGGGTGATTTTGCTTTTCCCATTGAGGCCTAGGTCATTTCTGATGTCTTAATACTAGATTAGTCCAAATTTTATGGCAGAGTGTTGTAGAACCATAGTATTGACACTGCTGAAGGGACAAAGGAAGATCAGATACCAACCTTCCTATTAATAGTGAGGGAGACAACTTAAGAAAGGAAATAGTGGCTTGGGCTTATTTAGATTTAGGTCTGACAAATGGCACCAAGACATACTGTAATCATAATAACAAACATTTGTTGACCATTGATGTGTAAGATATATATATATATATAAAATCTCATTTAATCCTCACAAAAACACTACAGGGTACCAGTTTATCACTACAACAACTGAATTCAACAAGAAAAATCCATATACAGTAAGATAGGTATTATTATTATCCCTATGTAAAAAATAGGAAAATGAAGCCTAGAAACTTGTCTGAAGTCAAGTGAGAAAGTTAAGTAGCTGGTTCCGGATTCAAGCCTAGACATACCCAACTCCAAAGCCTGTTCTCTTACCTGCCATAGTACCTAACATACGGTACTTTGAGTTAGTTACAAGTAGTGTGAATACCACTGGTCCAACATCTTTTCCCTCTTCCCCCTAATAATAATATAAAATCCAACTGTCTCATTTTAAATGTCCCCCCCCTTAAAGATGTGGGAAAGATCAGTGTCCCTTACACATTATCTTCTCTGAGTGCCTAAAACATGATGAGTATTTTTAAAATATTTATTTTGGTTTTCTAGCACTATGTGCATAGGAAAATGGGTTGGTATGCAATCCAACATTCTTCCTCTGCTTTGTTTGGCCATAAAGCAATGGTTTTCAGGTCTCCCGGCAAGTGTAATGAATATATTTAAAAAAAATATATATTATCCTGGAGCTACCTGAATCTATTATGTGTGGTAAGATTCCACATTCCTTCCCACTTGTTTTCGTACTTCTCCAAGAATTTGGCTTTTCTGCGTTTCTTTGTTACTCAGAAAAAAATCTATGTCTCTCTGCCTTTATTTCTCTTATCTTAAAACTCATCAAGATGTAAAGAAATTGGGTACCACATGCACTAGGGATAACCATTAATTCTTCTAAAAAGGTGGATCTTCCAGCATTATCATGTGTACAACACTGAAAATTACCCCAATGCAAGGTGTGCACATAACAATTTTTCCTTTTTTATTTTTTATGACCAGGAGATATGAATTTGGCTAAAGAACAGAGAAATCCTAGTTGGGGGTTAGGGTCATGGAGGGAGGTGGAGATGGAAGTGATTTTTAATTTTTGCAAGGGTTGGTGGTTAAAGTAAAGAGGGTAGAAGGCTGATGCTTCAGTGGGAGAGTTTTTCCATCAGTGACTGCAACCCTAGATGTTCTCCACAGGCTTGGAATAAACTAGTACCTGAGCAGTCAAGGTGGGTTGCACATGATCCCAAGTCAGCTAGTTAAACTCACTCTCCCCAAAGTTGAATCCTGGGAAGAGGCTGTCCTTTAGTTCCCAGGGATCTCTAGGCTCTGTGTGGCAGAGCCAACTGGGCTCATGGTCTGCATGCTTTGACTTGAGGATGGGAAGAGCCTTGATCGACAGAACAAGCAAAACTATAGGAAACAAAGGAAGTACAAACAGATCAAATTTACCGAAGGAAAAGGGTATGTTGCACAGGCAAGAAACCACATAAGTCCTAAAGCAAGCATTGGTCACAATCGTTTGTTTTTACATTGCCTGTAAGGGATGGTGACATTCCTTTACAATTCAATGCAATGTCTTCTATGTGTCTCTGCCTTAAAGGAGATAATATCTGCTCATGGCAACCAGAAATATAATGTGAATAAAGATTATAAGCCAGTATATTCTCAAGTATTAAAATGTGTGTGAATTAATTGTGACTGAAGATTATGAGATGAGATCTGATTTGAGTAAAATATTGGCCTCAACAATAGCTGGGATGAGATGCAGGTTTGCTACAGTGTATTCTTCCAATTTCACCATCTTTGCTTCTAATCCCACATGTTCCATGGCCTTGCCTCTGAGTTACAATCCATTTAGCAGACAGTTGGGCTGTCAATTTGCTTAAGGTGTCTCAAGGTGTCTTTTTCAATATCTTTTCTCTGTCTCTATCTAGCCTTCCTTTCTTTTTCCCAAGACTCTTTGCTTTATTAATATTTCTTCATCCACTAATAAAAGAAACCTGGTATCACCTCTATTGAATTCCTTTCAGGCTGCTCAGTTTGGGACAATTGCATTCCTCCCGAACACTCCATGCAAATATCTATCACTGCATTTACCATATGTTGTTATAATTTCCTATATATATGTTTATGTCTTCTAACTACTCTGTGGCTTATTCTTCTTTGTGTAGAGAAAAATAAATGGTGTTGAAAGGCTACAGACTGAAATAAGTCCCTTTTCTGAACAGGACTGGTTTCAGATAAATGAGCACAGGATCACGTAACTGACTCATGTTAAATCATCTAAGAGGCCAAACACAAAAGGCCATACATTGTATGACTGCATTTATACAAAATATCCAGAATAGGCAAATCCATGGAGACAAAAAATAGGTTAGTGGTTATGAAAGGCTGGGGGAAAGGAAGTGGTGAGTGATTGCTTAATAAGTATGGGGTTCCATTCAGGGTGATGAAAAATCCTGTGGAAAAATCCACCAGATAGTGGTGATGGCTCCACCACATTGCAAATGCTCTTATTAATGCCACTGAATTGTACCCTTTGAAAGGGTTACAATGATAAATTTTATGTTATGTATTTTACCACAATTAGAAAAATAAAATTAAAAAGTAAACAAAAATACAAATATCAAAAAAAAAAAAAAAAAGCAGTAAGATCAATTCCCATATGTCCCTGTGTGTTTCTAAGACTTCTGATCAGAATGTCCTCACTTCCTTTGCCTCCCCAGATTCTGAATCCTTGACCTTTTAGGATGCTATGAGATGAATCCATAACCTTCAGACTCTACACTATAGTCTTATTCTATATTGAGGTCGCCATGATGGGGAAAAAAAAGAGAGAGGATTTTCATACAAAGAAAATGCAATTAAATATTATCAGAACCAGGTAAAAGTACTTATCAGGCAAAGCAGGTACTGTTTTTCTCCCTTTATGTACAAAACTGTTTTAATTTACAAAGTACAAATAGTTGTTTGCCAAAAAAAGTAATAATAAAATAATAGGACAAGTATATAAGGTAAAAAATAAAAATCATTTCAAAAAGTTTCCTCTGATGGAGACAAAGCTACATATAACCAAACTGCGATTTTGTTTTCCTTTTCTGGGCATGCAAACCGCACTCCCCAGACTCTCATGCAGTTGGGGAAAGACTGTGTAAGTGTGTTCTGGCCAGTGGCGTGTTAGTAGAAGGAACATAACCTTCTTCCAGGGCTGGCTGTAAAATCCCCGTGCAGTCATCATCATGTTCTCTCTCCTTTCTGTAATGATTTTGGAGGTGATATGTGTGAGATTAAGTGGAACCACAAGTTAGAAGAAACCCGGATCCTTATGTCACTGCTTGGAAGGTGAGATACCAAAGGAGCCAGGCAACTTGCATAAGACTGTGACATGAATGAAAGGAAACCTATATTGCTATTGCATTAAGCTTCTTGCATTCAGGGCCTACTTGTTATCTTAACATAACCTCTCCTATTCTGACTCATTTACCTCTCAATCTTACTCAACAGAGGTAACTAACTATATATCCAAATTTTCAATCAAGGTTTAGAATATTTCTATGTCATGTCTTCTTCCTGTTCCTTTAAGGTAGATCCCGGATGCAGTTTAGGTGACCCACTTTCTGCTAGGAAGCGGTGTTTTTTTCTTAAACCAAGGAAGGGAATCCCATTCCTCTCACTAGGCATTTGCTTAGGAATGGATATGTGATATGATTCTGGTCAAGGGAAAATGCGAAGAATTCTAACAGAAGGTTTCTTGGAAAGATGTTTCCATAGGTTATAAAAAGGTGGCTGTTCATCTTTTGTTCAACATTGTTAAAAACCTTGATTTGTGGTACCATATGTTGGCAAGTAGGGTGATTGTGAGAACAAAGTTTACATGCCAAGCAGAGGAAAAAGATGGGAGTAATCATTGTTATGACATCGCTGAGCAAATAAATTAACCAACACTTGAGATATACGTCTCATTAAATTTTTGACATGTGAGATACTAAAACTTTATTTTTTAGCCACTTTGAAATGTTTTTGTTACTTGCAGCCAAAAGCATCCTAAGACATGTTGATATTTTTGTTTCCTATGATTTTAATATTTCAAATAATATTGCAGCAAATATCTTTGTACATTTATCATTGGTTAGGTAGTTGTATTTCTGGGTCAAAGATTATAAGCATCTAAATCTTTCACAAATAATACCATCCTTTTCTCCAGAAATATTGCCCTCCCTTTGGCTTTTAAATTTTCCAATCTGGATATCATCAATCTATTTAATTTTGCTAATCTGATAAGCAAAATAATACCTCATTGTTTTACTTTGTATTTTTTTTGTCATTAATTGAGTTGAACATGTTTTATGGGCTTAGTGACTATTTCTAGGGCTTTTGTAAGTTGTCTATTCAAATCTTTTGACCATTTTTTTTCCATTGACATTCGTATTTGTCTTATTAATAGGAGCTCTTAATTAAAATAGGACTATTAACCCTTGCATTGCAAATATTTTCTTCCAGTCTGTTGGTTATCTTTAACGTTGCTTAGAATATCTGTTCCCATATAGGAGTTTTAACATCTTTATCTCATCATTTAAATCACTCTTAAATTGAACACCTTCCAATTTTTTATATCTTAAAATCCCAGGTGTTGTTCTCAGTGGTTTTCTTAAAGGACCAAGAAATTTTAAAAGTGCAAAAACTCAAATTTTAAATTGTTGACAAGATATTTAGAGGGCTAGGACACCTGAAGGAAAGGGAATATATTTTTGTTGAGTGCTTACTGTGTGCAAGGCATTTTCCTAGAGGCTTTAAATGTGATTTTTTTTTTCGATTTTAATCCTTATGACAATCCTATAAATCGGTTTTTATTATTACTATTTCAAGAGAAGCTAGGTTAATAGCTTGCCCAAGGTCACATAGCCAATAAAGAGCATATCTGTGTTATGGGTCCAGGTCGTATTAGTTTCTTAAAACTGCCTTTAACCAAGGTGTATACTGTTCCTGAGAATTACAGATGCTGATGAACATGTAAAACAAAACTGATATTTCCCACTTCCCACTTCTCCTTATGATACTCTTTCTTTTATCCAGAGCCGAGAATGAAAAGAACAGATCTATGTGACTCAAAGACTAGTCTTTTTTCATTGTACTATGATGCCTTCCTTTGAGCTTAAAAGAAAAGAAAGTGGGATATTTTTATTTTTTTTTAACCTGTTTGTATCAAGCACTATTCATCTGCAAAATTGAATCAGTCACCAACATTAACAGGAAGAACTTTCATGGTGTTTGTGGGCTAGGTCCATATGTTTTTGAAGACATTGATAAACTGGGTGATGGCTTTGTTTCATTTATCACCAGGCCTTATTTTTTAGGGACTTACCTTGCTGAATCCCTCCCTGTTGAACAGTCACTTCCTCCTGTCTCAGCTGTCTATCTTTGATGTCTAGTACTGTCTGGTATTATTTTTAAGATGAGAGTGTGGGAAGAAAAGAGGAAATGTGTCTGCATATTGCACCCACCTCTGATCCAGGAGAGCATTTCTACTTCTAATTTTGAGATGTACTCTGCCAGGGGTTTAAGCTTCTTTGCATACTAATCCCAACCTGAACCTTGTCTGGTAGCCTTTTCTGGAATAAACATTCAGCATAGCCAAAATAAAATAACCTTTAATTCCAAGACTAAAAGCCTTGAAAATAGGATCTGGAAAATCCCTAACCAAAGCTGCTAATCTTGAGAGCACCACTTTAAAAAAAAAAAAAAAAATTATCAAAGCAGGTGGGGTATCATTGAATGGACTTGAGCAAGTCACTTAAATGCCCCAGGTAATGTTTTTTCTATACTTAAAGTGGAGGAATTGAAGCAAGGTATCTCCAAGTCGCCTCTGTTGTTCAGTCTCATTCTAGAACTCCAGAGCAGCCCTAGACAAAATTAGAAAGTTGCCAGAGTTGGTCTTACGCGTTTTATCTTCTCTTCACGTTCTTTTTTCTCCTTTGAGCACTCTACCCAGTAGACACATGTCCTTATCTTGCCCCATGAAGGTTTTAGAATCTCTGACTCTGGGTTCATTGGCCCCAGTTCTCTCAAACATTATCTCTTGTTCTCAAATCTTTCATATTTACAGTCTCCTAAGGCGTTTCTCCTTGGCATGAAAATGACATATTAACCCAGGCTAATCAGGTAATGGGTTACTTCTTCTTAGTCACTTGCTTGAATTCTAACAAGGACTTTCAATAAACAAAATATGTTTATTCCAAAGAAGTGACCCCGAATTGGAAATCATAGGCACTTTGGTTGGGCCAGTGGGAAAGGTTGAGGGTGAGGATGGATACAGGGTCTTCTCAGAAAACACTAGAAAACAACCACTTGATCTGTCTTGATGAACAGAACATAAATGCTTTACGTTCCTGACATCCTTGGAAAGACTAAATAACCTTGACATCCTTTTTCTATTTGTAAAGCTCGATACGATTTTTTTTTAAATTAATTAATTATTTTATTTTTGGCTGCATTGGGTCTTCGTTTCTGTGCGAGGGCTTTTTCTACTTGCGGCGTGCGGGGGCCACTCTTCATCACGGTGCACGGGCCTCTCAGGGTCATGGCCTCTCTTCTTGCGGAGCACAAGCTCCAGACGCGCAGGCTCAGTAGTTGTGGCTCACGGGCCCAGTTGCTCCGCGGCATGTGGGATCTTCCCAGACCAGGGCTCGAACCCGTGTCCCCTGCATTGGCAGGCAGATTCTCAACCACTGCGCCACCAGGGAAGCCCCCGATTTTTTTTTTAAACAAAGAGTTTATACACCTTTATGGGGGACATGGGGACCAAAGCTTCCTATTAATCCACAGAAGCCTAGAGCCCAGTCAGGTGTCAGCTGATTCCTACGACAGCTCCATTAGGGGGTAGGGCAAGGGACCTGGTAAAATCACTGTGGCCTCTCTCTTAATTTGAAGATTCTTAAGTTTTAGTCATTGCTTATGGAGACACATTCTTTTCCTGAAGAGAATTTTGAGTTCTCTGTGGTCAGGGATGGGCAGTTTACTTCTTTTTATGCTCCATGGTGTCCAGCACAGGCAGGGAACATAGAATTGCTTAATGAATACTTGCTGACATATCATCTTTCTGGAGAAGAGACCGAAACAGCTGTATAGTTATTACTTCATTTTTCTAGGATAAAGCGCCCTCTGAAAATATCAATAGATATCAGTATCTTTGTTTTGCAAAGAGAGGAAAAGAAAAGTTTAAATGGCTTGTCTTGTGTCACAACTAGAGAGTGTGACAGAGTTTGGATTAGAACTATATTTTGACAAGTAGCTAAAGCAGAAAATACCAGATCTTCTTCTGTGGTCGCTCTGCTGGCCCTTGTGGTCTCATGAGCAGACTTTGAGCAAAAGGAAAGAATAGAGGAAGCCCTTAGAATGTGGACTGCTTTCTTAGGAGAGATGGAACCAGACAGGTTCTAGATATGCTGGATGCTGGTGTAGTAGAGGAGAAATTGATAAAATGATGGGCTTTAGTGTGGTACTTAACAATGCCATCCAGTGTCTTATCTGCTTACCTAAGAAACACTTTTTATGTGCCACCATCCCAAATTTTGAAGTGAAAGAAGCCAAGTCATGCCCCAGATTTGCCACTTGCTAGTTGAGAGATCTTTGAAAAGGTACTGGGTAAAGAAAGATTCCTGAGCTATTAATGTTGCCTATGAGGCTGTACACTGTGGGGCTCCTGGCTACCTCTGTTCCAGCCCCATGGTCCACCTTGCCATTTCTTCACCACACCAAGCGTGTTTCTGTCTCAGGGCCTACATGTGCTGCTCCCTCTCCCTGGAATGCTCTTTCTTCAGAGAGCTGCATGGCTGGTCCCTCACTTCACCTGTACTTCTGCACCTTCTCAGTGGCATTGGGCTTCCCTAATAGTCTGATCTAAAGTATTGTCTCTGCCCACTTCAGACCTAGGGACACATACAGACTGAAAGTGAGGGGATGGAAAAAGATATTACATGCAGATGAAAATCAAAAGAAAGCTGGAGTAGCAATTCTCATATCAGACAAAATAGACTTTTAAATAAAGACTATTATGAGAGACAAAGAAGGACACTACATAATGATCAAGGGATCAATCCAAGAAGAAGATATAACAATTGTAAATATTTATGCACCCAACATAGGAGCACTTCAATACATAAGGCAAATGCTAACGGCAATAAAAGGGGAAATCGACAGTAACACAATCATAGTAGGGGACTTTAACACCCCACTTTTACCAATGGACAGATCATCCAAAATGAAAATAAATAAGGAAACACAAGCTTTAAATGACACATTAAACAAGATGGACTTAAATGATATTTATAGGACATTCCATCCAGAAACAACAGAATACACTTTCTTCTCAAGTGCTCATGGAACATTCTCCAGGATAGGTCATGTCTTGGGTCACAAACCAAGCCTTGGTAAATTTAAGAAAATTGAAATTGTATCAGGTATCTTTTCCAACCACAAGGCTATGAGACTAGATATCAATTACAGGAAAAATACTGTAAAAAATACAAACACATGGAGGCTAGACAATAAACTACTAAATAACAAGAGATCACTGAAGGATTCAAAGAGGAAATAAAAAAATACCGAGAAACAAATGACAATGAAAACATGATGACCGAAAGCCTATGGGATGCAGCAAAAGCAGTTCTAAGAGGGAAGTTTATAGCAATACAATCCTACCTCAAGAAATAAGAAACATCTCAAATAAACAACCTAAAGCAATTAGAGAAAGAACAAAAACCCCCTCAATGTTAGCAGAATGAAAGAAATCATAAAAATCAGATCAGAAATAAGTGAAAAAGAAATGAAGGACACAATAACAAAGATCAATAAAACTAAAAGCTGGTTCTTTGAGAAGATAAACAAAATTGATAAACCATTAGCCAGACTCATCAAGAAAAAAAAGGGAAAAGACTCAAATCAACAGAATTAGAAATGAAAAAGGGGAAGTAACAACTGACACAGCAGAAATACAAAGGATCATGAGAGATTACTACAAGTAATTATATGCCAATAAAATGGACAACCTGGAAGAAATGGACAAATTCTTAGAAAAGCACAACCTTCTAAGGCTGAACCAGGAAGGAACAGAAAATATAAACAGACCAATCACAAGCACTGAATTGAAGCTGTGATTAAAAATCTTCCAACAAACAAAAGCCCAGGACCAGATGGCTTCACAGGCAAATTCTATCAAACAATTAGAGACGAGCTAACACCTATCCTTCTCAACTCTTCCAAACTATAACAGAGGGAGGAACACTCCCAAACTCATTCTGTGAGGCCACCATCACCCTGATACCAAAACCAGACAAAGATGTCACAAAGAAAGAAAACTGCAGGCCAATATCACTGATGAACATAGATGCAAAAATCCTCAACAAAATACTAGCAAACAGAATCCAACAGCACATTAAAAGGATCATACACCATGATCAAGTGGGGTTTATCCCAGGAATGCAAGGATTCTTCAATATACACAAATCAATGTGATACACCATATTAACAAATGGAAGGAGAAAAACCATATGATCATCTCAATAGATGCAGAAAAAGCTTTTGACAAAATTCAACACCCATTTATGATAAAAACCCTCCAGAATGTAGGCACAGAGGGAACTTACCTCAGCATAGTAAAGGCCATATATGACAAATGCACAGCCAACATCGTTCTCAGTGGTGAAAAACTGAAACCATTTCCTCTAAGTTTAGGAACAAGACAAGGTTGCCCACTCTCACCACTATTATTCAACATAGTTTTGGAAGTTTTAGCCACGGCAATCAGAGAAGAAAAAGAAATAAAAGGAGCCCAAACCAGAAAAGAAGAAGTAAAGCTGTCACTATTTACAGATGATGTGATACTATATAGAGAGAATCCTGAAGATGCTACCAGAAAACTACTAGAGCCAATCAATGAAATTGGTAAAGTAGCAGGATACAAAATTAATGCACAGAAATCTCTTGCATTCCTATACACTAACGATGAAAAATACGAAAGAGAAATTAAGGAAACACTCCCATTTACCATTGCAACAAAAAGAGTAAAATACCTAGGAATAAACCTTCCTAAGGAGACAAAAGACCTGTATGCAGAAAACTATAAGACTCTGATGAAAGGAATTAAAGATGATTCAAACAGATGGAGAGATATACCATGTTCTTGGATTGGAAGAATCAACAGAGTGAAAATGACTATACTCCCCAAAGCAATCTACAGATTCAATGCAATCCCTATGAAACTACCAATGGCATTTTTCACAGAACTAGAACAGAAATTTCACAATTTGTATGGAAACACAAAAGACCCGGAATAGGGAAAGCAATCTTGAGAAACAAAAACAGAGCTGGACGAATCCAGCTCCCTGACTTCAGACTCTACTACAAAGCTACAGTAATCAATACAGTATGGTACTGGCACAAAAACAGAAATATAGATCAATGGAACAGGATAGAAAGTCCAGAGATAAACCCAAACACGTATGGTCATGCACATATGGTCACCTTATTTTTGATAAAGGAGGCAAGAATATACAATGGAGAAAAGACAGCCTCTTCAATAAGTGGTGCTGGGAAAACCGGACACCTACATGTAAAAAAATGAAGTTAGAACACCATACACAAAAATAAACTCAAAATGGATTAAAGACCTAAATGTAAGGCCAGACACTATAAAACTCTTAGAGGAAAACATAGGCAGAATACTCTATGGCATAAATCACAGCAAGATTCTTTTTTTTTTTTTTTTTTTTTTAGAGATTGGAGTTTATTTATTTATTTTTGGCTGTGTTGGGTCTTCGTTTCTGTGCGAGGGCTCTCTCCAGTTGTGGCAAGCGGGGGCCACTCCTCATCGCTGTGCGCGGGCCTCTCACCATCGTGGCCTCTCCCGCTGCGGAGCACAGGCTCCAGACACGCAGGCTCAGCAGTTGTGGCTCACGGGCCCAGCCGCTCCAGCGGCACGCGGGATCTTCCCAGACCAGGGCTCGAACCCGTGTCCCCTGCATTGGCAGGCAGACTCTCAACCACTGCGCCACCAGGGAAGCCCCACAGCAAGATTCTTTTTGACCCACCTCCTAGAGAAATGGAAATAAAAACAGAAATAAACAAATGGGACCTAATGAAACTTAAAAGCTTTTGCACAGCAAAGGAAACCATAAACAAGACCAAAAGACAACCCTCAGAATGGGAGAAAATATTTTTAAACGAATCAACGGACAAAGGTTAATCTCCAAAATATACAAGCAGCTCATGCAGCTCAATATCTAAAAAACAAACAACCCAATCCCAAAATGAGCAGAAGACCTAAATAGACATTTCTCCAAAGAAGATATACAGATTGCCAACAAACACATGAAACGATGCTCAACATCACTAATCATTAGAGAAATGCAAATCAAAACTACAATGAGGTATCACCTCACACCAGTCAGAATGGCCATCATCAAAAAATCTACAAACAATAAATGCTGGAGAGGGTGTGGAGAAAAGGGAACCCTCTTGCACTGTTGGTGGGAATGTAAATTGATACAGCCACTATGGAGAACAGTATGGAGGTTCCTTAAAAAACTAAAAATAGAACTACCATTCGACCCAGCAATCCCACTACTGGGCATATACCCTGAGAAAACCATAATTCAAAAAGAGTCATGTACCACAATGTTCATTGCAGCTCTCTTTACAATAGCCAGGACATGGAAGCAACCTAAGTGTCCCTTGACAGATGAATGGATAAAGAAGATGTGGCACATATATACAATGGAATATTGCTCAGCCATAAAAAGAAACGAAACTGAGTTATTTGTAGTGAGGTGGATGGACCTAGAGTCTGTCATACAGAGTGAGGTAAATCATAATGAGAAAAATAAATGCCATATTGTAACCCATATATATGGAATCTAAAAAAAGAAAAAGGTTCTGAAGAACCTAGGGACAGGACAGGAATAAAGACACAGACGTAGAGAATGGAGTTGAGGACACGGGGAGGGGGAATGGTAAGCTGGGATGAAGTGAGAGAGTGACCTGGACATATATACACTACCAAATGTAAAATAGATAGCTAGTGGGAAGCAGCCAAATAGCACAGGGAGATCAACTCGGTGCTTTGTGACCACCAGAGGGATGGGATAGGGAGAGTGGGAGGAAGATGCAAGAGGGAGGGGATATGGGGATGTTTGTATATGTATAGCTGATTCACTTCGTTATACAGCAGAAACACAACATTGTCAAGCAATTATACTCCCATAAAGATGTTAAGAAAGAAATAAAACCGTGCCCCCATCTGCACTATAATAAACTTCCATGACTACTCCAAATTGTAATGCATTCCAATAGAATGAAAATTCATTGTAACCAGCTGAGTACTTAATTCTCTGATTAAGGACAATTTGTCCTCCCAACTGAACCAAAACTTGCCGTGTGGCAGAGACACTGATATAACAAATCAAATGAATTTGTATTCTGTTAAGATACCGTTCATTTTCAGAATAAAAAAAAAAAAATTAACAATCAATAAAAATATTAAAGGGGAATTTACAGACAAAAATAATCATATGCAATTATGTTCAACCTTACTAAAAGATAAATGCAAATAAAATTACAGAGAAACCATTTTCACCCATCACATTAGAAAATACTTTTTAACATTGTTAATATATGAGTTGTCAAGAGTATAGGGAAACAGCCACTTTCCTACATTGCTGGTGGGAAATTAAATGGGTAACATCTCTAGGGAGGACAATTTATTAGTAGCTATCAGAATTACAATTGCATATATTTTTGACACAGAAATACCACATCTACTATTTCCTCTACAAATACACTTGCACAAGTATATTCATTGCTGCCCTATTTGTAAGAGCAAATGATTGAAAACGATACTGTTTCTGATTCTCCGGTGATTATTTTTCCTCTTCCATTATCGTCTTGGGCATTGTAACAATGCTTATTTTCAGGTTGGTCTCTGAATTTCTGGAACCCCTGTGGATATGTGTCTATTTTCTATTGTTTGTATTAATTTTTCTTCAGGTGGTCATGTCTTCTTATGTGCCTGTTGTTTGGTTTGGTTGGCTTTGGTGGTTGGAACTTTGCACTCGTAAAATTCTTTTTAAAAGTAATGTGAACCCAAGTATGTTGTTATCATCTCCAAAGAAGATTTACTTTTGCTTCCACCAAGAGCTATTAGCAATCTTGAATCATCTCAATGCAATTTCAAAAACTAAGAGAATGTGTCAAGTCCCTTTTGAGTCATATCACTTTGGATTAATTCTTATTCCTAAGATTCATCCCTTTGGAGTCCCAGCCCAGAGCCAAGGGATTCACTAGGGCTCTCTTTCCTTGGATGGTCCATGACTCCTTTTAACCCCGTGAGGCTACAACTTCCTTCTCAAGCCTTCTCACAGCCCAGATGAAAAGCAGCCTCAAATGCTGGGCTCATAGGGTTTCCACTCCTCTCAGCTTCTGACCAAGTAATTCCTCACTCTCATTTTAACCCTCTACTATCTTCAGGCAGGTATTTTTTCCCTTTAACATTTATCTAGCTTTTCTGGTTGTCCTAATGGGAATATGATCCATATTGTCTTGTCCATCATGACCAGGAGCAACATTCCAAAGAAGCTCAATATTCCCATCAATCAATAAATTATGGTATATTTATACAAAGAACATTATTAGAGAGGATATTCTTTAGGTGCTGATATAGAAAAATCTTTAAGACACATTGTTTTGTAAAAAAAGCAAAGTACAGAACAGTGGATACAGTATGCTATATTTAAGCATAAAACACCTCTGGAAGGATTCAAAATAATATTTGGATTGTTTTGAGCTTGGGAAAGTATATGGCCAAGGCATAGAAGTGATAAGAAAATTCTTTACTGTTTATCATTTTGTACATTTGAATTTTGAAACAAGTAATACATTACCTGTTCAATATAAAAGCAAGTGAAATAATAAATGATAAAAAATGGGTAAAGCTATGTACATGAACATGTTCATCACTGCAGCATTTATAATAGCAAACAATTAAAAGCAACCTAAATGTTCGACTGTGAAAAAATGGTTAATTATGTCAGGTGCAAATGTGGCATATTCTGTGATGATGTTAAAAACAAATATGAAAGTTATATAAAAACATGAATGTACTACTTTCCTATTACTAAATAGTAAATTAACACAAACTTAGCAGTTTAAAACATCATGTATTCCCCAACAGTGCCGTAGATCAGAAGTCCCACACAGTGTAGCTAGGTTCTCTGCTCAACCTCTCACAAGGATGAAATCAAGTTATCAACCAGGCTAAATTCTTATCTTAGAATTCTGTCTAATTCAATGTGAAATGTATATTGTTAAAGAAAGAAGATAACAATGGCTCTTAAACAAATGCCAAGATATTCAATCTTACTAGTACAAGAAATTACACTTTTCATCTGTCAAATAGAAAAAGTTTTAAAAATTTGGTAATGCACTTGAATGTCAAGGGTGTATTTCCTACGTTACTCAAAATTACATTAAAATGTTGCATATAGCAATGCATATAAAAAGTATGATAACAGGTAAAAATATGTGTATGTGAAAGAGATTAGAAGGGAGGGTACAAAAATGCTAATAGTCAAAAGAATTTGTGTCACTTAATTTTTCATTAATTTTGAGATTTTTTAAGTGAGGTTACTATTTTCTTGTATCATTAAAATTATATTTGAAGAGTAAGTACAGTAACTTTTTCCACCTCTTTCCTCTTGTCTCAGTGTGGATTTCTTTGGGTTCATTTTGTTTGGGATCCATTGAGTCTCAGGCTGGCTAGAGATTTTGATGGCCTTTCCAACCTTCATGATAGTCAAATGCCCTTTCTTTGTTCTTAGTGGTCCCCAGGCATCAAAAGCATGCCAAATCCCATCAGTCCTCCAAGACAAGTGAGACTGAAGCCAGTTCTTCAAGCAGCCTCCAGAAAAGTTATATCATTGGATGCTCTGTACGACTCTTTCCCTCCCCAGGGAGAGTCAGGGATCTGGGGTTCTTTGCCCATTTGCCCTGTGCTGAACTGGGTGGAGGGGCTATGGCAGCTGTTAGTTCAAATTGCCATCTTTGTTCTCATTTACTCCCAGACAAAAGGAGTATGCCAGGTCCTTTTAGTGCTCTAAGGCAGGCAAGACAGAAGTCAGTCCTTTCAGCTGTCTCCAGGAAAGTTGGGGCATTGGATGTGTGATCTTCTTTTCCACAGGGAGAAACTGGAAGCTGGTATTTTTCCTCTCCTCACTCTGTGCTGATCTGGGGGGAGGGCTACGATAATTGCTAGCCTAAATCACCACCTCTGATCTCAATAGTCTGGAGGTAGCTAACTAGAGTATTCCAGGTCCCATCAGCACTTGGAGACAAGCAATACAGAAGCCTGTCTTCTGGGAAGCCCTCAGAAAAGTTGGGTCATTAGATGTCAGGTTCAACTCTTTCCCTTCCCTGGGAGAGGCTACAATCCTGGGGATTTCCTCCTAATCATATAGTGCTGTTCTGGGGGTAGGGATTATAGAGAGAGGGTGTCTCAAATTTCCTTATTGACTTCAATGTCCCTAGTTTCATGCTTGCCAAGGTTACAGGAGTCTTTGAACAGTTTCTGGATGTCTCACAAGGGGAATTTGTCCACATGTCATGACTGAATTAGTATGTTGGGTAAATGAAGAGTCCAGAGCTTTCTATTCTACCGTCTTACTTACATCACTCAATAATATACTTTTTATTGTTTTTCTTTGTCTCAGAGATTCTTAGCACACAAATTAAGATTTATTTGATGATTGAAGTTGATGATGAATATAAAGCACTCAATGCAGTATGATGATGACTATAAAGCACTAACAGAGGTTAGCCATTTTTACTCTTACTATTTTCATTTTGTGAATAAAAGCACAAAGGGGTTAAGTGCAAAATAAGCAACAAAGTCCTCCCTCACGGATAACATTGGACAACCAAACTTCAATAGCTGACTTGGGACAAAAGACAATAGAGACTCTAGGAATAATTTTTATGTTCCCTTAGACTGGTGGCCATTTTACTATTTATTGGTGTTCCCATAAAAGCAAAATAAAGATAAGGTAAAGTAAAAACTAAGTAGTTTATCAGTTAAGTTAGTGCTAGGGCTGATGAGAATTCAAAGGTTTGAGAATTATCTAATGGTATTAGTTATCTATTGCTGCATCACAAATTATCACAAATTTAGCAGCTTAAAAAAAACACACATTTATCATCTCAGAGTTACTGTGGGTCAGGAAATTGAGGCACAGCCTGGTTAAGTTGTCTGTTTCAGGATCTTTCACAGGCTTCAGTCAAGGTATTTGTCCAGTGCTGTGGTCTCATCAGAAGGCTTGAATGAGAAAGGATCCACTTCCAAGGTCACATCCCAGCCTTTTTGGCAAAATCCAGTTTGTCACGAGCAGTTGGACTGTGGACCTCTGTTCCCAGCTGGCTATTGGCTAGAAGTGTACCTCAGTTCCTTGCCACAGGTACTTTCCTAACATGGCAGTATGCAAATTGAGAAGGTACTAGAGAGATTCTGCTAGCAAGATGGAAGTCATAATTTTATGCCACCTAATTTCAGAAGTGGCAGCCCATCATCTTTTCCCTGTTCTCAGGGTTAGAAGAAAGTCACTAGGCAAGCCCACATTCATTGGGTAGGGACTGCAAGAGGATGTGAATACCAGGAGGCAAGGATCATTGAGAGACATCTCAGAATCTACCTGCCACACTAGTCAATTTTAAATCATACTGGTAGGAATGAAAGAGCCTAGGTAAACAGAAAGCACTCCTGTTTGGCTCTTTGATATGCTCTTAGAATCTTAATAGATTTCCCTCATGAAATTAGCTTTTACTTATGCAAATATATTCTGAGAATGTAGTATGGCTCTAAAACTTTATGGGTAACAATAAGAAGACAAAAAGAAATAGAAGTTATCTATGACTAGTTAAGTTGTTTAACAGCATAAAATCGGAAGATCCTATTTAATGTTGGAGGGCCAATCTGAATAATGGATAGTGACATACTTAATCCAACATATATGTATTGAGCATATTCTTTTGCATTTAATAGGGGCTAATATCTATTTGGAAAAAAATCAAATAGAATAGATTTAAATGTGTAGATTTCAGTTATCCTTGCTGGTACTCTTCATACTTTAACTTTTACCAAGAGCCATTCTGCCTCCACTTACAAATGTAATGAAAATAATTTGTTCCTTAAAGTAGAAATAAAATTGACTATAAAAAATCAGACTCCATGCTGTTGTTTCTCACTCCAGAAAGAGCTGTGCTTATTATAAACCGTAAAGGGCTGTCTTCTCTCTAATCTGAGGGGATGTTCCAGCCCAGCAAATGGAGAATAAAGCTATATTCAACAGCAGCCAAGGAGTTAAGAAGCTGGGTATGAAATTGTTATTACCAATTGTTATTTCATTACCTGCAATGCATGGTTGGGATCATTTGAAGTAATGCCGGGAAATCCTCTACTAAAACGATCACAAGGTGGGTTGGAAGTTCATGCCTTTTGACCAGGTCCACAGCCCACATCTGCCACAGTGAATTTTAATTAGATATTATTCCAGAGAGGAGTTCCTATGCTAGTGTTAAATCAGAAAAAAAGTAAGTCCACAATGCATTATTCATCATTCTGGCATAAATGAAAATAGAGTGGACTTAGAGTAGGAAACTACTTTTCATCAGGGAGAGGGCTTTTACATAACCAGACTATCAGCCACAAGGTTTAGGCCCAATACTGCAAAAATACATATGGTAAAGAAATAAAAATTTTATTTCTAAATTACTATTTCCGTAGTACAAACAAAGCAGTGGTTTTCCTTGAACCGTCTATATTTCCAATGCATTGCTTTTATTTTTGGTAAGACTAGGATAATATTAATGAAGCCATTGAGGGTATAGATATAGATCATCTTACCTAAAGTCTTGACTAGTTCCAGTATACATTATATGTCTTTGTGACCTGCCTCATGCTTTGTCTTTAAGTTTCTATTGTGCCTTTCCAGGCAAAATGTAGAGTTATAATTGACCCTGAGCCAAGAATATAATTATTCAGATATGTGGAATTTTTTCTTCTTAGAATTTATCAGGGAAATACTTTTGCCAGTGAAGATAGAAAGCCATGTATATTTTTAAGACTGTAAGGAAAAACCAGGAGAATTTGACGCTTATTGAGCATCTACTATATGCCAACATTTTTTGACATGCATTCCCTCATTGAATGATCAGTCTTGCAAGTAAGCTTTATCCTCCCAGTTTGATAAATGAGAAAAAGGAAACTGTGGGACCATGGAAAGAAAACTAGCATTTGTTGAGCAAGTGACTAGTAACATGAGGGGCACTTCATATGTCTTAATTTATTTCAACTTTAAATACTCTTCCCCATGTTATAGTTACAGAAACTAAGGTTGGGAGATGTTAAATAATTTGCACAATATCATACAACTAGTCATCAATTGGACCTCATGTGTGTCTAATTTCTTGTATTTTTCCCAAGTATATCACAGTATTTCAGCATAAAATCCTTTAAATGTAGCTTCTAGCAGAGGTACTGAAGAATTTAGATGGCTCCCTGCCACCTCAAGAGGGGAAGATTGCTATTTATAAAACTATTGTGTTCCCCAGCAAGGAAGGGCATCTTGGAACATTTCCAGAAGTAAATTTATCCATAATTAAATTAATTAAATTATTAAAAGTAAATATTAGAAGTATCTTCCTTGGCTCAACTGTATGTTCCAAAATAGGACCAGTTACCAAATCTACTCTATTATACGTTCTCTTCTTTCTTTCTTCTTCTTTCTTTCTTTTTTCTAAAATTGTTGAACACTTATTGCTTCACTATAATTTCTTTTTAACTCATCTATTTCCTGCTCTAGACTAGGAGTTCCTTGAAAGCAGATACCTTGGTATATTCTAGGCCACTAATTCCTGGCACTTAGCAGATGCTCAATAAAAAGTGAAAGGATGACTGACTGCATACAAAGAAATTAATTAATCAACAAACATATGAAGCAACAGGGTACCAAACCAGACTCATACTTAGTTCTAGCAAACCTCAGAATACTCTAGACTATGGCCCTCACACTGAAGGTGATGTGATGCCCCGAGGCTGCCTCGAGTTGTAGATTTAGCCTGGCAGGTACTCAGCCAGGATTCAGTTTAACTGAGTGTTACCCACCTCTGTCCCACCGCCATTCAAGATGCTCAGATCTTGATCTCCAATAGCTGAAAGAATAAGGTCTCTCTGATTCTGTGATTATCGTATATTTCCCCCACTTGTCCTTCATTCCCCTGTTCCAAACATGCATTTTATTTTGCAAAAATACAAAATGTAGACTTTCTTTCTGCTCACTAGAATTTCTAGAGATAATGTGTAGTGGTTAAGAGCATGAATTTCAAGTCAGACTAAGTAGGTTCAAGCCAGACTACCATTTATTTATTCACATGTGACCTTCGAAAGTCTAAGTTTCAGGTTCTCATGGGTAAATGGGGACAATAGAAGTACGTACCTCAGAGAGTTATTATGGAAATTATTTTAATGATGAACCAAATGTGAGCATGGTTCCTGACACATTATTTTTTAATAATAGAATGAGGCTGAGAAAATATCTTTTCATTTGGCTGTTCAGTTTATAAGGACTTAGGAATTAAAACCAAAAGAGAAGGGGCTTCCCTGGTGGCGCAGTGGTTGAGAATCTGCCTGCTAATGCAGGGGACACGGGTTCGAGCCCTGGTCTGGGAAGATCCCACATGCCGGGGAGCAACTGGGCCCGTGAGCCACAACTACTGAGCCTGCGTGTCTGGAGCCTGTGCCCCACAATGGGAGGGGCCGCGATAGTGAGAGGCCCGCGCACCGCGATGAAGAGTGGCCCCCGCTTGCCGCAACTAGAGAAAGCCCTTGCACCAAACGAAGACCCAACACAGCTAAAAATAAATAAATAAATAAAGTAGCTATGTTAAAAAAAAAAAAAAATGTGTGGTTCTGATTAAATTCCTTCACCTCCCTATGCGTCAATTTTAAAAAAAAAAAAAAAGAAAAAAAAAAAAAAAAAAAAAAAAAAAACCAAAAGAGAAGCGAAATTCCCTTTATTCTCCTAAAAATGCACAGTTGATCCTTGAACAACATGTGGGTTAGGGGTGCTGACCCTCTGCACAGTTGCAAATCTGCATATAACTTACGGTCAGCCCTTCGCATCCACGATTCCTCCATACCTGCAGTTTTGCACCATAGATTCAACCAACTGCAGATCATGTAATACTATAGTATTTACTATTGAAAAAATCCACGTACAAGTGGACCCATGCAGTTCAAACCTGTGTTGTTCAAGGGTCAACTTTGTTAATTGAATAGTCTAGTTGCAAGGACAAGAATATCTACGGTTTGGCCCAGCTTCAGATCTTGTGCCCATTCTGGCAGTGAGAGTGAGAGGTTCTGGTCATT
This sequence comes from Balaenoptera acutorostrata, assembly GCF_949987535.1. NCBI lineage: Eukaryota > Metazoa > Chordata > Mammalia > Artiodactyla > Balaenopteridae > Balaenoptera > Balaenoptera acutorostrata. Next base: position 20,093,207 of record NC_080080.1, on the reverse strand, counting down.
GGCCTGGGTCATATGACCTCCTTAAGGGCTGAGATGGATGAGGGGGTAAGAAAGGGAGTACTGCCTTACCCAAACCACATGGACTGAGAGTGAAAGAGGAGATAAAGGAAAATCAAGGTGCTGCTACCAGAAACAACTTTAAAAGGACTAAACCAACCATGGATGACCAACGTAGGATGATATTACTAGCCAAGAGAAATGAAAGCATCTCTGAATGCTTGCTTGCTCCTAAATTAAAATGCGGAGATATAAAAGAGAAATAGGCAAATTCAAGGCCTATTCTGATTTAATTGGAACCACAAAGGAGTTTTTTGCTCAAGAGGCCACGAAGTTGAGTCTAAGCATTGCAAGTGAAATGGACATAAGTAGATATCCAAGTAGGTTAATCAGGGATTTCTTTAATAGCCAATTTGGCTAAGAGAATTTCTTTATAAAGATTCTTTCTACCCCTCTCATAAATTACTTAGATGCTTACTTTAAACTTTCCACTTTGCCTACAGAAACACAGCCTTGAAAGGCATAGCTCCCCAAATTTAAACTATTCATGTACCCATAGGGGAATTATGCAATAAAAGACAGAAGGTATGCAAATAAAAAGATCAATTTTCCTATGCCTGTCTGTCCTGTTATATGTAAATAAAATCTAATATATTCTCTTGTCTCAGGAAAGAATAAGCAAGAATAACAAAATTCAGAAAGGCATAAATTGCTAATACTTCCTAATGTAGCTTTGTTCCAGAAACTTTTGTAAAAGTCCTACTGATGGCAAGCTTCAAATATTACTTAAATCAGGACATTTTGTCCTAAAGTTATTTACCCATGAGTGTGTATGTGTGTGTGTATATGTGTGTTTGAGTGTATATGTATTTATGTTTCCCTTTCTCTCTTCCCTCACATTTCTCTTCATAAGAAATTTCCTCTCTCTATAGTCATCTACCACTCAAGTCATGAAACATAGAGGAATGAACACAACACTTGGATGATGTAACTTTGTTTCTTAAGTAGAATGTCAGATATACCAGCAGTTGTTCAAAATATTCACACATACACAAAAAAATAAGCAAATGTAGAAGGTAATTATGGAAGTCACAGAAAATCTCTTTTCTTTTATCTTTTTGTTTTTAAATGAAACGTACATTTTTAGGTCATGAATCAAAATAAAATTGTGCAAAAATCTTGGGAAGACCATTAAAAAGGACATGAGATATGAAAATCTCCAGTTATAACTAATGAACACAATTAAGTAAATGGTCTTCCAGTTTCTCAATCGCTAAGCCAAGCACTGTGTTCCAGGATTTAAAATGAATAAGAAAACCATAGAAAGTGACGCTTAGCCACACATGCAAAGAAATCTCACTTAATTCTATTGTGTTCTTAAAACATGGATATTTGAGAGGTCAGGTTCTCATGGGTAAATGAGGACAACAGAAGTACCTACCTCAGAGAGTTATTATGGAAATTATTTTAATGATGAAACAAATGTGAGCATGATTCCTGACACATTATTTTTTAATAATAGAATGAGGCTGAGAAAATATCTTTTTTCAGATAAGTACACTGAAACATGGCTTTTATTTATGACCACTAGAACTAAATAAACTCTGGAGGAGTACAAGACAAGAAAAGAAAACCTGGATCCAATTAGAGATGTTCCCAGTTCTGGGTTAGGCCTGTTTTCCCTGGAGGTTCTACAAACCTACAGTCAACATTAATTCCAAAATGTATCAAGTCAAACAATGCATTATTAAATGAAAATATCACTGGATATTGTAGGCTGTCTTTGGAAAAATGTTTTATGAAAACACACCTTAATCATTTAACTTGGCTAAGTCCATTATTAAACAAAAATGTATCTATATCTTTCAACAAATCTTAACTCAATTTGGTAGCACTAAGCTCATGTTGACAGCTTTCTTCCTAGTTGTAAAAAAAAAAATACTATCACTATGAGCTTACTCTCTTACAAAAGCTTTTATCATTGGATTGTAAGTGGCCAGCTTCCTTAAAGCCCCATCTTATTCCTTTCTTATAGTCTCATTTAATATAATGTATATAATATTATAGTATTATCTAAATATAAATGCTTAATTATACCATTATGGAATAGAATAACAATAGGGTTGAAAAAGTGTTCCCTCTGAGATTTAATTCAGGGTCATGGATTAGACATTGCACTCTTAATAATTCCCCATTCACCAGTATCACATTCTCAAAGCCTATTCCTTGTAAATCTACCTCAGTTATCACCTTCTCTGAAGAGACTTCCATGACCATACTCTTTACCACTAGAAAGATAAAGCTATTAAAAAAAAAATACCTCCAGTATTTTGTGCAATGAGATAAAGTGCCAATGAACATGTAATCGGGTAATCACTCTCTCGTGCATGCCACCCTGTACAAACTCTTATGATTATACTTCTCACATTGTACTATAGTTGTTTGTTTAATGCCAGTCTATAGAATGAAACTCTGACTTACTTTGATCTGAATCCATGTTGTGTTCATTTTTTTTAACATCTTTATTGGAGTGTAATTGCTTTACAATGGTGTGTTAGTTTCTGCTTTATAACAAAGTGAATCAGTTATACATACACATATGTTCCCATATCTCTTCCCTCTTGCATCTCCCTCCCTCCCACCCTCCCTATCCCACCCCTCTAGGTGGTCACAAAGCACCGAGCTGATCTCCCTGTGCTATACGGCTGCTTCCCACTCGCTATCTATTTTACGTTTGGTACTGTATATATGTCCATGCCACTCTCTCACTTTGTCACAGCTTACCCTTCCCCCTCCCCATATCCTCAAGTCCATTCTCTAGTAAGTCAGTGGCAGGTGCTGCCTTAACCTGGCTGTCTTTACTGAGCCAGGGCACTTGTCTCCCAGTTGCTGTGAGTCTTGGCTGCTAATGGCCCATAGGTACCTTTCTCCAGAGCATTGTCTTTGGCTAATAGGAACCCAGAAATGCCTACGAGGAGAGCCCTCATTAAATGACTGGATGATTCAAGGGTACACAGTCTCTTTTTTTTTTTTTTTTTTATAAATTTATTTATTTATTTATTTTTGGCTGTGTTGGGTCTTCGTTTCTGTGCAAGGCCTTTCTCTAGTTGCAGCGAGCGGGGGGGCCACTCTTCATCGCGGTGCGCGGGCCTCTCACTATCACGGCCTCTCTTGTTGCGGAGCACAGGCTCCAGACGCGCAGGCTCAGTAGTTGTGGCTCACGGGCCCGGTTGCTCCGCGACATGTGGGATCTTCCCAGACCAGGGCTCGAACCCGTGTCCCCTGCATTGGCAGGCAGATTCTCAACCACTGCACCACCAGGGAAGCCCGGGTACACAGTCTCTTGACCCAAGGTTGGACAAGTCTGTAATGTTTTTCATACTCTAGAGCTCCCCTGGAGATCAGGCTGAGACTAGAAGGTAATTATGGAGGTCACAGAAAATCTCTTTTCTTTTCTCCTTTTGTTTTTAAATGAAGCATGCATTTTTAGGTTATGAATTGAAAGAAAATTGTATGACTATTCACAATAGCCAAAACATGGAGACAACCTAAATTCCATTAGCAGATGAATGGATAAAGGAGATGTGGTGCATATATACAATGGAATACTACTTAGCCACAAAAAAAAGAATGAAATAATGCCATTTGCAGCAACATGGATGCAGCTAGAGATTATCATACTAAATGAAGCAAGTCAGAAAGAGAAAGACAAATACCATATGATATCACTTATATGTGGAATCTAAAATATGACATAAATGAACCTATCTACGGAACAGAAACAGAATCAGGGACATAGAGAATAGACTGCTGGTTGCCAAGCATGGAAGGGGGTGGAAGAGGGTTGGATTGGGAGTTTGGGATTAGCAGATGCAAACTGGTATATATAGAATGGACAAACAACAAGGTCCTACTATATAGCACAGGGAAGTATATTCAGTATTCTGTGATAAACCATAATAGAAAAGAATATGAAAAAGGAGATATATATATATATATATATATATATATATATATATGCACATATCTGAGTCACTTCGCTCTACAGCAGTAGTTAATACAACATTGTAATTCAACTACTGTATGCTTCAATAAAAAATAAATTAAAAAAAGAAAATTGTGCAAAAATCTTTGGAACACCATTAAAAAGGATATGAAATATGAAAATCTCCAGTAATAAATAATGAACACAATTAAATAAATGATCTGCCAGTTTCACAATCTCTAAGCCAAGCAGCTAAGCACCCACATCTCTGCTTAGCTTCTTCCCGTCTCCTAATCTGCTTCCCTCACTTCCTTCCAGGTTTCTCCTAGAAACACTCCATCAGTAAATCACTTGCACAAAGACCCCCATCTCAGGCTGTGCTTTTAGGAAATCTGACCTAAGACATAGCTCTAAGTGCACTGATTTCTATGATAAATTGACTTTTTCTCCTATTAAACTCATTACAGAAACAGAAATTATGACATTTGGCTCTTCATATCCAGTACTTAACTCAATGCGTGATGGATAGTAAATACTTGAAAAGAAAAGTTTGTAAATTTGAATTAATATATGAGTATATTTACCTCACTCCTTATTCTCATCTTGTACTGAATAGATAAGTCCTAGAAAAAGAAAGAGATGGGCCTAAGGATTATCATTGCCATTATCATTTAATACCAATGTTATGTTTCTCTAAGACCAAATGAATATGAATTGTTGGTAGAAACGGTAAACTCTGAAGTAAGGGGGGATAAAGAAGCCCCTTCCCCCAAATTCTATCCCTACAGTAATGCAGATAAACAGTGGGACCTCATCAACTGAATAGATTCATTAATGGTAGCTAATAACATGTATCAAAACAAAATTTTCTTTTGTTTTATTTTTCAGCTTCCTCTGAGAATATTTTCCATTTCTCACTTTCATCCTACTCCCATATTAATTCAGCATTAGACTGGTAAATTTCAAGCCAATTCTAGAGACTAAAGATGGGGCATTTTTCATCTGTAGCACAGCATATCACCAGGGATTAAAACAAATGTGGTGCTCCAGTCTCTGCTGTATCCCTTGCAAATGATCCTTATTTCACTTCACTAAGGAAGTTAAGATTCCACCAAATGAATCAACAAGTCCATCTAGAAGGACAAGAACTCCCACATTAATCAAAAGCGTGTGAATATATCTAAATTAATCTGAAGGCACAAGCTTCTTGATCCATGTTTCTGCTCCAGCCTACGTCTTACTAACAAAGTAGCAGGATTTCCATGGGTAGAAAATGGAATGATCCTCTCAATATTCTACTTTTAATTCCTGTTACTAACTGATCATCTCAAATTTTGGTCAAGACAACATAAAAATAATTGACTCTTCACAAACACATTTTGTTTGGAGGTAGCAAGAGCCTTCTGTTGAGAAAAGGCTCATTGGGTTTCTATTACTCAAACTTGTGTCAAATAGGCAAGATCCGCCTCTCAACACAACAACCCAAAATTACTCAAATGCTGTGTCTAAGTGGATTAACTGTTCAGGAACATGTGTGTTTGCTCAACTCCTCTGGGAACCTCCAGCCATCAGCTGCCTCTCAGTTACAGAGTTATGACCCAAACATATGAGGCAGGGAGGGAGCAGGGACAGGAATTCTAGAGAAAATTTGCCTTTAATGTTGAATCAGTTGCCATTAAACCCAAGTAAAGGTGCTGGATATGTTAGGTGTGTTATCTCATCTATTCTTTACAATAACCATGATGGAATTGTATTTTATCTTCATTTTACAAGTGATAAAACTTGTTTTTTTCAGATATTAAGTAGCTTTAACAAAAGTCACGTAGCTACTAAGTAGTAGAGCTAGAATCTAAACAAAGGACTTTTCTGTACCAAAGCCCATCGTCTTTTGACTACATCACTCTGTGTCGGGTTAGCTAGTATACACTAAGGGTCTAGTGCTGAGCTCTTAAATCTTGGCATCTCTGTGACTTGGGAACTAAAAGGGAAGTTTCTGTGGACACTCCCTTTCTTAATGACACCACTATTTATAATCCCATCACTCTTCTGTTACATTACTTACTAACTAACAACTGATAAAAGATTTGTTGTAAGAAGCAATTGTCTATGCTGAATAAGAGTGGGTACAGTCTTCTTTAAGGTTATCAGATGAGTTAGTCAAAGGCAGTAGATGCTTTGAGGGCATGCTAAAGCTTTGGAGTATGTTAGCAAATGAAGACATTCTTGGATTAAGCAAAATATTGGGTACCCTCAATGTTACGGACAAATGTCCATGGCACACTTAGGCATGTTCATAGCTCCATGGCTTCCCAATCCCTGGGGGAAGTTTCAAAATTATTGTCCAGTCTTCTGAGTCAGGAAGAAAGGGAATGAGGCTGGATTCTACTCTACAGGGAGGTGGAGGGGAAAATGCATTGCTGTCTTCTGTTTCCTTTGTGAAGTGATGTACAGAGTTACCTACTAAGAGTGAAGGATATGAGACAAAGATGGGGAGACTTAGAGCTGTAAAGGCTAAATGGGTTTGGATTCACTATCTTGGGGAATGGGAGAAAAGACTGAAGGTGGCAAGGTTACTACAATGCAAGGTCCAAGAGGTCAGGAATTTTTCTCCCTTGTATCTCCTAAGTGTTTGCACATAGTAGGTACTCAATAAATATTTATGCAATGAGCAATCTCAGAAGAAATTCTTGCATTCATTTTATAAATGGCAGCATTCACAGTACAATTTTGGAAATAAATTCTATTAACAGTACTTCAATGAAATTGCTAGCATCTCAAGCCATATCATCTATCTCTCGTGTTCTTCATGATGCCAACCAAAGAGTCTTTGTGCAGTCGAGATCTGGACAAAATGACTGTCAAGGGTGAATGAGAGGTGTAAAGATTAGCCTGAAGATTACTTGTATATGATGGGTCCAGGTTTTGCCTTGGTGATGGTGAAGTGGTTTGTGAGTGTTGTAAGATAATTATATGTAGACGAGTCTGAGGTCCTTTGGGAACACTGCTGCCCACAGCCTCTTCCTTACCTCTCCTGTCTACAAGCGCCGGCCTGCCCTTTACTTACCACCTCTGAGCACCAGAGTTTCCCAGATGCTACATCTGAATTCTTCCTTTTCCCCTTGTTCCAGAGTTTCTTGGTGCTCCCTCTGTCTTTTCTCCTCCTCCAAGAGGAGCTTCTGACAGGACTACAGAGGATTGGCCCATCCTTCTGCCAACAGCTGCCCATCAATTTTGGTGCTCTGTTTTGCAAGAAGTTCTAAACTTCTATAGGAAGTTACAGTACTCTCTTGGCCTAGATATGTTGCATCATGATGGTTTTAGGTCTTGGGCTCTACATCCTCCTTGGCACCCCATCTCATCAACTTTTCATGACCTCTGCTCCCTTAATTCACCAGTTCCTGTGTGTGTTCAGCTTCTATCATGTAGAAGTAGAAAGAAGGGGGGAACAGCAGTGTGGTGTATTAGTCAAGTTTAAGCTTTCAAACTGTATTTGCAAATACAGCGCTTTATAATCTCCATACAAAAGTCAAGTTTAAAGCAAAAACTTATTAAATCTGTATAAAATATACAAATGAGTAAATTATTGCTAATGGCATGACTTTCCATGTTCTTCTTCAAAGCTGGACCAGGAAAAATTACTTTCATTCTAAACAGTAAATTCATTTTTCAATATCCAGGATACCTCACTAATCCATTTCAGGTTTTCAGTATAATACAGATCTGCCCACATTTGTAAAACAAAGACTTAGCTGCAAGAGAAATGAGGAAAAAAACAAGGACTACATTTCCAAGTAACATGGAAAAAACATTAAATCAGAATTCATTTTAAACAAGTTTCTGCTAGACAGTGTGGGTTGAGTGTGATTACCAGTTCTGGGAACCCATTATGAAACAAATAAAAGTTAAACATTGCACTGGAAAATTGATACAGTGAGTTGAATTCATTTATCTATTGAACAGCAAATAAAGCTCAGTTTTGGCAAGGAGAGTTAGGGTATCTGGGGAGACGATTTTATCACAAGGATGTAGGTAAGAACAAGTTAGGTTAAGAAAACTAAGAGGTACAGAGATGGAACTTTACACAAACATTCAGAAAGTGGTGGATTTATGTTATGTCAGTTTAGCTCAAGTGGAACTAAGTGTCTCAAAATTGCCTTCTCTGCATAGTTCCTGGTTATCATGAAGTATCAGCCACATTCTTTTTGTCTTCAGAAGGTCAAAGTAGGCAATGAGGCTCTTTGCAGTCTATACACATTGTTGCTTGCTGCTCACTCAGCGTCTTGGGGTAAAATCCCCTCCTATAGTTCCTGCAGCTCCTGCCAGATCCTCATTTGGTTTCTCTGGCTCCTGTGCTAGGTGCAAATTTAGCTCCATGTTGAAGGGCACTAGCTTCCCCTGCAGGATACCCCACCGTCAACGTTGCTCATGTAAAGACCACCATGCTGATCATGCAGGAGAATGTCACAGATTTTAGCCTGTCTTCATGGGCCCCAGTCAGCTTCCCAGGTTCCCACCTGTGCTCACTTCCCTCGCTTCACATCCATCTTCCTTTGTAACTGCCCACCCTGAGGATTTCTGCTCCACCATCAGACCTGGAAGAAATCGCCTCACCTCATGGTTTAACCATGTCCCACAACTGTGCAAGGGGCCAAGCTACCATAATAAACCCCTTATTGAGATATTAGTGTATATTTCAGAGAGGCTGTGCTTCTCTGATCAAACCCTGACTGAAATACAGGGTGAAGTTATCTGAGTGGGGAAAAACTGGGGAACATAATTAGATAAAGCATCTTTCATTTCTCAAAAGAAAGACGATGCCTTTCACTAAGCTACTGTCGCTGCTAAGTTCTCTGTGAAGCTCAACAAAAGTAAAATCTTTTCTATTTAAGACCTCCAGCTGTGTCCTGAGGATAAAACAATTTACTAGCAAACTATTTTCTTGATGTTCAGTATGTTCATATAACCTTATCCATGTTATTGAAGTTACTAGTCACACACTTTTAAGGCATACACAATAGCTGTATATTTATGTATATATTTTGTATGTTTTTATATTTATGGATAACATTTCAAATATATTCAGTGTTTGACATTAAGTGATATCACCATTCTTAGTAGCTGGTGTTCAATACTTAAGATTTTGCTTTGTATACCACTTTTGATGTGTATTTTTACCTATGACCTGATTTTTTTTCTCAAAATTCTGAGAAGTCAGAAAAGAGCCAGTAAGTAGTTGTGATTTGATATATAAGGAGAGAACAAAAACCACTCTATAACTAGATCTTGCTTTATTTGTCTCAAACCTTCAGCTGATGCCCCAGAATTATTAATTGAAAACCTGTCTTCTTATTCATTCAGTAAGTACTGAGGGCCCAATAAGGGCCAGACACAACATTAAAGATTAGGGTTAATGAATAATACATGGAATCTATCCACAATGACGTGATATTTCTAGTACAAGAGACAACCATGTAAAGTAAAATTTCAGCATGACACAGTACTACTATAATGTGAGAATGTACAAGGAAAGCAGAGATCAACTCAGCTAGGAGAATGAGGAAAGAAGCCTTCGCAAAGGAAGTGCTGCTTGAGTTAACACTTGAAGGACAAGAAAGGTTTTTTTCAAGGTGAAAGTCTTACAGTCAGAGTTAACAGCATATGCAGAAAGTATATGCATGCAGTAGAGTTACTCTTTTGGAATTATAATAGCTCAGTGTATTGGAATATAGAGAATGGGCAGTGAAGCTTGTGAAGAAGGCATAACTCAGTTCAGTAAAGGCTTTTGGGGTCATGCTAAGGAGTTTGGGCAATGGAAGTCATTAAAATGTTTAAACTGGGAAAGAGTATGATTAAATTTGCAGGTCTGACACTTGGAAGAAGTGGAGTGGCTTCTGGTTGCTCATCCTTAGTCTTCTAGTGGTGAGATCCTGAGCTAGCTCAGACCACCAGGACCCCACCCTCTCTGTTCCTCCCTTCCCGGAAGTCAGGACCCTACTGATTGGCCTTCCATCTATTGGACCCTCCATTAAATGGATATATTGCTCTACTGTCTATTAGGTTCTGTATCTTACATGCCCTGCCAGATATTTGGGTCACAGCCTGCTTCCCCTCGTCCTCCCCAAAATGTCGCATATACTAATGGTTGGGCCTCCATTATTGCCTGTGCTATCCTGGTGGATCTTTTTCATTTCTGAATACCAGACATTCTCCATTTGTCCCATCCCAGCCCCTCAAAGTCCAAATCATGGCATCTTGGGTTAGGCAGACATTTTCCTCCACTTAACTTTGGATTCTTAGTAATCAGTTCTATCAGATAATCTTAACCTTGGCTAATTTCATACGTATGTAAATTGGCAGTAGTTAACTCCTTATTCTGAATAGAGTACTCACCTTGTGACTTGGATCCTGGACATGACAATGAGAATAATAAAGAAATCATATCCAATTAAAGCTACATTTTATTACCCCATATATCAACTATTGTTGATTCTTTAAACTTAAAAAACCTTTTGCTGACTACTATCTTGTGACTCTAAGTTCTTCCTTAAAAGTGAATAAAGCCATAATCATATCAATGAAAAAACTACAATAATCTTTAGAACCAGAAAATATATGTGTATTATGCAGTAAGAAAAGTAAGAGGTCACCAGAACCAAATGACAAAAATTCAGTGTCTGACAGCTGGAAGAAGCTAAAACAATGATAAAAAATATTCATCTCTTGAGAATAAAACTTTTCTCCTAGTGAACTAATTACAGTATACTCAATACCTCTGAAAGATGTTACATTTTTAATATGTTAAAATGAATAAAATACAAAGTAGCAAGAATCTAACACTAGACCACAAAACTTCCAAGTATCATCTAATCACCAGGGAGGAAGTATGATATTTTAATGAAAAAAAATCCCCAACGTATATTACCTAGAATTTTCATTTCAGCAATTGTCCCTTCAATATTGAGACCCTTTGTCTGTTCCAGAGGGGTAATGAAAGGTAGGATTTTACCTGAAATCCCCTCAAGTTTCCAGTACTCTTGGTCACTTCTTCCTCAAAATTCTTCCTGTTGCTTATCAGTGACACTTCCTCACAGTCTCAATGTAAGTTTGAACAAAAGGAGCCATTTCCCAATGGTTGTAAAAATGAATGAAACATGAAAGGAAATTATACTTTATACAGTAGTAAAGGCACAGAATTTTAGTGACTTTTAAGGTTGATTTCCCATCTTTTACAAATGAGTTAACTGAAAATTAGAGAAGTTAAGTTGTGTTAATTAGGATCAAAAGTGAGTCCAGATTTATGGGGGCATTAAACTTACACAATTTGGAGAGTCATCTTTTAAAAAATTAACGTGACATTACAAATACAAAATTACATCCAGGACTTTGAACGTGGCTTATGAAAGTTGGGGGTTAATATTCCAAACACAACTGAACGAGATAAAAATCCAACTTAAAAAGGCAAAAGCCACGTAAGGGTTTAACAGCCCAGTCTCTGGAAGTGCAGGGAAGCAGAGAGGCCTTGGGGACAACTGGAGCCAGAGACATGAACTTCACCAGGATTGTTTCTGCCACTGTTCCTTTCTGCATGTTGGCTTTATTCCCTCTCACTGTAGACTGGCAGTCTTCAGAAGCAGGAAAACATGGCTACTGATAGTTAAGTTATGCATCATAGAGCTTCAACCACCTCTGAGATGCTCTCTCTGGGCCAAGCCAAATCCTAGGGAAGGACCTTAATTGGTGCAGTTGGGTCCAAGTCAACTGTTGTCAGAGGAGAAGAGTCATAAAAACATGGGGGCAACCACTGACACATGGTCAGCACAGGAAAGTATCTGAGCCAGTGAGAATGTGGAAAGGCAAAACAACCACTCCATAAATGATGTACTCAACGCTGAACAGCTAGCAAGAGGTATATTAAGGATCATAATATAAAGGTCCATTTCCAGTGTTTTTTCTCTAATTCGTTATAGCAGATATTAAATTGAATTTTCCTGGCTCAGAAATTTGTTTTATTGTCAGAAAATTATCCGAATACCAAAACAAAACCAAATACAAAAATAACCTTAGTTTTTTCACTCAAAAGCCACTTAAAGTTCTGAATGATCATTGTATCTGTCAATTCTCATTAGAGATTTATTAATAGAAAATACAGGACATTTGGGTAAGCCATGTGTTATGTATTAACTCATACTAGAAACTGTCTTCTTTTTTCTTACTGCTATTCTGATTTGATTTGTTTACTTTTCTTTTGCCTCTTTATCATAGATATAGGATGCATGAAAAAGTGCTAGTTGGTTGTGCCCTGAGATAAATGAAATATTATTGTACAGTGCTTTGAAATGTAAATAGCATCAGTACAAGCTATCACTTATTAAAGCCACATTTTTAGAACAAATAACATCTTGCTAAACATTTCAGACCAAAAAGTACCTGTATAAGGAAGTCGCTGTTGATCTGCATTTCCTAGTTAAGTTTTCTCTATCGATTTATATTTCTTTGCCCTAAACCAAGTGCTTCAATAGTTGGAAAAATTAAAATGAGGGGAATTTTGACAAAATACATCACAATAGAAAGAAAACCCTGGCCTTTCTTTTTCCTCCCTCAACTCCGTTTTAGCAGCACCTTTTCATTTTACTTTAATTCTTAAATTCATAAATTCCCATTGTTCTCGATTAGCTCTGGGAATTCCTCCCCGCTTGGATATATGACATAAGTTGAAGGCATTGATGGAAAGGATTTACACAGTGCCTAAACTATACCACTTTACTTGAGATGAGAAAAGATGGAGCTTGGCAAATAATGAATGGATTTCAGTTTTCAGTTCTCTCCTACCAGGAAGGCTTTCTCTGGGTTAGGCTCAGCCTCATGGCCTGTTAGGGTATGGCCAAGGCTGCATTTGTTTCACTATGCTAGGTTAGAGCAGAAAATATCCCAATTCAGAAGTGGATTTTGGGAGCACAAAGGTAGAAAAATAAAATGAAGGGTTGCTGACACCACACTAAAATGAAGGCATATGAACCATCTTCTAAACGAGTAAGAGAAGAAAATCTGTCAGTACTCATATTTGATTTCCTTCACGTGAATAAAATCCTGCCAAGCAGGCTCATGGCATGGGGTTCCCTACATGGAAGCACACAAGACAGGATACATGAGGAGAATGGATGACAACGTACACATATTAAATCTTTCAATCCATCGCAACTATATAATGTTGTATATGATTATTTTCTCATTTTACAGAAAGAGCAATCAAGGCCAAGATTATAAAACTTGCCTATGGTCGTATCTAGTAACGGGCAGGAGGGAAATTTAAACCCTGGATTCCAGGCTCTAATATCCATGTGCTAAAACACCCAGCTCTACTGTCTCACTGCCATTTTAACCCCAGTTTTTTGATGCCATGGGCCTCTGGGTTCCATTTTTATGAATGCAGACATTTTATTCAGAATTATAACAGCACTGAAAAATTTTTGTCAAGCAAGCACTCTGCAGAGTATAAATATCATTAGGCCAATTTAATTTACTATTGCAGTTTAGTTTATTTTGAATTTTCTATTCAACACAGTTAAAACATTTTAATGTTTACTTTACTGAAATTATATTCATCAAGATCATTTTTCTGTAAACCATACACTGAACATCTGATTTATTGGTCAGTCAGTTTGTCCATATCAAATGTAACTGATTATAGCTTCTGCCCGTAGGACTTTTCTTTTACGGTTATTATAATGGGGTTTCAAAAGACCTGCATTTAATTTACATGAATTCAGTCAGCTTAGCCAAAAATTAAAATATATCTAAGAGTTTCAGTGATTTCTCAAATCCACCCGCAAGGGATTTCCAAACATTAAAAGTTTTTATACGTGATGAGGATAGAATTGAGAAGTGATTCCTCCAAGAAGAAATTAAGGAATTAACGTGGGGTGTGGGCAAGGAGAACGCTGATGAGAAACAGGTTATCAACATGATCTCAAAATATCTCCCTACTGATTATAATTTACAAAAAGTACAATTTACTGTGCAGTGGACAAACAAAACAATATCTTAACCAAGTGATGGAAATTAACATTGGGAATAAAGGGCAACCAGACACAATGTGCCTACACATATGATAGCCTAAGAAGCACGTGACATCACTTATGTAGCAATCACGCCGAAAGAGTACATGCCCAGAATCATATTATGAGGAAATACTAGGCAAACCAAGTTGAAGGACAGTCTGCAAAATAACTGGCCTGTAATCTTCAAAACTATCAAGGTCAGGAATGGCTAAAAGAAAGGCTAAGGAACCACCCCAAATTAAATAAGACCAAAAAAATGCGACAGCTAAGTTCGATACACAATCCTGGGCTAGATTCTGTACTGGGAAAAAAAAAAATTGCTTTGACTGCTATTGAGATAACTGATGAAACTGTAAACACACTGTGCATTTTATAAAATCAGTGTAGCAATAAGAAATTTCCTGAATTTGATAACTGGACTGTGGTTATGTAAAAAAAAACACCTTTGCACCATTGTAAAGCAATTATACGCCAATAAAGATGTTTAAAAAAAAAACAAAAAACCACCCTTGTTCTTGGGAAATAAATACACACTGAAGTACTGAGTGATAAAAAATCATGATGGATGCAATCTTCTCTCAGATGGTTCAGCAAAAAGCTGTGTGTGTGTGTGTGTGTGTGTGTAGCACAGAGAATAAAAAAGCCAATGTGGCAAAATATTCAAAATTAGTAAATCTGTGTAAAGGCTATATAGTTGTTCTTTGTAATTTCATAAAATTTTTCCTTAAATTGGAAATTATTTCAAAGTAAAGTTTTTCTTTCTTTTTTTTTTTTTAAAGAACTATTTGAAGGCTTTAGAGGAACACTGACCAGATTTGGGAAAATTGTTAAAATCTAATGTAGAAAATAATGATAATGCTAGAGCGAGCAATTTGAAATTTTCACTAAATTGTGGAAGTGTTGCAAAACATTTGAATTATTTACTTGCTGATTATGGTCCTTCTTTGGAGTTGCACGTTGCATATAGTATCCAGTTATACATACATATTACTGCACTGTACCAAGATTCTTTGTACTCTGTATTGATGGGCAATTTAGGGATTTTCCAGGGTAACTTTCACTATACGTGATTTTCAACTTATTTTAGAACTTAAAACCAGTTTTTAAAACGTTACTTCAGTGTATTTCTAGAAAGTCCAGTTTTTCTAGGTCAATTTTTGCAGATCTGATTATTTAAGGATGCAGTTTACACCGTGTTGGGGTTTGTGTTGATTTTTATTTCTGGTCACAGTGTGATGGCTAGTGTCCTTTTTCTCTTCAGATCTGTGTTTTGCCCTTTGCTACCCTCCTCTGAATCTAGGAGCTGTGTCCAGAGCTGCCGTGCCCTCTGGTTCCCAGCTGGATGTGAAAAAGGGGTAGACACTAGCAGGAGATTGGAAGGTGAAAGCCCAGTGACACTGGGTATTTATTCCCCGGTTTACCCCAACCTGGCCAATGAAACCTGCATCTCTCCACTGTAGAGGTCACAGCTCCTGTTGGGTGGCCAATCTCTTACAGTGACGCATTTGTCCTAGTTTCTAGTAATGGCCCTGTCAAATGCTGGCTGCCCCAAATATTACCAAAATAATCTGTTGATAAAGCAAAGCTGAGTGTTCTGCTTATCATAGGAAGACATATCACTCTGATAAGAGTCCTAGCAGCAACTTGTAAGAGAGAGAACAAAGTCAGATATATATGAGGTTTCAAAGGTCTGGTTTAAGGTGGAATTTTCAACGTGAGGACTTGGTTAGCATGGGGCAAAACTCATGATATGATAGTTTGGGGTTGGTGGATATAGTAAGACAAGGTTTTTCAGGTGAGTTAAATAATAAACAACTGCTTGATAAGCTTAGTTGAACTGTTATCCTGAGAAGGGGATATTTACTCAAGTGGGGATAAGCTAAGTAGTATGGTAGTAAGATGAATGGACTTTCAGGAAGTTCCTAAAACAAGCAGTAAAGTTATTTGAAACTTCATCTTCCTGGGCATGAGTTGCCTGAAATAGCCAAGTCATGTTAATGTCGACTGTAAGCTATGTGGGTGTAGCTGGCTTCTGTTTTCAGCTCCCATCCTTTCAAGCCATTCGAGGATGGTAACATCTCCCCACTGGTCCCAGCCGCATCCAAGTGCTCTGTCATCCTGTGGTTGGGTTTCCTTCCCTGACTACACCCTTGTCGATAATCTGTCAAACTTTTTTCAATTACCCCATTTGACTGTGCCATCTGTTTCTTATTGGGACCCTAACTGATAAAGACCAATTATGACTTGGATAAACATTTGTTCATTTGTATATATTTATTAACTCAGCAGCTCTCACAGATTTGCTCTGTTGCCCATTATTAATCAATCACCTTGCTAGTCCAAGTCAGCATGATCATGGTTTGTTCACTGAAGAGGCAATGAGATGCAAACCAGAGGAAGAGATGGTGCTTTGGGACTGAATCTCTAATACCACCTACAGAAGTGGTCTCACTGATCTTTTGCACCAATGCTGATAGAAGACAGGAGACACTTAAACCACTCCAGCTAAATACTGAGAATTTAGCCTGCTCTCCTGCCCTGGTTTTGAAAACTGTCCTTTCTGCTTCTGTCTGGGTCTCATCTCCATCATGATAACCTACCTAGTGATTCAAACTTGCTTTATTCTTGGCAGTCCTACCTGTCAAGAATTGGAGACTTAACCATAAATCCTAGACAAGTACAAAGGTGGCTACCAGATGACTGTCTTGCCTATTGCTGCTGGCCTGTGAGGATTTCCAGCCCTACCTCCTCAAGTCTCTCTCTCCTCTAGCCACCTCCTGATGTGTATGTTTTGAACCCAGGGACACTGTCTAACCACACTACCTCCCCTGCTGCTAAACTCTTTGGTATGGTATCTGTCCCCTGAATATCTAACAGAAACTAAAAGAAAGGTCGTATGTTGACTCCTCCTATATGACACTCACAAAAGCTTGAAAGAAACTAAATCTTTAAAAGAAACAAAGCGAAGAATATAAATGGATGTCTAAACACATTTCCTGAATATGTACAAGCTCTCTGATCTTTCTCTCCTCTACAAAGATTACTGTCATCTTTAATATACATGCCTCCCAAACACCCACAAGTGCTGTATTGAATTATTTAGTGTGATTTAGCATGCTATTTGTTCTGTGCTAGACCTGTTTGGAATGAAATGGAGAAAAGGACATAAGACAGACACTGAGGAGCACAATTATAGGCAAATCACACTAGGTTTCATTCATCATTCTTTGCTTTCATGCGAGGAACTATTTCAGTTTAGTTATAATATGCATGTTATATTTTTTTCAGAGAGGTACAAAACTCATATAATACATATTCCAGTAGTTGCAGAGATAAAAGTGACTCGACACAAAAGCCTGTGTCACATGCAGTTGCCCTGGCACTTTAAAGAAAGAGTGATAGTCTTTTCCTAAAGGAGTGTATAAGTAGGAAATATGAAATCTTCCTTTGGATGTCATATTGGACTCTACTCTGAGAGAGCCAAGTACAGGCATACCTTGGCGATACTGTGGGGTCCATTCCAGACCACCACAATAAAGCGAATATCGCAATAAAGCAAGTCACACGAATTTTTTGGTTTCCCAGTACATATAAAAGTTATGTTTAACTGTAGTTTATTAAGTGTGCAATTGCATTATGTCTAAGAGAACAATGTATATACCTTAATTAAAGAACACTTGATTGCTAAAATATGCTACCCATCATCTGTGCCTTTGGAGAGTTGTAGTAGTAAAGTCAAAGATCACTGATCACAGATCATTATAACAAATAAAATAATAAAGTTTGAAATATTTCGAGAATTACTGAAATGTGACACAGAGACACAAAGTGAGAAAATACTGTTGGAAAAAAATGACACCTAGAGACTTGCTCAATGCAGGGTTTCCACAAACCCTCAATTTGTAAAAAATGCAATATCTGTGAAGCTCAGTAAAGGGAAGCGCAGTAAAACGAGGTCTGCCTGTAACTGGAAAACTGGAGTCATTTCAAGGAGTCACGGGCTCCTCATGTATTGCTGGGGGACAGCCTTCCTGCTGAGAATATGTTTTTAATTCTTACTGAATAAATTACACATTATACAGTCTAATACAGTGACTAAAATCTTTGGCTTTCAAGTTAGAAAACCTAGGTTTGAATTCCAGCTCCTCTTCTCACTAGCTCTGGGGGCTTTTGCAAATTAATTTATTTCATTAAGCCTTGGTTACCTCAGTTAAAAATGGGGATAAAGTCAGCACCTGTTCATACAGTTATTATAAAAATTAAATGAAACAGTGCATTAAAACCACAAAGCATGATACCAGCATACAGTAAGCACTTGGCACTTCTCTGTCATTCAAGTTGGTGTTTTAATATTGAACTTGTACTGGGGAATGGCCAGTTTTCACATTTAACCCTAATATCTCCATTCAGATGACACCCAGTAAATAACTCTTGCTAACTTCTTCCTACTCCACTAGTTGCTAATATCTAACAACCCATTAGGGATTTTCATGTGGGAGTTAAACCAGCACATCATAGCTACTGTATCTGAAGTGAAGCTTATCATCTTCCACCTAAAAAGAGTTCTTCCTCCTGACTTACTGACTGTGTTAAAGTGGAAAAGTTCCCTTGTTCTCAAAGACAGCTAGAGTCATGAATTTGAGTTCTGAAGACTAATGAAATTGGAAAACAGAAGCAATGAACAGATCATTGTGCTTCTCCAGATAGATCCAGATCTATCTGGAGAGGCACAAAGATTTTATATATATATACACACACACACACACATATATACATATATATATACACACATATATACATATATATACATATATATATATATAAAATCTGATCATCACTGTTAGTCATCATATACAGTCATTTCTCAGTATCCATGGGGGATTGGCTTCAGTACCCCAACAGATACCAAAATTCACGGATAGTCAAGTCTCTTATATAAAATGGTGTAGTATTTGTGTATAACCTACACACATCCTCCCATATACTTTAAATCATCTCTAGATTACTTATAATACCTAATACCATGTAAATAGTTGCCAGTGTGTGACAAATTCAAGTTTTGTTTTTTGGAACTTTCTGGAATTTATATACATATATATTTTTTTGCTCCGCTGTCCATTGAATCTGTGGATGCAGAACCCACAGATACAGAGTGCTGACTGTATATATCATAACTGTAATCCCTAAAAAGGGAAGAAAAAAAATCAATTGAAAGTTTTTCAAAAGGACAATCCAATTTAGAAAAACAAATTGATCAATATATAAATTTAAAACCCTGAGTAAATTTCTTGCAGGTGTCTCAGAGTTATAAAAAAAACAAAAACTCTTTATATTTATATATTACTTTAAAGTTTACCATGATCTTTCACTTACATTAACTCTTCCAGGATAGGAAAGTCTGATTAGTATTCTTGCTTTGTGTATGATAACCCACAGACAATACTTCATTTATTTATTTATTTTTTTAAAAATATAGAACCGATCTTTTAGTTCAGCTGTGAAAAAAATACTTTGTAAATTTAACAGTATGTGGTTCTTTAGATAAATTGTGTATAGCATAATTAAATTAGTAGGGTTTTTTTTAACATGTTTATTGGAGTATAATTGCTTTACAATGGTGTGTTAGTTTCTGCTGTATAACAAAGTGAATCAGCTATACGTATACATATATCCCCATATCACCTCCCTCTTGTGTCTCCCTCCCTCCCTCCATATCCCACCCCTCTAGGTGAACACAAAGCACCGAGCTGATCTCCCTGTGCTATGCGGCTGTTTCCCACTAGCTATCTATTTTACATTTGGTAGTGTATATATGTCCATGCCACTCTCTCACTTTGTCCCAGCTTACCCTTCTCCCTCCCAATGTCCTTAAGTCCATTCTCTGCCTCTGGGCTTTCTGTCCTGTTCCATTGATCTATATTTCTGTTTTTGTGCCAGTACCATACTGTCTTGATTACTGTAGCTTTGTAGTAGAGTCTGAAGTCAGGGCGCCTGATTCCTCCAGCTCCGTTTTTCTTTCTCAAGATTGCTTTGGCTATTCAGGGTCTTTTGTGTTTCCATATAAATTGTGAAAATTTTTGTTCTAGTTCTGTGAAAAATGCCATTGGTAGTTTGATAGGGATTGCATTGAATTTGTAGATTGTTTTGGATAGTATAGTTATTTTCACAATGTTGATTCTTCCAATCCAAGAACATGGTATATCTCTCCATCTGTTTGTATCATCTTTAATTTCTTTCATCAGTGTCTTATAGTTTTCTGCATACAGGTCTTTTATCTCCTTAGGTAGGTTTATTCCTAGGTATTTTATTCTTTTTGTTGCAATGGTAAATGGCAGTGTTTCCTTAATTTCTCTTTCAGATTTTTCATCATTAGTGTATAGGAAAGCAAGAGATTTCTGTGCATTAATTTTGTATCCTGCTACTTTGCCAAATTCATTGATTAGCTTTAGTATTTTTCTGATAGCATCTTCAGGATTGTCTATGTATAGTATCATGTCATCTGCAAACAGTGACAGTTTTACTTATTTTCCAATTTAGATTCCTTTTATTTCCTTTTCTTCTCTGATTGCTGTGGCTAAAACTTCCAAAACTATGTTGAATAATAATGGTGAGTGTGGGCAACCTTGTCTTGTTCCTGAACTTAGTGGAAATAGTTTCAGTTCTTCACCATTGAGAACGATGTTGGCTGTGGGTTTGTCATATATGGCCTTTATTATGTTGAGGTAAGTTCCCTCTATGCCTACATTCTGGAGGGTTTTTATCATAAATGGGTGTTGAAGTTTGTCAAAAGCTTTTTCTGCATCTATTGAGATGATCATATAGTTTTTCTCGTTCAATTTGTTAATATGGTGTATCACATTGATTGATTTGCATATATTGAGGAATCCTTGCATTCCTGCAATAAACCCCACTTGATCATGGTGTATGATCCTTTTAATGTGCTGTTGGATTCTGTTTGCTAGTATTTTGTTGAGGATTTTTGCATCTATGTTCATCAGTGATATTGGCCTGTAGTTTTCTTTTTTTTTATGACATCTTTGTCTGGTTTTGGTATCAGGGTAATGGTGGCCTCATAGAATGAGTTTGGGAGTATACCACCCTCTGCTATATTTTAGAAGAGTTTGAGAAGGATAGGTGTTAGCTCTTCTCTAAATGTTTGGTAGAATTCGCCTGTAAAGCCATCTGGTCCTGGACTTCTGTTCATTGGAAGATTTTTAATCAGTCTCAATTTCACTGCTTGTTATTGGTCTGTTTATATTTTCTATTTCTTCCTGGTTCAGTCTTGGAAGGTTGTACTTTTCTGAGAGTTTGTCCATTTCTTCCAGGTTTTCCATTTTATTGGCATATAGTTGCTTGTAGAAATCTCTCGTGACCCTTTGTATTTCTGCAGTGTTAGTTGTTACTACTTTTTCATTTCTAATTCTGTTGATTTGAGTATTCTCCCTTTTTTTCTTGATGACTCTGGCTAATGGTTTATCAATTTTGTTTATCTTCTCAAAGAACCAGCTTTTAGTTTTATTGATCTTTGCTATTGTTTCCTTCAACACCCCACTTTCACCAATGGACAGATCATCCAAAATGAAAACAAGTAAGGAAACACAAGCTTTAAAAGACATGTTAGACCAGATAGACTTAATTGATATTTATAGGACATTCCATCCAAAAACAACAGAATACACTTTCTTCTCAAGTGCTCATGGAACATTCTCCAGGATAGATCATAACTTGGGTCACAATCAAGCCTCGGTAATTTTAAGAAAATTGAAATCGTATCAAGTATCTTTTCTGACCACAACGCTATGAGACTAGATATCAATTACAGGAAAAAAAAAAACTGTAAAAAATACAAACACATGGAGGCTAAATAAAACACTGCTAAATAACCAAGAGATCACTGAAGAAATCAAAGAGGAAATGAAAAAATACCTAGAAACAAATGACAATGAAAACTGGATGACCCAATACCAGTGGGATGCAGCAAAAGCAGTTCTAAGAGGGAAGTTTATACCAATACAATCCTACCTCAAGAAACATGAAACATCTCAAATAAACAACCTAACCTTACACCTAAAGCAATTAGAGAAAGGACAAAAAAAACCCAAAGTTAGCAGAAGGAAAGAAATCATAAAGATCAGATCAGAAATAAATGAAAAAGAAATGAAGAAAACATAAATGGTTTTGTATCATGTATCTCATCAAGTACTATTTTTCCAAGGCTCATCATATTGCAATATGAAAATCTGATCTGTAACTTATATTGCCATACTAAATTTCCTGGGGTTCATGAATCATATTTTGCCTATTCATGCTCTAGTTGATGGACACTCAGGTTGCCTCTGATTACCTGCAAACTCTCTTACTTACGCCTATGGAGATTGTGTGAGAATTTTGGATTATTCACTCAGGATCTTGGGTTATATGATATATTCATATGCAGCCAGTAATGCCAGATGGCTCCTCAGAATGGCATCACCAGTCTGCACTCCTATCAGCAGAGCATGAGAGCTCATATTGCCCCACAATCCCTACCACTGTTTCTATGAAAGATTTTCTATATGCTGATTCCTTGCTCTTTAATTTCTCCTGCATAGTGATTGGTCACATATTTTTTCAAAGTCTTCATTCTTTAGTATGTCATACATATTCCTTTTAAAAAATATCATACCAATCTCATATTATTGCTAAGTAGGATTCTTAATATATTATTTGCATTTGAGAGATCGATGAGATTCTTTCAAGCATTACAATTTTGTGATTTAAAAAAACGATTTTAAAAAGATTATATCAGGAGTCTCTACTTTTTGTAGAGAGGGATTTACTTTTAAATTTCTCACATGCTGCCTGTCTAAATACAACAGAGAAAGATCTAAAAATTCTAAAAAAATAACTAGGATAGGGATGAGCGGGAAGTCAAGGTAGGCACAGCTATCATTTCAGAAATATATTTACGCACTCGTTTAATAAACATCTACTAAACGTATTATGTGCTGGACACTATAATGAATGTTGATGATACAGAGATGAGTAAGACAGTCACCTCCCTTAAAAACACAGGTCCAGTGGAGGAGAGAGGCATGTAAAAACAAATGAATTGCAAATATAACTACAGAAACATTAGCAAAGCACAGAGGACAGAAGTTTCTTCCATTTTATGACTCATTTTCCGGCATTAAATTAATGTGTTTATTATAATGGTGACACATTTTCAGAGTCATATTAGCGGAGAAAGAGAGAAAAAAATAGAGATGAATCCATTGATTGTTGGATTCAGTCAACAAATATTTACTGAATGACTCTTTTTTTCGTTGTGCCAGGTGTCAGGGATACAAAAGTGAGCAAGTGTTAAATGATAACCTTCACAGGACAAAAAATTATTGTCCCAGGAGCAGAATTTCACTATGATTCTTATATCACAGTGATCCAGAATGTTTAACACATTCCTTAATCATCTATGTTGAATATCAGAGATCATAATATGTGTGTATATATGGAGTGAGCACTTTACTCTTGTAGTTGTGTCTCTCTAATGCTAATTCCATCTTGTTTTATCAAGACTGAACAAAGATGCACTAAAAAGAATAAATGTTTCCATAGGTAGGTGGTTCTGCTTGCATGCATAGTGATCTGGACCTCTTCAGGATGTCCTTAGGCAGAGATGTAATGAATAAGGTCAGTCGTCTTCAGTAATCTTCTACCACTATAGAAGGCTGAGGGACTTCTTCCACGTGAGGGAGCTGGATGCATGCAGATTTAATGGTATGTGACAGCAGAGCAGAGGGTGGTTATGAAAAGTCTATGAAGAATCATAAAAACTAAAGGTGATGCCAATTTTTAAATTAGATACAGTTATTTTATTTCTGAGGCAATAATAGGGTCTTTGAAGCCCAGAGTTTCTAGGGAAGAGCAATTTGGGAGCATTTTTTCTTTAAATCCCCATGAAGAAATATATTGGACACTGAGGTTGCCTCCTGTCCACCATTCTATTCTTCCTTCATTATGCAGCAGCCCAAGGTTTAGGTGGGACTGACTCCATCCCTAAATCAACTGGAATAATCCCATCCTCTTTACCATATTGATTGGTTCATTGGCAGCCAGAGAGACCTGCATGGATGAGCTGGACTTTGAAGACAGAGTAGAATTTTGATAAGTGGAGAGCAAAACACAGGCAATAGTGAAGAAACAGGAATATGCAAGATTTGTTCAGGAATTGAGAGCAAACCTTTTTAACTAGAACAACATGTTATACTGTCTTTATCTCCCAGATACACCTAGGTGATTAAACTCTGTTCTTTCATTCAGTGAGCTGTTACTGAATGGTGCATAGTACTGTATTAGACAGGCTTCAAAGGAAGTTGCCTTAGGATTGAGAATCTCCACTGTCAAGTTAAACACATTGATTTTAGAACTAAAAAGGCCTAGGACATAATCTAGCACAGTCCATTCATTTTCAAGTGTAGAAACCAAGGCTCAGATAGCTTAAGTGAATGGAAGCAGCAAAACATGCAGGGAAAAGTACAAGTTGAAAAAGTCATTTAAATTCTCTTAACTTTAATTTCCAGCACTGGAAAAGCTGCAGGAATGGCTCAAGAAGCTGATTCAGGGAGAGAGCATATGCAAAGCACCAGACACAAAATAAATACTAAATAAATATTCCCTTTCATTTTCTTTATTCCCTTTGTTGATAGGAGTAGAGTAATTCTAAGGCAGAATTAGAAGTAACTCTACCTGGACTCCCAAGAGAGCTTCCTCCTGCACTGTACAGCAGCCCATTGTTAGAAATCCCATGGCAAGGAACCACAGAGGGCTCTACCTTTCACCAAAAAGGTGCAGCTATCTTCACAAACTGTTATCTTGTTGTCTTGTGCATGCATCAAGCTCATTCTCTTTTCTAGACCTGTGAACAAATTGATTCCTAATTCCCACCCCTGCAGGGATGTTCTTCCTCCTTTCCATCTATCCAGATCTTCTCTTTCACTCATTTATTCATTTAGACAATTAGTCTGAATGGAGTCAGTGAGTCATCAAACATTTATTGAGCACTTATTATGTGGCAGGCACTGGGAGAGGATTTGAGATTACAGCACCAAAGAGAATAGCCCTGCCTTCAAGGAGTGTAGCTGGGGCACAGTCTAGTTGGAGCACAGATATGCTCACTCCAGGAAAGTAAAGGGATAATGTTGCAGAGGTATGGGCATGATGTCTTGGGAACATTCTTCTCTGCCTCCTATTATTTATAGAGGTGGCCACACACAATTGAGCCCTATCATTGTATACACTGTGCTTCCTATCACTGTAGTGATGCCAGGATGTGGGGTAGGTATAAGATATATTTAGCCAGAAAGGACCAAGGCAATCCAACCAAGCAGAATATGTCAAGGAGATACCTCAGGGTTATCTAGAAAAGCAATGAGTCATTCCCAGGGGTAGAGGATGAAAAATTCCTTCACTAACAAACTTTACAAAGGGCTTACTGCAGTGTTTCTAAGTCTTGGTTGCACGTCAGAATTATCTGGGGAGCATTTGAAAAATATAGATGCTTGGACCCTATCCTAGACTTATGGAAGCAGGAATTGGGGGATGAAACATAGGCATATGGATTTCTGAGTGACATATGGTTGGTTCTGATGATTAGTTAGCAGGGGGTTGGGAAGCACTGGTCTATTTTGTGCCAGATATTTGCAGAACACTGAGAATACAGACATGAATAAAACACAACCAGTTCTATTCCTGCCTTAGAAGACAAGTGTCAGTCCTAGAAAAGCTGATTGTCAGGTGGGAGAGACAGGCAAAGATACACAATCAACCAGATAAGATCTTAGATAGAGATAGGCACAAAGTGACATAGGAACACAGAGATGGGAAAGTCCAACTCAGTCTTGGGAAGTGGGAGAGGCTTCCTAGAGGATGTCACATCTGTTTTTTTGTTTTTTTTACTTTTTATTTTATATTGGAGCATAGTTGATTAACAATATTGTGTTAGTTTCGGGTGTACAACAAAGTGATTCAGTTATAGGTATACATGTATCTATTCTTTTTCAAATTACAAAACAGAAACAGACTCACAGACTTAGTTATGGTTACCAGGGGGGAAGGTTTGGGGTGGGGGGGAGGGATAGTTAGGCAGTTTGGGATTGACATGTACACACTGCTATATTTAAAATGGATAACCATTAAGACCTGCTGTATAGCACAGGGAACTCTGCTCAGTATTCTGTAATAACCTAGTTGGAAAAGAATTTGAAAAAGGATGGCAGAACACTCTATGACATAAATCACAGCAAGATCCTTTTTGACCCACCTCCTAGAGAAATGGAAATAAAAACAAACATAAGCAAATGGGACCTAGTGAAACTTAAAAACTTTTGTACAGCAAAGGAAACCATAAACAAGACGAAAAGACAACTCTCAGAATGGGAGAAAATATTTGCAAACGAAGCAACTGACAAAGGATTAATCTCCAAAATATACAAGCAGCTCATGCAGCTCAGTATCAAAAAAACAAACAACCCAATCCAAAAATGGGCAGAAGAGCTAAACAGATATTTCTCCAAAGAAGATATACAGATTGCCAACAAACACATGAAAGGATGCTCAACATCACTAACCATTAGAGAAATGCAAATCAAAACTACAATGAAGTATCACCTCACGCCAGTCAGAATGGCCATCATCAAAAAATCTACAAACAATAAATGCTGGAGAGGGTGTGGAGAAAAGGGAACCCTCTTGCACTGTTGGTGGGAATGTAAATTGATACAGCCACTATGGAGAACAGTGTGGAGGTTCCTTAAAAAACTAAAAATAGAACTACCATACGACCCAGCAATCCCACTACTGGGCATATACCCTGAGAAAACCATAATTCAAAAAGAGTCATGTACCACAATGTTCATTGCAGCTCTCTTTACAATAGCCAGGACATGGAAGCAACCTAAGTGTCCATCGACAGATGAATGGATAGAGAAGATGTGATACATATATACAATGGAATATTACTCAGCCATAAAAAGAAACAAAACTGAGTTATTTGTAGTGAGATGGGTGGGCCTAGAGTCTGTCATACAGAGTGAAGTAAGTCAGAAAGAGAAAAACAAATACCATATGCTAACACATATATGTGGAATCTAAAAAAAAAAAAAAAAAAAAAAGGTTCCAAAGAACCTAGGGCAGGACAGGAATAAAGACGCAGAAGTAGAGAATGGACTTGAGGACACGGGGAGGGGAAAGGGTAAGCTGGGACGAAGTGAGAGAGTGGCATGGACTTATATGTACTACCAAATGTAAAATAGATAGCTAGTGGGAAGCAGCTACATAGCACAGGGAGATCAGCTCAGTGCTTTGTGACCACCTAGAGGGGTGGGATAGGGAGGGTGGGAGGGAGGGAGACACAAGAGGGAGGAGATATGGGGATATATGTATATGTATCTGTGATTCACTTTTTATAAAGCAGAAACTAACACACCATTGTAAAACAATTATACTCCAATAAAGATGTTAAAAAAAAAGAAAAAGGATGTCACATTTGAAGTGAAATATTGAAGTGAAACAACTTGAAGTGGAACATCTGTAAGATGTGATGGAAAAACCAGAACGAACTTTTTTGGCCAACCCAATATAAAGGATGTGTAGGTGTCTCCCAAGTGAAGGAGGTTTGGAAGGACTTCCCAAGCAGAGAAATAGGCCTCCAGCACCCACAGGGCTTAGCAGGCAGGTCAGATGATTCCTGGGAGAATCCTGAGTGCAAAGGATTAGGGCACTTAAATGTGGAACAGGGTGTGTCTGAGGTGGAGGCTGTGATGCCGATCGATTGCATCATTGATTTATAGCTGTTTCCTACGCCATTTTAATTTCTTCCAACTAGACATTTACTGGGTGTCTTTGTACCTACGAGACAGTCATAAACAGAATTTGTAATGGAAATATACTAGAGAGACAGCATATTCCCTCAAATTTGAAGCCAAAGAAAAGCTTCCTGAGAAAGAAGATGAGAAAGTCTCAAGAATTAAATGCAGTTGTTATAAAAAGAGAGAAGGGCAGAGAGAGGCAGAGACATTCTGCAAATGTAGCATGAGGAGATGAGCACCAGCTCTGCACATTCAAGGACCGTCAAGTTCAGTGTGATTGGAGCAAAGCACTGGGGGAGAGATGGTGGCCGTGGAAGAGGCTGGGGAGGAAGGTGTGTGCCAAGCTGTTAACAGAATTCTTACGCTCTGCTGGGGTTTAGACTTCATCTAGTTGGCAATGGGGAACCCTGGTTATTGTATGCAGGGCTGTGACAGGGTCTGATTTACTTTTCTGAAAGGTCATCCTAAGCATATGCATGTTTTCTTTCTCCAACAGAATCGTAAGGATGCCTAACAGGTGTCATATCTTGACTTTTTTTTGTTTTTGCTTTTGGGGATTTTTGTTTGTTTGTTTCACCAGCAGTGCTTAGCAGAGTCAGGGCCGCGTGAAGAGGGCAATAGTTAATGGATTCATTAATTGATTGAGAGGCACAAACTCATACTTGAGTTAATATTGTAACATGGACACTATATCCTACATGGTGTCTGATATTTAAAGGTCTCGGCAATTTTAAGCCATGCTTCCTAATTTTAACATGCACACAAATCACCTGGGGATCTTGTTAAAATAGAGATTCTGATTCATCATGTCTTGGGTGGGGCGTAAGATTCTGAATTTCTAATAAGCTTCCATATGCTGCTGTTGTTGATGGTTTGGATTTCCACATTTTGAGTGGCAGGGATCTTAATATTCAGTTGCCTGATTTGTAGACAGTCTAATGGTGGAGCCATCTATGAGCAGTAGAAGTTTCTACAGGGACTGTGGAAATGGAGAGGCCTCACCATGAGAGAGTAAGACTCCTTGGCTAAAGGAGACCCCATACGTCTCCTTTGGGACTGGTTTGGAAAGCAGTGGCATGTCTATAAGACCCCTTGGGTAGACATTGATGTTACTTGCCTTTAAGGGAATTTCTGATACGGTTGCCAGTTTCTTCCTTGCACCTCCAAGTGTTGAGTTCCACAAGAAAATCCATTAGTAACAGTAGAGTTGATAATAGAACACCAGATAAAGTCAGAGGGCTCTAAAAACAGCATGCTATCGGCGTGTAATTTGTTTAGATCTATGTAGAAGTGAGCCTTTTTCTCGGGAATTTTCAAGTTTGAAATTTGCTTATGGGCCAGTTCATAATTTCTTGATATTTTCTTCTTTTTCTCTGCTCACTTTTACATACTCGTTGTCATATTATGACAGTCCGGATGTCCCTCGGGCCTCACCATCTTGTAGGCATAAAAGACAGCCACATAGGTCAGGCTGAAGTTTGCTGCCTTGATGTCACTCATTACTATGAACAGGTGCTTGGTCTTCATCTTAAGGCCCCCTGACCTTTCTACTGGCTCTCAGAGAAGGCCCAGGCCTCCTCCCCACTCATCCCCAATGTTTATGTGGGTCGTTACCTGCACTTCCATCACTCAGCAATGGACCCCAATGGCTGCTGCATCTCAGAGAGCTCCCCAGGCCGCCGCCAGTCTCCTTCACGTCCACCCCGTGCTGGATGTGGCCATTGCGCCCTTGGACTGAAGCCTCCGCTCCCCTTGTGAGCCTCAGCTGGGAGGTATCCAGTGTAGCAGCAAAGACAGTGTCTCTGGAGACAGAAGCCCACATCTCAGATGTGTAATTGGGGCAAGTTATTTGACCACACTAAACCTTAGATTTCTTACCTGTAAAATGAGAATAACTAGAGTTCTGTAATCTCAAGATTGTTGAGAAAATAAGGTAATCCCCTTAAGCTCCTAACACTTCATTCTTGGCACATAGAAAATTCTCAATACATGTTAACCATTATTCTCGCTGCTTCTCTCTTTATCATTATAATCCCTGCCTGGACAAGCTTCATTTTTAATTTCACCACAGCACAGCTGAGAGCAGTTGATAAGGTTTCTGTGACATGGCTGATGTCTCAGGGATAACAGAAGGGGATTAAGATTAGGGGAAGTACAACTGCTATTTAATACAAAGACTCAGACATAATACGTCTTCTTCTGGGCGTATTATGCATTCTTCTTCTGGGGTCCCTTCCAGGGGCTTCCTTGCATCCCTACTGGTGACAGAAGACATCCTCCCTGCACATCAAAAGAGTGTCATTGAACTTATCTAGACTCCTTTGAGTCCAGACTCAGAGATAAATTTTGCCATTCTGGGGTTCATTTTCTTTTCCACTCCCTTGAAAGGGAGCCTTTATCCTACTCAGTGTGTCACCTTACCTCTGGATGAAGACCAGTGTCTCTTTCCCTTCCTAGTTTTGCTCCAGGAATCACTCTCTTTCCTTTGTGCAGAGGATAACTGAACTCTGGACCCAATCATTACTCAGTCTCTATTCAGGTTCATGTGGAGATAACCTCTTATAATAATAACAACAACAACAGTTAATTTTTCTAATGTTTTCCTTGCCCTTCTGCCTCTAAAATGCTGTTTTTTTTTTTGTTTTTTGTTTTTTGTTTTTTTTTTTTTTTTATTTATTTACTTACGGCTGTGTTGGGTCTTCGTTTCTGTGCGAGGGCTTTCTCTAGTTGTGGCAGGCGGGGGCCACTCTTCATCGCGGTGCACGGGCCTCTCACTATCACGGGCTCTCTTGTTGCGGAGCACAGGCTCCAGACGCGCAGGCTCAGTAATTGTGGCTCACGGGCCCAGTTTGCTCTGCGGCATGTGGGATCTTCCCAGACCAGGGCTCGAACCCGTGTCCCCTGCATTGGCAGGCAGATTCTCAACCGCTGCGCCACCAGGGAAGCCCTAAAATGCTGTTTTTAAAAGATGTTTCTTATTTCACTTTCTGCTTCAAAGTAGCTGTTGACCCCACTCCTGGCACTTAGGAAGCCAAATTCATATTAGCATATAAGGCTCTTTATATGCACGGGTCCTCTTCTGAAATGCCCTCTGCTCCTTTGTTTTCTCAGAAAATGTCCATTCAACCTTCATGGCCCAGCTTAAATCTGACTTCCTCTCTGGATTCTTTCTAGAACCTCTGGCACCCCATGTCCCCAGACATCAGTCAGTCTCCCTCCTCCAGGCCCCCATGACAGTCTGTACATTTCTTCACCACGTTACACCATATAATACTTCACTTCCAGTTCTGCCTCCCCCTTTTTAAAGGGAGCTCTGTGAAAGCACAGTCTCTAGTCATATGAGTGACCACTGAATTTACCTTTACTTTATTGAGTTCTTTTCCATCTACTCTTTTCTCTGATCCTCACTAAAGGTCTGTGAGATAAGTAGGGCAAGTATTACATGATCTCTACTTTATATATGAGCAAAGGAGGTTCCCACAACTAGGCGGCTAGTCCATAGTCATCCCATCCATGTGATGGAAAAGGGAAGTAAACATAGCCTGAGTTCTTTGGACTTTAATTCCATTGCCCCTTTTCACTACTTTTTATTGCTTCCTTTTAACAGACACTAACCCTGGTAGGAAAAGGATAAGCTCTCAAGGAAGACAAGACCTGGGCCAAGGAAGACTGAGGGGAGATGGCAACACACAGAGAAACCATAGCTGCAGAATTACGAGCACTCGAAGGTAAAGTTGTTGAGTGTGATGAGAACCCTGGGGTGGACTGTTTGTTGACTGACTTTCGGACTTGAGGGAAGATGCTCTTTGACTAAAACAAGGTGGATGGGAGTGGGAGTGGGGAGACATCACAGCCGATTACGCTTAAAATCTGGTCTCAAGCACCACCTTGCAGAGTGTCCATCATTCCTTTTCAGCCACCCTCAGGATTGCTCTAAGTGAGAAATAATTTTATAAGAGTCTTGAACTGCTGCTGAGAGTCTTTTTTAGAGCTGAAAGCAAAACAAACAAACATGAAGTCCTACAGAGCTGAGAATAAGCTCCGGAGAGAGTGAGAGCAGTGGAAATAGTTACTGGGATGAGGAAGGAGATCGCAGTGTACCTTGTCTCAAACCCCATGAGCTTGTCTCCTCAGCCACTTGCAAGTCCTGCGGGCAGTCTGAGCTCGGTGGCAGTCGGGGCGGGGGGGGGGGGGTGGCGGGTGCAGGAGAGACGCCAGGACAGGAGGTCTCTGAGCTATTTCAGACTCAAGGCCAACAGCCACGGAGACTTCGAGTTACATCACCACTACTGTCTGGACTTTAGGCCCCTTAATCCAAATGCGGTTTCCAGAAAAAGGATCCGCCGCATATTTCGAAGCCCATCAGCCAAATGTTGTCTCATCACTTTCATGCATGAGATCTTTTCATTTGTGAAGAGCATATTATTTTGCTTAATTATGGGCTTTGAGGAGATGGCATAGAGCAGTGGAAAAAGCATGAGCTCGGAGTCAGAGACCTGGGTCTGAATCATGGCTCCTCCATCCACCAGCTCACCAGCTGCGGGGCACTGGCTGGGGACGCCTCAGTCTCCTCGTATGTGAACTGAGAACAGTCTTGTAGTAATTACCCATCTTGTAGGGCAGTCATTAGGGTTAGGTGGTTAATGTGTGTCAAGAATCTTGTATTGTGCTGCTATTCAGATATTTAACAATCAGTAGCTATGATGAAGAAAGTGTCTGACTTCTAACACAATGACATTTGGCAAATGAGATTTCATTTTCACTCCAGAAGTATGTGTATGGTGGTATGTTTTCCATATATATATATATATATATATATATATATATATGATTTTCTGCTGCTTACAAAACACTGTTTATTGAAATTCCATTTCCCAGTGGAAATTGCTGTTACTTGGTGTCAAAATACCTCTCCAAACTCACATTTCCTAGGAAGTTTTCTTAAATGGAGTCTTACTGGTGCCCTCCTAATGCTTATTTTTCAGCACCTTGATAATTCATTTTTAAATACTTATAGTTTATTTTGTAATCATCTATGCCATGACTAATTATCCTTTTCTTTAAAAAAGGGCGCATTCAGAAAGCAGATAAGATCAGAAGCCTTTACCTCTATCACTCAGTCACTTACTGCCTCAGACTTGGCTCTTTATCTCAAGTATGGGGATGATATTTGACCTATGTATCTTACAAAGGTGTTTTTTTTTTTCCTGAAAAAAAATAACAAGTGAACTCATAAATGGGAAAGAATTTTATAAATTATAAAAGATATGAAAATTTAATTTATGATGTGATTTTTGCTACAGATCCCTTTGCAGCAGATAGGAAGATTCTTTGTGCTGGGGCCACCTGCCTGATGCTGTTGATGTCCCATGCCTGGGAGTCACCTTGAGGTTACTTAGAGCCTCTCTCTGCCACCAGATGTTAGGAGATTGAGCAACTTTCTTGAGTAATTGTCTCCTCTGACTCACATTCCTTGCAGTCCCCTTAGTGACCTGTGAGCCACCCAGGGTGAGCAAGGAATTTCCTCTCTAGAGTTGTTTAAGGACTAGTCCCAAACTTTCAACTTAGTCTTTTTTTACACCTCTTCCAATACTACCTACCTGAGTAGCCACAGAACAAATCTGTGCAGTGGCTGGATTCAGGCTTGCTGATATGAGTACATGCTCTGGGAAGGACACAGAAACACCAATCCTCTAATGAGATCCTCCTTAAAGAGAGATCCTCATATCTCCTTAAGGACCTAATTGGGATGGAAGAGCACAGTTAATAACTGGCGTAAGTGCCAATAAATGATCAGGAGATACCTTCTAGGTGTACTTCACCGTCTCCTTTTCCTTACTTCCTCTCTTTCTGGTTTGTCCTGTTTTTAAATCCCTTCTCTTTTCTTATTTTCCCTTCACTAAACTCTCTCCCAATCAATAGACTCACCATGGCATTCTCAGGCATACGTCGCTAGCTTCATTAGAAGTACAGTCAGACTCGGTATAGAGGTTCTACATCTGCTGATTCAACCGACTGCGATTTCAGTCCGTGGTTGGCTGAATCCACTGTTGGTTGAATCCATGGATGCAGAACCCGCAGATACGGAGGGCAGAATGAACTATGCCATATTATATAAGGGACTCGAGTATCCTCGGACTTTGATATCTGTGGGGGTCCTGGAACCCATCCCCCGTGGATACTGAGGGACGACTACCCAGAGCGCAGCAGTTGTAGAAATTTAGTCCAGGTCAGAGAGTCTCATACCTTGCTGTGTATTGCAGTTACCTGGAGACCTAAAAAACACTGATGCCTGGGGCCCAACTGAATTAATATCTCTGCGGGGAGGTGGGCCCTGGGCCTAATATTTTTAAAAAGCTTCCAAAATGTTTCTAACCTGCATCCAGATTACACTGGTTAAACATACTTGGAAAGCAAAGATACGACAAAGCTATACTAAAACTAAAATAAGATTTATGGCTCAAAGAGCTGCAATCATGTGGTTTGGCTACACTTGCTTGTTTCCTATCCATCAAATAACAAGTGTTTTTTGAGAACCACAGAAAGAGGGACTGATTATGCCCAGGCAAAGCTTGTAGGTGAGTTTCAAAGATAAAGTGAATGGCCATGAAACACTCTTAGAGCTAGTATTGGTTGGGAGCACACTCTGAGCCGTGTGCTACACCGGACACTTTTCATGCATTATATCATTCAGTGTTCTTAACAACTCTGTGGGGCATTATAATTCTTCCCAGTTTACAAATAAAGAAACATAGACACCAAGTGATTGCTTAAATAGCTCAAGATCTGACCACTAGTTAGAAGTGGAGCCAAAAAATGTGAATACAGGTAATTTGACTGCAGTCTTGTTTTTAATCAGCCTGTAATACCTCCTCTGTACACTGACAGATAAGATGAAAATACAAAAATTCCCCAAAATTCAGTGTCTCCCAATTTTGGCTGCATATTAGAATCATTGGGGGAGTTTTGTAAAAAAAATCCTTTGCTCAGGTAACACCTTGGACCAA
Organism: Balaenoptera acutorostrata; assembly: GCF_949987535.1. NCBI lineage: Eukaryota > Metazoa > Chordata > Mammalia > Artiodactyla > Balaenopteridae > Balaenoptera > Balaenoptera acutorostrata. Next base: position 20,058,316 of record NC_080080.1, on the reverse strand, counting down.
TTTAATCCACATTTCTCAAGAATGGGACCCAATCGTTTTTGAAGTGCCACAGGTGATGCCAGTGTGCAGACAAGATTGAACACTACTGGGTTAGAGGAAAGAGAACAATGCAGGTGAGAGCCCTCAGGGAAAGCTTCATAGGTAATGGGTTACCTGAACTCAGCATGAGACAGAATAATGCCCTCCCCTGGCCAAAGATGCCTATATCCTAATCTCTGGGACATCTGAATATGTTACCTTATATGACAAAGCGGAAGTAAGGATGCAGGTGGAATTAAGGTTGTTAATCAGATGACTTTAAACTGGAGAATTAGCTTGGATTATCCAGTTGGACCCAATACAGTCACATGGGCCCTTAACTGTGGAAGAAGGAGGCAAAAGAAGGAGAACCAGAGAGATGACACCATAAGGACTCGGCCCACAGTTGCTAGCTTTGGAGGTGGAGAAAGGACTCAAGGAATGCAGATGGCCTTCAGAAGCTGGGAAAGACAAGGAAACAGGTTCTGTACCAGAGCATCCAGAATGAACACAACCTTGCCAACACCTTCATTTTACTCCAGTGGAATTCTGACCTCCAGAACTGAAAGAAAATTAATTGGTACCACTGTTTGTGGTAATTTGTTCCAGCAGCGATAGAAAGTTAATATAGTACCTTAAAAAGGAAGGGTTTAGAGAAATGAGAGTGAAAAACACCCACTTAACTGCATATTAGATTTTCTGTGTCAAATAACCTAGGTACTGAGCACCTTACATCTCTGCCCTATGCAATGCCTCTACAATGTAGGCATCTGTAGCTTGCAGTTGAGTCAGGATTCACACCTAATCCTTCTGGACTCTGGAATCAGTGCTCATTCCAGTTACCATCCTGTGTGCTTTTCCTTAAGACCATTTAGAACTCTGGTTGCTTTTCTGATCTTTCTTGAGCAAAAAGCAAGGAAGGGTGATATCACAGGGGACCTTATGGTACAGAGAAAAGGATTCTCATACAGGTTGCTCAGAGGAACAAATTACTGCTAATTACTGGGATGTTTAATGAAGATTGATCTGATAGTTTTGTGCAAGAAGGATTGAAGTAGATGAAGCTGGGGCCAGGCAGATCAGTCAGGAAATTGGACAACAACTTAGGCTCCTATGGGTTTGAATTCTGAATGGCAGTGGTAATGGTGGTAGTAGAAGTGGAGAGGAGAGGATGAACCCGGGAAACCTGGAGAAGAAAATCAACCCAAGGGAAATTAACCTACCTAAGAAGAGCAGAGAAAAGGCAAAGACAACTTCAGGTTTTTAGTGTGGCAGGCTTAAAGGGTCGTTGGTGGTGCCCGTGACAGAATTGAGATGCTAGGAAAGAGAACAAGTTTGGAGAGTGGGATGGGGTAGGATGGTGGTATATAATAAAGAATTTTACTGGCCTTTGTTCCTGGGAGACTCTAAATCCTTAAACTGTCCCAACTGTTGAAGAGTGTCTTTATTATGCTTATATAATTACAGATGGTAGGCTCCTAGATAGTTTTAGTGTAGGGTGTGGTCATAAGATAAACCAACCATATTGATTAGTGTTGCAACTTTGAGTTATTTTGACTTCTGGGGTGTGGAAGAGGGCTAGAAATTGGGTTCAATCAATCATGCTCATGTAATAACACCCCAATAAAAACTCTGGACAGTGGACCTGCCTTGTTGGTAAACACATTATTCATGTGCCGGGAGGGTGGTGCATCTGATTCCAAAGGGGAAAGCCATGGATCTTCCCAGGACCCTCCCAGATCTTGTCACTAGGAGTATCCTTTATAGTAAACTACAGTCATAAGTACAGCACTTCCCTGAGTTCTGTGAGTTATTCTGGCAAATTATCAAACCTGAGGGGGTTGTAGGAACCCCTTCTTTGTAGCCAGTCAGAAGTGTGAGTGGCCTGGGGACCCTCTGAAACTTGTGGCTGGTGGCTGGGCAGGCTTGTGGAAGACTTTTCCCCTTAATCTATGAGATCCGTGCTAACTCTGGCTAGTTAGTATCAGAATAGAATTTCTGCTCACCCACTCGGGGGGAAAACAGAATAGGTGGACACTAACGCGACGTAACTATCTGTGGGCAAAAATCAGAATTGTGTGAAACCAGTTACCCCTCCACACTAGGTCAAATGCACAGAAAGAAAATGCAGAGAACATTAAATGCAACTTTTAAATGCCCACTTCTTGATTCTTAATTTACTGCTGTCTGACTTCCCCAATGCCTTTGGACCAGTGTGATACAATGAAATATCAAGAGTTTTAAAGATAAAATGGAGTTCAAAATCTATCTCTGTTACTTCCTTGCTATGAAATAGTGGGCACATAATTTATTCTCTTTGGGCCATAGCCCTTTATCTTTACAATGGTAATATTAAGGCCTAATGTGTAAAGCTGTTAAGAGAATGAATATAGGAAGGTAAGATCTTGGCACATGACAGATACTCACTGATTGCTATTTTCTCCTGTCCTTTAAGGTGATTTCCAATTGGAATGGTTCTTTGAGAGAGATTTTGTTGTATCCAGATTCATCAAAAAGGAAGTCAAAGTGATTGATGTGGCTTCACTGAACACTCAAAGAACTGCCCAACTTTGGGGGGATAGGTTAGCTCAAGCTCTCAAATGTCAGTGACTGTCAGACTTTTGTCTTAAAGAGAGTCTTCTCATGATTGAAAAATTCACCATCTCTGCTAAGAACGCGAACAGACAACATCTCTGCAATGTCTGCATCTGCTCCCTTCGTGGTGCCTGCGATTGCTTGGTGCTGCATTTGTCACAAACCATCTGAGCGGCAGGTGCACTGTGTCCGTACTTTGCATAGCACCATTGTCATAGGCACTCCAAAGTTTCAGTGGGGCCCAGAATGAAAGCCAGGCCTGTGGATACCTCTTTGTCTCCTTAACTGCCTTCTCTTGACTTGCCTCTCTTCCCATTTTGGGGTGAAGTGGTTACAACTCTGAAGCAAATACCCAGCATAGTTTTCTGGAGGAATGCCCCTTTCTTTTTTCCCTCAAAATGATCACACAGAATAGCTGGGAACCATCCTTTTTATGAAGTTTTAAAAAGCACTTGTTTACTATGCCATGTAATGTGTTAGGAACTTACATGGCATGTCCAGATAAGCTTCTGAGATTCTAGTCTATGGATTATGGGGACAAAGAGGCTGAGCCCCAAAGCAATCATGTTGTTTAGGAGAAGAGACAGGATTTAAAATCAGGTGTGTCTCACTTTAAAGCCCTTTCCTTTACTAAAGGTTTATTAACTCACGTGGACCTGCTCCTGAGAAGACAGCTACTTATTTCTAAGTGGAATCTGCCCTTATTTTTTAATTCCCAGACCCCATCAAATTTTATTTTTTCTAGAAACTTTATTGTGAAATTCCCTATTCTTTAAATGTGGCTTAATCAACAGAGGCGATTTTCAAATAATCGGGAAAAGGTATAGTGCCAGTTATACCCAAGTGTGAGTCTGCAGGCTTTACGTTTTTTTAATATCCAGTTTCAACTTCATGGTTTGGGTTTAAAGAGAAATTTATTCTGGAGACTTTAGCAAAGCTGCTTCTTTTGCCATCTCCTCTTAGTAAGCAAATCCTGGATGTGTTCCTTGCCACGAGTGCTTAATGGCAGAATACATCATGCCACCATCCAAGGCAGATTTTTTGAGTGGCATATTCTCCTGGCTGGAGGGGAAAATCTGATCCAGGTGCCACAAAAAGCAGATGGAATTTTCCATACAAAACCATTACTCTTGGATTCCTGGCTTGTGGATTTTGTTTTTCAAAAATGTGACTTTTTCCTCTCTTGCCTCTTACTGTCGTCCTATTTCAGGAGTGATGTTTGTCATCTTGAGCTAAAATCCAAAGGTGTCATCAGGATAGATCATTGGTAGGAAGTATAAGACTTGGGATAGCTGTGACTAGATCAGGCAAATATGGTACCCAGTCCATGCAGTAGATAATAATAGAGATCTAATTTTTAAAAAAAAAAAGTGGTGGCTGTCAGGGGAAATCAGCTGGTAGGGCTGTAAGGATTTAGTGAAATAATGACATCACAAGTGGGTTAGGGAGAGTTAACGAATTGGGTTGTTGAGATTTAATGAGATGATGTCTATTAATGGGCTGAAGTGCAGGGTTATGTTCCTAGCACGTTTTTGAAGGGCATTTACTGTAAGTTCCGAGGTCAGTGTAGAAGCAATGGCAAGTTGGAAGATGAATCAGGGACTTCCTGGCTTTTGGCTTTACAGAACACTGTGTTCTTATTTTATTTTATTTTTATTTTTTAAGTAATTTTTATTGCAGTATGGTTGCTTTACAATGTTGTGTTAGTTTCTGCTGTACAGCAAAGTGAATCAGTTATACATATACATATATCCCCTCTTTTTAAAATTTCCTTCCCATTTAGGTCGCCACAGAGCACTGAGTAGAGTTCCTTGTGCTATACAGTAGGTTCGCATTAGTTATCTATTTTATACACAGTAGTGTATATATGTCAATCCCAATCTCCCAGTTCATGCCACGCCCCTTTCCCCTCTTGATAACCATAAGTTTGTTCTCTACATCTGTGATTCGATTTCTGCTTTGCAAATAAGTTCATCTGTACCATTTTCCTAGATTCCACATATGAGCAACATTATACGATATTTGTTTTTCTCTTTCTGATTTACTTCAGTTACAAAACATTGTTTTCTAAGAACCTAAATGGACCCAAATCTGGGGATAACAGGAAAGCATGTAATAAATAATAGTGATTATTATTACTGCTGTTGTTATTATTACCATTAGCATCAGTATCAAGAGACAGTTAAACTGTCAATTGATAAGTGTGATGATATTGAATAGATACATGCACACTGTGATTAAGTGCACCCAAGGAGGGAAAGCTAGTTGTTTCCCATCTTCATTAAGAGAAGCACAAAGTTAAACAAGAGTCTTAGTAGAGTTCTGAGTCTTAGGAGGTCTCAGTTCTTCCAGCTATGCAATTTAATGTCTCACAGCCTCATTTGGATCCTTAAGGATTATTATTTCCAAAATTGCCCAGTAAGAATTCTAGCATCCTACTCCTAACCCATGGAATCAAAGTCATTCTGGAAGGGTACTGGGAATGTGCATTTTGAATAAGTATGCTTATATTAGGTTATGTCTGATAAACACTGGGTTAGAACAATCTAGAAAGGCCCACCTGCTCTAAAATTCCAAGTAAGAATTTCTATTAAAGAAACCAGTTTTCCCAGTTTCAATTTCAGAGTGACAGCAATTAAGTCCTGGAATTGGGTTCCATTGGCTGCGTGTGTCCATGGGTATATGTCATGGGGGAATCACTAAGCAATAAGATACTTTTAAAATTATTAAATCTGAGGTCATCACTCTCCAGGATGGTTTAGGAATGGCTGGACCAGGGCATGAGAGATGAACAGATGACCTCATGTTGTCTCTTAGAAACCTATGATTCCATCAGGATGACACGGGTTTTATGCATGATCTGCCCTGTTTACCTCCTCTTTTCTGAAATCAGTGAGTCATAAAAAACCAAAATTGCTATAGAAATGTCAATTTGGAAGACGTCTTTGTTTTAGTTAGAAGGATTTTTGTGGAAATATGACTTAAGCTTTTGTGTCTCAAAAGATGAGGTGGATTTCCCTGGGAAAAGACTCAAGAAACCCAAGGAAATGGGAGATTTATTTGGTATTAAATACTTGGAAAAAGACGGAATCTCAATCCCTTAGTCATAACCAAATGTCCAGTGATGGTGCTCCTCCTTTGATGACTCTTTTGGAAAGATTAACGATTCTTTAAAGTGATCTTCCTCTTCCACTCTGGGCTCCCACCCCCAGTCTGAGTTGTGTATTTACTTCATGGCTGAACTGTTCTCATAGTTACCTCTTCTGCTTTAATTGTCTCTAGCCTATTTCTGCTCCAATCCATTCTATACACTCCTCCTGCCAGGATAATCTTCTTGAAATGCTGCCTTGCAAACTTCAATACCTTTCTTAAGACCTCCATGGCTCCTATTGTGTTTAGCTGTAAATATTATAAAACTAAAGATTCTCAGGTGGATAGGACCTCACAATCATCACAGTTAGCTCCTCAAATCCAAACATCTTTGTCTGGCATTTAGGGACCTCTTATTTACTGCACATATTAGTCAGGACTCTTGTTTATGAATGACAGAAACTGGCTTGAGTGAGAAGGAAAAGTCAGTGGTTCACAAAAATAAATAACAGGAAGAAAAAGTATGGCCAGAACCAGAGGCTTGAACATCATTAGGATTCTTTGCCTATCTCTTCTTAGTTCTCTCTGTTAGCTCCCTTTCTCTGTGGGCGCTAATGGCTTTAGGTTCACATTTTTATAGTTTTTCATTGAAAAAAAAAAAAAAATTCAAGTAATTCCAAATGCACAAATCCTAAAGAAGGTATCTCATTGAATACCTTGGAATAACAATGGGGAAGGGTTGAGGCTGGCAGAAAGAGAGGCTATTAGGATCAGCTCCCATTGGAACTACGTGTTGAGTTTGGGGTGGAATGGGAGAGAGTAGTTCCTTAAAAGAAGGAGGTGCTTACCAGACTAAAAGGAAGAGTTTTGGGTAAATCAAGCAATTTTATCTATAACTATGTGGGTTGAAATAAACTTCTACAAGCTAGGTTAATATTACTCTTTGAATTTTTATATAAACTACATGAGTCTAGACAATGTTTCTTCAACATGTTACGTACATTTTTAGCCTCTGTGACTTTTCCAATACAATTTCTTATGTCTAAAATATCCTACATGTTCTCTCTGCCTAAGTGTGTCTACAAGACCTAATTGAACTTACTGCTTCTTGGCCTTCCCTGAGCTTAAAAGATGACATTTGATGACTGTGCCATGTTTATACAAATCAATTGGCACGAAGTATATCCTGTCTGATATTAGCAATTACTCTCTCACGTGTGTATCCTGTCTTCCCAAATAGAGTATAACCATCCTCAGAACAGATGTATTTAAACTCAGTTACAGAGATGATTGCTGCTGGCTATTATTATTGTTAAATCCCTATTTTATGGTTTACTAGATATGAAGAGAGAGAGAAATTTGGCAAACAACAGCAAGAAAGTCAAAGAATTAGAACATAGTTGTATTCAATATCAACAGTCATAATTATAGTAATTGAGCTGATAACAGCCACTGTTATGAACTTTGATCAAGGGAAAAGAATAGTAAAAGTTTATCAGAGAGTTTGGCTATCAGTTTAGGAAAATCTTCAAAGGTGCTAAGTATTTTGAAAAGAGCTACTTCCAGAGCTATCTCTGCATTGGTAAAGGAGTGTAGAGTTCTCTGTTTTAAAGTCCTTTCTTTCACACTCATCTCTACACCTGAGCATAAATACCTTTGTGTTTGACAGGGATGGTTTCACAATTAGCAAATTAAAATAACCTAAGACTACACTCTTGAGAGCAATGATGGTTTGCCACTGTGTCTCTTGTTTAAAACTGGGTATAAAGTACATTCTATTGAATACTCTAATTTGACACTCAAATATTTTTTCAATAAATTAACAAATTAGATTTTTATCGTATGAATAAAATACTGAAGATAGTCTATTGAATAAGATGCTTAGTAAAATAGGTAGAATAGGAAAGCATGGGTATATAAATTAAAACTTCATGGAATATTTTTCATGACAGGTCTAGAATAAGGATTTAAAAATTGTTTCTTGGTCTGAGTCCTTTTTTTCCATAATACTAATTCATTAAAAATACTTAACTTGTGTAGGTCTCTGGACGGACCAGAGGAGATAGTGGGTCTGAACTCATGTGGATAGTTTTAACTCCCATCCAATCTTTCACATCAAGTCTTTAAACAACAAAATTGACTAAGTTTTGGCTTCCTCCTGGGAAGAACGTGTAGAGCTGGAGGATGTACAGAGCTGGAATGAGTGATGTTCTCAAACTTCTGACAAAAAAGAACAGAACTAAATTCAAATCCATGACTTTTAAAAAACCCATTAGATGTACACCACCAATAGTGAACTCTAAGGTAAATGATGGACTTTAGGTGATACTGATGTGTCAGTGTAGGTTCATCAATTGTAACAAACCTACTACTCTAGTCTACTCTGGTGGGGGGATGTTGATAATGAGGGAGGCCATGCATGTGTGCGGGCAGGGAATAAATGGGATATCTCTGCACCTTCCTCAATTTTCTGTGAACCTAAAACTGTTCTTATACAATAATCTTAATTTAAAACAGGCAAACACTCATTGGAGACCTGAGGTCACAGAACAAATAACAGACCCGAAATCTAAGAAGAGTGATTCCAGGGAGAGAGGACATACAAATATGTGCTGACCTGGAGTAGATGTAACTGGACAGTAGTAAGAAGAGCTCTTAGTAGTTGGAAATTGATGAAGGCTGTGTGTGGGCTGGTGGAACAGTGTGAGACTCCTGAGTGCTGCAGAAACGGGGGGAGTCTGCACCCTTTTGTTGGTTTGCAACCTCAGGAGCTTCCTGGGTGAAATCTGAAATTGGCCCCCATACATGGAGGGCAAGGAGAGACCAAAGAAAGAGGAAGATCACTCCATATCGGTAGGTGGCAGGTTTAAGAAGCAAGGGAACTCATATACAAGTCCTGTCTTGGGTAACTGCAAGATGAGTAGATCTCTGATCCTACCCACAAGAATCTTAAAAGCTTATGCAGAGGCCTTAACAGGGTTTAGTCACATATTCAGTCCAGGTGGTCTCAGTGACACGTTGCTCTTTCAAGCCTGAGTCCTTGAAAACAGTCCCACTCTGAGAATGGTGGGCAGAGCATATGTTCCAAGGACAGGTGGGGTGAGGAGCCTCTGATTGCCCGGGTCCAGCTCTTAGGTCAACTGGGGGTCACATCCTCTGGACCACGTCCTCTAACCCTTTTGCAGCCTCTTTCTCCATGAACGCCACTGAGCGTTCTCAGAATAGATCCGAAAGAACGGTAAGATCTTGCAGGGAGGGGCAGTAGCCCTACAGGGAGAACAAGACACCTCACCCAAAAGAACAAAAGCATTAATCTGGGGAAAGGGCAAAACTGCTGGCTTTAGGATATCAGGAAGCACTCCTTGCAGCTGAGGAAAGGGAACAGGAGGGGGAAAAAATCTATTCTGCAGAGAGAGTGCAGAATTAAGTGCTGAATCCAGAACCGCAGCCAGGGGAGGGGCAGCAAAACTGAGAATGCCACACACCCCAGGGACACAGGCGTGCTTAAGGGCATTAATCAGAACAGTGGTGACTGCACTTCCCACCCCCGACCATGAAACTAAGAAACTTCAAGTGACAACAGCAAAATACCGCTGGGCGAGGGTTGGGAGAGGAATGAGAATGTGCAAAGAGAACCAGTTTGAGGCACAACTCAGAGGGAACACCTGAAACTCAGGATCCAACAGCCATTGCTCTGAGGTACATCAGCCACCTTAAAAACAAGTGTCTGTAGGCATTGGAAACCTGTGATGCACTGCGTATAACCATAGCAGCAACAGCAGCAACAAATCACAAAACTAGTCCAATTACTAACTGGATTAATGGAAAGGCTTCCTTTACAATTCTAGCGGAAGGAAAGGCATGCTCATATCCAGGTATAAAAACTATTTACCTCAGTTCCAATGACCTATCCAATATATTTGGCTTTAACAAAAAATCATGAGACAGACAAAAAGGCAAGAAAAATACCAGTGCATTCTCAAGTGACAGAGTAATCATCAGAAAAGACAAAGTCAGTAGTTAAGACAGTATGAAACAGTATAGTACTGGCACAAAAACAGACACATAAACCAAAGGAACAAAGTAGAGAGCCCAGAAATGAATTAACAGTTATGTGGTCAATAAATTTAGAGGCAAGATTATACACTGGGGAAAAGACAGCCACTTCAATAAATGTGTTGGGAAAACTTGACAGCTACATGCAAAAGGATGAAACTGGACTATTTTCTCACACCATATACAAAAATAAACTCAAAATGGGTTAAAGACTTAAATGTAAGACCTGAAACCATAACACTCCTAGAAGAAAACATAGGCAGTATGACCTTTGACATCAGTCTTAGCAATATTTTTTGGGATATGTCTCCTCAGGCAAGGGAAACAAAAGCAAAAGTAAACAAATGGGACTATATCAAACTAAAAAGCTTTTGCACAGCAAAAGAAACTATCAACAAAGGAAAAGGTCACCTACTGAATGGGAGAAGATGTTTGCAAATGGTGTATCCGTTAAGGGGTAAATATCCAAAATATGCAAAGAACTCACACAACTCAAAATAAAGAAAAAAAAACAATCCAATTAAAAAATGGACAGAGGACCTGAATAGACATTTTCCCAAATAAGACATACAGATGCCCAACAGACACATGAAAAGATGCTCAACGTCAATAATCATCAGGGAAATGCAAATCAAAACCTCAATGAGGTATCACTTCACACCAGTCTAGCATCAACATATATACACTACCGAATATAAAATAGTTGGCTGGTGGGAAGCAGCAACATAGCACGGGGAGATCAGCTCCATGCTTTGCAATGACCTAGAGGGGTGGGATAGGGAGGATGGGAGGGAGGCTCAAGAGGGAGGGGATTTGGGGACATGTGTATGCATGTGGCTGATTCGCTTTGTTGTGCAATGGAAACTAACACAGTATTGTGAAGCAATTATACCCCAATAAAGATCTATTAAAATAAAAAAAAATAGTTGATCTAAGGAAAAAAACCCAAAAAACAACAAGTTTTTTGAGGATGTGGAGAAAAGGGAAACCTTGTACACTGCTGGTGGGAATGGAAGTTGGTGCAGCCATTATGCAAAGAAGTATGCAGGTGCCTCAAAAAATTAAAAACAAAACTACCATACAATTCAGCAATCCCACTTCTGGATATTTTTCTGAAGAAAACAAAAACACTAAGTTGAAAAGATACATGTATCCATATGTTTATTGCAGCAGTGTTTACAATAGCCAAGATATGGAAGCAACCTAACTGCTATCAGTAGATGAATGGATCAAGAGGATGTGGTATATATACAATTGAATATTATTCAGCTATAAAGAAGAATGAAATCATGCCATTTGTGACAACATGGATGGACCTAGAGGATAATATTCTAAGTGAAATAAGACAGAGAAAGACAAATGCCATATGATTTCACTTATATATGTTATCTAAAAAACAAAACAAATGAACAAACATAACAAAACAAAAGCAGAGTCAGATACAGAGAACAAAACAGGTGGTTGCCAGAGGGAGGAGGATTTGGGGAAGTTTGGGGATGAATGAAATAGGTGAGGGAGATTAAGAGGTACAAATTTCCAGTTACAAAATGAATGAGTCACAGGGATGAAATGTACAGCATGGGGAATATAGTCATTAATAATGCAATATCTTTGTATGGTGATAGGTGGTAACTAGACTTATCATGGTGGTCATTTTGTAATGTATAGAAATATCAAATCACTATGTTGTACACCTGGAGCTAATATCGTGTTCTAGGTCAACTATACTTCGAAACAAACTCAGAAATTCATCGGAAATGAGATTAGATTTGTGGCTACCAGACACCAGGGTGGGGGTGGGTAGAGGGAGGGGGAATTGGACGCATGTGGTCAAAAGGTACAAACTTGCAGTTATAAAATAAATAACTACTAGGGATGTCATTTACAACATGATTAACATAATTAACACTGCCATATATTATATATGAAAGTTGTTAAGAGTAACTTCTAAGAGTTCTCATCACAAGGAAAAACTGTTTTTTTCCTTTATTTTCTATCTATATGAGATGATGGGTGCTCACTAAACGTATTGTGACCATCATTTCATGATGTACAAGTCAAATCATTATGCTTTGCACCCTAAACTTATACAGTGCTGTATGTTGATTGTATCTCAAGAAAACTAGAAACTGAGTGAACTGATGAAGATGATTATGATTTTTGTGACTTTCTGTTTGAATTTAAAAAAAAAATCCCACAAGGACTCAGAGGCAAAAACTATACAAATCAATTTTCACTGCAAAGTAAAGGAGCTGTTACAGTGGAGGATTACTGGACTGAATGTCAATATTATGACATAGTATGAGTGTGTTTCATGTTTGGTAATTGCAGTCATTGTTGCTTTTGTTGTGGTCATCCATTTACAATGCTTGGTGTCAGTTTATCTCTTGTAAAAATAAAATACAGTGTGTGTGTGAAAAAAAAAAAGATGTCACTCTTCCCATCTGCAAAAAAAAAAAAAAAGACTGTGTGGTACTGGTGAAAAGATAGACTTACAGATAAATGGAACAGAATAGAGAGTCCAGAAATATACCCACAGAAATATAATCAACTGATTTTTGACAAAGACGCAAAGGCAATTAAGGAAGAAATGCTTGTCTTTTCAACCAATCCTATGGGAACAAGTGGATGACCATATGTAAAAAAAAAAAAAAAAAGGACTTCAATACATATCTCACATCTTATGTAAAAATTCACTCAGTTATCAAGGTTAATATCAACAGTAATTAGTCATGCTGATATCATTTGCACCTGGTATGATGTGAGAAGGGCCATTACCTATGTGATACTCTTTCCCCAAATCCATAACATCATCTATTCACGAGAAAACAGACAGACTGAAATTGAGGCATATTTTACAAAATGGCTCACTAGGGATATTTTATATTGGCTTTTCAATGATTCTGTTAAGTCTAAAACTATTTCAACATTAAAAGTTTTGAAAAAGAGAAACTGACATGAATTTACGTATTATATTTCCCTTGGAGGAGAAGCTTGAGGCAGACTGAACCTAAAGGAGCAGCAGGTAAGCCAATCAAACTAACATTTGAAGGATTTATATTTGATACCATTAACTACCAAACTTTTCTTAAACTTAGCTGATGTATATGAGGCCATTTCATTTTCTGTGCACAAGGACTTTGGTGGAAGAACTGGAACTTCTGAAGGGAACGTGATGGCTGTTAGTTAACCCCTGTCCTACTTAACGACTTCAGCACTTAATTTCCACAATATTTTCCACTCCCCGTATTGCAGCCTTGGGACTGATTCTCCAGGTTTGAGCCTCTTGACTTTACCTCTGCCTTTTATTTCCCCAGATTTATGAGTTTGTGTGACATTTACCTGGATCTACCCTTCTGTCAAAGCGGCCATAATGATCCGGTTTCACAAAGGTAAGGTTGATCTGTGTTACATTCTGAATCATAGAAAAGTGAGAGAAAAGAGAAACACAGACTGTGAAAGGATGGGGCCTATAATGGACCCTGTTCCCAGTAATATCCCCTTCTTGGGAACTGCAGCTGATGAAGAGAGACCCTCACTAGCCATGTATTGAATATTTACACCGGTCCTCACCTAGGACAGCCAGAGTCTCTCTGCTAGGAATTTGACATTTTGAACTAAAAGATACAGAAATATAAGACTAGGAGAAAGTGTAGGAACTTCTGCCATCAAGGAGCCCAGAGTTATCTTTTTTTTTTTTTTTTTTTTTTTTTAAAGGATTTTCTTATTTATTTATTTATTTATTTATTTATTTATTTATTTTTATTTTTGGCTGTGTTGGGTCTTCGGTTCGTGCGAGGGCTTTCTCCAGTTGCGGCAAGCGGGGGCCACTCTTCATCGCGGTGCGGGGACCGCTCTTCATCGCGGTGCGCGGGCCTTTCTCTATCGCGGTGCGCGGGCCTTTCTCTATCGCGGCCCCTCCCGTCGCGGGGCACAGGCTCCAGACGCGCAGGCTCAGCAATTGTGGCTCACGGGCCCAGCTGCTCCGTGGCATGTGGGATCTTCCCAGACCAGGGCTCGAACCCGTGTCCCCTGCATTAGCAGGCAGATTCTCAACCACTGCGCCACCAGGGAAGCCCCAGAGTTATCTTAATTCTACTGTTTCTGAGACTTGGATACAACCTGTATTATTACCTGTAGCTGTTCTGGCAAATTACCACAAACTGGGTGGTTTAAAAGAACAGATATTAATTCTCTCATAGTCCTGGAGGGCAGATCCAAAATCAGGATATCAGTAGGGCTGTACTCGCTACAGAGGCTCTAGGGGAGAATCTGTTCCTTTCTTCCCTGGCTGATGGCTTATTGGCTGGTAACCACATCACTCCCAGCTGTGCCTCTGTCTGCACATCATCTTCTCTCCTGTCTTTCCCCTCTAGGTGTCTCTTATAAAGACACTTGCCACTGGATTTAGGGCCCACCTGGATAATCCAGGATGATTTTATCGTCTCAAGATTCTTAATTACACATACGAAGAAAGATCCTTTTTCTAAATAAAGTAACGCTCACAGGTTCTGGAGATTATGACATAAACATATTTTGGGCAGGGGGCACCACTCAACCAAATACACCATGCTTCCCATTAATTTTTTCTTATTAAGTAGTGCCAGTTTCTATTACTTGCAACCAAAAGAACTTAAGTAGTTTGGTCTCTTGATGCTAGTGGCAGTAGTTATAAGTTGCTTGTGCCATCTGTATACTAAGCCTGACTTCAGAAGTTCTCCAACTTTAGTGTAGTAAAAATTACTTCGGAACTTGTTAAAAATGCAGGTTTCTGCCCTCCTTTCCAGAGTTTCTCAATAAATTGGTCCAGGAACTTCATTTTTAACAATTCCCAGATGGTCCTGATGATAAAAGAAAGGGAAAATTGTGAAAGCTCAGACCCATTCATGTCCCGTTCACATAAAAGCAAGAGGAAGAGCGATGAAAAATAATTTGAAAACTTTAATGATGTTGTTTATATAGTAAAAACATAAAATCTTTTAAATAAGGTACATTCAGTTTCTCAGAGCATCTAATATTCAGATAATTTATATTTCATACACTTTCCAACATTAAACAATTGACTAAATAATGCATTTTCTATAAAATGATAATTCAGTTTACACAGGTAAAAGTATATTACAAAAATACTCTACACAGGAAGAATGGCAGTACCTATTAGGAAATGTTACAAATGTTCTGTTAAAAAATATATTTTATCTCTTTCATTTGTCATAATAATAAACAGAATATATATTTTTTTCTTTCTAAAATTAAGTCTTACACAGTTTCCCTTCAGGATGGTAATATGTACAGACCTTATATCTGAATGAATATAAATAGCAAATACTATAATAGTGTTACAGATATATTAGTAAATTTTACAGAAAAAAAATGGCTTTCTAATAAAAGCCTCTAGTACAGCTGAATTCTCAAAGCTATTTAAGTTAGACATTCCCATGTTTAGTAAGGCACAATGGAGTCTAGTTTATTTCCAGTTGAATTACTGCAAGCAGTAACAAGGAAAAATATAGTCAGTAGATACTGGACCAAATCTGTTAGTTGGATAAATTATTTGGGGTTTATTAAACTTTGGGGAGAGATGTGAGTTCTTTCTCCGCACCATAGTTTCTTTTCAGGCCCTGTGGCCAAATCTAGTCCTTGGTGATGAGAAAGAAATCATTGTACCCTCCTCAAGCGCCTGAGAAACAGTTTACTCATTTATTGGATCTGGTCCCTGGTGAGGAAACAGCTCAATGACCATTTCCGGTTATAAGCAGCTTATCTTTAATGATTGGACCTGGTTCCCTATCATTTCTAAAAATAGCTTCTGATATAATCTGTACATGGTGAAACTGTGAAGGAACCTGATGGTCTTCTTCAGACTCTGAGTGACAGTTTTGGGGAAGTGGTATGTCTTCAAGTGCTTTAGGGCATGCATCAGGCCCTTGCGGGTGTCTTGGTCATCATTTTTTATTCTCCAGAGGCTGAGAAGCTTCAGGATTTGATCACTTGATTTGCACGTCTTCATTGTTTTCTCAATGTCTTCTGTCGTCACTTTCTTCCCCGGCAAGCTTTCCATCAGCCTTCGAAGCTGCTCGAAGGTGAGGTTCATGTGCCCAATGTGCCTCTGCACGCTCTTTTCACAGAGTTCGATATCTGCATAAAGCAAAAGCCCAGAGACATTCACGTAATCCACCTAAAGCCACCGTAAAAGTACCCTGAGGCAAAAGGAGGTTCCCCAGAATTTCATAACTTTAAGGATAACCTCCTCCTTTCCTTTTGGGGAGGACTTAAGTAATGCTAGTTATTTCTGAGAATTGAGTTAAATATTATTTTGTGTTACACTAGGATAATATGCTTTCCTATATTCTAGGCATCCAACACAGCTTTGTGAAAAGCCCAAATTTGGAAAATAACAGTGGGAAACTACAGACACACCATTTTCTAAGAAAATTTGGAGAAATTAAAAGTGTAACCTTTTAGGAAAAACACAAAGTTAGCTATTTTATAATACAAACTTTCATTAACTGATACCCAATATATGTGCTATTTGAAGAAGGTCCTTCAAACGGTCTTTAATAAATAGCACCAGGAGATCATCAACACAAAGGAGGAGCCGTGAAAACCCAATAATATGAGGCCAAAGAACAGTAGGATACACATGGCCTGGAGAATATTTCAGTAATGAGCTAGGACATAAACATAAGAGGGAGTAAATAACGTTTCTATTGATGACATGAGTCATTTATTATCTGTGGGCCCAAAGGCAAGTCTCTTCATCTTTCTGGGCTGAAATGTCCTCATTTATAAAATAGGAAATTCGGTCCCTTCCAATTCTAACAGTCTCTGATTCTCTCCTTCCCTCTCTTTTTGCTTCAGGGCTGATTATACTTTCAAAGAATAAATTTTGTTTGCCAAAAACAGAAGACAAGTTTACTCTTTGCACAAGTGAAACCATTCAACTGTTAAAACTGTTAGTCGCCTAAGATCTGTTGCCTCAGTTTCAGATGTTTGAGGCTTTAAGGTTGCGTAGGACTCCTCAGTCATTTAACTACATGTGAAGAGCAGAATGGCTTTCTCCTTGACACTGTCTGCATTATGAAAACGCTCCCTCATTTTTTCTGCCATGTCCTCCCAATGCTAATTAAAGTCAGAACTTTTTCTACTGTGTATCCTAAAGCTTATGGTCCACACTGGATGAAACTTACTTCCTTTTCCCCTCCAATTCTCTCCCATAGTAATACACACACACACACACACACACACACACACACACACACACACACACACACACACACACAGTTTCTAAAGGAGATTCTTTATAAAACTCTAAAACATGAGAGTACTTGGTTTTAACTAGCCCTTTTCTCCAAGAAGCGCAAACACTTTGCAGACCTTATCTCATCAATCCTCACGACATATGCTATTAAAATGGTAATCTTAAAATAGGCTGTGTTCAGATGCAGAGAACAAACGTATGGACACCAAGGGGGGAAAGTGGCGGGTGGTGGTGGTGGGATGAATTGGGAGATGGGGATTGACATGTATACACTAATATGTATAAAATAGATAAATAAGTAAATAAATTTTAAAAAATAAAAATAAAATAAAATAGGCTGTGTTGTGAGGATTAATGAGAGGATACCTGTAAGACACTTAGAGGCTCTCTGGAGAGAATTACCACATAAATACAACATAGTTTCTTGGTAGAAATGCAAAGTAAGATCTAAAGTGGTTAAAGAACTTCTAGATAGGCCAGAAGGGATGCTCCTGAAACTGCTAAGGGGATCCAGAGTCAGATTTCCTGAGGTCTAGTCCTGCATTTGAAATGTATTATCTCTCCCTTTAGAGAGACACTTGAAAAAGAAATTGGGGAGTAGAGGAGGTGAGAATAAAGCCTCACATGACTGCTCTAGGAATAGTGTATCCACTATCACTTGATGAATACGTTTTCAGTCCAACAATCATTCCCAAAGGGAAACATCATCCACACAACTAAACAGGTACATAGTCTTGTTTCTGTTGTATGATAAACAGGTGTTCTGATTTCTGATCGAGTTGTTTATTTCAGGTTACCATACCTTGGATGATCTTCTTGACCATATCTTGGTCTTTGTTTTGATGCTTCCATAACTTCAGCAGCTGGAAAGTCTGTTCTCGTGAGCTGTGTCGTCGTTTTATCCTCTCTATGCTCTCTGCATTCACTTTGGTGCCAGGCAAATTGTCTACCAGGACACTGAGCCAGTTCGGGGTAAGCTTTGTGGGAACAGCAAACCTAAAGAATGCCTCCTCACACAGGGTCATGTCTAAAGGAAGGTGGGAAAACCAAGAAGATTTACTCAATAATTGGATTCTTGGACATCTAAGGGACAAAAATAATAATAATAATAATAGTAATAATAAAAACCAACACAGTTGAGTTTTCCAGGATATTGCATGCTAAAATGAGAAGTTTGAATAAAATCAATCTTCTGTTGCCTGGTCTTAGTGGCAGATCACCAGTCCAACTGGGTTTATGTCCTTTTTAATGTTCTTTTAGGGCATTTTGTGGGGGGAGAGTTTAACAAACATCTAATAAGAATGTATTATTGCTATAAATAAATTACAGCAAAAATTCTATATATATAGCATAATGTGTATATATATGTTAATATATACATTAACATATTTTAATATAACTATGAAATATTTTGTTAAAGGTTTAGCTGGTGTCTACAGGTTACTTCACGATCAATGTCAAATCACTGTCTTTAAGGGAGCTTGAAAAGTAATCTGAAATAGTGTATTATTTTCTGCACACACACAGACACATAGTTTACCTTTGGGAACAAGGATGGATACCGATGTATAAGCGTACATTAAGTGGGAAAATAATCAAACACAAAAACATGTCATTTAGAAAAGAAGTGCAATGGCCTGAGTGTCTGGGTAGGGTTGGTATATCCCAGGGATTAATAGTTGATTTTGGATTCATTAGGTCTGGGTTTGAATCCTGACTCTGCCATTCAAGTTCATACATTAACTTGAACAAACTTTACAGTATTTTTATAAAGATTAAAGCCCATATAGCAAAAATGTCTGGCATATAGTAAGTGCTCAAAGAATGATAGAAATAAAATTATAAATGAATTAAAGAGAATGTTAGAGGTTACCCTTCTTACTATCCCTTCCCTCGTTCCATTATTTAATAAGAAAGCAGAAAAGCTGAATGACTTATCTAAGATTTTTACAACACAGTGAAAGAATGTTGGAACTGGATTTGAATCTTCAATCTCCCAACCCACATTCCTATGTTTTATATACTTCTATGTTGCACAAAAAGATGTTTGGGGAGAGTCAAGCTGATTAAATGCTAAAAGGTCAATCCTCCTTGGTGTGATGAGTCCTTGGTAGAAGGTCTGAGGTTAGTGTGGTGGTAGGAGTGGCAAGGTGAGGACAGCAACCTGATTAGTGCCATCACCAACATGAGGTACATTCAGGTAACTTGAGCTTGGAGCTACTGACCTTTCCTGAATAAAGAGTTTAAGACAAGTACAGGAACTTAGAACTTCCATGCAACAGATGCAGTAATACCACAG
This sequence comes from Balaenoptera acutorostrata, assembly GCF_949987535.1. Taxonomy (NCBI): domain Eukaryota; kingdom Metazoa; phylum Chordata; class Mammalia; order Artiodactyla; family Balaenopteridae; genus Balaenoptera; species Balaenoptera acutorostrata. The sequence goes on along the minus strand of NC_080080.1, from coordinate 20,038,997 downwards.
GTAACAAAGCCAGTATTGCATTTCTAATTTGTCATCTATGTATGTCACTATGCTTCTTTGTTGCCAATTTATACTTTGGTTAATAATACAGGTATTCTTAAAAGTGATAAAAATGCATAGCTTAAAAAATTCTGCAATTTGGACTCTGATCATCGAGCCTTAAACAAAATCTTTACACCACCCCGTTCTCCGTGGGTAACATTTGATTCAAGTGTGAAAGCCAGGGTTTGGAGCATGATTGTGAGAAGATGGGAACTTTTTGAAAGATTTTGAGTTGTGGCTTTAGCGATGATGCACAGGGAATAGCCTTAGTTGGTTAAAATTCAAGAAAGGGAAAATATAAGTTTGACTAAGAAGGGCCGGAGGGTCTTGTATTCAACTCAGAGGTGGTACAAAGACTGATATTTTGAAACATAATTACCTATTCCACATTTGTGAGTCGATTCACTGTTTCCAGAACATATATTGTCATGCGTTGCATTTCCTTTCTGGGTTAGAAGGAGCCCAAATGCACTGCAATTTGTGTGCTTTCTACAGGGTGCTTTAGATGACGTCTCATTGGAGAAGAACCCATCTGGACATCTTTTGCAAACTGTATTTCGCTCTGGGGTTCCTACAGAAAATACCAAGCCATTTAGCACATTCTTCTCAAATACTTTCGCAGCAGATACCATCTTAACAGAGTTTGGATAAGACTTTTCACTTGATTTTTACTGCTACTATTATATTGCACAGAACTTGAGGCATTTTCATTTTTCACTTCATGAGACAGAACAAAACTTCTAGAGTTAGCCCCTTAGGCAGTCTCCCCTACTTGTAATACAAACACAAATATGTCTTGTTGTTACCTACAAGCACAAAATTGGGGAGGAAAGAAAAGAAGGGTATGATGTTCAATTAGTCCTGCCTGTGCTAAACTGTCAGTAAGATCTTTTCGTCAACCATATTCTCCACACAATTATTACTGGGAAATCATGAAGATAACTGCTGTGTAGCTGCTGTAATATCATTCTTTGAAATCAGTACCCAGGGAATGCTGCATCATTAAATTCCAATCAGTTCCTACTGAAGTTCCTTCTTTCCTGAATCCTAATTGTGAAGCAACTCATAAGTATGCTAACCTTGAGAAGTAAAAATTTACAACATTATAATAAACTTTTGAAGGTGGCAATAAAGTTGACCGTAGACTCAAAAGCGTAAGCCTGCAGTTACATAGTAAATGGAAGATGATATACCATTTGCTTAAACTGTTGAGTCTGAAAAGAGCACAGTCGTTAAAATTCAGGAAAGGGTGACTGTAAGGGCATTTTATTTCATGGTGGAAAGATACTTGATAAATTTGGGGAAATCATTAGCAGGAAAACTTGAACCAGTCAACAACTAAAGATGCTATTAAAAATAAATATCTTCAAACCCTTGACTCTATGCCTGGGTAGATCATACACTGCAGTGTACTTGCATATGAAAATACCTCCATCTAGTGTAAGCTAGTTGAACAGATTTAGACTTTAATATTCAAATGTAACTTTTACAGGCCAATTCTGGCTGACGCAAGATACCAAATACTAAAGGGACAAATGAAAGCTACAGAAAGTTAATAAATTTCATTTATTAAAATTTTCAGCCTCCCATCTCATTGTATCCTTTACCAAAACCAGAAGAAAAGAGCACAATGGATCAGTTTTAGTTTCAACTCTGGCTTCTTTCTTTTCTAAAGGGATTGATGACGCATTGACCAATAGAAATGACAGACGGTTGGCAGAAAAAAAAGAGAAGGGGGAACCATGCATGAAACCTTCATATGTTAAATGCCATTTCCAGGGTTGCAGTGACATCATCTTAGGAACCACCTTAAAAAGAAGTCTATTTTTTAAAGTACTTTCTTGCTACACTCCTCTCCTTAAATGGGATCCAACTTGATACCAAATTCTACAGTATCGTAAGCAGAAGTATTTGGACAGAGATTCCATGGTATTCTTTCATTGCTAATATTCTGGGGATAAATGGTCTTGGACATCTGGATCCAAGTCTCCCTTTGCCAACTTCACAAAGAAGAATCTTGTCATTCTTCACATACATGTTGATGGCTTGGGTGTTCTCATGTGTCCCAATGAGAAAGTCATAGGTACAAGACATTCTTTCAGGTAATTTAGGCTTTAAAGTTCTTTACCAAGAGGAATCCAGGAATTATAGAAGGAAAGTTTCTTAATGTATTTGGAGGCTTTATGTAATGACCTTTCTGAAAACGACTCCCCTCTTTTATGATTGATAGAACTTCTTATAAAAAGATGTATGCATCTAAGTAAATGATTTTGCCTTATTAATATCAACAGAAACATACAAAGTACAATCTGGCAGGCAAAATGTGAAATAGAATGGCAAGAGGAGTTTTGCTTTTCAGTGGAGAATTCACCATGCTAGCCATAAGCAATTACATAAGAATTACAGGACTAACAGGATGATGTACAGTTGATCCTTGAACAATGGTGGGTTAGGGGCACCAACAGTCTGCACAGTCGAAAATCCCATTATAACTTTATAGTCAGCCCGCTGTAGTCGGGGTTCTGCACTCACAGATTCAAGCACCTGGGATCGTGTCGTACTGTAGTATTTACTATTGAAAAAAAATGTGCATACAAGTGGACCTGCGTAGTTCAAACCCATGTTTTCAAGGGTCAGCTGTAAAATATGGAGAGGAGAAGACAATCTGGCTTCAAAACAACAACAACAAAGAATGATTATTAAATACTTTTTAGAATAACACTACAGAATCTTGCCTTGTCTTTGGACTGGAAACCTCGTATTTTCCATGAGGAACTCCTTTGTAGGTTTCTAGGGAGGGAGCAGTGAGTAAATGAATAAATGTGTACCTTTGTACTAAGTCTTCTGGCTGCCTGCTTACTTCGTTCTACAAACAAATTTTCATGCTTATGTGAGAAAACTCCTTACTACTTCCATTATTTTTCAAAACTTTCTAGTTTCCAAGCTGCATAGCCCCTGCTTAATTAATTTTCCTACATATATAAATTACTGAATTGAATTAAATGGATCTGTTTCTGTTGGATGGGCTTCCTCCTCTACATCTTGGCTTAGCTTTTGAGTCCCAAAGTATCATCCAACAAAAGCTAAGAAGTGTCACCAATTTATTCCTCAGATACTCATACTAGAGGCATTTTAAGGAACTGTCATGCAATTTGCACCTTCTGTGATTAATTTTATAAAATTCGCAACTTACGAAACTTAGTAGTTCAATTTTTGAATATGTTTCCTTTGTAGGCCTTTAAACCTAAAATGTTTATAATAATTTAGACTCTATATTACAACTTCTGAAAGTCAAAATAGTTACGAATAATTAGCATCCTCAAAACCAACCAGTCAACCTGGTTGACTGTCAACCAGGGGTGATTTTGCCATCCAGGGGACATTTGGCAACGTCTGGGACATTTTTGGTTGTCACAACTGGAGGAAGAGTGCTATTAGCATCTAGTGGCTAAAGACCAGGGATACTGCTAAACACTCTACAATGTGCCAGACAGCTGCCCACAAAAAGAATTATCCAGCCCCCAAACGTTAGTAGAGCTGAGGCTGAGAAACACTGCTTCAGACTGTGTAATTGGAACCTGTACCTATTACTGCTTCCTCCAGGAAAGTAGTGAATAGTCTTAATTTTCCCAGGCCAGGAGAGCATGCAGACTATACCGAAGCTTCGTGAATGTAGCAAAAAACAAAAAAAAAAAGTGGATTTGCAACTTTAAAAACTTCAGTGCACACTGGCCTTAACCTATGCTATGCAAAATGCAAAAAGAGAAAGTACTTTGTTTGTAGACAAGTACTTACTCTTGGCTTGACAGTCTGCTTTGTCTAAGATAAAGAATAAGCTCATTGAAGAATGCTGCTACCATCTTTATCCTCCCAGACACTCAACTGCCATGCCAAAGGAAGAACTAGCTTCATTTTTAATAATGAACTGCATTTCCCCTAGCCATTCTCATTTCTTACATAATTAATTATAACTACCCATTGTTAGCATGCCAGAGCCTCATTAATATCAGCATAATTACTCTCTTGGTATCAATTAACATTTTTGATGTTTGTCAGAAAGCACTGCAGTTTGCAGCTCTCCATGCTGAAGTGAAACACAGAGGTATAGCTCAGCTATATACAGTGCAACTCAGAGTGTGTCCCTTTAAGAAAGAGCAATCAATCATGCATCTCATTAGAGAGTGATTTGCTGCATTTGAGATTTGTAACTAAATTGCCCCTTAGTGGCAAAGTGTTCCTCTGAGGAATGGTTCTTTGGCAGCCATCCAGACACATAGTACATACCTAGCAGGTTCCATTACCTTTGCAATTTGCTGTCCTGCAATGTCACCAGGACAAACGTGTTCCCTTAACCTTTCCCTACTACCTGACTTTGTATGATGCTAATGAATTTGGCCACATGTTGGAAGCGGATGCATACCAGTGTGTAGCACTCCAAATCCAGAGGGACAGCTCCTATGTTTCAAGCAGAACTCCAGCTCCAGGTAGCGCCCCTCCTCGCATTCGCACACGCGGTTATGGGTGCGATTGCACTCCTGCTTGACGTACTGCAGTTCCTTGCACACTGGGCTGCAGTACAGACACTCGTCGCTGGTGTGCCAGCTGTCTGTGTAGTAGTGGTCAGGACAAGGGGCACACAGGGTCTTCCGCCTTGCTGTGCAGTGCTGTTTTAGGGAGGTGCCAGGAGGACATTTATCACACATCAGCTGACGAGAGGTTTCAGGGTCATAATGAAGGTACTTTGGAGGAAGGGTTTCCTGGGTGGTCCATTTAATGGAGATGTCCAGGAACTAGAAGAAGAAAGGGAAATCGTGGCATGTTAGCATGGAAATGGGGTGGCCCTTCTGTGCAAAAGCATCATTAACCTCAAAGAGTCCTTTAATACCTGAAGCCTCATGCCCTTCCTGCCTACTGAGCTACAACCACAGAAAGTGAGTTCAGAAGCCATAATTCTTGCCTCTAAGTAGCTTAATCTCAAAGACCAAGATGGCAGTAGCAGCAAAACATATTAAGTAAATCTAGCTCATAGATGGCTGGAGTGGAAAGCTCATCAGAACAGAAATGATTACACTTAGATGCACCGCTAAATAACCCATGTGCCCTGATTGACACTTTACCTCCCTGGGCTTCAGGCTTATCGCTAGATTAGTGAGTTGGGTGAACTAGTGGTTCTCAGAACAGCTATACCAGAATCACGTAGACACCTTGATAACATGTAGATTCCTGAGATTTATATCCCTAAACATTCTGGTTCCACAGATGTGAAGTTGGGGCTGGGGATTTAAAGATCTACTGCGGTGATTCCCATGTGTGGAGCCCATACGCAATAAATATAATTTATTCACTTGATGATAGTTATGTCCCAGGCTCTGTTCTGGGCAATTGGGATACAGTAGTGAATAAAATAGTCAATAAACTCTGTCTTATGGAGTTTACCATCCAACTGGGGGAGTAAGAAAATAAATAACAAATTACACATAAATTATACATGAGAAAATAAGTGTTGTAAAAAATGATCAAGTAAAAAAGATTGGAAATATGGAGGGGAAGGTGGAGAGATTACAAACTTTAAATGGGGTGGTCACAGTAGCATATTTAGGACGAGACGATATTTTTCTTTTAGTTTTCCCGTTCTAAGATGTAATGATTCCAAACATATGGTAAAGTAAACAGTTGGTGATTACAGTCATTCCGATCATTCATTCACTCATGCAACAGATATATACTGCATGCCTACCAGAAATATACCAGAAATATGCTGGTGAGTAAGATACGATCTTGGGACTTCCCTGGAGGCGCAGTGGTTAAGAATTCGCCTGCCAACGCAGGGGACATGGGTCCGATCCCTGGTCTGGGAAGATCCCACGTGCCACGGAGCAATTAAGCCCGTGAGCCCCAACTACTGAAGCCCGTGGGCCTAGAGCCCGTGCTCCACAACAAGAGAAGCCACTGCGATGAGAAGCCTGCACACCGCAACGAAGATCCAATGCAGCCAAAAAAAAAAAAAGAAAAAAGATATGATCTTTGTCTCTGTGCAGCTGGTAATCTACTGGAAAATTCCTAGAATTTTAAGACATATTTCCTCCATAACATCATATGGTGCAGTCTTGAATCTCATAGGTGAATGATGTCTAGAAAATTAAATGACTACCTCTCTTAAGGTTAATTGGGAAAAACTTCATGCAGCAGGCAGGGTTTCAGAGGTTTCCATCCATAATGGCCGAAGAGCTGTGTGCATAGGAGAAAGAAGATTTTGCAGGCAAGAGTGCTGCTTGGGAAGGCAGCTCCAAATGGGTATTCTATCTTGTAGTCTAGATCTCAGAAGGTCTTCAAGGGAACACTGAAGTAGTTCTTCACACTAATTAGAAGAAAAAGTGTTGTTTGTGCGTAGGGGTGGTTTGTTTGGGTTTTATTGTTTGTTTTTGGTACAGGGATCAACACTGACTGTTTTCAGGCTTTGGGAAGGTGGCAGGCCAAACACAATAATTTTTTCCAAACTCTCTTCTTTGCAGAACTCAGGAAATCTCACAGAAACCCATTGACCTGGAAAAAGTGTGCCAAGCAAGGGAAACAGCACTCCCTTTTGAAAGAGGAATAACAAAGGTAAAGAAAGGCCTTTTTCATAAGCATTTGGGCATTTTAATAAGTAATTCTATTCACTTCTTATTGGGACATGACAAGGGTCAGGGATGTCTGGACCTAATATGAGCTGATAAACCAGATTGAAAGAATAAAATATTTCACGTAGGGCCATGGACTTTTTAACTGAGAGGAATTTTCAGAGTGCTGTGATGTAAGGGACTCCTAACCAGCAAAAAGTAGAATACAGTGCAAAACCGGGGCTGCTTCGGTGGTATTTTCAGGATGCTCTCATGACCCGAGAGTTTTGGGGAAAAGTACGTTCTTGAATTTCCCTGGGGTTTTCTATTGGCTCAGATAAACTGGGTCAACATTAGGAGAGAGAAGTGGACCGGTAACGAGTGCAAGCTCTGGTTTGGTATGGATTTTTTGGAAATAGGTGGAAACGGTTCATTCAGCACATATCTATTGAGCATCTACTGTGTACCAGGCACTGCGGAAGATCTTAGCATGTGGTGGCACACAAAACAAAGATGCTCTTCAAACTGCTCACAGTCTAGTGAGGAGGCAGAGACCGTAGAAGTAAAGGAATAAATAACTGCAGATAACGATCAATGTTTTGAAGGAAATGAAGCAAGATGAACTGACTTTGTTGCTTCTTGGTCATTCGAATCATATTATGCTATATTTTTCAAGGCCCCTGTGTGGGTTTGGCTCCAATATTTCTAAAATATTCAACACTAGGGAATGAAGTTTTCCTGATGCAACTCGCAAAGACACAGGAAAGCAATGAAAAATGCTTTTTTTCTCTTGATGGTCACTTTCAATTTCCTGAAAAGCCACTTTTGAGGGTTCTGTTCCCTCAAGAAGCTCAGCTCAGAGGTGCATAGGGACGCCTTTGTCTTGCTTGCTGCTGCTGAGTGAGCCCCATCCTGGTAGGGCTAGCACTCCTGAGACTTACCCCCGCCTGACTTCCCATCACCCCCCCTTTCTCACACCAACATGGCTCATTTACTCATCGGCTGACCCTTTTCTCTCTCACCAAGAAGTGATGAGGGTGAGATGGGAAAACCGCACAGATGGTGCTTGTGTTGCTCACTACAAGCAACCACACAAGTGCAAGACCTGCCCGAGAACACTGATGCCACTTGTATTTTTCTAGGCAGTTGGACATGACACTGTTGGTTTCCTGAAACCATGCTTAGGAAATTAGTTGCCATCTCTTCAAAATACAGGGAAGCTTAGGTGAAACGAATCCACAGAGAAAAAACAAATAAATCAGGTTGACTTAAGGATTAGAGAGCCATTATAACGGTGAAGGTCATTTCTCCTCGGCTACCGCATGGAATGATCGTATATATTTTTTAAAAATCGGAAAGCCGTAAGGAACTGCAGACTTGTTTTCAGCAAGTTCCATTGGGCCTCTGTGTTTTATTTGAAAATTTTCCACTTTGGTAAAAAGACAGAACTCTGCGTGGCCAAAATTGGATACTGAGTCTCCCTATCTGGTTAGCCCCAATTCCTGCACCGAATTTCTGGAACCAGTTACTGGACAGAGGATGGGCAAAATTAACAAAGCTCTTCATCTCAGTCCTCTCTCTCACTTTCTTCTGCCTTTCCTAGAAAAGCAATGAAGAAGAAGCCAAAGGAGGACAGAGCCTCTTAACACTGGCTCTATCTCCTTTGCCAGCTGATAATATTTGAAGTCTAAGAAGAGTTCAAAAATAAATTTTTCTGTGAAGTGCATAACATAACCACTGATGAATTTCTGCAAAAGCTAGGACACGTACATAGGTGTCTCTGCAGAAGCATAAAGTGCTGTCTGTAAAAGAGACCAGTCTGTTTTGGGTTATGCTTGATTTTTAGAGAAAAATTAAATGGAATTTTCTCTCCATTTTTTCTTTCTTCCTCTCCCCATTCCCTATCCATCCATCCTCTCGTGTAGACCCCTAATCCTTGAAGGGAATCCAAAAGTCCTCTAATCTAGTGTTTCCCACCAGTCCAGGAATCCTTCCTGAAGCCCCCCGTGTCTCTTTTCTTGAAAGGACAGTTCAGGCTCCATCTGTAGTAGCTTTGTCCCTCTCCTCACCTTCCATTTTTCTTTTATGTTGGACTGTGTTAAAGAATGTTCTCTTTCAAACCCAACCATCTTTCCTCATCTATCAAATATTAGCAGGTGATGGTCGTGGGTGAAGGTGATGGGTGGGCTGAATTAGTTGTTCTCTAAAGCATTTTCTGGCTCTACCATTTTTCTTTCTATCACTGTAATATTGACAGAGTTTAAGTAGCCAGTGAACTTGGAAACAAATGTTTTGCTCTAACCCCCCTCCTACTTCTTGTTCCACTCTTTTATTTGTAAAACCCCTTTTGACAATATTTTGCTTTACTGTGCTTTGATTTACTGTGCTTCACAGCACAATATATGCGTTTTTTACAACTGAACGTTTGTGGCAACCCTGTGTTGAACGTCCATTGGCGCCATTTTTCCAACAGCATTTGCTCACTTTGTGTCTCTGTGTCACATTTTGGTAATGCTTGCAATGTTTCAAACTTTTTCATTATCATTCTATTTGCTGTGGTGATCTGTGATCAGTGATCTTTTTCTTTTTCCCCTGGCCGTGCCACGTGGCATGTGAGATCGTAGTTCCCCAACCAGGGATGGAACTCGTGCCCCTGCAGTGCAAGCACAGAGTCTTAACCACTGGACCGCCAGGGACTTCCCTGTGATCAGTGATCTTTAATGTTATTATTGCAAAAAGATTACGACCTACTGAAGGCTCAGATGACAGCATTTTTTGACAATAAAGTACTTTTCAATTAGGGTATATACATTGTTTTGTAGACATAATGCCATTGCACACTTAATAGGCTACAGTATAGTGTAAACATAACTTTTATATGCACTGAGAAACCAAAAGATTCATGTGATGTGCTTTATTGTGATATTCCTTTGATTGTGGTGGTCTGGAATCGAACCCACAATATCTCCAAGGTATGCCTATACTGCAGAACTCTCTTATCAACCTCCAGTTCTCAGATTCACCCATGCCTTCCATTCCCTCTGTAAAACCAAGGGCTGCCCCAGCACGCTGAATTCTTAGCCATGCCTTCTCCTTTAGCGTTCCAACTCCCATTTGCTCTCTTAAAAAAAAGTCAGTTGTATGTTTGCCGCTGACTCTGTTGATGCTCATTGTATGTATGTGTCTGTATATGCTGTAGTTGTAACTATAGTTAGGAGACTCAGATATTATGTAAACCAGTAAACATGGGCGTGAAAAAATTATTTTTCTATGAAAAGTAAATTGAATGCTTGGGGGATGACTTGATAAAGATGAGGCATGGAAAAACAAAACAACAACAACAAAACCCTACCATAGAATTTGAGGTAGCTGAGTCAACTGCAAAAACAAAATGGGGAAAACATCCAGAAGGATTATGTAATCAATTTATTTCAAAAATGTCTTTAAGTTCCAAAACTGAAATGGATGGGCAACACATTTTAGATAAGGGTTTTGTAAGAAAGACAGCATGGCACTCCAGGTAGCCAACACAGATTCTAAGAAAGGCCTTGACTGTATCTCAAAATACAGGTGAATGAATGTTTATTTAAATGTTTTAAGTCAAAATAAAATATTTAAGATATAGGTATGTAATTTTTATTATTAAATGCTTTAACTGATCTTTCAATTAATCACATAACTCTTAGTCCCAAACATAAAATTTCTAAAAAATTCCCCATATTTAGGAGTTATATGGTAGTAGAAAGAAAAATGGGCAATATGAAGGTAGAATTCTGTTTTGTCTATTCCATTCTAACAAACACACATTAAATCTCTGTGCCAGGCGGTGAACTAAAAAATAATCTTTATAACACATTGGTTGGTACCTACTTTATGATGTTTTACCATTATCATCATTAAGTCTCCACAAGCTACAAAATGAGTCTTAGAATGACCAACCATCCCAGGTCACAGTTAATTAGTAGAGGCAGAATTAAAACCCAGAGCACGTGCTGTAGAATACTATTGTTTGGCCGAATCCTTTAACATTTACTAAATGCTCTAACTTATGCTGTAGCCTTCATGCATAGTCCAAAAGTAAGCCCTAAAATGCTAACTTTTCATTCAGATTCGAGAGCATAGTGTTAGGAGATCACGAAAGTGAGAAGATCAACCAAAGCCTTCCCAAAGTCTAGATGAACTGATGATGATTTTTCTTTCTTTGTGCTAAGACTAGCTCTTGTCCAAAGTTACTGAGATGGAAATTTCTTAGATGACAAGTGATTTCACTACAGCAGGCTACCAGTATGTGCTTCTCCTTAAAGGATACAAGAATACACTTCCTCCAGCAAATTTATTTTTGCATGATGCAATGCAGCCAGTCGCATACCACTGGGCTTGCTCTCTCTGGTATGCAGAACCATGAGTGACCCAGTGGGTTTCCGTTTATGGAAAATTCATTAAAAGGAGCCCACACAAAGCTTGAAATAACTACTTGGTTTGGGAGTTCCTTTTGTGATCCCTCGTCATGATCTTTGCCGCAGAAAACTATTTGAGGACTATCCAGAGTTAGCTAAACTTCTGGTCAGTTTGGAAACCATAGTATTTTACAGTTCATCTTAGCCAAGAAAGGAAACATTCAGGATATATATCATGGTGAGTTTCCTAAAGATCTCTTGTAGTATAAACTATAAAGCTTATTTTTTTTTAAAAAAAAAAAACCTCTTTTCCTATGAAGGTTAGTTTACTTGACTTTCTATAGTCTTATAGGTATGATATATTAGCTGATTGCATGGGGAGGGAGGTACTAGAAAGAGCAAATAGAGAACATGCCCATGAATTCTGACTACTAGATATGTGGTGTTGCCGTTAATTACCAACAGCAGGAGGAGGAAACAGTTATGGAGGAAGACAAGGAATTTAGTTTTGGATCTTCCAACTATGAGACTCAAGTGATGATGTCGAGTAGACACTTAACTACATGTATTGGGTATTCAGGATAGAAACGCAGCTGAAGACACAGATTTCAGGGTTATGAACACATGAATGGCTCTAGAAACAGAGAATAGGATGGCATTACCCAAGGATATTGTACTTAAGCAAAAAAAGATTAAAATGTTAACCTTTGGAACCTACAAACATTTGCAAGATGGGATGAAAAAGAGGAGGGAAAAAAAAGTAGGGATATCACAGAAAGTTTCAAGAAGAATGCTAGATGGATAATGTATAATAATATCTAAAAAGCATACAGCTTTTAGATCCATTAGATTGATGTGAATTAACAGGAGCGCTTTTAGCTGGAAACCTGCATACCAGGGTTCCAAGCTCAGTTCGACCACCAGCTTAATAACCCTTGGCCGTTATCTTACCTCTAAAATGAGAATAATCCTTATTTTATCTATCCCTATACAATTGTTTTAAAATTAGTAAAGGGACACAAATAAACTTGGTAAAGAATAAGATTCCAGACAAGACTGAGTCATTATTACATATGCTAATTACATAAGAGGTGGGAAATGGGGGACATTTTGAATCAGACTCATTTTAGGAGACATTTTGAAGTTTCTTGTTCAGTAGGGAGTAACACACCTAAAATATGCCATAAGTCGATTATCTATCCTATTCTTAATCATCTCCAGGAAAAGCATCTCTGACTTGTTTTTAAAATCAGTTTCAGTATCTTCCCAACTTGTATCACTTGCTTGGTCTAAGTAAAATATTTCAAGGCAGTTCCACAGATTTGCTTAGAGGGCTCAGATAGAAAAGGATTTGTTTCCATACACCTTAAATGCTTAGCATGGTGCTTATACATAGCAAGTATTCAATATATCTATTTTAATTTTATTCAATTCAATAGATATTGAGTACCTACTATGTGTAATTAGGATTACTGGTGATTCTACAGACACAGATAAATAGCCTCCATGTAAAGGATAAATTTTCAAGGACAAGCACAAAATCTGCAGTTTTCTCGTCTGTAAAATGAGAGTGATGACAGAATTTGCTTAAAGGAAAATTTTTTTAAGCATCTTTCATTTTGCTTGACATCTTGCATGTACTGTTCCATTTGTATTTAGCTTCTATTTTAAAGGTAAATGTGTAAAAAAGCGGGTAGCTTATTTGAGAGGTTTATCTCCTGCTGCCAGTTCCCCACCTGAGGGTCTACCACTGCTTAATAATTTCCACAATAGCCAGGATTAGGTCTCTAGGTAAGGATGTAGAGCAAATGCGTTAAATCTGTTCATCTACTAGGAACTGATTTGCTGCCAACAGCTTTTGCTAGGTAAACAGGAGAAAGGAAACACAAGCAATTATGATTTATTAGATGAATCACTGGGCCAAATTTTACACTCTTTCGCTTCCCTTGGGGCTGAAGAACTGTCTCCAGGTAAAACTTAACTTTAAATGCGTTTTTTTTGGTTCCCTTCAAGAAGTTTCCTTTAGTTGTTTGGAGGCTTTTTAAATTAATTAGCAGTACCTTGTTTATGTTTGGAATCAACCAGAATTGTCAGAACAGATTTGCTTATGAGGCTTGTGCTGCTTCAGAGGAGTTTTACAGATAATTAACATTTGATAGATTAACAAATAAATGAGAGACTCCCTAAGACAAAAGAACTTGTAATGCAGGTAAACACTTCAAACTTCCTGAGGGAGATGTGTAGAAATCTCCCACATTTTGGATCTCAGATCTTAATATTTCTTCTCTTGGACTTCTATTAATCACCAGATTTGAGATATAGCATCAATTCTGAAAATTTCAACTCAACAGCAGGGCTGGTTGCAATTTTCCTTATAATTATGTCCATTCAGACCCACTTGACAAGCACAAGGGTGATATCACTAGTTCAGTTTTCTGGCTACAGTCCCTGGCATTTTGAGCTCAGAATGGGCAATACATTTCAGTATGTTGATATTTTTGAACATCAATTTTTAAATTCCATTTTATATCTACCTTTCCTCAAAGATAATACGTTGCTTACATCATCCTGTGAGTCAGTCTGGTTGCTAATGATCTAGATTGAAGCCCAATCAATATATGGTCAAGGGCAGCTGGTGAGAGAAAGTTAGAAAAAAACAGCCATGGCGGTTATGAAATGGAATAGAAACTAGAAATGGAAATGGAATAAAACAGGATGTGATTTAAACATGTAGACATTTATCTTGTGCCTACAACATGCAAAACATCAAACTGGAAGCCCTGGGTGATATGCTGAATAATAATTAGTATATTATAACATCATTACATAGTAGGCTCTATACTGAGCCCTTTCTTCCCATGCTATTGTCATCCATCCCCTCCAACCACCTCTGAGGTAATAGTATTAACCCCATTTTATAGATGAAGAAACAGTCTCAGAGAAGTTGAGTGACTTGTCAAAAGTCACAGAGCTAGTACACATCTGAGCTGGGATTCAAATCCAATCTTGTCTGAACCTAAGCCTTTAACAATTGACTATTCCCCCTGGAAACCTGCAGTATTACGAAGGAGATGGGCATATAAATGATCACCTATGACACAATGTAAAATTCAGTAAGATCTATATTTTGTCTATCCGTCCATACATCCATCCATGCCATCCCATCCCCTATCTATCTGTCATCTATCTATCTATCTATCTATCTATCTATCTATCTATCTATCTATCTATCTATCATTTATCCCTGTGAATAAATTCTTCTCTCTCTTCTGTCCTGGAATGCAGCAGTTCACACAGCCTCTCTGGAAGATGGTCTTGTGAGACTGAGCAATCAGTTGCACTTTATACTAAGCAGCGGCTTCTCAGTGATGCACCCCCTTGAAGTTGCCTTCCTTCCTTTTTTGCTTACTCTTCTTTCGCCCGCTCTTGCTTCCCTAGGATTGCACTTTTCTAATAAGGAGCTAAAATATAAAGTGTTTGCCTCATGCTCTATGCCCTAATGGGTTTGGACTTAGAATTCAAGTCCAGTAAGGAGACCAGGACATTTAATTTCAACAGAAAAAACAAAGACAGAAACATGGTGACCCCCTCCAGCTGAAGGAGGAGCTGAAAAAAGGATGAAAAAATACATTGCAATCACTTTGACCAAGGATATGACGCTGAGCCGCATCCCAGGACATTCTTAACCCCAGCAGAGAAGAGAACTCTGGTTGAAGGAACCCAAGAGCTTTGCTCTGCTTTATGGGTATTTTTCACTGGACTCAGCTGCTAGATGTAAGCTCCTACAGGACAGAAAAAACTTCTCAGCCAGGTCACCTTAGGGAAAATTACTTAACTTCTCTGAACCTCAGTTTCCTGGCCTGTAAAATAGATACCAATCTCCGCATTAGAGGATTTTTGGGAAAATGAAGGCTGTTAGCATTGCCCTCTGTCCAGGACCTAGGATGATATAGAAATTAGTATCTGGAACATGGTTGGTTTGCTGTGAAAGAGGGAAAGAGAAAAAAATGTTGGGGGTCATATAAGTGCTCCTATGTGGAAGTGACTTCTATCATTTACACTCACAAGTCATTGCCAGAACTATTCACACCCCTACCCCCTTCCTCCCCAGAGAAAACTAAGAAGTACAATCTTACCATGTTTCTGGAAGGGAGGAGAATGGAAAATGTTTACAGACCGCACTAACGACTACATCATTGTTCAATAACCATCACTTGCACTTTCTAGTTGACCTTTATTTTAGTACAATCTAGTTGATTTTTTTCCTTTTTACTGGGTGTTAGAAGAGACAGGAAACAGTGTGGGAGCGGAGGGATGTGTCTAACAGCCCATGTAGAGTTCCAATGCAGTATTTAATGGTCATGCCAACCCACCCATTATCACGCTTATTTCACCTGAACGTTTGACACTTATTCCAAAGAGCAGAATGCAGTTGTCAAGTACTTCCTTGTGAATACAAATTGAAAACTCTGCTCAAAAGGAGTCTTAAGGAGATTGCTGGTGACCATAATTATACCGCTTTAGTAAATCCTGAGGGTATGTCTTGGACCTGGCTTCTAACTATATGGGATATGAAAATACACACATTAATGGCTTCTATGCTCGCTGAAGACAAAAAGGACTTGTTTCAGAATGAAAAAATAGTTTTTGGTTTAAAAGAGTAATCTGTGATCCTAAAGCCCAGAAGTCTTGCTACTTAAAAGCAGGCGACATTTCAAAAGCTGCTTCCTCTCGTGATCTCATTGACTTAAACAGAATTTCTTATAAATGAAACCAATTGGGCAGAAGAAACTTTGACAATTGCAGCAAAATAGATTTTTTTAAAAAATTTCTTTAGTATACTTTTTTCATAGATAACTAAGTCCATTTGATTTTTGTATGTCTGGAATATTAGCTAGTATATACTAAAAATTTTTGATTCATTTTTTAATGACAAAGGCTTAAAACTAAAGCAGACCTTCCACACATCACCTGGTCCAACACCCCTATTTTAGAGATGAACAAAGTAAGACTCAGAGAAGTGAAGTCACTGACTGGACCTCAGAGTCTAAGGCAAAACTGAGAAATAGGATCCCTTGCTTCTTGTCTGCTGTTGTAGAGCTCTTACTGTCATTACACCCCACAAATGAATTCCTAAATTACTTGTGTTGGTGTTGGTGGTGATGCCAGCTGATGGTGGAGAGGGGCTTTCTAAAGAATGAGGTCTTGATATCCATATTTTCTAAGAATAAAATAGTTTTTTTGAACAAGAAAGTACCATTACATGGCAAGGGAGATTTGGGGATCAAAGACCAGAGAAGAAAACTGAATTTACTAAAGGTGGTCACAAAGCTTAGATGAATTACTATCTTGTTTTAAATCTAAATTCATCTTGACACAGATTTTCCTACTTTAAAGTTGATTATTTAAGAGGCTCTTATAGAAAATGCTTCCAAGGTGCAGACTAAATTGTAGTGAAAATCCTAAGGCAGTAGTTTTCAGTTTTAAAGAAGATGCTTCAAGGAAATTAAACAATGTTTTCACAGTATTAAAACTATAATACTAAAGAGATGGATTTTTTTTAAATCCCAGTAAGAAAGTAATAAATCAGGGCTTTTTGGAGCACACTACTTTTTTGGAAGTATGACCTTCAGAAATGACCTTTCATTTCCTCCCGCATCCTCTATCCATTTATGGTCTGGCTGATTCAGGTGCTTCTGAGAAATTAGGGTGAAAAAAAAAAAACCTACCCAAGCACCTGGAAAGTTATGTCACCTTGTAGTTGAGAGAAACCATTTTAGTGTGTCTGTAGACTGTTCTGGCCTTTGGAACATTCATTTAGCAAGGCCAGGTAAAAGTGAGAGGGAGCGGGTACCACACAGCTTCTTACCTAATGTGTTGTAACACTATTCTTATCCCTACAACTGTCTAAAAGAATTCTTTTTTTAGACTTTCTATGCTAGTTACCCCAAAATAAATATTCTGTGGTAGTGAGTTCCAAAAACTAATTACATGTCACATAAAAATACCGTGTGTATTTCAAGTTGGCTATACCTCACTCTTTCTTCTTGCATAGATAGTTTACAGATGTTGCTAGGATTTCTGATTGACTAGTTCCTGCTCTTGTGGGTTGCTAAGTTTTATTTTGATTTTTGTTTTCTTTTCTAAACATGGCTGCTATTACTGTTCATATTTGCATTTTGTTTACCTGACTATCAATATCAGAAATGTACTCTGGAGCTGCTTCCTCCTTTCCTCTCGTGCCCTGTGAAATATCCTTCCCTATGGCATAAAAACAAACAAACAGAAAAAACAAACAAACAAACAAAAAACCCATTCTATGCTCATGACCCAGATTTTCTTATCTCAAGTGCAGGCTTCCCCTGTGCTCTGAACTTTTTTGAACCCAAATGCCTATTTGACATCTCCATTGGGATATTTTACGAATGTATCAAATTTATCAAACCAAGAATGAACACTTAATGGGAAGATCAAAAAGGGGATTCAGCTGAGGTTAGGTAGCACCTGCAAGGGTATACGTATAAATCTGGTTCATTTTTGTTGCTCTCTTAAGAATGGACCTCCACGACGGTATTGGTATGTATCTTCATAGTAGAAATGGACAAAAGAATATTTAAAATACTGGTCAGGTGGGTAGGGTGTTATATTTATATTTTGAAATAGATCAAAGCTAACATTAAAATGTTAGATCTCTGACAGTAAGCTACATTCTGTTGGGATATCCATGGAAATTGCTGGTAGGTTATACAAACACCCCAGCAAATCTCACCATAGCTCCTTTGACTCAGCAAACACACATTTAGTGTCAGGCACTGTGCAGACCTGGGGGCTGTAAATATGAATCAGATGAAAATTTATGTTTGCAAAGAGCTCATATTTTGTTTACCACAGGTGTAGTACTATCCCCTAGAAGTTCTGGAAATTTGTGGGTGATTTCTATTGTCACAGTTTCTATGTGCTGCTAAATGTCCCCAATGATCAAGAATAATCCCATGTCCCACATACTTCCAAATGTCCTATTGACTGATATAAGTGATCTAAGTTAAAAAAAAAAAAAAACCTATTTATCATTATATGAGCCTGGATTCAAACTCCATTTTATATATTTATACACACACACACACACACACATATATACACGCACATATATACACATATGTAAATATATATAAATATATATATACACAAACACGTATACATATGTATATACATATAAAGTGGTTTTTGCATGATTTTTATACGTATTGAATTTTCTAGGAATTTAACAACATAAAATTTGATAGAGGGTTGTACTTTACTTTGTTTAAAACTTTAGCGAGGGGCTTCCCTGGTGGCGCAGTGGTTGAGAATCTGCCTGCCAATGCAGAGAACGCGGGTTCGAGCCCTGGTCTGGGAAGATCCCACATGCCGCGGAGCAACTCGGCCCGTGAGCCACAATTACTGAGCCTGCGCGTCTGGAGCCTGTGCGCGGCAACGAGAGGCCGCGATAGTGAGAGGCCCACGCACCGCGATGAAGAGTGGCCCCCGCTTGCCACAACTAGAGAAAGCCCTCGCACAGAAACGAAGACCCAACACAGCCATACATACATACATACATACATACATACATACATAAAAAGAATGTAAGCAGACAAGAATATCATTAAAAAAAAAAAAAAAAACTTTAGCGAGATTTGTTCTCCATTCAAAAAATCACAGCACCAAAGCCAGGACTGATCATGGTTTTGAACACCAAAGTGACACATGTGCTCCCGTCTTTGTTCCTCCTAGTCTGTTCATGGCAATTCTACGTAAAGATGCTAATATAACATTACTTCACTGAGTCTTCTAGTGAAGCTTATTTTATTATAAATTACTTTCTTTTTATTTCTCCTTTATAGTATAGTTATGCCAGTATATTGATTTTTTAAAATTCTGTATGTAGGTAAAATAGATGTGCTCTAAGTTTCATTTCAGGAGAGCAAGGGTGTTGTTACAAAGGGTTTTTTTAATAAGTGTATGGAAGAAGTCTGATCTGATGGAGAACTACTGCTCTATAGGGTAAGACACTCAAGTACACAGATAATGTGCTCCGTAGTAACAACATCAGGGGTAGCCAAGCATCATTAGGCAAGGCGTTGAATAATGCAAACATAATTTTTTATGAAATTACTCTTTCTCTGAAATATACTTTCCAGTCCTCTTTTTTGGGGCTGCAGAGGAGAAACTCAGGCTAAAGGAAATACTGCTGGTCAACGAGATGCAAAAGGAAATAATGCTTTTCACAGAAAGCTTTCACAAAAAGGGAACATGCAGGCGGGGGTGGGGGGGTGGCTGAGAGTTGCTTAGAGCAAAACCCAGCTGGCAAGTTAGTGGATAGGAGAGCAAGAATATTTGAGTGTGTGCTTAGCGCCCCTTTGATAGACACTGCCATAGCTCTCCTTCTAGAACTAAGTGGATAAAACATCTGGCACAGAAAGCCTTCTTCCCTGGCCAGTGGAATTTGACAACTGTGGTTTTAACCTAAGAAGTAAAATTAAAGACCAGATTGAAATTAGGAATTGTGCTGACGGTTCATGGGTGATAGAGGCCAGAAAGGTTGCTAGGGACAGAGGTTCAGGACTGTTGTGGACTGAGTATATGTTAGATTCTCCCCAAAACTTCAGAGTTATCATTCTCTTAAACAAACAAACAAAAAGGCTAGACAGATATACTCAACCACGGGGGAAGGGGAAGGAAACCAAAACAACAACAACAAAAGGAGGACCGATACATCAGGCAGTTGTCCGGAGAAAAAACATTTACTGCCCCCCAGTGCTTCACCCCGCCCCCCAGTGCTTCACCCCGCCCCCCCAACCCCAAACCCTGGTGTCTCACATTAATTCAGAGCTTAGCTTTGAGAAGGCCAATGGATGGTTTTAGAGCTCCATGATGGGACGTTTCAGCCACCAGTTAAAATCTAGGCCTAGACCGGGATGTTCCCAGTCTAGGGAGTCTCCTTGAGCAACCATGAAAGAAATGACTTGGTGATGTGACCACCTCATCTTGCAGAGTAGGTCTCTAATTAGCTACATCAGTGAGCATTCCAGAAAGCCCATGACTATGGCATTAGTCCTAATGACCACACCCCCTCAGTGCTTGCTTACAGGCATATCCTCTGCTCTCACAAAAATAATCTAGAATTGTAACTTTGCCTCACAATTTTACCTTCTTCCACTTCTTACATTCAGGATGCCTTGATTTTATCTCCAACAGTGAAACATTCTATTGCTCCTTCAAGGTAATAGTTGGTGGCCATCTCTCCCTCCTATGAGCTTCGTCAGCACTTTGTTTACATAATTCACTTGGATCTAGAGCGTCCTACAGTTATCTGTGAGCATAAGGCTAGAAGCTAGTGTTAATATGGAACAGGAACTTTATGTGGTTATCTTGCATGTGTGCATATTATTATCTCTACTTTATAGAAAACTAAAACTCAAGAGAGATGTAAATTGCCACACAATCTTTTATGGTACTGGTATTTGAATTTTGATCCAAAGTAACCAAACTCATAACCACTGCACAACAACTTTCTTTATGAGGTCCTGGAAGGCAAGATCTTTTATGTTCCCCAGTCACCTAGTACTTCTCCTTTTGTTATTCTTATTATACGTCCAATATCTGCTTTCCCCATTAGGCTATGTGGTCCATGCGGATAGAAATCGTGTCCATGTTTTCCATTCTGTCCCTAGTGCCTAGTGGCATGCCTGGTACAAAGGACTAAATAGCTGTAATGCTTCCAGTTCTTAGAACTACATCTTGGTGTTTACAGAAGGGCATTTGGACTCTTCATGTGTAAGTACAAAGTATCTTTTTTCAATTATTTATAAAATAAAGTCAATCTCAGAAACTACAGAAAGGGAAAGGGAAATCATTCCTATTTAAAGTATTTACTGTGTTCAAGACACAATAAAAGGTTTCTTTTCTGATAATGCTGTATCATCTACAATTAGTAGATGCTGTATTATCTAAATATATATCTTCATCCATATACAGACCAGATATCAAAACATTTGTCTACTTATTATTTTGAAACACTTATTATTAAGTATATATATTATTTAATGGAAATTCTAAAATTTAAAAGTTACTGATAATATGTTTATTATGAATTAAATCTTTGACAGCATATAAAAGGCTAGGAAGAATAAAAGGGTACCCATTTTAATAGCAGAATTATTTATACTAGCCAAAAACTAGAATGATTAAGTCACTTGTGGTGTAGCCACACAATGGAATACTACACAGCAATGAAAATGGATGAGCTTTTGTACATCCAACACTGGAGACGATCTCACAGTAGAACCTTAAGTGAAAGCAAACAGATGCAGTAAAGTACATAAAGTTCATTTATATAAAGTTCAAATATAAGCAAAACTCATCTCTGGCATTAGAAGTCAGAATATTGATTCCTCTGGCCACAGCCATAGTGGTGACAGGGAGAAAGCCCAGGAAGCTTCTAGGGTGCTGGTAATGTGGTGTTGCTTGATCTGGGTGCTGGCTCACAACTGTTCACTTTGAGAAACTCAGACACTTATGATTTGTGCAATTCTCTATATGTGTTCTGTTTTAATAAAGCTTCACTTTTTAAAAAGCTCTCCATACTATCCATATTAGTGAAGTTATTTTATATAATATACATATATACATACACACATACACATATAGGTATTATATGTAGTGGTGCATAAGATTAGCATACTTAAGTGTGGACTACTGTTAATCTACCTTTTCTTTAGTGACTTTGCTATTTATTTACTTATTTATGTTTGTGTATCCCAGGAACTAATTGGAAGACTTCCTAGCCTTCCATTCACTCTTTGTGGGTTGGACATTGATATTCATGCAGTTACTGCAACAACTTCCAAAACACATATGTGGCTTAAATATGGATTTTCCTATCCTTTCATGAATGTCTGATTCATGTCTCAATGCATTCCACACTCTCGTGACATAAAGGAAATAAGCCATTGGTCACAGAATAATCTACATACAAATCTCATTAATTTGATTGGTCAAAATCCAAATTAAAAACAAAAAAAGAAGCTAAAAGTTACAGAGTTTCCTTCTTTTCCAAATTGCATGTGTAAAATAACTTTTAGTTCTATTTAGTGCTGAACTTCAATCATTTCAACATATTTTAGAACCTAATTAACATTATCTCACCAGTATTTTCCACATTACATTCAAATTGAGAACTGAAATATCCCATTTTGATAATAAAAAGTTAGTAAAATGTTAAACTGCACAGTAAAGAATGTGTGTGCATGTGCGATCCTTTCTCTGGTGCCACTTATTCAGAATTTCCCGTAGCATTTGCTTAAGCGGGGAATGAGCCTAATGATATATCATATTCACTGCATCCAAACTTCATTCTAATTACAGTAGTTTTAAGCAGACTGACATCTCCCAACTTATCTTGATTCTAAGAGACCACTTTATTGCTAATGATAATAATAATAATGATGGTGATGATAATGACGCTCAGGTTAGCTAAGCAAAGATGGTATGAACCATCTGAGATGAAGAAAGACAATGAATAGAATGGATAAAACTCATTCCAGTAAAAACGGTCCAGAGCTCGTCTCTTCTCCATAAACCCAGCAGGAACTTTCCAGTGTAAAGGGACACCCTAGGAGAAGCACAATCAGTTTGAAAGAGGTCTCCTGTTCCAACCTGACCCCAGATCTGTCCCGGGAGAGGAAGCAAGTCGAGCTTTTTCCCCATCAGTCCTCAGGGAGGTCGGGAGACCGGGAGGCGAGAAGCCCCCCCCCCCCCGGCGCCCGGGGCACCGGTGCCCGCGTCCCCGGACCAGGGACTTACCACGAGCGCGCAGCACAGCAACTTGTTCATTGTGGTCCCCGGGAAACCTCAGGCGCTCGGAGGCGGCGGCGGCGGGGTGAGCGCTCCGGTGCGTCTCTGCAGCCCGTGCGCTCATCACGTTATATATAGTGTCCCGGCAACAGGAAGTATCGGCTTGGCTTTGATCATTCATTCCCTATCTGGACCAAACTTTGCACCTTTCTTTTTTAGGAACCTTGGGCGGGAGCGGGGGAGTGGGGCTGGGGTCCGGGGTTAACGCTTTCAGAGCCAGGAAGGAAAGAAACGGCGCGGTGGGGGGTGGCGGTGGGCGGTGCTGGGACGGGGATGTCTGGCCCCTGGGAGGCGAAAAAAAAAAAAAAAAAAGCCACCGGGCTGCGGAACAAGGCGGCTGCTGTCTCCGCGCGGCTCTGAGGTTTCCTGACCCCTTCCCGCCAGCGGCCGGCCTCCTGGCAGCCGCGGCCGGCGGTGGGAGGGCTGGGCACACGCTGGGTAGCCGCTGTGCTGGGCTCCTCCACCCCGAGCGTCAGATTCAGCCAAGATCCGGGCGCAGCCTGAAGTGCGTCCCAGACACTGTATTCCACTCTTGTCTGACCCCCTCCTCAGCGGTTTCTGAGCCCTCCAATAACAAGCCTTCTCATTCACGCACTGCACTGTCTCAGAGCACTGCTCTGGGAGTTTGCAATCATTAATCTCCAAGGTTGCATAGACACGTGAAGAAACTCCTCTAACTTGTCTGGTTCTAAAGCTCATGCTTTTTCCTATTCACTGTTTGTTGCCTGGGGTAGTTAGAGCCAGAGAGAATCAGCCCAGGAAAACTTCCTGCCTAGGGCAGGAAACACCTTGCAGGCTGTGGGATACATTCGCTGCTCTTTTCTTCATCAACACCATCATCATCAAAGGGTTATTGGTACCTTCTTGTCCTACCTACTGAACTTCTGGAGTTGCCTCTTCGAGGTCTTTCCACCGCCCCCAAGCTGTTGGTGGAAGTCTGGTGCTTTTCCTGAAGTGTTCTTGTCTCCCCCATCCACTCCCACCAGCTGCTTATCTGAAAGTTGGACCTGATGACATCTAAAGTGTAGACTCATTTTGAGGGCTTGCAGTTTACTGATTTGCTCTCAGGTTGCTACCAGAACTCTTTGCTTGCGGATGCTGAAAAACCACTGCAGAGCCAGTCTCCCCAACAGGGCCAAGTGTTCAGTTCTGTCTCCTTAGAAGGTCAATTTCTGCTTTTCACCAGAGTTCAAGGAGAGGAAGGTGAAGAGAATCAGAAGAGTGGCCCGAGGGGCAAGTATTACCAGCAGGGATCAGAGTATCTGCCCTTTCAAACCCACATCTTTCCACCAGGAGGTCAAAGTGGATCCATAGACAAGAGTAGAAAATATTTAGAGGGAAAGAATTCAGCTCTTCTGCTCTGACTGTGAATTACAGAAGACAGAAGATCTTATTCAGCTTTCTCTCTCCAGAGCATGGTGGTTTCTTAAGTGAACTAGTGAATGAATGAAGGTCAGGGAGTGGGGACAAAGTGGTATGACTCTAGACCTGCCCCTCAGCTTTTTTTTTTTTAAAGATAGATTTTATTCATTTTTTAAAATTTTATTTATTTTTATTTTTGGTTGCGCTGAGTCTTTGTTGCTGCACAGGGACTTTCTCTAGTTGCGGCGAGCGGGGGCTACTCTTCATTGCGGTGCGCGGGCTTCTCATTGCGGTGGCTTCTCTTGTGGAGCATGGGCTCTAGGCACGTGGGCTCAGCAGTTGTGGCTTGCAGACTCCAGAGCACAGGCTCAGTAGTTGTGGTGCACAGGCTTAGTTGCTCCGAGGCATGTGGGATCTTCCCGGACCAGGCCTCGAACCTGTGTCCCGTGCATTGGCAGGCGGATTCTTAACCAGTGTGCCACCAGGGAAGCCCTGCCCCTCAGCTTTTGAACTTCAGTTTGACATCTACAATCTGAGCTACTAGCACTTAGACTGACCATGGGACTCAAGTAAATTTGAGTGTTAGTAGTAAAGCACTATGTAAATGGCAGTATTACTGTCTTTCTCAGGATAATGCTTGTCTGGGTTACTATCTGAAGGCATTTACCTTGAACTGTCATATAACGCTAATGTGCAGGAGTCAAGCCTTGGTGAAAACTGATCAAGGATTGAATCCCACAGTGTTAACCCTGGGAAAGTTTTATGACTCCCTAAGCCTCAGGTTGCTCATCTGTAAGATAAAAATAGTACTGCTATTACAGAAATGTGGGAAGGAGCAAATGAAAGCATTTTAAAAAGCATTCCATAAATGAAATTAATCACTACTTGTGAGCACTAAATAAAGGAATGCATGTAAGATAACTCAGCACAGTGCCTGGCCCATAGGAAATATTTACTAAATTACAGCGCTGATTGTTCCCGGGGAGTAAGTAAGATACCAGGCTTTAGAGCCAGACTGACTCCTCTACTTGAACCCCAGATCTACTACATCCTGGCTCTATGACCCCGGGCAAGTTTTAACTAACTTATTTGTGTTTCTGTTTGGTGTCTTAATCAGTATAGTGAGGATAAAAGTCATACCACCCTCAGAGGATTATAAGGGTTATTATGAGGATGAAATTGGATAAAACGTGTAAATCACTCAGCATAGTGTTTAGCACGTAGTAAGTGCTCACTGACTCTAGCTATTATTATCATTCTTATCCGAGGTGCTCGTAGAGACATTTATACAAGCACAAGGTGAGGCGAGACTACAAGCTCCTGAGGGCAGGAATCATATATTTTCCTGTGATATTCCTTGAAACTTTTAGCTCAGCGTCTGGCCTCCCTGTAACTATTTGATAAATAATAGTAATAGTGGTGGTGGTGGTGGTGGTGGGGTGTGTGTGTGTGTGTGTGTGTGTGTGTGTGTGTGTGTGAGTGGGAGGGAGTGTAATTCACTGTCATCTTGAGAAAAGCCGGGGCACCATTTGTCTAGAGTCACAGAATAGTCTGTGTATCCACTGTGCATGTCGGGGCCTGACCGTGGGCTGTTTATTTTTTTTTTATTTTTATTTTTTTTAATTTATTGATTTTTGGCTGTGTTGGGTCTTCGTTTCTGGGCGAGGGCTTTCTCCAGTTGCGGCAAGTGGGGGCCACTCTTCATCGCGGTGCGCAGGCCTCTCATTATCGCGGCCTCTCTTGTTGCGGAGCACAGGCTCCAGGCGCGCAGGCTCAGCAGTCGTGGCTCACAGGCCCAGTCGCTCCGCGGCATGCGGGATCTTCCCAGACCAGGGCTCAAACCCATGTTCCCTGCATTGGCAGGCAGATTCTCAACCACTGTGCCACCAGGGAAGCCCCCGTGGGCTGTTTATTAATCACCCACCGCCAGGAAACAGACACTCTGAGTTATCCGTCACGTCATTTGTTATATTCTTGGAGCAATCTGTCCGGTCCCCCTGGCTCTTCCCATGTGACCCACTACAGTGGGCAGCAGGCCCTGAACACTCAGAAGCTGGACTTCACCTTAAGCCTGGATTGGAAGGGACCCGGGCATTCGGGACTGAATCCAAGTGGGAAAGTCTGAACATTCACTTGGCAGACAGACTATATCCATCTTCCTGTGACAGATCCTTCACTGGCAGGGGCCATTGAACAGAGTGTCCGGTAAATTTAACCTTCTGTTTCTGGGCACCAGAGACGTGTGATGCTGACTTTCTAGGTGACACCTAATCAGGTAACCCTCACCTTCTCCTCCCTGAACTCTTGAGTTTGGCCCCATGTTAAACACATTTTCACTGCACGTATTTCTGATGGTCCTTGCTTCAGTTTCAGCCATTTGTATGGCTTAAAGAAATGGTGCCTGAATATTGGGAAGCCCAGGAGGAAAACACTTCCACTCTTTAGCATAGCAGCAAAGCACCTGATACAGGAGGCCATTTATAATCATCATTATAACAGAAATGCCTGAAACTCAAGACAGGGATTGACTTAGGTCCTTTGGGAGACCACGCACACAGTGGGCTCTGAAGTGACTGATTGAATGTCTAGAACATATTACACCTGGGCTCCCACACCTGAAAACTGGAAATACAAGTTCTGAGGTTACGTGGAGGAAAGGTTATTAACTAGAAGAACAAGAACATATTCCTTGTTATTTCATTGTTATTAAATCTTTTTCTGATCTTGTAGGAGAAGGAACAGAAAGAAAAGAGGAGAAATATGCAGTTAACCTACTGATTTTCTTTTGTTAATGTTTGCCCATTTCTTCATTAACAAACACAATTTTAACTATTAATGTTCTACACAAAGCTATTTAACTTTCAAGGTTTTATAGACTCTGTACAGAAATGGACATGTACTTGCTTTCAAAATAACGTGCAGAAAGGCAAGCACTTTCTGCTTGAGTAAGTCACCCATTGCTTAAGGATCTGGAAGTGCTGCCAGGGGTCAGTAAGGGCTAGTTATGGTTTCCCACTCAAGGGTAGTGTAACTCCAGCATTGTCAGTCATTCATTAAAATAACCCTTTCGTTGAAAGCTGGTATTAGTCAAACAATCACACAAATATAAATACATGGAAAGAAATAAGTCACAGTTGGAGCAACTGAGCCAGTATGATTTTAAGCCACACCTCATGTATGTTAACTAGTAGCGAGAAGATAGCCCTTGGGCAGGAAGGACAGGGTGTCAGCGGACCTCGAGGTGAGAGGAAGAGAGTTGTAATATCCAGGAATTAGGAGAAGCCCAGTAAGGCTGGTACACGGAGAGCAAGGTGCTGCCTGGGCTGGAAGAGGCTGCAGAGACGAGTGGTCAGCCTGACAGTGGTCAGGCTGCAAAGTGTAATTGATTCTAGTCTTTCTCCAAAAAACCATAGGAAGCCCTGGAGGGTTTAAGCCCAGGAGTGACATGATCATTATAGCTTCTGTGGGGTGGAAATTCTCTGACCTTCATCCTGTCAGCCTCAGGGTCATAGGTCCAAACATAGTCATACAAGAGAAAGCCCTCTTAAACTAAAAATCACGGCATAAACTGAAAAGTATTTTTTATTAGCTTAACTAAGTTTAAGCTTTTTTAAATGCCTGCATATGGTAAAAATTCAAATAGTATTAACACATATACAGTGGAGGGTAAATTTCCATTTCGCTTCAGACCTCCACTGCCCATTTACAGAAGCTTCTACTATGAATGATTTTTGGATGATTCTTCAGATCATATACAAATACATGTTTATGGATAGATATCCTGTTGTTCCGTGCAGAAAGGAGCATACACTACAGTGTCCCGAAGGTTGCTTCGCCACTTGGCACTGTTTCTGTTCCGTACCGGCACTGTGTCTGAGGGCTTCAAAAGAGAGAACTTAATACATGGAACTGGTTACACAGGTTATAGAATCGCTGAGAAGTCAGACAGAGGATGCTGAGGCAACCAAGACGTGAGCAACAGCATGAAGCTATTACCTCCCTACCGTGGTGGGTCAAAGGGAAGAGTTGGGGGCTTGTCTCACCAGAAGGAAGCCAGAGCCACAGTGGCTCTGTCCAGTGGGATCTGAGCTCTATGGAGACAGAGTTGCAGTTAGAAATACTGCCCCTCAAATCTCCTTCAAGAGCTTTCCATTGACCAAGCACAGGCAGGTACCCGCAGACATGGGATGCAGCATGAGCTGGTGGGCTCTCCCGTGATACAGAGAAGAACAGGGGGATGGTTTGTGAGGGTAAACAGACTGAGGATGGGCACAGACATATATACAAATGTCCCATTCTTTTTCACTGTAGTACGATACTCTAGCCTATGACTGTATCGTAATTAACTTAACTAGTGCTCTACTGATGGACAATTCAGCTGCTTCCAGTATTTTTCTATTACAGACCATGTGGCAGTGAGTATTCTTATGTGTTCATCTTTGCACATTTAGGTGAGTGGACTTTTTAAGGATAAACTCTTTGAAATGTAATTGGGACCTTTGTCCCAATTTTTTTGTATATGTATTTTACATTCTGTATATGTATTTTACATTTTGATAGGTATTGTCAGATTGTCTCCCAAATACCATACTATTCTTAGTATTACTCTTACCACTTTGTGTGTGTGTGCGGCAGGGATAACTTATAAAAAGTGAATACTACTCCCTGTAACCCATGTCACATAGCATTGGAAGGAGCACTGCATTCTTTAAGCGGGAAGCCTGGTCTTTCAAGCTCTATAAAGAAAGTTGCCTCATTTATGATTCAGGGCTTGCAACTTCTATCAGCCCACCAGGAGAAGCGGAGGGTGGGAAATTTGTCTTAGCTTGGGCTGCCATATCAAAATACCATAGATTGGGTGGCTTGAAGTCCAGCAGTCCCCGAACTTTTTGGCACAGGGACCAGTTTCGTGGAAGACAGTTTTTCCATGGACGGGATGGGGCAGATGGTTCAGGCAGTAATGCGAGCGATGGGGAGCGATGGGGAGAAGCAGATGAAGCTTCGCTCGCTTGCCCGCGGCTCACCTCCTGCTGTGCGGCCCGGTTCCTAACAGGCCGCAGACTGGTACCTGCCTGCAGCCCAGGGGTTAGGGACCCCTGGCTTAAACAGCAGACATGTATTTTCTCACAGTTTTGGAGGCCGAAAGTTTGATATTGGGGTATCGGCTTCTGGTGAGTCCTCTTTTTCTGGCTTGTAGGTGGCCACTATCTCGCCGTGTGCTAGCGTGACCTCTTCTTTGTGTGTGTTCCGAGGGAGATATCTCTCTCTTCCTCTTCTTAGCAGTTCTATAGACCACCACCCTTATGACCTCATTTAACCTTATTTAAATGCCCTATCTCCAAATGTAGTTTGCATTGGGGGTTAGCACTTCAACAAAGGAATTTGGGGGAACACAATTCAATCCATAGCAGCATAGGTCTCTTCCCCTCTTTTAGGATTTATAGTCCCATGATTAATTTTCAAGGGAATTTAGACTTTTGCAATACTTGCTAGAGTGCGCACTAAATATTATGAATACAGAACTGTAAAGTCACACTTTTTCTCTCCCTCAAATTTCTTTTTTCCTCCTTTTCTGGATTCTCTTTTCCCCCTTCAGTCTAAGAAAATAACCTCCACAGTTCAGGCAGTTTCACCTTATGATTATATTTCCTTCCAAAATGCATCACCCATTCGCAGATTCTGGTTTCTCTGACTGTATGAGGTTGGCAAGCTACTAGAAGGGGGAAAATCTTGTACATTCTTTGATAAAGGTTCTTAATAGTAGAGTTCCATTACGTTAAATAGCATAGTATATACCCTGCCTGCTTGAACAGAGGAGAACATATATCAAGCCTTTCCGTGCATGCAAAACCCATCACAATTTTCTGTTTGAAATTTCTGTCAAGACAGTGCCAAATTCATGTTAATTCTGGGTGGGGAAGTTTGGAAAAAGAAAAAAAAAATCTCAATAGACCAAAACACGGTGTCTGTCATTCCTCTGCAGCCAGAAGAAGAAACTTAACTCCTTGCTTATAAACACTTTGACCTTGTCTGCCAATAGCTCCAGTCACTTCATCCGGGGTTTTCTGAAACTTAGATACCCATCTAGTGTCTACTCAGTCCCAGGAAATGGGTTCCTTAATTAAACAGGGATGCATATCCCAAACAACCACTCACCTGAAGGCTTCTGAACAAATATATCTGATATTTGCATATCAGAAGAGTGTTAGAAAATACTGCCTGCCTACTCAGAGTTTCCTCTTCAAAAGTCCTTTAGGAAATTTGGTCATCTCTAGGGTCAATTCAAAGATTCTCCCCTTCCCCCAACCCCCGTGCAATTTGTCTGCACCTGGCTAATGAAAATATGATAGATAAGAATCCTTAGAACCATTTTCTTAGTAGTCACTTAGGTGCTTCTACCTGGGAAAGTCCCCTCCTTTAACTGAAACAAGCCTTTAGAAACAAAAGTTTTGATGTGATAATTTTCAGAAAAACTAGCCTGCAAGAGAGAATTGCTTCCTGAAACAAGAGTTTGCCTAGAAAAGACTTAGCCTAAAGGAGCATCTGTAGGTGAATATTAAGCTTAAGAGGGGGATGAAGTTATTTAATATTCAGCTGAAGGGGCACTATTAACATAACCAGTTTCAGTACACATAAAGTACTTTATCATTTATTTATTCAACAAATAAATGATAAAGTACTTAGTACCTAGTAGGTGCCAGACACTGCACCCCCGATATAGACAGAAATAGATACCACACTTCAGAAGCTTTCAGTCAGGTTGAGGAGAGAGAGTAATGAAATAAATCAGGAAATAAACGCTTTGGTTGGTGATAAGCCAGTTTCAGAGAGTGATAAGAGGGTTGAAGTCCATAATTCAAGTTAGTGTAATGGTGCGTGCCTAGAAAGGGGCTACTTTAGCTGTTTCTTTGTTTATAGATTTTTGAAAGTACTTATTTATTTATTTGGTTGTGCCGGGTCTTATTGCGGCACATGGGCTCCTTGGTTGTGGCATGCAAACTCTTAGTTGTGGCATGCAAGTGTGATCTAGTTCCCTGACCAGGGACCGAACCCGGGCCCCCTTTGTCAGGAGCACGGAGTCTTATCCACTGCGCCACTAAGGAAGTCCGTAGCTGAGTTTCTTAGGGAAAGGCTCTCTAAAGAAGCAACTTCTGGGCTTCCCTGGCAGCGCAGTGGTTGAGAATCTGCCTGCTAGTGCAGGGGACACAGGTTCGAACCCTGGTCTGGGAGGATCCCACATGTCGCGGAGCAACTAGGCCCGTGAGCCACAGCTGCTGAGCCTGCGCGTCTGGAGCCTGTGCTCCGCAACAAGAGAGGCCACGATGGTGAGGGGCCCGCGCACCGCGATGAAGAGTGGCCCCCGCTTGCCGCAACTGGAGAAAGCCCTCGCACAGAAACGGGGACCCAACACAGCCAAAGATAAATAAATAAATAAATAAATTTAAAAAAAAAAGAAGAAGCAACTTCTGATCAGACAATGGAATGATGAGGGCATTGCACATTCTGGGAGGTGGACCTCCAGGTAGAGCAAAGAGCAAGTGTGGTAACGCAGGTGAGAAATGTCAGTGGGCTAAAGCTAAGGGAATGAGAGGGAGATTTAAACCATATGTGCTCAGAGAGGTGGGCAGGGCCAGACCATGCAGTGTCCAGTGGCAGGACGTAGCAACAATGCCTCCATCAGGCAAACAAGTATTCCTAGAATCAGAGGTAGAATACAGGACAGTTCAGGGATCAAATCTAGGGCACTGGTACTAAAAATATTTTATTTCTAAATATTTTGTTGTTTTTGATGTTATTGTAAGGGGGATTTCTTTCTTAGTTTCTCTTTCAGATAGTTCATTGTTAGTATATAGAAATGCAACTGATTTTGTGTGCTGATTTTATATCCTGAAACTTTACTGAATTTATTTATTAGTTCTAACAGCTATTTGGTGGCGTCTTTAGGGTTTTCTGTATATAAGATCATGCCATCTGCAAACGGATCGTTTTACTTCTTCCTTTCCAATTTGAATGCCTTTTATGTATTTATTTATTTACTTTGGCCTAACTGTTGTGTCTAGGACTTCCAGTACTATGTTAAATAGAAGTGGTGAGAGTGGACATCCTTGTCTTGTTTCTGATCTTAGAGAAAAGCCTTTTAACGTTTCACTATTAAGCGTAACAACCGATATCAAAGAAATACAAATGATCGTAAGAGGCTACTATGAAAAATTGTATGCTAACACACTGAACAACCTTGAAGAAACAGAAAACTTCTTAGAAGCATACAACCCATCAAGACTAAAATCAGGAAGAAATAGAAAGTCTGAACATACCAATTACCAGTAAGGAGATTAAATCAGTAATCAAAAATCTCCCAACAAGTAAAAGCCCAGGGCTAGATGGCTTCACAGGTTAATTCTATGAAATATTTAAAGAAAAATTAATACCAGTCCTTCTCAAACACTTCCAAACAATTGAAGAGAAAGGAACACTTTGAAACTCATTTTATGTGGCCAGCATTACCCTGCTATCAAAGCCAGGCAACATTACAAGAAAAGAAAATTACAGGTCAATATCCCTGATGCATATAGATGCAAAAATCCTCAACAAAATGCTAGCGAACCAAATTCAATGGTACATTAAAAGGACTCAACATGATTAAGTGGGATTTATCCCTGGGATGGAAGGATGGTTCAACATATGCAAATCAATAAATGTGACACAGGGCATGAACAGAATGAGGGATAAAAATTATGTGATCATTTCAACAGAGGCAGAAAAAACGTTTGAGAAAAATTCAACATCCTTTCATAATAAGAACTCTCAGCATATTAGGTATAGAGAGAATGTACCTCAACATGATAAAGGTCACATAGGACAAGCCTAGAGCTAACATACTCACTGATCCTAAAAATAAAGGTCAGAGAATTGGCTATATTCTGTATTCCTAAAAGGGTGTAGAGGGTGTTAACATATTTTAGCCAGATGTTCCTCCACATATTTTTTCATTACTACACCCAAAGGAGAAATTTTTAAGTCAATTTAACTTGAGAGAAATTAAATACTAAGGCATGTTTTCAGGTAGGGTTGTGCTTTGGAAGAACGTGAAACCCTTGCAATATTTCAAGCTTTTTTTACCCCTCCCCAACCAAACAAATTTTGCCCACTTGCGGAATATATGTCTCCCACTGAGAATGCATGCTTTAGCCAATCCCGTGACGCAAATACCTATGATTTCACCCATGAGAGCCCATTTTACCACCATTATGCTAAGGAAGGAAGTCTTTGGTGTTGCTGGAAGATGGACAGTGCTGAATTCCTGGAATGTGGACCTTCTGTTGAAATGCTAATTCACCCTCTGGAAAGTGGGAATCCTGGTTAAATCAACTGTCTACATGTACAGGGTAGATTAACATGACTAATGTGTATATAACATCACACTGTGCCAAAATATTTGAAAATAAATTTCAGACATACTAACAGGAACTCAGCGCAAGGGAGTGGCAGAGAAAAGAGTTGTGTACAGGGAATAGCTTAGACTATGATAGAAGAGAAAGGATGGGATTTGGCTCTGGAGGAATGTAAACAATGTGTAAATGAAAATCAGTTTCATTTACAAATTCTGTCACTACAGTTCCTCCTCTAGTACGTGAAATGGCCTTCGAAGGTTCCGTATTTCTGTAGGTACCACGTGGCAGTCCATAAGAATTATGTAGTTAATAGAACCTGAGAACAGTCAAGGTCACCTTTTGGGTCCTGGTAGGAAGGACATTATCTGTGTTATGATTTTTTTCTCTTAAAAGACATGTTGCTTCTGCTGGGAGGAGTTCCAGTAGAGGCACAGACATACTTACACTTCTAAACCAGACCATTTGAAAGGATTTTGCACAGTGGGACCAAAAGCTGGTCCTAGACATCATGACTTAGTGGTTCTAACCCCAGTCACGATGCAGCAGGAGAAAGCCTCATGACTGGGGCTTTCAAGTTCATAAGAGCTGTGGGTCTTCTGGCCAAAAAAAAACATATGTTAAGTTCACATAAATTTTGCATTCACTTTCGGAAGGTTCATGACCTATGACTCCAGTAGGGAAACTGATTTGGAATATGATGAAACATTTTGCGGCACCGTTTCAAAGAGATGTTTGTACCTTGGTTAGTAATAATATTGTTGTATCATCATTTGTCATGTTTCAATATTTATATTTCCTGGGTTCTCGTCTAGGTCACCCATCCTGAATTTTCAATGTTACATAAATGAGGGTTGTTTTCTCCTCACTAGTGCATCATTGTACTAACTGGGTCTATAAATGGGCTCACCCTTTGACACTGTGTACTCCCAGCACAGCTCAGATCTCAGGGCAGCTGATTCTCCTGTCTCAGGGCAGCAGGTGTGGGATGTGTGATTGAGTCATTCAAGGATGTCAAAGAAATATTTGTTAGAGGGAGCAGCAAACAGTGACTGATTCAGTAGCTCCTTGGGTTCCAAACAACCTGGTACTTACCACAGTTTACATTTGAAGGAAGCTCTGCTGCTTCTTTAGTGGTTGTTAGATGTTGGGGAGATGAAAGGAACACAAAAGCAGAAGTCCCAAGGGGCAGGCACAGTGGGAAGTGTGGAAGAGGGGGTTTTTGTGGCCTTTCCTTCAAACGCAAGTGAGATAAGGTTTAGGTAGCTTGGAATAAAGATTAGTTTAGTAGCAAAAGTAGTCAAGTCATTTGGGGCGCTTTTAGATGAAAAACAATAGAGCAGAGTGTAGCTCCGGTTCTGAGGCTGGACTCTTTGCATCTGAATCTTTGCTGCCTTGCTCTGTGTGCTTACATTTCTCTGGGTCTTAGTTTCTCCATCTATACAGTGGAGAAGCTAATAACAGTATTCATTTCTTAAGATCGTTCTGAGTATTAAACGGGAATATATATGTGAGACAGCTAGAACAATGCCTGGCAAGCAGTAAGCTCTCCACAAACATCAGCACTTCCCTGTAATCAAATTCACTGAGGTATTACTTTAGAATGATTGTACCTGTGCTGTGTGGACACGGCTGTCTAGGCCATCGAAAGGAGAGATTTTATAGCTTCAAAGACTGTTCATGCTACAGTTACTACCTATTTAAAAGTATAAACTAGATATTTAAAGCAGAAAATCTCCCCCAGCAACCACGGCAGTCAAATCAGCTGAGGCATACCCATCCAGAAGTACCTGCAAAGTGTTCAATCCTGTGCAAGCGCTGAGGAAACCTATGGAAAGTAGATGTCCAGGTGTCTTCCTTGCCTTCTGGGAGTTTATCACCTGGTCTCTTAATCAGAGTTTGGCCTATACTATTACACACGCTTTAAAAAAATTACAGCAAAGAAGTGGTACAGGAGGTCAGAAGGCATAATGATACGAGTATGGTATGAAGTCTTTAGGAGTTGAGGGGGTAGGAAGGATACATTTGAAATGGGATTGATGGTGTGTGTGGGGAGGGGGTGGGAGGCTACCTGAAAAGGCTTCCTGAAAGAGAAGAGCTTTGAAAAGTAAGCAGGCTTTTTAAAACTTATGATTTATTTATTTATTTATTTAGGCTGCGCTGGGTCTTAGTTGTGGCATGCGAGCTTAGTTGCGGCACGCATGAGGGATCTAGTTCCCCAACGAGGGATCGAATCTGGGGCCCCTGCACTGGGAGCGTGGAGTCCCACCCACTGGACTACCAGGGAGGTCCCGAAAAATGAGCAGGCTTTTAAGAGGCAGATATGAGAAGGAAATGGATTCCAGGCAGGAAAAACTAGGCTCCTGGAGGCCCAGACGTGGGCAGGGGTGGGGTGCGTTGGTGGTGGTGGTGGAAGAATGGGTAGCGCAGGGTGCATGGTCCCAGCAGAGGGAAGGTGAGAGGCACAGGTGTGAGAGGACCTTGTCTTTGTGCTAAAGCAGCAGAGAAGGAAGAGGCTGAAGGAAGTGTGGATGACTTTGAATGCCAGGTGCTACTGTTGTTTTATGGGCAGTGGAGGCTCAAAGGGTTTTTGAGCATGATGAAAACTGTGCTTAAGAGATCATTTGTAAACCACTTTATTCTTTTTTTTCTCTTTTTTATTTCACTTTATTCTTTCTGAAGTACTTTTTCCATACCTTATTTCACTGAGTCCTTAAAGCAAGACAGTGCAAAATGTAAAGGAGCCATTCTTTGCCTCATATTTTTCTAGCCACGCCATACACATTGCCAATAAAGCAGAAAGATCAAAAGATTATCTTGTTTGCTCCCAGAGAAGGATTAGGAGGAAGGGGATGGGAAAATATGGACCCCCTGTGAACCACTCTGCAAAGCCACTTGTTTGGAAATAAAATCTGCTTTCCATTCCAAACTGCGTCAGAAGTTTAAATAAGAATGATGTTCTTATTCCTAAAGTAGATCTATATTGTCATGCTAACTTTAAATATACCCTCTTATTTTATCATTTAAGCCATAAGACACAATCCAACATTTGTACAGTTCTTTTTTAAATTTTTGCTTGTTTATTTATTTATTTATGGCCCCGAGACTTGTGGGATCTTCGTTCCCCGACCAAGGATTGAACCTAGCCCTGGGCAGTGAGGGCGAGGAGTCCTAACCACTGGACTGCCAGGGAATTCCCTGTACAGTTCTTTTAAATCAACAGGATATCATGCGATCATTTAATCATTTAACCTTTGACCAATAACTGACAGGTAGGTAAGTTAAATATTTCTATTAGAAAATTAGAAAAATTAGGAAAGTAGCACTCAGAGAGGACCAGAGACCAGTCCAAGGTGGCAAAGTTAGCAAGAAATAGACTTAAAATTAAAACAAGAGCTTGAACTCTAGATTCACAACTTCCACGCTCCGTTATATTTTGCTAGCTGTTTCTGCTTAACTGAATTCAAGCTATTATCCATCATTTGACAGTAAGCTTCTCTAGGTTAAAGGGTATTTTCAACTCTCATCAGAACTGTTCCTTGTCTGATTATTTGAGGCCTGTGGGCAGGTACCAAGATGGAAGATTATAAGTGGCTCGTCTGATACACGAGCTGTCTCTGTCTGCACGATGCAAACACTGGTGAACAGCATTATAAGACCCTGCCATGGCTGACTTGACTATGAGACATGTTGCACTATGTTGATTTTTTTGGTCTGCCTTCCTCTCCTCCCTTCTTCCACTCCCTTCACTCCCGGGCTGGAGGAGCAGAGAGAGCCTAACACTGGAGCTCCACCTTTTCTGGCTGGCTATCCATCTGCGTCAACGTGGTGTTGGCTTTGGCGCCTTGGCGGTTGGACTCGAGACCATTTTTGGGCAGCTGAGATGATTCCTTTCTAATGGTTTCTGGACCTGCAAAGCCAGGAAAAGGTTATTTTTGCTTAGAGAGACCTCAACATTTCAATGGGGAGTTTGGTTTTGGACATTTTTTAATGCCCTGCTTAGTTCTCAAGTAATGAAAAAAGCTAAATCATTTTCAAAGAAGTGACTTTGCAGGTTGGCATGTCAGTTCATGGGCCTACAGCTGATCTCATGCTCTCCAAGGCACACCTGTCTGAAGGAAGCAGGCAAATCAATCACCCCCCGCTGCTGTTTTGCCTTACCTAAAAGGCAACCCTTCCACAGAGCAGTGGTGGATGTAAATTCTGGCACCCATAAAAAAGTGTTGAGAAACATCTGCAGTCTCTTTAAAACCTTATAAAGTTAACAGCTTTCCATGGAAAGGGACTGCTGGAGCAGCACATCCAAATCAAACTGGATGAGTAACCACCTATGGTAGAGATTAACTAGTGTGATGGAGAAAGCCCAAGATGAGGACTAACCTGCTTATTCCACGGGATGTTCCCTGTGTACTCCAAGGAGCAGTAATCGTCTCTGAATCTATTGCCAGCTAACACTCAAAAGAAGTTTTGTTGAGTGAATAGATGGATGCCTAATGTATCTATCACCAGGGCTTTTATAAAAACTTTTCCTTTACCTGGAAGGCTCTTTCCCCAACAAAAATATATTTGGTCTCACATTCAGTCAACAAATATTATAAGAACCTTCTAGGTTCCAAGCATTGTATTCTGGATATGATGGAGATAAATAAGTCAGGGTTCACATGTTCAAGGAATTTATAATTTAGTAGGGAAGACAGACAAGTGACAAGTTGAAACAGAAGGTGCACGAGATGAGCACAGAGTCTGTGGGAGGTCATGGGGGCGGGAGAGGTGGGAGGTGGGGAAGCCCAGAACTGGCAAATCAAGACAAGTGTCCAACAGTTAAAATGAACAAACAGGATATCAACTAGAATTCAACTGAGGAGTTGCTGAGTAAAATGATAAAGGTAATAAAAACTACCATCACTTATTGAGTCTCCATTAAGTTCAGGGTCTTTTTACATACATTATCTGAAATGTCACATTTTATAGTACCCATTTTCCAAATTAGGAAACTGAGACTCAAGAACTTGCTCAAGCCCACACAACAATGATTGCCAGGGCTGGGGTCAGGATATATCTGCCACCAAAGTTACTACATACCTTGTAAATACAAGGTTAGTTCTTGATTAATATATCAGTTCTTTATGACTACCCACTTCTCTGATATTCCACTATCCCTCCAGACCTAATTCCAACCTAATTCATTCATCAATTCAAGGAACTGTCTGAGGTTATGATGCATCGAAAAATACCAATGGCATGGCAAAGTTTGTGATGTCTTTTTCTTTGTTCACACATAAAAGTAACAATGCATCTTCAAGTTGGTGGCATCTGAAATTCCTTAAATATGCAGTATTGTACTTATGTTATACTGCTTAATTTCTATCTTCCCCAAATAGACTATAAGCTCCAAGAGGGCAGGACTTTTGCCTTTCTTCTTCATTTTTGTACCCCCATCACCTGGAATGTTGCTGAATAAATTAATGACTGATTAGATACTGAGTGTCTACTAATTATCAGTGGCTCTGTGAAGTGCTGGATGTAGAGTCAGGAACAAAAAAGACATGGCCTTTGCTTTTCTGGAGAAGATGCAAATTAAACAAGTGAACCCATAAGCACATAAATAAATGTGCAGTGTTATGTGGTAAATTGAGAGAAGTGAAAATGTCGCAGGTGCTGTGGAGAGAATAAATGGGATGTTCTCCAAATTTAGACTGGAAAGTCAGGGATGCCCACTACGAGCTGATATCAAAAGGTGAAGGCAGCAAGTCCAAGAATCCATACTACTGCGCTACCTGACATGTGTAATAGCTAATGTTCACCATCCATCCTAGTCCAAAACGTTGTCTCCCCTCTTGCAACAACATGTGACGCTTATTGTATCTGCATGCATTTTTAGTTATGTTTTTGAAGATATCCTTTCTGTCCACCTAGGTTACAAATGCATTCATACCTCTGGTGGAATAGAAAGAACACTGGATTAGGAGATTTTGGTAGTAGTTCTAGCTTTGCCCCTACTTTACAAATTGGGAAAGTTATTTAAACTTTCCAGTCCTCAATATCCTTACCTATAAAATTAGGAGGTTATATTAAATAATCTCTAAGGTGTCATTGAGCTTTAACGTTTAAATTCTATAATTATCAGCTCATTTTAACGAGCAGTTATTGAGGATCTACTATGTGCTAAACTCCTGAACTTTCTGCAGAAAGACACAATGCATTCATTCAAGGTGCTTATGATCTTGAAGAGGAGACGGATATGTTGATGGCTTCAATATAGAGCAACAAAGAATTTCCTCTGCTTCTGAACTTTCAACTACTGTCATTGTCCTTCCTAGGTGTGAGCAGAGATTCTCCCTCTTAATAAAGACATTTAACTCTGCCTGCCGCCAACAGATGGGGCAAGTGGTCACATCAACTAGACCCTGTTGCATTGGACTTGAGAGCTAGTGAATGAGAGGGAGCTTTGAGAACCTAAGTTTTGTAAGAAAATAAGCATCTGTATGCCAGGGTAACATGGGAATTGAAAGTAAGGGTCATTTTGTTCCACCTGGATGGGGATGGGAGTGAGGTTGCTATGGGGTGGGCCAAAGATGCTATTGAGGGAAATTTCATAGGGCATTGATGTCTCAGTTGAGTTTTGAAGGAAGAAGAATTAAGCAGGTATATTAGTTGGGATACCTTCAACTGCAAAATGCAGACTAGCCATTTGAAGATGGATTTGATAAGAAATGCAATCATTATTCCACATAATTTAAATTGCAGGGGCAGGAAAATTCCAGGTTTAGTGCCATGGCTCAAAATGTCATTGAGAACTCAATCTCTTTCTTGCGTTTTGGCTTGGTCCTCCTCAGAATATTGCTTTCTGGTCTTTAGCTTTTTCCTTCATGATTGCAAGATGGCTGCCTAATCCCTCAGCATTTTTTTTAAACAATTGTATCTTAAAAAGCTGAAAAGGGGTAACTTTTCTCAAAATCCTTTTAATCAAAGAGAAGAACCATGTTCTTTTGCCCTGTTTCCCCCATTTCTTACCCCAGTCTCAGCAGACTTCCCTTCAGGTCACAGTGGCCATGGCTGGTGCTATAAACACAAGGGAGGTTGGGAAAGCACGTACCTGGCATTTTCAGTCTCCATGTCGCATGGCAGATTCTGTCTGCTGGGAGGAAGTGTGCGTGTGAAGGGGGAGTGGGGAAGCGGGGAATGGTGTGGTTGCTGGGTAAGCCTCCAACTATGTCTTCCAAACAGGAAAGGAAGGAGTGGGGAGTTATTAATGGACCTCATACTCAGACCTTGACACCGCCCTTTGCTTTCTGAATTGTAGGCATTCAATTGATATTTGCTGATGGTGGGATCATTGTCATGGAAATGGAAAATCAATGTCAAGTCAGGTAACTGAGTAGTAAAATCAGTTATTCTTTCCAGGCCATGACTGGATGAAAAAATTTTTAATTTTGTCACTTGAATGGGTGACTGTTGATATTCCTACTGGGTGGCTAAATTAAATACTAATTCAACATCAGGAGAGGTAGTGGTGGTGTTTTTGTAAAAACCATGTCTAATTTGGCAACAGTTATATAATCTAAAAGGAAATCAGGGAAAAATATGAGTTCAGTGGAAAAAGACCAGATCCTAGGAAATGAAAATTTACTGAAAACACCATGTGTGGGGCTCTAATGAAAAAAACAGAGTACAAGATGGCCCCAGGGCTATGGAAAAAATTTAGTATGTCCTAATGATGTACTTAGTGTCTGTTGATTACACATGGAAACTCACAAGAAGGAAGCAGAAAAGGACACCAAAGTAGTGCATTTAAAAAAAATCCACTATATATACAAGCAGACATTAACATCATTTTTAAAAACTTCCTTTGCCTTTCTCACAAGTACGAACAAAACAGAAAGCCAGAAGGTTGTCTTCTGACTATAACAACAACAAGAATATTAAATAGAGAATGAAATAAGACGCAAGTCATTGTGTTGGTAGGGTGTGGGTTATTTTAAATAATTCATATGAAGTAACGCAGAGAGACTGCAAAATTAGTATGAGCATGTCACAACACACCGATCCTTCGAAAAAACTTCTCGCCATGTCTTTTTAAGACTGCTAAACCCTTTTGCAGAATTGTGAGAGCTTGTCTGGAGAACAGAAAGCATTAGAGGTGAATAAAAGTTATGGGTTTATTTCCCATTGCTCTTTCTTTGAAGAGATTGCTCCATTTTTAAGTGACTGGGGCTATTTAACTCCAACCATAATGTATTTCCAGTGGGTTTTTTTTTTTCTTTTATCTAGAGTTTTATTCTTTTGCTCCGTTCCACCCTACTTTTCTTCTCATGAATGTGAAGGCATGTAATAACTCAGGAAAAGGGGCGACAAAGGACAATGGGTGGTTGATTATTTCCAGTTTCATGGTGAAATGTTTCCAGTTTCATGGTGTTTACTATGAGGTGTCAAGCCAGGTACCACATTTCTGCTGTTAAGTTTTCTTTCCATCTAGACTAGATTCACAAGCTTTTTGAAGTTGTTATATGTTTTTGTTGACCAATTTTCTAACACCACATGGAGTTCCTAGATTCGTCCAGGTCCTTGAAGGTAGCGATGCAATTTCTGCCCTCCTTTCAGTATCTAATAAGACCTGATCCAGTGTTCTTCCTCAGGAGTCCGTGTTAGAGTTACGCAGGGGTCTTTTACCTACACACAGGCATCTACTTGCCTTAGTGCGCCAAATCAGAAGCTCTGCGGTTGGGCCTGGCAAAAACATACCTGAAAACACTTCCTTGAGTTATTCTGTTGTACAGGTCTGGTTCAAACCATTAGACTGTTGGAAATAATAAATTTACTCTCAAAAAAAGAGAAAAAAAAGAAAAGAAATGGAAAGAAAAGAAACAGAGAGAAAACAAAGGTTGCATAGACAGCCCTTGCATCTGACTACTGTGACAGCTAACCTGTATGGGAAAACTGGGAATTAGCAGAGTATAATGGTTAAGAGACCAACTCCTTGGATTCAGATTTCTGCTCTGTTGTGTGACCTGCATCAAATTAATTAACCACTCTGAGCCTCAGTTTACTCATATTACAATGAGTATAATAATAATGCCTGTAGTAATTTGGGGGTTTAATTAAGTATTACATATAAGATTAAAAACGTATAAAGTATTTGCTGATACACCGACATAAAGTGGTTGTTCAAACAATGTCAACTGTTAGTATCTCAATCTGCTCAGAGGCTCAGATCTGAAGTCAAATAATATCTTTGATAAAAAAATGAAAACATGAGTGATTGTAAATAAAGGCATGTTGTTTAATAGATACAACATTTTAAAGCCTGAGATCCATAGTGGGATTTTGTTTTAGGTCCTAGGTATTATAAATTTTGGGTCCATATTTAATATAAATAACTATATTAGCATTTAGAATGCCAGAGTCCCTTTTAATTGTATTAGTAAAACCCTAAGGTATCATAAAATGACATCTGGAAATTACTGGCTTGGTTAATTAAGGATGGTATTATTTCTGGTAGATCATGAATATTTTGGGCTGCACTATCCAACAAGAGGATTAAGAATGCATTTAGTGCATCAACAAGAAGGCAGGAGAAGAAAATGGCAATTCTTAAAATTATTTGATAGAGATATTTCAAAACAAGCATTCAGTAGTCATCATAGATAAAGTTAGATATTCGTCTTAGTTCTCTATATTTATTCTGTAC
Source organism: Balaenoptera acutorostrata (assembly GCF_949987535.1). Classification (NCBI taxonomy): domain Eukaryota; kingdom Metazoa; phylum Chordata; class Mammalia; order Artiodactyla; family Balaenopteridae; genus Balaenoptera; species Balaenoptera acutorostrata. Next base: position 19,995,628 of record NC_080080.1, on the reverse strand, counting down.
TTTAGAGGGTGTTTTTTTTAAATTACAAATGGAAGTGGAGCACAATAATCTTTAATAATCTTTTCAGTGCCTGGGAGTCTCCTGTGGTTCTTAGTCTGGCCCTGAGTCAGACTCCCTTCTGGGGATGTGAGAATTCCACGTGAGTGATTTCTTTAGACAATGTCCTCTCATAGTGATGCCATTTTGGGGTGGAGTTAGTAGAAATGCTGTAACAAAAATCTTTGCTCTTGACCCCAGATGTATGGCATAGAAAGTGAGGCATCTGGTTCATCCAACAGACAGGAATCACCTGATATGTAAATTCTCTTTCAGTAGCCCTGATTTACCATTAGACAGCTTTGCCAACTTTGTTTGTAATAGACTGTAAGCTCCACATACAACAGGAGCAGGTGGTCCCCATGGTTCCTAGTATCAATATCAGCAATGAGAGCATTACAGAATTTCAGAATTGAAAAGGGTCTTATGGTGGGCCAAATAATAGTCCCCCGACAGTGTTCACATCCTAATACCCGGAACCTGTGAATACCTTAACTTTACAAGGTAGAAGGGACTTTGCAAATTTGATTAAATTAAGAATCTTGAGATGAGGAGATTATCCTGGATTGTTGGGTGGGCCCAATCTAATCATAAAGATTCTTATGAGAGAGGCAAAAAGATCAAAGTTGGTAGAAGGATTTGTGACAATATAAGCAGAGATTGGAGTGATGGAGCCATAAGCCAAGTAATGCCAGCAGCGTCTAGAATCTGGTAGAAGCAAGGAACCGATTCTCCCCTGGAGTCTCCAAAATAAACCAACCCTGATGATACATTGAGTTTATTTTATTTTATTTTTTAAAATTTTATTGGATTATAGTTGATTTACAATGTTGTGTTAGTTTCAGGTGTACAGCAAAGTGATTCAGTTATACATATACCTATATTCATTCCTTTTCAGATTATTTTCTCATATAGTTTATCACAGAATATTGAGTAGAGTTCCCTGTGCTATACAGTAGGTTCTTGTTGGTTATCTATCTTATGTATAGTTGTGTGTGTATGTTAATCCCAAGCTCCTGATTTATCCTTCCCCATCCACGTTTCCCCTTGAGTAACCATAATTTTGTATTTGATACTTGAAAATCTGTTTCTGTTTTGTAAATAAGTTCATTTGTATCATTTTTAAAAAATTAGATTCCACATATGAGTGACATCATATGGTATTTGTCTTTCTCTGACTTACTTCACTTAGTATGATGATCTCTAGGTCCATTCATGTTGGCATCATTTCATTTTTTTTAATAACTGAGTAATATTCCATTGTGTATATGCACCACGTCTTCTTTATCCATTCCTCTGTCGATGGACATTTAGTTTGCTTCCATCAAAAGTCTACAAACAATAGCTGCTGGAGACGCTGTGGAGAAAAGGGAACCCTCCTACACTGTTGGTGGGAATGTAAGTTAGTACAGCCACTATGGAGAACAGTATGGAGGTTCCTTAAAAAACTGAAAATAGAACTCCCATATGATCCAGCAATCCCACTCCTAAGCATATATCCAGAGAAAACCATAATTTAAAAAGACACATGCACCCCAATGTTCATTGCAGCACAATTCACAATAGCCAAGACATGGACACAACCTGGTGATACATTGATTTTAGCCCTGTAAGACTCATTTTGAACTTGTGACCTCCAGAACCATATGATAATAAATTTGTGGGGTTTTTAAGCCACTGATTTGTGGGAATGTGTTACAGCAATGATAGGCGACTAATACAGACTTCATAGAATCATCAAGTTTTATTTTATTTTTTTGATTGAGTGATATGAGGCCCAGAGACCTTGGCCATTCATTTATTCACTCATTCAACAAAAATTTATTGAGCTGCTAACATCTGCCAGGCAGTGTGAGCAATAGGCATACACGATCCATGCTATGCCTTTCTGAACCTTTCTCCCAAGACCCTAGGCATCAGAATCTGGAGCGGAGAGACCCCCAGAAGAAAGATGTTTGGAGCTGATGAATACTGATGGTGGTAGGCCTGATCCCCAGAGATGCACTGTTTCCATTCCTTCCAGGACCTTGGTAGTTTGCTTTTCTTTTGATTTTTTGAACTGCCCAGGACTTAACAAATTCCTTCATTTACACAAGTTGGCTAGAGTGAGTTTCTGTGGCTGCTACACCAACCCTAATAAATTTTCTAAATAAATAGTCAGCTGATAGTGACCTCTGATCATGTCAAAGGTTTGTGACAGTGTTTTAGACCAACAATTTATTTTTAGCAAGCTCATTTGATTCCACAGAAATAGTCTTCAGGTCATCAGCCCACTGATGTTTCAGCCCCAACAAGCTAAGTCCACATCTTAATCTCAGCATTTGGGAAATATTTTTCTCTGTCTACGTGGAAAGAAAAATGTGAACCACAGACTGAATTTGCAGTTCTCTGATGTCTGAGCTGCTCCAATGTGTTATGGAAAGAATAAATATGAATTTTATAATAATTCCATGAATATTATCTACCACCAGCAAATAAGAAAATTGCCTTGCTGGATAACTTCTAAAAAACTAGCCATGGAAATCATTAAGCTTAACCTTATAGTCTGAGTTCCCTGACCCAACATGTCACGATGGCAGATGTTTAATGTCTTAAATAAGTAGCTATCATCCTCCTCACGGAACAGCAAGTTCTTCCAATAAAGAGAAAGGATAAGCCAGAGAGCAGAGGTACTGCCTACAGAGACTCAGACTATAACGTTAAGCTTAATGATTTCAAGCACGGACCCTTGATGAATCTGGTCCTAGACACCCTGAGAATTCACTGTGTCTCCCCTTACAGAGCTTGCCAGACTCCAGTGATAGCAAGATTCAACAGGTTGGTTAAGTGATTACACTTGAAGCCAGGCTTCACCATTTGATTTTCTTGATCAACTCATTAACCTTGTTAAACCTCAAGATCCTTGTGTAGAACTGAGTCACTTTGCTCTGCAGCAGAGATTAGCACAGCATAGTACATCAGCTACACCTCAATAAAAAACAAGTGGGACCAATAATAGCGTCTTTGTTCTAGATGAATTATAAGGTTTATATGAACTAATATTTGGATGAAAGTCATAGAGATGTTCACAAATAGTCTGGTTCTCTTCTCTTCTGGGTTAAGACAACTTTCTCACCCCTTGTGGAGTGAGGGTGATGACCAAGTGACTCACTTTGGCCAATGACATATGAGCAAAACTGACACATGTCATTTCTGGGAGGAGCCCTTTAAGAGCCAGGATTAGATTCACTGGCTCTTTGTCTTCTTCAGCAACATCAGGGTTCCACATGGTGACTTCTGCATCCTGTGGGGTCCTAGCCTGAAGGTGATGTGGTGCTCATCCACCAGCGGACCTGAAATAAACCTTTGTTGTTTTAAGCCACTGATATATTTTGGAGCTGTTTGTATCTACCAAACAAACTAGACTGCTTGGAATCCCATGTAAAGCACTTAACACACAGTAACTTGTCAGGTTGGATGAGAGGTGAGGTCATGGGGGTAATTCATTTACTCATTTAACAAAAGTTTACTATCACATCTAGATGCTATGCAGGGTGAATATCATGGTGAAGGGGGAGACAGAGTCCTCGCCTTCATGGAGTTCACAATTGTGCTGAGGCTGCTACCCTTCCAAAACTGAGAAAAACAATCAGAAAAGTTTCACAGCCCTGCAGGAGAGAAAAAACTGTGAAGCTGGGCTGGTCAGAACTCTTCATACAAAGACAGAAGGGCAAAGAATAGTTATCCCTACCCAAGAACCAAAGATTGGATGGGGACAGTGGATGTAACCTGGTTGATACTGGTTCTGGGCATGCCTGAAGGTGTGATTCCTGTCTGGCTGTGGCACCTTTATCGATGCTTCTGCGCTGAGTTCCCTGACCCAACATGTCACGACTGCGCCCAACAAAATGGCCCTCGTTAATGGCGCCCATGTCCTATTCACTCCACTCACATGAACTCACACTCTACCTAGCCTCCACCGTCCCGCTAGACCAAAATAAAATTGAATGTTTCCCAGCCTGATTTACCATACATATACTCTGGCTGTATCAGACCCCCCTGAACTATAGCCTTTACGATAGCTTTCAGAAGAAGCTGAGAAGCAACAAATCAAAAGGCTGTTTACTTCGCTCCCTTTCTGGAAACGAATGGCCTTTGGTGAAGCATGGTGACGATCCTCACTGGGTTCCTGGCAGCGGACCTGAGCTCTGTGATGTGGAGGCCTGGTCCCCCCAAGGTGGGAAGGCAGAGGTCCCTGTTGCAGTCCTGCCTGCTCCCGCATGAGAAGGAGTGTTGGCGGTTCAGGACTTTGAAAGTCAAGGAAGAACACCCTTTCACATTGAATCTAACAGTCAGCACCTTAGGCTCAGCAGAGATGCCCCAGCCCTGGCCGCTACCTAGCAGAGTGTTCTGGGCATCTCGCAGAGAGAGGGAGAGGAAGGACTCTAAGGTAGTTGTTGATGAGCTTCTTCTTTATGCCCAGGCGTGGTTTGAAGTGAAACATACAGTTTTTCTGTGTTCTTGGAGTAGCTTAATCAGAATTGATGACGTCAGGAATAAAAACATCGTCTCGAGATTCATGTTGCTTCATTAGGAATCTTGGCCCTGCCGCTTACAAGATGTGTGATCTTGAGTGAATTGTTTGGTCTCTCTGAACCCCAGTTTTCTTACCTGTAAAATGGTAATATTAACATCTTATAGGTGGTGTTCAAAGAGTTAAATAATATATGTTAAGCAGTGTCTGGGGCATAGTGGACTCTTATTATGTGTTCATGCCTTTTCCTTTTTCCTTCTAAAGCAGGTATGACTAAGTACTTCTTTTTGTTCTTCTATCTGTGGGAGAAAGCATTATGCATCTTTGAGGGTTACAATGCCCTTTCCATTGCATCCATCATATATTTCTTTATCCTCCCAATAATGTCATGTGTAAGAACTATAATGATGCTCATTTTATAGATAAAGAAAGTGGAGTGCAAAGGGACTAAGCAACTTGATCAATGATCACAAAGATAGTACTTGTCACAGGTATGACTTGCACTCAAGTATTAGACCCAAAGCCCCTTCTCTTTATAGTCCTTGATTTTTCTTTGAGATTTGCATGGAGTCTGACTTTGTTGTGGCCAAAGATTAAGCCATGTTTAGCACTATCTCTGTCTGCTGGTCTTTATATTTCCATTGTTATCAGAAACAACTTGATATAAGGTCAACCTTAGGCATGTTGAGCCTTCATCGGGGAAGGGGCAGTTGCATAAGTGTTAGGTTGAGTGTGTAGGACTGGAACACCACATTTTAATCTCCATAGGGTCTCAGACTGGCAATCAAAAAGGGAAAAGAAGGTGTGCCTGCTGTCTTTTCATCCCTTCCCCCAAACCCCACCCCCATCCTGGGGATGCTGATCTTCATGGACTACATCCCTCTTTGCAGGGTCACCTGGGAATTGTTGGGTTTCTCTACCAAAGATGATAGCTTGTCTCAAGCTATCATTCTCTTCTTCTGAGTTTCATTAATCATGCCATCTCCTCATTTTCGAGGGCCTAGGAGGGTCAAGTTCTCAGGGTACTGCACAGCAGTGTAAATAATGCCTTATCAAACCTCCCTAAATTTAGCCTAATATTCTGATGGGACCCTGAGTGACAATAAGTAATTCCAAATGGTACTAGGAAAATGTACCCTAGGTAGATGATGGCTGTCAATAATCAGTTTCTTTATCCATCACCAAACCAAAGTCCTCCATCACACAGTGTCCTTTTGGGACTCTTTTCCTCTTTCAAGGATACCATCGGTAGTAACTTTACTTTGGTTTTCCCAATATAGAAAGTGTTGGGATATGATGATGTCACCATAGTAAGTACACCTGTTTCAGTACCTGGAGCCTTCTTTCCCTAGATACATCTATGGCCTGCCTTTCACTTAATTCAATGTCATTTTGCTCCAACGTCATTTTTTGAGAGAGGTCTTTCTGGATCATGCCATCTAAAACAGCAATTCCTTCATTGCTCTCTGCCTCCTTACTCTTCTTTATTTTTATTTTCAATATTGTTTTTTAACCACATAAAATATTATATACCACATTTAATTGTCTGTTTTTCACCACTAAAATTAAAGCTCCATGGAGCAAAGACTGTCTATTTTGTTAGTGCAATATAAATAAAATGACCTATTTGGTTAAATAAAGGGGAAGTTTGTTAGGACAAAGGCAAGCTCTACAGAAAGAAGAAAAAAGATAATACAGATTTCTGCTAATAACTGTTCTGTGATCATCAAGAAAAGCAGACCAAAGTACCATGTTCTGATCACTGCCGAGAGGTGTATCTTCCTTTAATTAAGATGAGAATTCCTTTAAGGACATTCAGTTCCCTTTACTGCTCTCTCATCAAGCAACTTTCTATCACTAAGTCAGTTTTCTAATTGCCTTTTTCCTAGTGAAGACTGTGAATGAAGGGCTATGGGGCACAAGCATTCTGATCACTAGAGTTGTTCATTCCCACTGTTCTCGGTATCTCCCATAGTAATCAGTAAAGTGATGTTCCTGTTTATAAGGAAGAATCAGAGCTAAAATTTAGGTAAGCTCACAAAACCAGGTTTATGAACCTGGAAAGCCAAGGTCTCAAGTCTCCACTGTGATTTCCCTCCAATGGGTAGCAGCCGTGATGAAACACATCTGGAAAGGTTATCCAACCTTACCCATGGCTCTCATCTGCTATCTGGAGAGGCATACACATTTTGAGACTGGTTAGTTTCAAGTTCATATGGGCTTAGATGCAGCAATAGTGGATCTTCATAATTAACCTAAATGAGCTTAAGGTTTATAGTGTGTTACTGGTAGAAAAGGGAGGCATTGCTGTAGCATTGACCGCACAGTTTACTTTTAATGGACAGATTTTCATTTAGTGAACTGCAGCAAAACAGAACAAAAATGCTGCAGGCATTTATCTCTCAGTAGCTACCTAATAAAGCTTAAACTGGCCAACTTCCATGCCCTTCAGGGTTCCAGAAATACAAACAGGAAGTTAACATTTCCATAGCAATAACAATTCTGTAATAAAAGTTGAGGAGAAACAATAAAACAGAAGGTCAGGATAAAAGCAATTTACATTTTATTAACATCCTAACATCAGAATAAATTTTAAATATCAAAATGAAGTCAGAGTAAAATTAGAGTAACATTTGTAATCAAATGACTTTTTTTTTTTCATTTTTAGGCATGGCTTCCCTCTGGTCTTGTAGCAAGGCACGAACTTATATAGCATTTCTAAATTCCCTCAACTTCTAAGTTCTGCTGTGTCATCCTATGGATAATTTTGCCCAAGCAAGGCTCTCTATTTCAGGATTCATTGTGTTGATCATTTGCTTATATTCATTCCATTATTGTGAGAAGCCATACACAATAATGAGTGTAATGAAAACAGTGATTTTAAGCAAGTCAAATGGATTCTTCAAATATCCCTAGTAAGCCAAGAGGATGACAGATTATCCTTTGGGAATGGGCATAGCCTGGAACTGGTAAATGTTCCTTGATTTCCCTGTGCTTGGACCTTTCCTTTCTAAACTATTAAACATTCTTTTCCTCTTAACTATAGAAGATGGAGGTGGTCTTCTAAGACAGTGAGAAGATACTTTAACATTATGTAGAGGAAGGATGAACTGAATGTCAAGGAGACAGAAAAGGGACATTCTTAGGTTGAGATGAGTGACCAGGAGATAATAAATGAGTGTAAAGGACAGAAGAGAGGGAAGAGGGGATTTAGTTCCATAAACCATGAATTTGTTATTGCAACCTTGAGCTGTTCGAGCTTCCATGGCCTTCTGTCCTTGCAAGATAATGGGCTTATAAAGCAGATAAAATTGCTAACAATTGGGACACTGATACAGAAAATTAGAATCCCTTTCATGGTGATAGACTCTATTTTTCATAAATTATCTTTTATTGTTTAAGGAACACGTATTCATTTTCTTTAAATGGTGTAAATGCCTTAACAGTAGTTTCTAAGCCTTCCACTCCTTTAAAAATATGTTGAGCATCAAGTAAGACCCGAGTAAATTCTCATCCAAAAATGACTTTTTACCCTCTTTTATTTTCTCACTTTACCTCCTGTTACTGAAATGTGATTTTGTTGTGGGACATTGACACTGATTTTGAATTAGTTGCAACCATGTACATTGCAGTTTACACAGAATCCATAGAAAAATATCTCTTTATAAATCTACATCCTAGCCCTAGAATGTTCCCCCTTAATTGGGTTGACAAGTGTGTTTTAATATGCTACAGTCCTGATGAGACAGAAGCATGATCTCCTCAATTTAAGTAAATGTAAGCCTGATAGCCAGAGAAAGAGTAAGATGACTCCCTTTTGTCTCTAGCTGTGATATATGTATGTATTCATACTTAAAAAAGACAAATTACTTTTCTTAACATAATCCTAAGGGGATTAATACTAGCAAATATTATGCCAGTCTCAAAGTCCTGTAATTTTAGCATACTGAGCACTTACAGGAAATTGTGTAAGAAACTGTTTAAATGGAATACTGCCCTCTTATGGTTACACAGATCCTTCTAGAGCCAAACATAAAATCATAGTCTTTAGTTAGGGCAGTTAATAGAGGGATTTAATTAGTGGAGAGATCCAAAAAATGTAACCCAGACTTTGATTTTACACGCTACAAAATGGAGTTGTATGGAGGGAACTCATTCCAAGTTTATATATCTAGGTTTCACAGAGGCAAGGATAGAACCCAGTTCATTGCTTTTTCCATTCTAATGCATATTTGAATAGAATTATAAGTTCTGGTTTCATAATTCAGATATCTCAAGGGAAATTACAAAACATCAATTTTAGCAAAGGATTTTGTTAGTAAGATTCATTGTACTAAATCAATATGATGTCAAAACTTTCCAAACGTTAGAGGACTGCAGCATCTTATCAAATCAGAAAATTTGGAAAGTTCTCAAATATCAAACTAAAAAACTTCCAGTTTTCAGGACATTTTACTTATATTCTCCAAAAATCATTCTTATTCTTATTTATCATCTGAGGAGTCACTGAACAAGTTGAATACATATATCTAACACATGGCAGTCTGTCAAACACTGGATAAAAGCATTCTTTTTTCCTAAAAACTTTCATCTCTTCCAAGATAGCCATTTGCATTTTTATTTGTTCCCAGACTGTTGTTTTTATTTGAATCAGCTTTATTGAGGTATAATTTACATACAATAGAATGTATACATTTTAGTGTACAGTTGAATGTGTTTTGATAAATGCCTGCGCTCATGTAACCATCATCAGAATCAAGATATAGAACATATACATAGATATATAGAACATATATATCACCCAAGAAAGTTTCACTGTGCTTGATCTCAGTCGATCTCCCCATTCTGGCCCCAGGCAAACATGTATCTCTTTTCTGTCTACTCTATAAAGAATAGATTTGATTTATAAAGACCTTCATATATAAGAAGTTACAAAGTAGATACTCTTTCATGTTTGGTTTCTTTCTTTCAGCGTAATGGTTTGAGATTCATCATTGTTGTTTGTACGTCGGTAGTTTGCTCCTGTTTATGGCTGAGTTGTGTTCCATAGTATGGATGTACCACAATATTCATCTTCTCACTAGCTATTGGATATTTGGTTTGTTTCTAGTTTGGGGATTTTTATTCAAAAATACTGCTGTGAAAGTTCATGTAAAAGTCATAGTGTGGCCAGATGTTTTTATTTCTCGTAGGTAAATACCTAGAAGTGCAATTGTTGGCTCATATGATAAGTGTATATTTAACTTTAAGACACCACTAAACTGTCATCCAAAGCGGCTATATGATTTTACATTTCCACCAGAAATGTATGAGAGTTCCAGTTGCTTCAAATTCTTGCCACCACTTGATGGCATCAGTATTTTTGTGTATGTGTGTGAATTTTAGAATTCTATTTATTTTTTTACACAGCAGGTTCTTATTAGTTATCCATTTTATACATATTAGTGTATACATGTCAATCCCAATCTCCCAATTTATCCCACCACCACCACCCCTGCCACTTTCCCCCCTTGGTGTCCATACGTTTGTTCTCTACATCTGTGTCTATTTCTGCCCTGAAAACTGGTTCATCTGTACCATTTTTCTAGGTTCCACATATATGCGTTAATATACGATATTTGTATTTCTCTTTCTGACTTACTTCACTCGGTATGACAGTCTCTAGATCCATCCACGTCTCTACAAATGACCCAATTTCGTTCCTTTTTATGGCTGAGTAATATTCCATTGTATATACGTACCACATCTTCTTTATCCATTCGTCTGTCAATCGGCATTTAGGTTGCTTCCATGGCCTGGCTACTGTAAATACTGCTGCAATGAACACTGGGGTGCATGTGTCTTTTTGAATTATGGTTTTCTCTGGGTATATGCCCAGTAGTGGGATTGGTGGGTCATATGGTAATTCTATTTTTAGTTCTTTAAGGAACCTCCATACTGTTCTCCATAGTGGCTGTATCCATTTACATTCCCACCAACAGTGCAAGAGGGTTCCCTTTTCTCCACACCCTCTCCAGCATTTGTTGCTTGTAGATTTTCTGATGATGGCCATTCTGACTGGTGTGAGGTGATACCTCACTGTAGTTTTGATTTGCATTTCTCTAATAATTAGTGATGTTGAAGGGCTTTTCATCTGCTTCTTGGCCACCTGTATGTCTTCTTTGGAGAAATGTCTGTTTAGGTCTTCTGCCCATTTTGGATTGGGTTGTATGTTTTTTTAATATTGAACTGCATGAGCTGTTTATATATTTGGGGGATTAATCCTTTGTCTGCTGATTCATTTGCAAATATTTTCTCCCATTCTGAGGGTTGTCTTTTCGTCTTGTTTGTAATTTCCTTTGCTTTGCAAAAGCTTTTAAGTTTCATTAGGTCCCATTTGTTGATTTTTGTTTTTATTTCCATTACTCTAGGAGGTGGATCAAAAAAGATCTTTTATGTCAAAGAGTGTTCTTCCTATGTTTTCCTCTAAGAGTTTTATAGTGTCCAGTCTTACATTTAGGTCTCTAATCCATTTGGAGTTTAATTTTGTGTATGGTGTTAGGGAGTGTTCTAATTTCATTCTTTTACATGAAGCTGTCCAGTTTTCCCAGCACCACTTATTGAAGAGGCTGTCTTTTCTCCATTGTATATCCTTGCCTCCTTTGTCATAGATTAGTTGACCATAGGTGCGTGGGTTTATCTCTGGGCTTTCTATCCTGTTTCATTGATCTATATTTCTGTTTTTGTGCCAGTACCATATTGTCTTCATTACTGTAGCTTTGTAGATAGTCTGAAGTCAAGGAGTCTGATTCCTCCAGCTCCGTTTTTTCCCCTCAAGACTGCTTTGGCTATTCGGGGTCTTTTGTGTTTCCATACAAATTTTAAGATTTTTTGTTCTAGTTCTGTAAAAAATGCCATTGGTAATTTGATAGGGATTGCAGTGAATCTGTAGATTGCTTTGGGTAATATAGTCATTTTCACTCTGTGGATTCTTCCAATCCAACAATATGGTATATCTCTCCATCTGTTTGTATCATCTTTAATTTCTTTTATCAGTGTCTTATAGTTTTCTGCATGCAGGTCTGTTGTCTCCCTAGGTAGGTTTATACCTAGGTATTTTATTCTTTTTCTTGCAATGGTAAATGGGAGTGTTTCCTTAATTTCTCTTTCAGATTTTTCATCATTAGTGTATAGGAATGCAAGAGATTTCTGTGCATTAATTTTGTATCCTGCAACATTACCAAATTGATTGCTTAGCTCTAGTAGTTTTATGGTGGCATCTTGAGGATTCTCTATGTATAGTATCATGTCATCTGCAAACAGTGACAGTTTTACTTCTTCTTTTCTGATTTGGATTCCTTTTATTTCTTTTTCTTCTCTGATTGCCGTGGCTAGGACTTCCAAAACTATGTTGAATAATAGTGGCAAGAGTGGACATCCTTATCTTGTTCCTGATCTTAGAGGAAATGGTTTCAGTTCTTCACCATTGAGAACGATGTTGGCTGTGGGTTTGTCATATATGGCCTTTATTATGTTGAGGTAGGTTCCCTCTATGCCCACTTTCTGGAGAGTTTTTATCATAAATGGGTGTTGAATTTTCTCAAAAGCTTTTTCTGCATCTGTTGAGATGATCATATGGTTTTAATTCTTTAATTTGTTAATATGGTGTATCATATTGATTGATTTGCATATATTGAAGAATCCTTGCATCGCTGGGATAAATCCCTCTTGATTATGGTGTATGATCCTTTTAATGTGCTGTTGGATTCTGTTTGCTAGTATTTTGTTGAGGATTTTTGCACCTATATTCATCAGTGATATTGGCCTGTAGTTTTCTATTTTTGTGACAGCTTTGTCTGGTTTTGGTATCAGGGTGATAGTGACCTCGTAGAATGAGTTTGGGAGTGTGCCTCCCTCTGTTATATTTTGGAAAAGTTTGAGAAGGATAGGTGTTAGCTCTTCTCAAAATGTTTGATAGAATTCACCTGTGAAGCCATCTGGTCCTGGACTTTGTTTGTTGGAAGATTTTTAATCACAGTCTCAATTTCAGTGCTTGTGATTGGTCTGTTTATATTTTCTATTTCTTCCTGGTTCAGTCTCAGAAGGTTGTGCTTTTCTAAGAATTTGTCTATTTCTTCCAGGTTGTCCGTTTTATTGGCATATAGTTGCTTGTAGTAATCTCTCATGATCTTTTGTATTTCTGCAGTATCAGCTGTTACATCTCCTTTTTCATTTCTAATTCTATTGATTTGAGTCTTCTCTCTTTTTTTCTTGATGAGTCTGCCTAATGGTTTATCAATTTTGTTTATCTTCTCAAAGAACCAGCTTTTAGTTTTATTGATCTTTGCTATTGTTTTCTTTGTTTCTATTTCATTTATTTCTGCTCTGTTCTTTATGATTTCTTTCCTTCTACTAACTTTGCATTTTGTTTGTTGGTAAGGTTAGATTGTTTATTTGAGATTTTTCTTGTTTCTTGAGGTAGGCTTGTATTGCCATAAACTTCCCTCTTAGAACTGCTTTTGCTTCATCCCATAGGTTTTGGATCGTCGTGTTTTCATTGTCATTTGTCTCTAGGTATTTTTTGATTTCCTCTTTGATTTCTTTAGTGATCTCTTGGTTATTTAGTAACGTATTGTTTAGCCTCCATGTGTTTGTGTTTTTTACATTTTTTTCCCTGTAATTGATTTCTAATCTCATAGCGTTGTGGTCAGAAAAGATGCTTGATATGATTTCTATTTCCTTAAATTTACTGAGGCTTGATTTGTGACCCAAGATGTGATCTATCCTGGAGAATGTTCCATGCACACTTGAGAAGAAAGTGTAATCTGCTGTTTTTGGATGGAATGTCCTATAAATATCAATTAAATCGATCTGGTCTATTGTGTCATTTAAAGCTTGTGTTTCCTTATTAATTTTCTGTCTGGATGATCTGTCCATTGGTGTAAGTGAGGTGTTAAAGTCCCCCACTATTACTGTGTTACTGTCGATTTCCTCTTTTATAGCTGTTAGCAGCTGCCTTATGTATTGAGGTGCTCCTATGTTGGTTGCATATATATTTATAATTGTTATATCTTCTTCTTGGATCGATCCCTTGATCATTATGCCGAGTCCTTCTTTGTCTCTTGTAATAGTCTTTATTTTAAAGTCTATTTTGTCTGATAGGAGAATTGCTACTCCAGCTTTCTTTTGATTTCCATTTGCATGGAATATCTTTTTCCATCCCTCACTTTCAGTCTGTGTGTGTCCCTAGATCTGAAGTGGGTCTCTTGTAGACAGCATATATATGGGTCTTGTTTTTGTATGCATTCAGAGAGCCCGTGTCTTTTGGTTGGACCATTTAATCCATTCACGTTTAAGGTAATTATCGATATGTATGTTCCTATTACCATTTTCTTAATTGTTATGGGTTTGTTTTTGTAGGTCCTTTTCTTCTCTTGTGTTTCCCATTTAGAGAAGTTCCTTTAGCATTTGTTGTAGAGCTGCTTTGGTGGTGCTGAATTCTCTTAGCTTTTGCTTGTCTGTAAAGCTTTTGATTTCTCCGTCGTATCTGAATGAGATCCTTGCTGGGTAGAGTAATCTTGGTTGTAGGTTCTTCCCTTTCATCACTTTAAATATATCATGCCACTCCCTTCTGGCTTGCAGAGTTTCTGCTGAGAAATCAGCTGTTTACCTTATGCGAGTTCCCTTGTATGTTATTTGTCATTTTTCCCTTGTTGCTTTCAATAATTTTTCTTTGTCTTTAATTTTTGTCTATTTGGTTACTATGTGTCTCGGCATGTTTCTCCTTGCGTTTATCCTGCCTGGGACTCTCTGCACTTCCTGTACTTGGGTGGCTATTTCCTTTCCCATGTTAGGGAAGTTTTTGACTATAATCTCTTCAAATATTTTCTTGGGTACTTTCTCTCTCTCTTCTCCTTCTGGGACCCCTATAATGCGAATGTTGTTCCGTTTAATGTTGTCCCAGTGGTCTCTTAGGCTGCCTTCATTTCTTTTTATTCTTTTTTCTTTATTCTGTTCTGCAGCAGTAAATTCCACCATTCTGTCTTCCAGGTCACTTAGCTGTTCTTCTGCCTCAGTTATTCTGGTATTGATTCCTTCTAGTGTATTTTTCATTTCAGTTATTGTATTGTTCATCTCTGTTTGTTTGTTCTTTAATTCTTCTAGGTCTTTGTTAAACGTTTCTTGCATCTTCTCGATCTTTGCCTCCATTCTTTTTCTGAGGTCCTGGATCATCTTCACTATCATTATTCTGAATTCTTTTTCTGGAAGGTTGCCTATCTCCACTTCATGTAGTTGTTTTTCTGGGGTTTTATCTTGTTCCTTCATCTGGTACATATCCCTCTGCCTTTTCATCTTGTCTATCTTTCTGTGAATGTGGTTTTTATTCCACAGACTGCAGGATTGTAGTTCTTCTTGCTTCTGCTGTCTGCCCTCTGGTGGATGAGGCTATCTAAGAGGCTTGTGCAAGTTTCCTGATGGGAGGGACAGGTGGTGGGTATAGCTGCCTGTTGCTCTGGTGGGCAGAGCTCAGTAAAACTTTAATCTGCTTGTCTGCTGATGGGCGGGGCTGGGTTCCCTCCCTGTTGGTTGTTTGGCCTGAGGTGACCCAACACTGGAGCCTACCCGGCTCTTTGGTGGGGCTAATGTGGACTCTGGGAGGGCTCACGCCAAGGAGTACTTCCCAGAACTTCTGCTGCCAGTGTCCTTGTCCTCACGGTGAGCCACAGCCACCCACCACCTCTGCAGGAGACCCTCCAACACTATCAGGTAGGTCTGGTCCAGTCTCCTATAGGGTCACTGCTCCTTCCCCTGGGTCCCCATGTGCACACTACTTTGTGTATGCCCTTCAAGAGTGGAGTCTCTGTTTCCCCCAGTCCTGTCGATGTCCTGCAGTCAAATCCCGCTAGCTTTCAAAGTTTGATTCTCTAGGAATTCCTCCTCCCATTGCTGGCCCCCCTGGTTGGGAAGCCTGACATGGGGCTCAGAACCTTCACTCCAGTGGGTGGACTTCTGTGGTATAAGTGTTCTCCAGTTTGTGAGTCACCCACCCAGCAGTTATGGGATTTGATTTTATTGTGATTGCGCCCCTCCTACCGTCTCATTGTGCCTTCTCCTTTGTCTTTGGATGTGGGGTATCTTTTTTGGTGAGTTCCAGTGTCTTACTGTCGATGATTGTTCAGCAGTTAGTTGTGATTCCGGTGCTCTTGCAAGAGGAAGTGAGCGCACATCCTTCTACTCCGCCATCTTGAACCAGTCTCGGCATCAGCATTTTTAAATTTAGCTGTTCTAGTGGTTAATAGGACATCTCATTTCAGTACGTGTTTTAATTTCCATTTATCTGATGACTAATGATTTTGAACCTCTTTTCATGTGCCTGTTAACCACTCAAATACCTTTTTTTAAATGATGTGTCGGCCAAATCTTTTGGCCATTTAAAAAAAATTGCATTTGCAACTTGTATTTGAGTTGTAAGTGTTCTTTTTATATTCTAGATGCCAATCTTTTGTCAGCTACATGTATTGTTAATATTTTCTCCTAGCCTGTGGGTTGCCTTTTCATTTTCTTAATAATGGTTATGCAGTCCCTTGTGCTATAGATTGAATGTTTGTCTTCCCCAAATTCATGTATTGAAATTGTAATCCCCAAGGTGATGGTATTAAGATATAGGGCCTTTGGGAAGTGAATGCATCATGAGGGTAGAGCCTTTCATAAAGGATTAGTGCCTTATAAAAAAGGCCCAAGAAAGCTCCCTTGCCCCTTCCACCATGTGAGAACACAGTGAGAAGATGCCATCTGTGAGAAAGTGACACTGAATCTTCCAGCACCAAGATTTTGGACTTCTCAGCCTGCAGAACTGTGAGAAAAAAAATTGTTGTTCTTTATAAACCATCCAGTTTATAGTATTTTCGCTATAGCATCCCAAATGAAGTAAGACACTATGCTATGAAATACTGTACCCTCCTGTCACTGATCAGTATTCTGTTTAAAGATATCATTGGTTATTGAGCCTTTCAAAATATGACTCTCATAAATGACCACAATTCTAACAGGTATTCCTTTTTTAAAATAGTGTCATAACGCATATTGCTTAATTACAGAAATATCTATGTAAAACTCAAGAATAGTGACTGGCTACTTAATGGGTATTGGGTTTTCTTTAGAAGTTATGAGAATGTTTTGGAATTAGATAGAAGGCATAGATGCGCAAGATGGTGAATCTACTAAATAATATTGAATTATATACTTTAAAATGATTAATATTATGTGAATTTCACCTTAATTTTTAATAAAGAAAATAAAAAGGGGAAGAGGGGAGTGTACCTCCTCCTGCCTCTGAGGGACACAATGATGCAACAGGGACGGAGCAGGCGAGACTGAGCGCAGCAGTTAGAGGTCCCGCTCCACCAACAGTCAGGCTCGCAATGGTCCTCACGGCAGACAGTGCAGTGAGAGGCGGATCACGGCCTTCTCCCGGGGCCCTCCAGGCCCTCCGCCCGGCAGGTGAGCTGCAGGGCCCGGGGACAGGCTGAAGGCTGTGTCTCACAGAGCTCCAGAGCCCTCGCAATGGCCACACGCTGGCGGGGCCCAGGCCTTGAAGCAGCAGCGAACCTCTCCCCAACCCCCACCTCGGCGGCCCAACAGCAGTGACAGTCTCCATGGGTCGCGTCCACAGAGGCCTCAGCAACTGGAGCATATGGACACCGCCATTAAGGTAACAGCTTCAACCAGCTTCACTCTCTCCATTCAAATTTCAAAAATTGGTATAGCTTAGATCAGTTGTCTACCTCTAGGAGTGGCCAGAGGTCAGGGTTAAGTTGCAAGGACATTGCACAACATTACTTCAGGACAACCTCTGTGGTTGGGCTATTCTCAAAGAAGGGCAATTGTTGTGAGCTGGGAATTAACCTGATTGATATTTGCTACAACACGTATTCCTATTGATACTATACAAATGATTCTCTCCAGTTTAAATGAAAAGCCTGAGGGCTGGCTGGGTCCTGGGCGCCTGGCTCCCTCCGTGATGATGGCTGAGCAGAGTCTGGGACCTGGCCCTGAGGGCGCTGCCAGCTGAGATCTGCCTTTTCAGCCGGGCCTGGGCACTGGCGGGAGGACCCATACTGGGTGCTGTGCAAACGCTCCCAGGCAGGGTAACCCGGTCACGCAGGAACCCCTCCCTTTAGCCCCGCCTGGACCTTGGAGGGCAAAAGTTGAGCCTTGGGACCTTGCCCTTTCTTGTCAGAACAGAGGATAACATTTGTTTCGGTGGAGGTTAACAGGAACATCATGACCTGACCTCAAGAACAAAGGATCTGACACCAAGAAGTTTGCAACAACGAACAACTACCCTCCCTCACCTTCCCTATAAGAGGGCTTTGCTGAAAGCTTTCTGGTAGTTTGGGGGTTTTAAGGTATGAGCCACCAGTCTCCTTGCATGGCCCTGCAATAAACCTTTCTCTGCTCCAAACTCCAACGTTTTGGTATTGTTTGGCCTCACTGTGTTTTGGGCACATGTACTTATGTTCGGTAACAATGGGACTGCTTGTGGAACTGCTTCTGGAGAGTGGAAAAAAAGAAGACCCACACTTAGATATAGTCTAAGTGGAACTTTAGAACTCCATGTAGAAAGAGAAAATTCTAAAAGCTTCCAGAGAGAAAAACAGGTAACTTAAAAGGTACAAGAAAGATTGATAAGAGATTTATCATTTAAAAAACTGGCTCAAGAAAACATTTAAGCAAAATTTTCAAAATGCTGAGAAAAAAGATTATGAGCCTTGAATTTTATGCCCAGGCCAATTATCATTCATGTAAATGGCAAAATAAAGACAAATGAAGACATTCCTTGACTTAGGATATTTATCACCACAAACTCTATCTGAAATGTTTATTAAAGTTATATTTCAACAAACTTAAAAAAAAAAAACTTAGAAGCTACATTTCATCAGAAGCATTGGTAAGCAACAAAACCAGTAAAACTTTTTGTTAAGAATAACAGCACTCTGATTTCAGCTCCAAGTGGTAGAGCTTAGAAGTCAGCATTCCTGCCCTTATAACAAGAAAAAGCTGAACAAACTAAAAATCAACAAACTTTTTTGGACCCACCGGTGAACTGGGGTCACATGGCAAACTCCAGAGTCAGATATGACACAGACTATCAGAGAATTTTAAATAACTATTATATATTAAAGGCTCTAATGGAAAAAGTAGACAGCATGCAGGAACAGATGGATAATATAAGCAGAGAGATGGCTATTCTAAGAAAGAATCAAATGGAAATGCTAGAAATAAAAAACAAAGTAACAGAAGTGAAGAATGTGTTTGATGGGTTCATTAGTAGACTAGACATGGCTGAGGAAAGGATCAGTGAACTTGAAAATCATTCAAATTTCCCAAACTGAAATACAAAGAGAAAAAATAATGAACAAAAGAGAGCAGAATATGTAAAGCTGTGGAACAATATCAAAAGATGTAACATACCTGTAATTGGAATATCAGAAGGAGAAGAAAAAGAGAATGGAGCAGAAGAGATATCTGGAGTAATAATACTCAAGAGCTTTCCAAAATTAGTGACAGACATCAAACCACAGATCCAGATAACTTAGGATACCAAACAGGATAAACTCCAAAAAAACCTCATTCATGGGCATAATACATTCAAACTGCAGAACACCAAGGACAAAGAAAATCTTGGAAGAATGAATAAAATCATAATCTTGAAAATTCTCAGATTGTGTTAGTGTGGTACTAGCATGTGATGAAAGGATAAAGTTAAGCAAAAATTTTCTTTTTTATTGGTAAGCTATATATACAGATTAGCTCTATGTAGTAATAAATTTCATATACTCTGTATATACAGGTGTACCTCAGAAATATTGCCTAGGGATTCAGGCCACCACAATAAAGGGAATATGGCAATAAAATAAGTCCCATGAAGTTTTTGGTTTCCCAGTGCATATGAAAGTTATGTTTACACTATACTGTAGTTCATTAAGTATGTAATAGCATTACGTCTAAAAAAAAAAAACTGTACATACCTTAATTTAACAATAATGGAATAATACTGTTGAAAAAATATTGCCGACAGACTTGCTCAATGCAAGATTGCCACAAACCTTCAATTCATTAAAAAAAAAAGCAATATCTGTGAAGCACAATAAAGCAAAGTGCAATAAAGAAAGGAGATATGCCTGTACATACTGTAAAACTGTAAAGATAGCAACTTGGGAATTTGAAAGAGGACATATAACTTCCAAAACACTAGAGGAAAAAAGATTAAAAAAGAAAAACGTATCAGCAAATTTACATCTATACTGAAGAATCTGAGATTATTAAAAAGAACAAGATAGATTTATATCCACTGAGATCAAAATCTCATCTGATATTGTTTAATAAAAAACATATATATATATTTATATATATACATATATATGTAAATGCACAAAAAAGCTGAGAAGAATATACTTCTAGGAAGGGGAAGGGAACTGAAGTGGGGGAGGGAGAAAAAACATTTTTTCTTTCCTATATTGTGTGTGTGTGTGTATATATATATATATATATATATACATATACATACACACATACATACACACACACACACATATATTTGTGTAGAGTGTATGTAATTTGGAAAATGATCTTTTAAAACTACCAGCCTGGGCTTCCCTGGTGGCGCAGTGGTTGAGAATCTGCCTGCTAATGCAGGGGACACGGGTTCGAGCCCTGGTCTGGGAAGATCCCACATGCCGCGGAGCAACTGAGCCCGTGAGCCACAACTACTGAGCCTGCGCGTCTGGAGCCTGTGCCCCGCAACGGGAGGGGCCGCGATAGTGAAAGGCCGGCGCACCGCGATGAAGAGTGGCCCCCGCACCGCGATGAACAGTGGCCCCCGCTTGCTGCAACTAGAGAAGGCCCTCGCACGAAACGAAGACCCAACACAGCCAAAGATAAATAAATCAATAAATAAAGTAGCTATTAATTAAAACAAACAAACAAACAAAAAAAACTACCAGCCTCTCGGAGTAGATCCTGTCTTAATATTGAAGAATGGAGGGTGGGTCTAAATTTCTCATTTTTCACTGTAAATGGAAGGGCAAAATTAACATGGAGGACTATGTAAAAACACAAATTATTTCTCTCCACAAAACCGCCAAATGTCATGTTAGGAGACAGAGTTTCAAAGGGAAATAATTTGTTCCTGGAACACAATTTTTCATTTAAACACAATCTTCATTTTGAAGAGAAAACAAATAGACACAATATAACCCTGCTGGCCTTATGCCCTCTCATGTCCCACAAGTGCCATATAAAACCATGAAAGGAATCACATCAAGGCAGATTAGACCACTGAGAACTTCAAGGAAATCACATCAGCCACGCACGATTAATCTGTGGACCTTTGTTAGAAAAAGCAAGCTGAGTGGCCCAGAGCTAATGGGAACAGTCATCAAATTAGAAGTCATCTTTTGAAATGACATGAAGAAGCAGAAATTTTGAAAAAGTCTGGAAGGGCCATCCATTTCATAGACTTGAGGCTTTCTTTCTTTTAGGGAATAAAAAAAAGCATAATGCTATTCAGTGTGCTTAAAGGCATTATTATCCTCACAAATTGTACAACCTTTTATTCTTTCAGCCCAAGGAAGAATTGTTTAATTAGTTTGTTTTTATCTTTATACATCTTTTACATATTACATATTTACACATTTGTATATTTTTTAGCATTTAAAATATTTCTGGAACATCACATATATCATTTATAACCTGAAAGTCAGTGTTGTATACTATGTTAGGAAACTGGGCTGTAAAGCCACACTGCCTGGGAAAGCATCCCAGCTGTGACACTTAAACTGTCCAAGTGACATTCATCAGATATTTACCTCCCTGTGTCTTGAACTTGAGAATTGTGAACTAGAACACGTTTCATCGTCATTGTAAGAACTGAGTGAGGTACAATAAGCAAATTAACATCAATGAAGAATAGCTCTTAAAATCCTCATATCAACCCCATGAGGGGTTGAGCCCCTCATTCTACAGACAAGGACACTCAGACCTTGAGAGGGAAAGTAACTGGTGCAAGATTTTACAAAGGGTAGGTGGAAATGGTGGAGACAGAATGCAAATCCAATGGAGTCTGGCTACAAAACCCCTGCTCTAAGCACTCATTAAAATAGATTATTTTGTAACTTTTTCATATCACAGTCTTTTGCCTTTATACTTGGATATAAACTCTAGTAAGTCAGGAGTAACTGTACCTTCTACTTGTAGGTTTTCCCGTGTGACCCAGATCAGTGCCCTGGAAATACATGGCAAAAAGTTGCTGAAAAAGAGGAAATTGACATTTATAAAGCACTTAAGAAATGTCTGCCAAGAACTATGGCCAGATACTGAGATAAATTACATTTATATTTAATCTTTACAGCAATCTCGAGGCAGGTGTTAATATCCCTGTTTTACAGATGTTTTACAGATGTTGCCAAGAGGATAAATTTTTCTTTCCTCAGACTATGTATTATTCTCTTTGTGGAATGCACACAGTAAATGAGAGCAGGACCTTAAAGCCAAATCAAACTTGGTACGAAGCTTGGTTCTGCTACTTACTGAAGTGTGTGATTTTGAATTATTAAACTTCTCTGAGATTCATCTGTAAAATGCAGACTACATACAGCCTCTATCATTGGATAATTGTATTAAATAAGGCAATACATTTAAAGCCCTCTATAACATCACAGTAAGCAGTTAATAAATGTTAGTTATTATTATTACTATTGTTATTACTGTTAATATGAGTTTTAGTAGAGTCAACTGAAGTAAAAGGACCTTTATTAAACGTTAACCTGACTGTCAGTGTCTGTTTTGTTTTTTTTTTTTTTGTGATTTTTTTTTTTTTTAATTCACGTTCTTTTTTATTTATTTATTTATTTATTTATGACTGTGTTGGGTCTTCGTTTCTGTGTGAGGGCTTTCTCTAGTTGTGGCAAGTGGGGACCACTCTTCATCGCGGTGCGCGGGCCTCTCACCATCGCGGCCTCTCTTGTTGCGGAGCACAGGCTCCAGACGCGCAGGCTCAGTAATTGTGGCTCACGGGCCCAGTTGCTCCGTGGCATGTGGGATCTTCCCAGACCAGGGCTCGAACCCGTGTCCCCTGCATTGGCAGGCAGATTCTCAACCACTGCGCCACCAGGGAAGCCCTCAGTGTCTGTTTTAAAATGAGAAATATCCTCTCTAGAATGGGAAAGCTTTGGAGGTCAATTACACAGGTAATTGAATCAGATTAAATGACTCTGGGGGACAGTACCTGTCCAAAATAATCATTGTTTCAGTAAAACAGTTGAAATATTACTTTTTAAATGAAACAGTGAAAATATTACTTCCTGACAGGAGTGTTGCCTGTAGGTTTATAGGAATAGGCAGCCTGTGATGTGTAGGTAGAAATCTGTATGGAACAAGCTTTTCCTCTGAAGCTAAAGGATCTGACCTCAAAAGAAACTATGCAGCCAAACCTATTGAGATTTTATCATCATTTGTTGATTGCACTTCAGAAGTTCAAAATCACTTGGGGAAGAAAACTTCACACATAGTATTTTTATTTTAGAAACTATGATAAACTGTGTTTTATCCAGGATGATCAGTAAATTGAGAGTGCTAGTTACAATCAAATAATATTTGTCAAATATCCTAAATTAAAAGCTAGAATATTCATATCAAACATTATACTGTCAATAGGAAACATAGCATTAAACTTTCAGTGAGTAATATGCTTTCTTTGGTTATTCTGAAACTGCATTAGAATCTTAGTGTGTCCCAGTGTTATCACTATGAACCTTAATTGTTTTGATAACATAAATTTCAGTATAAAGTAAAGAAGATTTTCTCACAGAGAGCAGTTCCAAGATGAGATGAGTAATGCTGGTATTTTGTGGATTCCTTTTGCAGGGAGATTCAAACAAATGCTGCAGGATTGCTTGCCCGGAAGGTTACAAAACAGATGTTAGCACAGGATGAGGAGTCCCAGAATCGATGTTTCCCAAAGCTGATTATATTCGTTTACCAGGGCTTCCACAACAAAGTACCACCGACTGGGTGGCTTAAACAACAGAAATTTATTTTGTCCAGTCCCAGATCAAAGTGTCTCAGAGTTGATTTCTTCTGAGGCCTTTCTCTTTGGTTAGTAGGTGGCCATCATTTTCTTGTGTCTTCACACGGTCTTCCCGCTGTGTATCTGTGCCCTAATCTCCTCTTTTCAAAAGGACACCAGTCGTATTGAATTAGGGCCCACCCTAATGACCTCACTTAACCTTAAATACCTCTTTAAAGACCCTATCTCCACATACAGCCACATTCTGAGGCACTGGGAGTGAGGATTTCAACATGTGAATTTGGGGGATACACAATTCAGTCCCTAACCCTGGTTCTGCAGGAGAATCACTTGGGGCCCTGGTTAAAGATTCAGAATTTCTCAGCTCTTCTATTGAATATTCATTCACCAGGTCAAGGGAATTGCATTTTTAACAAGTGTCTAATAGTTAGGAATTGTTTTTTTGCAAGTGGCGTAAGGTGTATCTCAAGCTGGCTCAACCAAAATAGAGAATTTCTTAGCTTGTACAACTGAATATTTCAAGAATAAGGTTTCAGGGCGACCTTGATCAAGAATCTAAATGGTACTACAGTATAAACGATGCTATAACAGCCTCTTTCTACATTTCTTCCATCTGTTTTCTCAATGTTACCTCCATTTTTGGTCCCCTTGTGGTTGGAAGATGGCTTGACGCAGCCCCTATGTCTTCAGAGGTTCATATTTAGTAGAGTTGAGGGGAAATCTGGTTAACTTTTTACCCATAAAGTGGCAAAATGAATGTCAGTTTACAAAACTGGATCCTAAGAGGCAAAATAGAGGAGGGATAAAAATGGGTGAACTTTTGTGCTTTTGGGTGAAGTTGTCAAGTGACCTAATACAAAAGATACAAAGTATACAATTATACAAAGCATAATTCAAAGTTTAGTAATAGCTTAATAATACTGATAGTGTTAACTTCGTGCTTTTATGTGTCAGCCTCTTTGCTGAGTGCATCACATGGATATGTGTATTCACATTAGGTGCAGTTATTATCGCCATTATACAGACAGGGAAACTGAGTCTCTCAGAGAGTACACTTGCCCAAGGTGGCAGACTGGGTGAAGGAGGCAGAGCTAGGATTCACGTCTCAGCTCTTTGGTTTTCAAGTTCTTGCTTCCAAGTGTCACATTTTGCTGCCTCATTAACATGCCAGCTTTGGGAGTTAGCACTCTTTCTTCTAAAATTAATTAATTAATTAAATTTTTCCTTGTAAATTTTTTTTCCTTTCAGTTTTACTGAGATGTCACTGACAGACAGCACTGTATAAGCTGAAGGTATACAGCATAATGACTTGATCTGCTTGTATTGCATAATGATTACCACCAGAAGTTTCATCATCCATCAGCTCATATAGACACACAAAAAAAGTTTTTTCTTTGTGAAGAGAACTTTTAGAATTGATTCTCTTAGCAGCTTTCAAATATACCATCCAGCAGTGTGAGCTAGAGTCGGCACATTATACGTTATATCCCAGAGTTAGCTCTCTTTAGCAAAACTGCGCTACCTAAAATTTCAAGAGTTTTGATATGACAGTAATGTTGGGGATAAAAGGAAAACATATTCTTTATCATAATTATCTACACGTACTAGAAAGGCTACTTGTCTGACTTTTGCTTGCAAAGTTGTCTTCCAAACTCAATATATGACGGTCATTGTATCTCTTAGCCCTGGCCATGGGAATCTTCATCAGGTGACAACTTCTTAATTCAATTCAATATAGGCAAGAGGAAAAAGAGAGGCCAAAAATGCTTCTTTACTCCCTGCTGAAGCTATGAGTCTCACCTGATGACTAGGTCACTTGACAACCTTACCAACTTGCAGACTGCAAAGCATGACCAATGTTACAAAACCAGCATTCAGAGTGTGTTGTCCTTATTCAGCTAAGTACATTTATTTAACTACTGGACAGTAGCAAAGGTGTTGGTAGGTCTTTCCCTGGAATTTGGGCAGAATGCCTTTGTCCTATTGCTGAGAAAATGCATGTAAATGCCTGAGCCACTTTAGTGGTCTTTACCAAAAATAGCTTGGCCTTTTGACTCACCAGGCTGCCAGTAAACTGGTTTTTTTTTCCCCCCTCTCCACAGATATGCTAAATCTAGTAACATCACGTCAGTCAGTGCATTCCAAATTGGAGGCAGCATTGAATTTGTTTTAGTTTGGGAATCCTTATTATTTGTTCATAGGTTGTATCAGAGAACATTGGGACAGGAAGGGTCTGGCATATACTCAGTATTCAACCCATCCTCTTAGATTTATAGATAAGGAAACAGAAGCCCCAAAAGGTTAAGATCCACACAAGGACACATTGCTGGTAAGTGGCAGACCCAAAATAACTCTGGGCTGCTGATCGTGAAGCAATCTGTTTTCTGCCAGAGTCTCAGCAGGAGATTTCATGGGTGGGATATGCCAGGTCCCCCTGGCATTTTACAAAAGAATTTTAGTAGAGTGATGGCAAGGTATGAGTCTTGGCTGTCCCTGTATCTACAGAATTTATATTTTGCCATGTGTTGCTTTAGCAAAAAGGAATTTGGGAATCAAATAATACAAAACCCAGAAAAGCAAATAGACGTTTTGATGCTCAAACTTGGCTAGGGTTGGCTTTCTTGGCCTTCAGGAGAAGTTAATTAGCATTAGCAAGCTGCTCTGAGATCTTTCACTGCATCTGAGTCATTCCTGCGGCTAAGGTGTCTAAGGCCTCACACCTCCCTAGGTGGCCCGAGTCTACTGCTTTGCACGAGAAAAGGATCCCAACAGTCTGCCCTTCACCTAGCGATCAAAACCTCTGTGTTTCTCCTTATGCTTTTACAGCTGGGCAAAAGTGCCATTTTCATACAGATCTTTTCTTTTCTCTCTCCGATCTTTCTATCATTTGCTTGGATTTCAGGATAGGTTTTTGTTGTGTTTTGTTTTTAACTGAAAAGGATATAAATTATTTCTATTTTAATTCAATTTGATAGACCTGTCTGTAATGTGAAGATGGAATTTGCAGTTAAAAAATGAAATTTGGTCACACTAAAGAAGGCAAGTATGCCTTTGCTGAGTAGCTATTAAATTTCTCTTTAAAGAAATATCCAGAATATAATAAATCCTGGATAATAACTATTTCAGTTTAAAAAGGAGTAAATCAGGGATGAATCATGGAGCAGTGTTTATTGTGTGTGCCAATTTTGCAGGTGAGGAAACTGAGCCTCAGAAAATAAATAAGGAACTTGGGTAAGGTGCAAAGCTAGGAAGTAAAAAATAAGGATTTAGACCTAGATTTAGATATGAGGCTCACCAGATGACTTGCTCTTTCCATCTTGCTGGACAATCAGTCTCTCTAATCACTTGACTGTCAAACGTTTGACTTCTGGAATAGGAAAATTAAAATCTGGTGTGAAGCGTTTTCATATTCATTATGTCCTTTGCTCTTTCTAAAGCCTTGAAAGGAAACTAGATGTCACGTTCTCCATTCAAAAAAAAAAAAAGATACCTGACCTTTTTGTTTTGTGCATTAGCAAGATGGTGGAATAGAAAAACCCTGACCTCACATTCTCTTATGAGCACACCCAAATCACAATTGTCTGCAGAATCTATGAAAAAGACTGGAACCTACCAGAAAAGATCGGAACCACAATGATATGGGGTCTCCCACCATCCCTATATTGAGGTATAATTGACAAATAAAACTGTACAATATTGAAAAATAAAATAAGATTCCCTGAGCTTCAGAGAAGTCAGTTGACTTACCCAAAGTTGACTGCCCAGAAGCAACTAATGTGGGACTCACATCAAGTTCTTGTAAGTCTAAAGTAAAGTGACTAGTGAAAAGGATTTAGTATTTGGAGACCCAGGCTCAAGTTCTAACTATTCATTCCACATACTTGAAGTGTATCCTGGACAGATTACTTAAATCCGTGATCAGTTTCTAGCCATTCACTAAACGGGACTAAAGATAACACCCTGTGACTGGATTGTTATGAAATAAATATAAAATGCCTTTTAAGACTAAAAAGTAATTTATAAGTGCTATGAGTAAAACAATTTTTAAAAGTTATAATTTTTACAGTTTAAGAGTTAGAACTTTAAAACAATTTAAAAAGTTAATTGATCCATTTATGATGTGAATGTGGAAATTCTCTTTTGCTAATAAAGGTTGTTGGCTCTTTTATCGATTTGATCCTCACAAAAAGATACTCATTTAAGTATTTTGGCCATTTTCTCTTCTAACTTGATGACTTATAGTAGGAACACTCAGCCTCTTTTACTTCCAGGATATCTGTGTAAGCTGTAATTATGGAAATACATCTTAAGCAGATTTCTAGATTCTGAAAATGAATACAGTTCATCTTCTTGTCCTTTTTCTTCTGTCCTTTCTAATAATTTAGGGGCTAATTGAGGGAGAAAAAGCATGATGTGGATGAGTAAAAGATGACATTTTTGAAAGAATAAAGACGTAGATTTTTAAAGGAGTCTCTGCATCTGATACATGAGATTATGTTCATTTATCAGCAAAAATCTTGCTGAGGAAATCAAAGCAATACCGGTCTAAGAGGTCATTTCTTCTTCAAACTAAACATAATCAAATTTTTATTAAGCATTTACTTTTTTAAAAAAATTTATTTATTTATTTATTTATGGCTGTGTTGGGTCTTCGTTTCTGTGCGAGGGCTTTCTCTAGTTGCGGCAAGTGGGGGCCACTCTTCATCGCGGTGCGTGGGCCTCTCACTATCGCGGCCTCTCTTGTTGCGGAGCACAGGCTCCAGACGCGCCGGCTCAGTAGTTGTGGCTCACGGGCCTAGTTGCTCCTCGGCATGTGGGATCTTCCCAGACCAGGGCTCGAACCCGTGTCCCCTGCATTGGCAGGCAGATTCTCAACCACAGCGCCACCAGGGAAGCCCAAGCATTTACTTTTAAAATGACATTTCAGTGGGCTGGGGATTATAAATATTCTAATACCTTTCATTCAGATTTTCCTGCATTGAAATTTACAATTAATTTTTAAAAACAAGATGAATGCATTCCAAACAATTAAAGAACAAAACAAGAGTACACATTTGATTTTAATTACTCTCTACTGCACTTTGTAATAAAATGCCCGGTTAGAGATGGTCTTCCCTCTTCCTGCAGGGTGACATCTTTAACCAAAATGAACCAGTAGTTACTGAGGGGACTGCAGTGGGAACAAATACTTATTAAGCGCCAATAATGTGTAAGGCACTTTAATCCTCAGGATGATGCTGTGAATTCGTTATTACGATCCTCATTTTCAGATGAGAAAACAAAGTATTTATGCTTCAGATGCCATAGCAAGGTGATAATGACCCAGCTCTGAGTGATTCTGAGCCTGCTCTGTGCTCACTGCCTTATAAAGAAATCTCTTTTCCTTAGGCTCTGCTTTTGCCATAGCCCTCTCTCCTTCGTTGGTTATGCTTTATAACTGGTGAGTGTTTGTGTGTCTTGCCTTATGGAAACTCTCATGTGCTAATGTACCAGGTTTCATGGTTTGTAAAGTTATAGACAGTAGACTGAAGCACAGATAGGTGCAGCTTCTCAGTCAAGGGGTATTAAGGAGACCTTTTAGATGGCAATAAAAGAGACGTGCTGGTGTTAACAAGTGAAAAACAACCCATTGTATTTCATATAATAAAATCAGTTCATCACAGACTGTACCAAGGCAGCATAATTGAGGACTTGTACTGGAGTGTTCAGTAGACTAGCAATCAAGAACTGCATTCCAGGAATGAGTTTACCAATTATAAACCATGGGAGTCAATTAACCTCAGTATTTTCAATTATAAAATAAAAATTATATTCTTCCTGCCACCTCATGAGGTTGATTTAAAGATAAAATGAGACATTGTATGTAAAAAGTATTTGTATCCCTATAAAACTGTAAGAATTTAGAAGGAATAAGTTATGTTTGCCTTTTACTTATAGCATATTCCCCAGAGGGAGTAAATATTCTGATTATTCCCAGTGTGGATAGACAAACTCCATGTAACACCAACCCTAAGCTTCTATTCAGTTGACTCCATTCTTACATAAAAGAGAAGGAATGGATTGCCTTTGGACATGTGTGGCAGAGCGATGAAACCATCACCTTGACCAAATAAAATGATTAATCATTTAAATACTCTGCTGGGAAAGCTCATGAATAGACGTTCTTGAAATGCCAAGTGATTTTGATAACCTTGTGCATCTGATCTTGGGATGAAAATTTAAGAACTTGGATTTGCTTGACTTAATTGTGCTTTTCCAAATAATGGCCCATCCCTCATATAACTAACATTTATTTTTGTGTTCGCGTTTATTGAGTGCTTCCTGTTTCCCAGGCACTATGCTAAGTGCTTCCGGTACATTATCATTTAATTTTCATAAGAACTCCAGACATTAAGTAATGTTACCAATTGAGGCATAAACTCATTGAGTAATTTTCCCAAGGTTACACAGTAAGATATGTAGAAGATACATGCAAGATTATCAAAATAGTTGCACTATTGCCATTCATTTATTTATTTATCAAGATTAACTGAAGTCCTTTTATGAGGAAAATTGGTGTTTAGATGGCATTTAAAGCCGTAGGAGTGGTTAAAATCACCTCAGGATGTGTGTTCCTAGAGGACCGAGCCCTAGAAGTTTCCTATACTTATAGGTCTGAAAAAGAGAAGGAGCCAGCAAAGGAAATTGAGGAAGAGTGTCCCTCAAGAAGGTAGAAAGAAAAAAAAAACTATATAAATATGGTCTCATAGCCTAGAAAATGAAATTAAGAGATAGTAGTCAGATTTGTTGAATCCTTCTGAGATGTTGAGAAAAGTGAGAACTGAAAATTTGCCATGGACTTTGGGAAGACATAAGATGTTGGTAACCCTGGTAAAAATAATTTCAGTTAATGATTGTTCAATTACAGTCAGGTTAGCAAAGAATAGAATGTGAGGGAGTGGAAGCAATGAGTACAGAGAGTTCTTTCAAGTGGAAAAGGGAGCAGAAATCAAAATGATAACTGGAAAGAATTATGGGGTCTTTTAAAAGATTGGGGTTGACATATATACACTAATATGTATAAAATAGATAACTAATAAGAACCTGCTGCATAAAAAAATAAATAAAATAAAATTCAAAAAAAAGAAAAAGATGAGTACTAAGGCACATCTGTGGGCAAATAGGAATGATCCTGTGGTGAGGAAGAAAATGAGGCTGCAGTAAAGAAAGAGAATAGTCCTGGTTTCCAGAGCATCAGTGAAGGGGAAGGCCTTACATGAGAGCAGGATACCTAGTTCATTAAGACAGGAAGAAGGGCAGAGTGTACAGAGGCAAATGGAAGGAAGTGCCTCTCATCAGAGAGAAGAAGAGGAAGTTGCTCTTTTCTGATGATTTTTGGAGGAATTATTGCACAATGTTTTCAACTGAGAATGAGACAAGAGGAAAGGGTGGCTATCTGAAAAGGGTGGTAGAGTGGAGAATGGGGAAATAATTTTCCTGGAGAAGTGTGGTAGGATTATCAGACATTACAGAGGGCATAAATTAAAATGAGGCCAATCAGCCTACTTCTGTGCTTTCTTCCAGCATCATATAGCCTCCTAGGTGCAAGCATAGGGCAAGTGGATAGCTGAGTTAACCAGGCTTGAGTTTCACCAGGCAAAAATGGCAGGGTAAGACAGAGGGAGGGGAAAGAGAATTGAGAGCATTTGCAAGGAAGTGACTGCATTTCTGAACATGGGATCTAAGCAGGAAAGGGAGCAAAATGAAGAAAAGGGTGATGGATATTTTTTAAAGAAGTAATAGGGAAAAGTAATGGAGATCTGGTTGAGATTATGGAATTGCTTCATTGGGTATATATTTTTTTCTTTTCTTTTTTTTAAGTTTGTATTGGAGTATAGTTGATTTACAATGTTGTGTTAGTTTCAGGTGTACAGCAAAGTGATTCATTTATACATATACCTATATACACTCTTTTTAAGATTCTTTTCCCATATAGGCCATTACAGAGTATTGAGCAGAGTTCCCTGTGCTAGGTCCTTATTAGTTATCTATTTGATACATAGTAGTGTGTATATGTCAATCCCAATCTCCCAATTTATCCCTCCCCCCCTTACCCCCTCGTAGCCATAAGTTTGTTTTCTACATCTGTAACTCTATTTCTGCTTTGCAAATAAGTTCATCTATACCATTTTTTAGATTCCACATATAAGCAATATCATGTAATATTTGCCTTTCTGTGTCTGACTTACTCCACTCAGTATGACAATCTCTAGGTCCATCCATGTTGCTGCAGTTATTTTGGGGGGAATTATTAAAACATCACTAGCCTGCTATTTCTTGAAACAGTTATATCACAATAATACAACTTAAACATTTCCTAATGAAATATCTAAAAGCATTTGGTTATTAAAAGATATGTTTCATATTACCAGAAGAAACGTTTTAAATTTTAAATTCTCTGAGTAAACAAATTACTTTTCCATTAAGATATTAAATATTATTTGTACTTAAAAGGAATTGAACAACCATGGGTAGGGGCTGACACTCATCTGCGAAACATATTTAACCAATCACTTAATGGACTAGAATAAATAAGATCATGTAGACCAAACTTTCTGGATGATGGCATTTTATTTACAGTGCTTGAATGTTCTATTCCAGTAACCAAATGCCTTCAAGTCTCTCCAAGTTCTTATCTGATTAATTACATTGCTCCACAAAGGAATCTCATTAAAAGGGCGGGTGGAGTTTATCCGGGTTAGCTAGAAAAGGAATCAAATAATATTTGGGGAAAGCTTTGTTGAAATATTTGGCCAAAAGGTACTACCTGGCTAGTGTAGGAAAGTAAAGCCAGAAATAGATAAAAGCTTTTAGATTGGGGAGAGAGAGGAAACTGAGGAACTGGAAACTTTAATGATGTTGAAGAAAATATTTTATTGGAATTAGAAAACAATAGGAAGTTGTAGTTGGAGAAGCAATTCAAAGAAAAGGATTTGAATCAGCTCTGAGGAATTGTCTCATGAAGGTGAAAATCCAGACGAGTGGCATAAATCACTGAAGACAGCTTCAAACATCATTTCAATTTCACTTTTTTTTTTTTTTTTTGGTGTGTTTTTCCAGAATCATGATTTAATTAAGGGAGCATATTCATTGTAGAGAATATATTGATGATTGTAAATGTGACCCCTCATTACAGCCTTAAAATTTTTGAAATACCAGAGCACAAAGATGTCAATTATATATCCAAACTACAGGTACAAAACAAGTACATATATTTTCCATGCTCCAAAATTGAGTACACACTGTACTGTCAGTAGGGAAGGCAAAGCCCTGGACTTTTGAAATCCTCTAAGCCTGGCTTTAATTCCCTACTCTTCCACTTCGTAACTGAGTAACTTCAGACAAGTTAGAGTAGGAAAGTTCTTTACGTAATCATATTTGATTTAATTTTCTCTTCATTGACTTAGTTCCAATTGAATTTACACTTTGCAAGGACAAATATTCTCGCTGAATATAATTACTACTTTTAGTGACAAATGTATAGGTAAACATTCAGGAAAAACCTCTTTGTGTGACCAGTTACAACGGAAAGAAGAAGTCTAAGTACCAGATTGTGTTTTTCAACTGCTTTTTGTAAATCTTCTAAGTCAGATGACTTTGAAAGTGTACTTAATAAGAAAGCTGTGTTTCAATGTGATGTGAAGATTCAAAGTCAGGGACCACATAAATGTAAATAGTGTGCAGAATAAATTACACTCTAGTTTACTGGTTCTAGTTTATTGGTTTTAAGGCTCCTGTGAAACCCTTGGTTGGGCCCCAAATGGCACAATTGTTTCCAAAAGTAAGAAGTATTTCTCTTTTTGATAGAGTCTTAAAAGGAGAATACTTTCTGATATCATTGTCACAAAATGACTTCAGCGTAAACAGAATGAGTCTGTGATTTGCATCCCTGAGTACAGGATGAATTAGCTGGATGTCCTTTTTTATAGGAGGATGCTTGGAAAGCAAGGTGGTATCACTTAGAGGGATCTGCATTTTTATCTTCTCTCTTCCGGTTTGATCTTGGTTGTGGCACTTAACCCATATCCTTATCTATAAAATTGGCATAATAATACCAAGCAAGTTGCCCAGATTCTCTACCTTTTTCACATCTTGGCACACATAATAATTGTAATATTGCCTAGCACACTAAGACGAATGGTGATGAGGTCAGAGGATACTACCCTGGGGTTTTCCAACTATGGTAAACTGTCCAGCCTCCTTGAAGAGATCAATATCTTAGCATATTTATAACTAGGAGGACCGTATAATTTATCATGTAGATATGGACACTTCTGAGAGCAAAACTGGACACATTAATAATAACATTTGGGTTGGTACTCTAGGCAGAAGCTGAAATTTAACTGAGCCAACCAGAACATGTTCAACCAAACTATAACCACATCCACAGTAAGTGGCATACTTTTAGGGATGTTCTAGACTCAAACAATACCTGATAAATTAAGCACTCAAAAGTGGTTAGCTGTTGCTGTTATTTACAGGGAAACTAAGTGCGAAGAACTTTTCTGACCCTTGGGGAAATAATTTCTTCCAAAGGAGATACCAGTTCAGCAATAATGCCCACCATCTATTCTAGCTACTCCAACTATGCAATCAAGGAAAACAACAACAACGATCCTAGGAATCCCATATCACCTTTTCTAGTATCACAGACTGAAGTTGCTTCAGTTTCCATCTTCTCCCTTTTCCCTTACAGCTGCCAAGAATTATCCTTGAGAGATCCCCATGAATGAGTGGCAATCTCTCTGAGACTGATATTTTTTTCTAAGTATACCACCTGTATGCTATTCATTCCCACCCTACCCAGCCCAGGTCTCACTCTTGAACTCCATGCTGATATTCCCAATTATCTTTTGAATGTATACATCCAAATTTCCAAACCATTCTTCAAACTCTACATATCCAAAGTGAACTCTATGCAGCCAGTGCTTCACCGACACCAGTCAGCTTTTCCCTAGTCTATGTCTCTAACTTGTGTATGGCACTGTTAAGTCTCAAATTACTCATCTGGGAGGAATCCTAGGTTCCTCTCTCTCCTATACCCTTCTTGCTCAACACAAACCCAGCCCATTGACTCTTCCTCCAAACAGCTTTCAAGTGGGCATTTCCTGTATATTCTTACTGCCCCGATTTTTACTATCATCATATCTCATCTCCTTACTGAAAATAGTCTTATTTGTTGGTCTTTATATCACTTGTACCAGCGTCTTTCATACTGCTTACAAACGTCATCGTTCTAACATGCAGGGGTGAGCATATTTTTTCCATGCTCAAAATCCTTCAATTTTATCTGCTAACGAATGAAATCCAAAATAATTTTCATCACATGGAAGTATCCTCAGGATCAGGTCTCTAAGTGTCAAGCCTAATTTTGCTCAATCCTTTTTGCATTAGACTGCATCAGATACTTCTTTTATACCATGTCAAATCTTCTCAACTCTCATCTCTTATATCAGTCATGGTCATGTTATTATGAACAGTTCCGTATAGAACTTGACTAGTTTCACCAAGGTACGTTTCAAAATGCCTCACTTTGTCCTCAAGCCACGTAGTCCTTCCTTCCCTAGGGCATATGTGAGGAAGCCTCTTAGTATCACACTTGTGTAGCTCAACAGTGGATGTTTACACGCATGGAGTCACCTTGACATGTGGGCAATAGAGGCCTGGACCAATGGTTCAGAGACATATTTTATAAATCTCTACTGCATTATGCAGGTCTGAGCACCTGTCATCTGTACCAATGGCCAACTCAACAAGTCATATTTATATATTTTCTCTTCTTTTTTACTCCCTCTTTCCATAATTTTTGGCCCAAGAGATTACTTCCCAAATAAATTACCTTTATGTAAACCTTTGACTGAGGTTCTGTTTTCAAAGAAATATGAAAAACTGTAATTACTAGAAGTGTTTGTATAAAACAGACTCCTGTGATGGGATTTAAAGCTGGATTACTCATAGATAAGAAAGAACTAAAACTCTGAATACTTGTACGAAGTAGGTGATGATAATCTTTGGCATGCAGTAGCATCATAATTATTCAATATTAAGACAGTCACATGTGGTAAATTGTGATAAGGTACAGGTAGGAGGGATGTTGGTTTATGTGGTAGCATTTGATTGACATGGGCTCTCAATCATAAAGATTCCTCTCCATTTCATTATTGTATTGGATACTTCTGTGTATCTGGACTTTGTAAACATGAAGTAGCCAGAAATATAAATACCTTTCTATTTATACATTTAGACATGTGATCCAGAGCCAGAGAGTGAGAACTGAATTCTACAAAGATTCAGAGTACTGCCTCATTAATGAATATTTTGGTGTTGGTTCATTATATGGACAATAGTTTAAAAGGACAACTGCCAGATGACAGATACAGCCACAGGTATTCCTAAAGGAGAATGCTGGGGAAAATCCTCCCAGTGGTCAGAGTTATGAGTAAAACACTTGGTTTGCTCACTTTTTATGGAGAGAGAAGTGACTTGAGGTATTAATATGTATGGATTCATGACTATTAGAAAATAGCTTGCCTATTGGTCAGGAATTTGGAATGAGTAAATAAGAAGCAGGACAAAAAGAAAGTCTGCAGAAGATCCATATGGATAGATATATGGCCATAGACACAAACCATGAGGAAAGGGTGAACGAGAGAGGGAACACTCAATAATAAGTGGAGAAGATGACACCCAGCCTCACTTTCTGCCAGCCTGATGCTGGCATAATGGGCTCATGAATTAAGTGGCCACAGGGGCAGACATAGAGTCTATATGCATGGACCAAATAGCATGGGAGCCTCTTTCCAACGCTGATCTAGGTACTGTTGTGGCTAAATACCCAATCTTTACTGGAGACCAAAGCTGAGCCTGCCCTTGTAATGGGACACTCCCTGAGTGAAACCAGTCGCTTGGTGGCTGATTCATTACATCAGACTTCTTCTACCCTGGAGGAGGAGTGATTTATTTTTACTGGAATTATTATATATAAAGATGTTGGTTTGCCTTTTCTGCCTTCAGTGCTACAGTCAGCACCACAATTGAAGGCTTACAGAATGCTTGAAATGCTATCATAATCTTGGGATCTACTTGACTTATTATATACTCAATCATCCAGAAGCAACTGACCTAATAGAGTAGTGGAAATGCTTATTAAACACTCGAGTAATGTGCCAGCTCAGTAATATTGCCCTTAGGGTTTCAGTACTATCTTCAGAATAAATATATTGAGCAAATGGTTAAGAGATGCCGTTGGTTCCCCAACAGGTAGAATACATGAATCCAGGAAGCAAGAGATTTACATAAAGGTAGGCACTCTTATCATCATTCTTTGATACCCACTTGTAAAACTTATGCTCAAACTCTGCTGGACTTGAGGTCCTATTTTCCTAAAGGGTTTACCTCCAAAGGAAAAAGGAAGAGTTCTACTCTATGTGAAGCTGGGATTACAGTTTAGTCACTCTGGATTCTTCATGCTAGTGAACCAGCAAGCAATGATTACAGCACTGGTGTGGGTAATTGATCCTGGTTTCCAGGAGGAGCTAGGGTTGCTGCTATACAAAGGAGGTAAGTTGGAGTATATTTATTAACCAGTGAATTTACTTGGAGTTCTGTACCCACTGAAAATGATGAATGGGCAAGTATAACAACCACGACCTGCCAAGGACATGAGTCCCAAGCCCTCAGGATTGAAGGTCTAGGCCATATCATTAGGCAAGCAACCTTGACCACTGGGAAAGACTACTAGACCAGCCAAACTATAGGCCTCATCCTTAGATGAGGAAAATATTAAATGGATAGTGTATTAGTTTTCTCAGGCTGCTATAACAAAATCCAGAGACTGCGTGGCTTAAACAACAGAAATTTGTTTCTCCTAGTTCTGGAAGCTGGGAAGTCCAAGATTAAGGTGTTGGCCCATGTGGTTCCTGGTGAGAGCTCTCCTCCTGGCTTGTAGATGGTTCCTTCTCACTGTGTGCTCACATGGCCTTTTCTTGGTCCAGGTGGTGAGGGAGCGGGAGGGAGCAAGCTCTTTGGTATCTCTTCTTATAATCCTACTGGATTAGGACCCTACCCTGTGACTTCATTTAACCTTAATTTATAAAGGCCTTATCTCCAAATATAGTCACACTGGGGGTTAGGGTTTCAGTGTATAAATTTTAAGGGGACATAAACATTCAGCCCATAACAGATAGTATAGGAGTGAGAGAATGAATTAAAATCATGTGCCTCAGGACCAGTTACAGCAGCAGGAACTGGAGCTAGTTCCACTAGTGTACTTCTAATAACTGACTACTGTTTTGAATGGGATTTTATGATGGATTGGACTAATGGAAGGCCAAAGTGGACCTGAGTAGTATAAGAGGTGGATGGTATTGGAAGAGGGTGATATTAGATATCTCTTGTGCACAACTTCAAATCCTCTTAGAGCAGTTATGAGACACATAAGTCTCCAATCCTCAGGCTCAAGCAACAAGTTGCTTGTATCAGTGGCCAATTAGACAATGCAACCTTGAACTGGCTTATCTTCCTTTTCTGTTTCACTTTCCCTTGTCCATCACTTTTGCTTTGGGGGATCAGTTTCTAAATACAGTATTTTCACTCAAGAATTTGTCTCTGGGGAACTCTTGCTAAGACATCTACTTTAAATAGTATTCCCAAAATAAGTACAGTACTTAGCAAAGGGACTGATGCATGATATGGACCCAATAAATATTTATGTAATGAATACTGGTCTCTGGACATGCCGTGCTCGTTCTGGATCTTTGCTCAGGAATTTATTTCTAACCCAAGCACCTCCATCAGATTTATCACCTGTAAAACTCCTGCTCATTTTTCAAATCTTAACTCATTTGCAACTCTACAATGTAAACTCTCTGAGTCCCTGTAGGAAACATAATGCAATTTGGTGACCAAACGATTTGATTTCTGGAAATACTGAAAGCGTACAATTCCCAGTCAGCACTGCATGTAGCTAGGACCATGTGGCTGAGTTCTCGCTAGGGAGATGTGAGCAGAGGCGATCAAAGAGATTTACGACCCTAGCCATAAAATCTTATGCACGATTTTCCATTTTCTGTTTCTGACTATGCAGTTGTAAGTGAAGGATCGAAAATGACAAAACTATAAGTTGGAAGCAACCTGGCTCCTGGTTTATCACTTGGAAGGGAGTTGCCTAGAACTATCACCAAACCACATTAAACTTTACTTGAGTGAAACGTAAATTTGTGTCAAGCCCCTAAGGTGTCAGTCTTTATTTCTACTTCAGTATAGCCTACTACGCCCTAACTAGTATATTCCAGGCAGACATAAAGAGTTTCTCTGTGTTCCTACTGGACTCAGATGTGTCTGTATTAAATAAGTAAATATCAGTTCTAATAATCTCATTTCATTTCCACTCATTTGACTGTAACCTTTTTGGATTCCCTCATGCTGGTACTACATTACATAGTTACTGATTGGATGGATGGAGAAGGGCATATAGATTTACCTTGTAGGGTTCTAGGAGAAAAGTATTTGGAAATTATTTGGAAATATATTTTGATTGACTAGGAAAAAAAGTTACTAAAAATTTTAGCCTTGGAACAAAGGGCTAAAAGGGCTGCTTTTAGAGGTGATGAGAAATTTATCACTGAGAGGTTTACTTGGCCTGGAGTTTAGACCAGTTGTCCAAACTGTTCAACTTACTAGTGACTTAATTAAGTCCAGGGAAGTTAAAGGACCTGCCCAAAGCATGTTCTCAACAGAACTGGAAGTAAAATTGAATCTCTTATCTCTGACGCCAGTACTTTATTACATTAAAATTCAGAGAGTCTGAGCAACCAGAACATCAAATATGCAATAGATCTGAGTTAAAATCCTGACAATTTAATAATTATGTGTTTTTAGATTAATTACTTAATCTGGCTCAGGAAAGTTTTCTCATTTATAAAAATGGGATATGATATCTTCATAGATTTTCATGAGATTGTGTTAAATACTGAGCCTGGTACAAATTTGCAATTATTATTATCATATTTATTATAATTTTAATCATTACAAAAATATTTCTTATTCAAGTCTATTATTTACTTTACTGGTACGGTATTAAGTAAATTTCAGCTACGTTATATGTCAGAGAGTTTTTGGTAGCTAAATTGAGAATGTGAATCCTATGGAAAAATGCAGTTCAAGGCCCAAACCAATGAATTCTAAGCGAATTATGGAACACAATAATTTTTTCAAACTGGGAACTCTCTGGAAAGATATTTTTATAAATGTGACTCCAGTCAGTTGCAAGCAGTGAGTGGAAGAGGTATAGGAAAGAGCGAATCTGGGAACTCACTGTGGAGCCAGAATGCCATTCCCCTTCTTAGCTTCCTAGTTTCCATTTTACT
Organism: Balaenoptera acutorostrata; assembly: GCF_949987535.1. Taxonomy (NCBI): domain Eukaryota; kingdom Metazoa; phylum Chordata; class Mammalia; order Artiodactyla; family Balaenopteridae; genus Balaenoptera; species Balaenoptera acutorostrata. The sequence goes on along the minus strand of NC_080080.1, from coordinate 19,955,604 downwards.
CTGAATTAGTATTCTTCATGATTCCCATGAAAATGAGTAATCTAGTAAATGTAAAACTATAGGGTCAGGGAAGGGCTAAATTGACTGAGTCATTATCAAAAGAGTAACTTTTGTGTCATTGGGATTCAGCTTGTGCTTAAGTTTTGGGCCTATGATAGCTCAGAGGTTTGCAGTTGTTCAGGGAGGTGTTCCTAGAGAGTAGCCGTGGAATGATCACTCCAGGAACCTGGGTGCTTGGGACGCTGGTGTGTGTCTCATGGGAGGCATCAAGACAGGTGTGTGTGTGATGATCTAGACTCTGACACACCTGGATAATAAATCCTGGCTATGTCTCTTAATATCTTTGTGATTCTGAGAAAGTTAATTCAACCTTCTAAGACTCAGTTTCCTCATGTGTAAAATAGGGATGATGATACCTACCCCCATCAAATTGTGATGATTAAATATATGGCACCTAATAGGTACTCAAAAACAATTCCTTCCCTCCCTCCCTCCCTCCCTCCCTCCTTCCTTCCTTCCTTTCCCTCCTTGCTTCCTTATTAAGCAAGAGTGAAAAGAGATAGCCTCAATTAGTAAATCTAATTAGCAAATTCATTGAGCACTAACTTGGAATTCCTGAATACAAACACACGCACTGTCCCATTTTCCTCCTTTGGGACAGTGCCTTTCATGCCCTGATATCTGCTGCTGTCAACACTGACCCATAAAATTCACCTTTGAGATTCATTTCAATAAAACCCCACAGACACGGACAGGTGAGTGAGGGAGGAAGGGACCACTGGCTCAGAACCTTCTATGCAAATCCCTTCCCCTTAAGAACAGATTTTGTGGGAAGTTAGGATAAAGCCTATAGAAGTGACAGATTCAGGGGGCACAGCACACGTGGGGATCTGGCTTTTATTTCCGTTCTATTCCTTTGGGAAACTGAGTAAATCACCTTTGATCTGCTTATCTGTGGATTAAGGATTAAACTTACTTCAAGAAGACTGAAGACTGTGATTTGGCTCTTGATGGCTGTAAAGCAGTTTAACAACTTACTCAGAAATGAAGCAAAGAAAGCTTAGCTTTTTAATGCTGTCTTTATTAAAGTTAATAAAAAAAATTCACCCTAGGGCACATAGTGTGTGCTAGGAAGTTATCTAATCCTCACAACTACTGTATGATATAGGCATACTATCATTCTACCTTTTACAAATGAAGAAACTGAGGCATAAAGAATCTAAGTAACATGTCCAAGGATGCATTACTAGGGAGTGGTAGAGTTGGAATCTGAATCCAGGAAATAGGTCTCCAGAGACTTTGAGCTTAACCATTATGCTCTACTACAGAGTTTGGCAAGTGGGTTTAGCAACTCAATTAAAAGGCAACGCATCACAAGAAAATGTGTTGCATTTTTTGAGAAGTTTTTATTGCATATTGAACCTCTAGTAAAGTCTTATTTGGCATGGCAGAGAGTAAAAGTTGCCAATTATTTCTCAAGGTGTTGGCCTTATAAAAAGAAAAGACTTTTCTTCATTTTATAGTTATATATTTCTCTTCTACCTATATAAATTCCATAGAAGAGAGGTCTTCTACATGAGGTATGAGAATCCCATGGGTGTGCACAGAGCAATCCATTGAGGTACAAAAAGAAATACTAGAGCATTTATTTATCTCATTTGTTCCACTGTTAGTGACTTTTAATAAGCAATATATTATTTATCATAGTAGTTCTATGTAATTTATAAATTCATATTATACTCATATTGGAGATTAATCCTCAATAATATCTTTTCTGATAAAGAAGAATATTACAACAAAGTTGGAGACCCTAGAATTTAGGAAACTAATCTTTAATGCTTTACTACAGTGAATCAATTTACACTTTCACAGGATAATTTAAGCTGCCTTCTAAAGAATCACTGGATTTATGGGCAATAACAAAGCTACCAATATTTCTGAGGGATTCACCATAGCGCAGAATTTTGAGATTTCTACCATAGAATCTAATGCATAATAAACTCTCAAAGGATATAGTAGGAAGGAAAGGAGGGAGGAAGGGAGGGAGGAAAGGAGGAAGGAAGGAAAGAGAAAGGGAGGGAAGAAGGAGGAAGAGAAGGAAAGGTGACTTCTTCTTTACACAGTATTTTATCTTTAAGATTACAGATTTTGTAAACACTCTTGATCTTTTCCCCACAGCTAGGAAACTCTTGATAAGAAACACAGACTATCCTTGGGTTCATCCTGTTGCAGTGTTCATCTTAAACAGAACAAATCTGAGATTTGCTGAGAGTTGAGGGAAGCAGTCGCACACTGCTGAGGATATGGCACTTAGCAGACACGCAACAAATTTCTATTTAATGAATAAAAGTATGTCTCCTATTTATTGTGTGCTAACTACGTAATGGGCACTGTTGCAAGCTTTACACATATTATTTCCTTTGAGCCTCACAGCATCATTAGGAACCAGGTTCTATTAACCTCACTTTACAGATGAGAAAATAGAGACCAGAGAGAGTAAGTAATTTGGCCAAGGTCACACAGCTAGTGGCAGATGCAAGAGTCACACCTACATAATCTGGCTTCCAAACCCTTGCTCTGAAACCCGCTACATTACTACACAGGACCTCTCCCATCTCTTCCCTCTTTCACATTTTTAAACTTCTTTTCCCCTTTAAGGGATACCTTTGAGTTTCATTTTAATATACTTATCCTGGATTTTGCAAGGTGGGGAGGAGAGGTAATGCCATGGGAGAATTCCCAGAATACTACGGAAAAATTAGTTAAAACCAATACCACGAGTATAATGAGGGACATTATCATGATCACTCACATCTTGTGTTGGTTTAACACTTCATTTTTCAAAGTACTCTTATATATAATACTTTAATATTTAACATTTAACACTTTCAGAATAATTTCCCATTTCTGACAACGAAGGAATTTTTGATGTAAGGTTTAGCCACAGTCACAAAGCTAGGGCATGAATGTGGATCATCTGATATTTGGTCTTGTGCCCTTTAAATAATTGATCCAACTGATACCCTTTGACAATGGGCAATTTGGATGGATAACTGCCCTCAAAACTATACTAATAACAATTCCTTGCATTTGTAGAGAGCCAGATTAGCAAGTAGGGTCCATACTAGCTTTGACTTATTGGTGGTGATCATCTGTGTTGAGAAGGATTCTGAGGCTGAAACTCAGCTCTGTCAAAATAAGTGCAGTGATTGATTTGTTGTGACTTTCACAGGTACATAGGCAGTGATTGAGGGAAGACTTACAGCATATTCACTGAACCTCTTACTGAGATTTATGCTTTGGAATTTGCTCTCTTATTTATTGCTTCTTCCAGATAGAGTTATCCCTTTGATGATTCTATAACACTATAGGCATACTTCTGTGATTTTATATTAATAACTGTATAAATATCTAATGATACTTTTCTCATTCTCACTCTTGAAATCAGAGACCTTGTGTATCTGGGCATTTCTTCAGCCTGACACAAATCCTGGCAGATAGTAGGCCTCAATAAGTAGTTACTGAAAAATTTACGGCTAAAAATAATTTTGTGAGATGAGTATTATTAGCTATCTGTTTGAGATGGCTGAGAATTCTGTGAAAGCCATCTTGAGTTGATACAGAGTTAAGGAACTTTTCCTCTGGACTGTCTCTTAAGATGTAAGTGACTTACCTCATGACCGTTGGGACTTCTCAAAGCCATTAGTATTCTAGGAGAGGACAGAAGAGTTCTGAAGTTGCTCCCTCTAACTGACCTACTGTACTTTGTTTGGAATTAAACTTCCTGTGTTTCCTGCAAACTTCATCAGTTCCCCACAAACATGAAAAGAATTCGTTTCCACCGAGCCATCTTGCTAGGAGACCTTTACTAAAATTGTCCTGGAGAAGAAATTATTCTTCACCCCTGGGGTCACTTGGTAGCTAAGACAGACTTCTCCTTTTTCTTTTAATCTGTTCTACTTCACTGCCTCCTTTTTTGTGTGTTCTTGAAGGTATTGCCTTATTTACTTTGATGGTTTCTCAACTAATTGAATACAGCAGTGAGTTCTTTCTTCCTTGACTCTTTTGGATGTTTCTACTTCCCCAGGGGGAAGGGTCCCCACCAGACAGCTTGACTTTGAGATACATGCTTATTGAAACTACTTTAAAAGTTGTTATTTATGAGGCTGTTAAAAGTTTGCACATTTGGCTGAAACAGAGAACGGCTGGAGTGATACCAGCCTTGGCTTGTGGCGGTAGTATTCCTAATTTATAGAAAGGGAGAATTATCTCTAAAAACAAAAGGATGGATATATCCTGTGGCTTGATATTTAGGTCTCTGTGTATTGTGATCAAAAGGGTCCTAATATGATTTAAAAAAAAAAAAAAAACTAAGGAATTACTTGCATATGAAGATAAGGAGCACAAGCTAAGTCCAAATCAGGTAGAAACATTACTGAGGAGAAAGAAGTAATTGTCTTAGAACCGAATTCTTCCTTCTGACACAGAGATGACTTGTTTCTGGCCCCATAGTTACCAAATATTTTCTGATTCTTTAATACATGTGCCCATGTGTATATACATACACACAACCCACAGAACAGGAGAATCTTCCATAACTGGTCATAATAGTATATATTTTGCCACTCTGTTTCCTCCATCCTCATCCTCATCCTCATCTACCTCATCTATTTTATGAAACACTTTCAAAAAACATTTTCTTCAAGATAAGGATTTTATTTGACAAGTTATAAAATTCTAAGAAAAGATTCTCACTACCTTCTCCTTCTGCACACTTGACTGGTACCCAACGAATCTCCAGGGCTCAGGATTTTCCAAGAGTCTATGTTTAGTATGCAGTATGTGTAATGAATCATAGTGTCCACCTGTAAGTGTCATAAACAGATGGTATAAATATGCTTGCATATTGTGACTCAAAACACATCTCCAGTTTTAGCTGGAGTTCAAACAATATTCGCAGTTCCAAGAAACCTGTGGCTTGCAACTTCCGGGTCAGTGGGAGGAGAATACCGGAAAAGGGAAAGCAAATTCCCTGTCAGTCCAGGCTGTCAGTGCAGTGAGGGGAGATAGTCAAGGGGGGGAGGAGTGACAGGAAAACCTGTTTTCCATTTGCTCTTGCAGCCATTCATTTTAAGGACTCCCAAGAAATTGGTCTTTGGATCCTATGGGAATGGGTGGCATCACACATGCTCCTCTGTCGTCCTGGAAGGTCTTTCTCTCCTTTCTTTCCACCCGCTCCTGTTTTTTGTTTTGTTTTTGTTCCCCACACCCCGCCCCCGTTTGTCTCTACTCTCACTCATCAGGTCTCAGCTTCAAAGCTTTTTTCCTGAGGGAGGGGAGGTCTTCCCAACCCAAGGACATGCTCAGATGACACACAGGAGGGGTATCCTCTAGGGCAGGGATTGTGCTGCCTCCCACGTTGATGAGTGCCTGACACTGGGCACAGACAGTGCTTGGCATTTTTTTTTAACTTTTTATTTTGTATTGGAGTAGAGTTGATGAACAGTGTTGTTTAGTTTCAGGTGTACAACAAAGTGATTCAGTTATACATATACATGTTATCTATTCTTTTTCAAATTCTTTTCCCAATTAGGTTGTTACATAATATTGAGCAGAGTTCCCTGTGCTGTACAGTAGGTCCTTGTTGGTTTTCCATTTTAAATGTAGCAGTGTGTACATGTCAATCCCAAACTCCCTATCCCTCCCTCCCACCCTTCCCCACAGGTAACCATAAGTTCGTTCTCTAAGTGCTTGACGTTTAATACATCGTGTTCATTTGAAGGCCTAACCCAAGAAACAAGCAGTTAATAAAGCTTTGCAGCCCAGTTAAAATTTCAATATGATGTTATCTGGCTTCTTAAAGAGTGATAAGAATTGACTTTTGAAAAAAAAAAAAAAGAAAGAAAAGAAAGGAAGAAACAAAGAAAGAAAAAGGAAACTGATTCATCATTGATGCTGTGAGGTTTCATTCATTTCTCAGTATGTCTCCCTCACAATACCGAAATCAAGTATCCTATCCTCTTCAAAGTCTTGTCTGACCTCCCCAGACAGGCAGTAGTCCTCTCTTCCGTGATCACACAGGGCTTATTCATAGCCTGGCTTCTTTATCTCCTTTTATCCTGCCCTACTAGGTCGCTAGCTACTTAAGGTTGTGAACTGGGTCTTTGGTTCTTCTGCCTCATTCTACCTTTCCTAGGACCTAGCATATTGTTTAGCATAGGGTAAGCACTCACATTTGCTGAAATGATTAAATGTTGGTGCAAAAAATAGAACATCTATTCATTTAACCAACATTCAATAAATATTTATTGAGAACCCAACTGTTTACCAGGAACTGTTTTTGGTGCTTGGAATACATCAATTAAAAATTCCCTATTCAAATAAACATTTTAGAAGTTTTTAACTTTTCCAAAAGCTAGAGTAATGGTTTCCAGGTTTGTTTTGTAACTGTGTTTACCTAAGAGATGCACACAGATACCTAGTACAGGTTGCTAAATACTAGGTGTTAAATTCCAAGGTTGTGATTAACAGTTAAGCTTAATAGTATCTCTACAGTTATGGATGAACCTAGTACCCTGAAGCTGTGTATTCAATAAGGGCACTACAAAAAGGTAGCTAAGTTAGCAAATGATTTCTGTTTACCAGTTTACCATGGGCACAAGTATAATGGTGAAGATTCTTTTCATTTTTTCATTATAAGCATCCTAAAATGGCCTGAAGGTTAAAAGGCTAGCAATCTTGAATCAGTTCCAAAAATTGTACTTAATTAAATTTTGTTTTTTTAAAAGCGCCTAGTCCTTCTTGAGAAACTAAGCTTCTCTTTAGTATGCTTAAATCAAATTCACCTAGAAATATATTCTTTTTGTATGTTTGTTTTAAACTAGAATCATTAAAAATGCACAAGAATTTCATGCTGTGCAATCTTTATCTTTTCTAATGATGCCACTTCAGTTGTAGAGTGTTTAAACAACTAGAACTTGCTCATTACCAGCCATTTTGACATTGTGGATGATATATGGAATATAGCAATTCATGTCAATTATTATCCAGTGGCATACTTCATTTCTGAGCCAGTAAGCACAAATTTTAGGAGCAAACCTTCAGTGTTAATTGGAAAATCAATAAACTTCTGATGGAATGAATTTTATACTTTCTATTTCCTTAATTTTACAAGCTGCCTCAATTTAAATCCATGATGTTAGCCCCATTACTATTATTTTGGGGAAAGGCAGATGGTGACTTTTTATTCTTCTATTCTGTCAAGGGGACATGTATTACATTATTTCCAGATTTATACTAACAGGACTTAAACTTTCTTAAAGGGCTTCACAGCACTGCGGACTTCATAAACAGGTCCTCTCATTTGTCATAGAACTTTAGTCACTGCAGATGAAGTACAGCAGCAATTATATCTAAGATAGGGACACTCTAAGGAGTTTAGGGGCAGAGAATGAATGTCCTCTGCAATCAAAGCATAGGGGCTGGCAGGAATTACTCCTGCTGGAGCCGGTAGAGGCTGAAGGCTTCCCTCTGGAGGGAAGTGGAATAGGCAGGGTTTCATCCTGTCTGAATCTGCATCTCAGGTCAAGGCCTTAGAAATCCTATAAACTTATTAACCACCATCACCTTATGTTCCTGGGAAGACCCATCCTTAACAAGACTGTGAAATAACAAAGTTCTTTTATGGTCCAGTTTCTCTTTCCAGATCCATCAACTGCAACATTGTAGAAATATTACTAGAGTTAAATTTTGACCCCAATTTTGAGCCTGGCTCTGTCATTTATCAGTGACATGACTTGGGGATATCAATACACCTCCGTGAGACAATATGTTCCTCTGTACCATGCAGCCAACAACACATAATCCACAGGTTTGCTGTGAAGATTACATAGGTTGACGTATGTAAAACAGCTTAGTCAACTGATCTATATTCTTGATCATCATTACCCATAAAGCTGGCTTTGGGACAAAAATCGGCAAGACCGTCTCATGGTTTGGTATTGCTCCCTCCGGCAATCGTCTGCTCAGATGCCAAGATTCCTCTCGCCTCTCTCCCAGCAACATCCAAATAGAATATCTTGATGTTTCAGAGAAAAATAAAAGCTGTTAACTGTCAGACGGTGATGGAATTGTCAAAAGTAAATTAGATCTGCCTCATAAATTGTTCTGTTTGTTCTGTGACAATTTAAGCACTGGCCAGTTTTTTTTAAGGAGAGCAAATGAATAACAAAGAAACTATCAGCATCCCCTTCCAGACAGGCAGGCCCCTCCTACAGTCAAGCGTTTGTGCCTCTTAAACCTTTTATTTCCCATCTAAGTCTGTGCTGGATAAAACGGCAAAGATATAAAAATCTAGGTGAAATGTTAGCGTTATATAAAAACGATTTCAGCGCTAAGCAGAAGAAATTGCTTGAGGTGGGGAAGAGGTAAAAGAAGAGTTCATCATTCATGCAGCGTAACGACACTGGGAAAAGCAGCCCATTTTTTTCACATCCCACGTCCTATCTCTAAGGAAATCCTTTAGGCTCTTCCTTCAAAATAGATCTAGGGACTTCCCTGGTGGCGCAGTGGTTAAGAATCCACCTGCCAATGCAAGCGACACGGGTTTGAGCCCTGGTCTGGGAAGATCCCACATGCCGCGGAGCAACTAAGCCAGTGCGCCACAACTACTGAGCCTGTGATCTAGAGCCCTCGAGCCACAACTACTGAGCCCATGAGCGACAATTACTGAAGCCTGCGCACCTGGAGCCCATGCTCCGCAACAAGAGAAGCCACCGCACTGAGAAGCCCGCGCACCGCAACGAAGAGTAGCGGGCTTCTCAGCCCACTTGCCACAACTAGTGAAAGCCCGCGCAGCAACGAAGATCCAACGCAGCCAAAAATAAATACATAAATTTATTAAAAAAAAAAAAAAAGATCTAGAAAGTGACCAAGTGAGAACTTCTTACCACCTCCTCTTCTTCCACCCTTGTATGAACTACAATCACCTATCGCCTGGATTGTTGCAGTAGCCTTCTAACCAGTCCTCCCCAGACTATTCTCAACTCAGCAGTCAGAGTAATCTTTCTAAAATGTAAGAAGGGTCGTGACATTCTTCTGTTAAAAAAATCCTCCAGTGGCTTACATCTCACTGAGTAAATGCCAAAATCCTGAAAATGCCAGGAGACCCTCCTTACCCAACTTCTGTCTTTCTGGCATTGTCCCCTATTAGTCTTCCCTTGCTCACTCTGGATTCCTTGATCTTCCTCATATTCAGCAGGGACCTCCTGCTTGAGGACCTTTGCACTGGCCACCTGATCCACTGGAGGCAGCTACTGTCATCCGTGCTCGTCCCTCAGACACCCACCTGGTTGTACGTGCACCTGCTTCAAACCTTTCCCTAAATATTGCTGCCTGAATAAAGCTCACCCAACTACCCTATTTAAAACCACAAACCACTTCCTTCTTCCCAATATTGCTGACTCCGCTGTGTTTTTTCTGTAGCACTAATCACTGTGTAGTATGCCGTATATTTTACCTATTTACTCTGTTTATTATTTATTGCGTCTTCCATCCATTTCCCCCAATATAAATTCCAAGAATGCAAGGATTTATATTTATTTGTTTTATTTATGTATCCCATTTGTAGAATGAATAAATGGATGGTATTCCTGACCAGATATTTTTGAGGTTGGTATTTTTAAAGGAAACTTCAGAGAGAAGCAGAGAGCTTGGTAGAGAGTACTTTTTAAATGTGGGATAAAAGTGAGTGAGTTGTAGAAGGAGAAATGGTGCAATAGAATTTAATGAACAGAACTAAAACTGAGATTATTTATGTTCCAGAGAATGGCTTAAAACCCCCAGTTTCTAAACACGTTAAGTCTTCAGCTTAGTTCTCCCTTTGTGATTTCTATGAAAATTGGAAAATATTCTGGTTTTAAATTTTAGTGATGTTGAAAGAATGGATAACATTTAGTGAAATAGAACAATGATGTTGTTTCTGTTAGAATGTATATCTCAATCATTACATCTTTCAGCAAAAGAAGCATCCCATTCTGTATTTATCTTTCAGTCAATTTATTTGATGTAAAGACAGTCTGTGAAAGCTGCAATTACAGACCCTCATTTGAAATCAGAGAAATAGCTTTGTAAGAGGCAGAAGCAGTATTTTTGTTGCTGTTTTTGTTTTAAGAGAGGCTGTGACAGTCCTGTACTGCAGCTGCTTTTGTCCAGAGCTAGACACTGCAGGTCAAAACCTCACACGGACACATATTCCTTCTGGGAGGTCTTGTTTGTCAGAAACATGCTAATATGATAAGGGCTGGGAGGTGAAGAGTATACAGCACAGTTTAGATTTTAAATTGGTTTTGTTGTGAGAAAGAACTGTGACTTTTTCAGGCTTCCATTTCAAGAAAGTGTTTTAAACTTTGTGTTTCCTTGCCTCTGGTTGGGTAGGGGACAGTAGCTTTTGACAAAAGACAAAGTTGATGGTAACCTAGCATTTATTTCTTACCCATTCCTAGAATATTCTTTGGGACCTTTGGTCTCACTTTTTATGAAGAAAGGCTTCAAGAATTGGGAAAGGTGGAAGTGGAACAAATTAAGAAAAAACATTTTTTATTAATTTTAGAGCTTTCCCAGAGATTGGCGGAGATGACATTTTACTAGTGGTCTTTAATAGTGGGACCCCTTGTAGGGCCTCGATTATGTGTGTGACCTCAAATGGGAATGGCCACATGGATTGTCTTGGGATGCTGGGTGCTGACTATTAAGGCTCAGTCCTTAAGGTAGAATTGCCTCCTCCCGCCCCAACACACAAAACACATACACGTGGACACACAAACACACGTACACAAATGTGCACACAGACACATCTGTAATGATGGGCCACTACCTGCTTTCAAGGGTAGTGGGCAGGGCTTCCCTGGTGGCGCAGTGGTTGAGAATCCGCCTGCCAGTGCAGGGGACAGGGGTTCGAGCCCTGGTCTGGGAAGATCCCACATGCCGCGGAGCAACTGGGCCCGTGAGCCACAACTACTGAGCCTGCGCGTCTGGAGCCTGTGCTCCGCAACAAGAGAGGCCGCGACAGTGAGAGGCCCGCGCACCGCGATGAAGAGTGGCCCCCGCTTGCCGCAACTAGAGATAAGCCCTCGCACAGAAACGAAGACCCAACACAGCCATAAATAAATAAATTAATTAATTAATTAAAAAAATTTTTTTAAATTTTTTAAAAAATTAAAAAAAAAAAAGGGTAGTGGGCAGAGTGACCTTCATTGAATGTCCTAGATGGCATGAAACCTCTACTGTTCTTGTATTACACTGAGGAGGAGGTGTCATCTTGAAGCTTGGTTACATTTTCTTACTTTTTTCAGAAACATGGAGGGTCAGAACAGGCCATCTGATCTACTGAAAGAGAATAATGTGAAATTTCTTGCTTCCAAGTTTTGTAGAATAAAAGTTATACTTGTTAAAATGGTTCAAAAGGGAACCTGAGGGAGGTTTTATAATTTATCAAGTTCTCACACTAGTCTTTTTTAAGCTACAAGAGGTCTGGGCAAGACCATTGACATGTAGTCTCTCAACCCAATTACAGTGAGCTGGGAGTTTACATGGATTATTATAACTAACAAAAAGGTCCCACTTTCTATAAGATATTCATACAACTGAGGTAACATGTATTTGCATCTGCATAGTACCATACTTCAGAGCTCGGTCTCCAGCTCAAATCTACAGTGTCTATTCCTTCCAGAATGTGGAAATTGACTGTGAGGTCATGCATTTGATCTTTGCTTTCCAAAGCTAAATGGAAAGAAAGTGATACTGAAATATCTAGCAATTCAATCCACTGAGTGGAAAATCTGAAATATTCCAGTCCAACATTTGTTTTCAAATTTACCACAGAGATTATTTTTTAAAGTTTTAGCTGCTATTGCCTCTATTACATAATGCTTGGTACTGCACTCTGCTGAGAATAAACAAGTACAAACACCAGCATTTCAAACATGGGTTCTGAGCTCTGTGGGTTTGTGGGAAATACTTTCTGTGGTTAATTCCCCTGGGCCACCCACCCCTGTGGCCTTAGGTCAGGAACTTCTTACCTGAAACAGTTCCTGGTGTACTTCATAGTGTAATGGCGGGGCAAGATGTTAGGGGAAACTTGGGCTTCCAAAAAATCGACAGTACGGACACCAAGCGCAAAGTGACTAAGCACTCGGCTTGACCACATCACAGTGTGGGGTTTGAGGATTCACTTCTGGGAACCTCCAGTTCTTGAGAAAGGAGAAGATGTGGTGCAAATGAGTGTTCACAGAAGCTCAGATGTTTGCTTAAAATTTATTACAAACTGTATTACTCCAGGCTTCTTGTGCTTATGCAGCAGACATAGACCCAACTCAACCTTAACGCATGAGCAATGTTAGAAAGCACCAAGACTCTATCCTGGCTCCTTTGAAAGCTAAGCTCCTTGACAGCATGGTTTACGATCACTCCTCATCTTTACATTCTCTCATCATCTCATTCTGTCATCATCCCATTCTGTCTGTGACACAGCAGTATAATTTATGCTTACATTATGTCATGTCAACAGAACTCACTTGGATTGCTCAAACCATCCCATTGCCAGAGCCATTGGACATTTATTAGTCCTTATCCCATTTAATCTTCCTTCAGTACTTGGCGTAGTTGACTAGTTCCTGTTTCTCGAAACGTTCTCTTCCCCTGATTTTGACAGTACCTGGTTCAACATCTTCTCAATTGTCTTCTTTTCAAGTATAATTTTATTGAATGACTGTTCTGCATTATGAACTCATACAAAAAGTAGAAGTCATGATGAGTTGAGAATCATTTTTGCAGTCCTGGGCATTGCCCTAGGGTCTTTGACTTTGCAGAGCTACGTAGAAAAGTGTTTAAAACCATGGCTATTACAACCAATCTATCTGAGTTCAAATGCTAGCCCTGTCATTTGGTGGCTGTTCAGCAGGGATTCCTCAGAGACCAGACTCTGAGATGAAGATAGGTGTGTAGGATGTTAATTAAGGAGTGCTCTTGAGATCAACACTGTGGGGATTAAGGAGGGAAGCAGGATTGGGCAAAAAAAGCAGTAGAGCTATGTGGATTCTCATCAAAGCCAAACCTGTGTGAAGCTGGGATGGGCTTTCAGAGTTAAGTGAAGCTGGGGAGGGCCTTTGTAACCCTGCATCTATCAATCATTGGTTGCAGGCTGCCACTAGGAAGGGTATCATGACTTTGGGCAATGTGGCTGTCTTCCCTTACTGGGGCTAGGAGCTGAGAACTGTCAGGTAGCAACGCTGCCAGCCATTAGAGGCATATGTCCTGATCCTGAAGGGAGTCTGGGCAGAGCTTCACAGTTTGCATTACCATAGCTCTATATCCTTGGGGAAATTATTTAAATTCTCTGTGCCTCACTTTCTATAGCTATGGAATGGGAATAATGATAGTACCTACCACATGGGTTTGTTGTGATGGCTTAAAATGATATCTGGCACATAGTAAGTGCCTGGTAAAATCAGTTATTATCTTAATTCCATAGCCACTCAAGATAGCTGCAGAAATAACCTACTGCTACAGGGCTAAATTCAATAGATTGCCAAACCATAAGCATGCTCACATTCAATCCATGCATTCTATTGATTCTTTGTTTTAAATGTCTTTCTTACTCGTGACCTCTTCTCCAGCCCCAACCTTGCTACTTCTCTGGGTCAGATCCTTAGTTGCTGTTGTCGAGACTAATGTGTTTGCCTCCAATCTTTCTCCTTCTCAAATAATCCTTTATAGATAGCTAACGATCTTTTATACAATTTCAAACCCAACCATCATTTTCCTGCTTAAAATCCCATTTCCAATAAGGCAAAGTACAATTTTCTTAGCATATGGACAACCATATCATCTATTGCCACTCCCTTATATGTAGCTAATTTTCCAGCAACAGCTAATTACTCTTTTTTTTATTGAAGTAAGTTGATTTACAATATTGTGCTAATTACTTTGAAGTCATCAATCTCTTGCATAGCTCTGGGACCTTAATCGATTGTTTTGTGAGTTTAACTTCTCTCCACAGCTAAAATATCTTCTCTTCTATGAAGCCTTCTCCAACTCATATATGTGAGTGTAGAAATACACACAGACTTTCCTTTCTCTGCCGGTGGAAAAATTACTTTCTCTCTCCTCTATGTTACCCTGCCTCCTCTATTCAGCCTGGATTAAAGTCCTTAACATGTTGTCTCATAATGTCTTATGGTGAGCCCTGAGATTGGACAGTCCTAGGTTTAAATCCTAACTCAGCCTTTATTAGTTAAGTGACCTTGGACCAATTACACCCTTGATTTTCTCAGCTTACCTTGGAAGTTCCCTGTCAAGATTAAATGAGAAAATGTGTACAAAATGCACTAAGCATGTACTCAGTATTAACAGATACGAGTATTATCATGGTTGCCTGCATGTCTCCTCCATTTAGTTATGAGCTCCTAAGAGGAGCTTTATCTTATACGTCTTGGTTTCCTTGACATCTAGGAGAGTGTCTGGCACATTAAATGACTAATTGCTGGATACATGGTTAAGGAAAGGTTTGATACATATCATATATCATACTGAAATTGCACAGTAGTGTAAAGGACAGACTTTTGGAAAAAGTGAAATGTCAAGTGTATGACACAGAAACTTAAGGAGCTGTAATCCCTATTTTAAAATGAGAATGCTTCATAATCTTCTCTTTGAGAATGTGAAAGACATTTCAAAGGTTAATTCATATGTGGTCATGTCATCTCAGGTAGAGAAACATTATTTTCCTCCTGCTGACAGGAATAAAAATCACAATGGCTAACTAATGGTAGTGTGGTATTTATTTATTCGTTCATTCATTCAAAAATTATCTGAATGTTAACCATACTAGGTACAAGCAATTAAAAGATGAACAAAGACAGGTCTCTGAGCCTCAATTTCTATCACGAAGAGAGAGGTAATAATGGTAGTTACCTCATTGTGGTTTTTGGGAGAATCAAATAAGTCAATACGTGTAATGAGCTTAGAATAAGTCTTGGCACATAAACAGTACTTATTATCATATTGTTGTTTTGAAAATTTTTAAGAAACTGTAGTCCTTTCTATCAACAAATTGCCATAAAGCTCTGAACATGTGAATGCATGCCTGTGGAACTAACCATATTTCATATTAAAGATAATGACTACCCTACCCCTCACCTACAATTTGGAGTTATTGTGTGAAAAAGTATAATTATTCATCCTGTATTTTATATGAAGATTTCAAAATTCCACTGATGACTCTGGGATGGAGGGATGGAAGTTGTGAGAGAGCATCACATCATGTTGCGTTCTAATCACCCCAGATGGAAACCATATTTAAAGGTCCAATGTATTCTTTGGAAGGAAAGACATAGGGTGATGCCTGTGTTACATCATATTCCAGACCAGATTAAAGGTTTCTGGAGTTGTGGTTGTGCACACCCTGTTTTATGGTTGTGAGAATCCACTCCGCAATCAAGGGTACATGGAGCTTCCTCCAACATTCCATCTCTGAAATATGTAGACCAAATGAAATATCACGTGGCAATAACTGATTATCAATCACGAGTCTGGACCGTTCTCATTCATTAAAACAAATCAATTGAGTACTCACTCTCTGCCAGGTATTAGGATAGACATGAGGGTACCAATAAGAAGAAAACACTTACCCTCTAGCCAGGAAAGTTCCAATTAGTGGAGGAAACAGACAAGTAAAAAATTCCAAAACAGTACAATAATAGAGGCGTATAAAATTCACAGTAATGAGACCTGGGAAGTGAGAACAGGGCGCTGTTGGATACAGAGGAGGCTGCTTTCAGGGAGGTATAACCTGAGCTGAGTTTTGAAGGATACATAAAAGTTAATCATCAAACAAGATAGTGTAATGAGAAGAGCATTTTAATCAGAAGAAAGAATTAAGGCCAGAAATCTTGGTGTGTTTGGGAAACTGCAAGTATTTCAACATGTTCTGGATATACAATTTGATGTGGAAATTGTTGGGAATTGAGGCTGAAGAGGGCTTTTTGTCTTGTATGTCTTGTTGAGGAATTTAGGCTTTATTCTGTGGACAGTTGGGGCCCCTGAATGATTTTGATTGACAAAACAGAAACACAATCTTATTTTTTTGCTTTAGATGTTACCTCTGGCTGCAGTGTGGAAAATGGGGAGGGAGGAGTAATCGGAGATTCTTGCATAATTAAAATGATAAATGATGAGAGTCAACATTTATGTCATTACGGTGAAGATGGAGAGAAGGGGTAGATTATACACAGATTACAGTGATAAAACTTATAAGACTAAGTCACTGATTAGCTTGAAGTGTTGGATGAAAAAGTAGAAAAGTAGTTGAAAAAGATCACTGTATTTCTGACATAAGCATATCAGTTGGTGAATAGTGACGCCGATGACTGTCATGGGACATGTAGTTGAAGGAGATGGTAAATTAGATGAAGGGCCAGGCCATACAGAGGGCCTCCCCATTCCCCCGTGTCTTACTGAAAACACTTATCCTGGTTATTCAGAGTTCTTTCTCTTGATCATGTTAGAAGTTAATCCAGAAGAAGGGTAAATAGGAGGAAGAATTACGTATTATGTATGTATTATGCTCTACTTGACCTTAATTCAACTTACAATGACAATTGAGCATTCATAGAGGGTAAATGTAATTTTTTTTTGATTTTTTAAAAATGTATTGTTTCTATTAGCAGATGCTAGAAACCAACTCATTTAAAAATAATTGGTAAATAAAGAATCAAGCACTTATCTTGCATTTTCCTTACAAAATGTCCTTCAGGGTACCAAATAGTTGATGAGAGGAAGTTTACAGAATTATTCCAGCTAATACATGGAGAAAAAAAGAATTAAAATATCATTATTTTGCAATTCCTAACAAATGAATGAATCTAGGCAAAAATTATGAGTGAGGCTGACATCGTCAAAAGAGTGACAACCAGACCTCATGTGTCTCCTTATGAAAGTTCACAGCATCATCTATGAAGTATTCTTCCCAAAAGAATTCAACCTGAATCTGATAGCGCCTCTAGTTCTAATTCCAATTTACAGAAAATACAGAGGAAACAGTAACATGTCAAATGACATCACAGAGATGCAATCAGCAAAACCAGACTGAGGGACATTCTTCAGGACAGAGGACCCCGTTTCCTCAACAAATAATTTGCAAAGGAAGTAAATACATATATAAAAGATATGAAAGGAAAATCTGTAGATTAAAAGACTTATCGACCTATTTCAATAATAATAATAATTATGAAACAACTGCAGAAATTTGTACCTGGGTGACAAAGGATTATTATCAAATTACTACTACCATTTAAAGAAGGGGGTAACATGCGTTATTATTTATTAGGAATCCACTATGTGCTCAGCACCAGGCAAGGCACCAGACATTCCGTATCTCATTTAATTCTTACCGCACCCCCCCTGCATAGCAGCTATTGGTCTTATTTTTCAGTGAGACTCCAGAGGCTTGAAGTACTTTCCCCAAGTCCGTTCAGCTACTGAGCTACCAAAACTTGTGCTCACCTATGATCCACGTTCATTTAACTCATTTTCTATTAGAGCAAACATTTGCTTCAGCCAAAATGCTTAACAGCCATGGAAACATTTGGTAAGTTATGGCAGATTCTCCCAGGGGAGTACTGTGGAGTAATTTAAGATGATAATTATGAAGACATGGTAGCAATTTAGAAGTATGCTTATGATTAAGCAATCACAACATTTTACATGTATTCTAATTTTAACCACATTTTAAAAATACATAGTGCCAAATATTGAAAGGAAACAGGATCTAATGACAGACTTATTGCCATAGGGTGATGGGACTTGGATAAATTTTATTTTGACTTTGCAGTTCTTTAACGTTAGGTTACTGTTACAATATAAAATATTTTCTGACCCATGTTTCATTTCTTTAGGATTCCGTTTTCTGTTGAGGTAGTATATTAGTTTCCTATTGCCACTGTGACAAATTGCCACAAATTTAGTGGCTTAAAACAACACATATTTATTATCTTACAGTTCTGGAGGTCAAAGTCCAAACTAAGTTTCCCTGGGCTAAAATCAAGGTATCAGCAGTCCTGAGTCCCTCCTGAAAGCTCTAGGGGTGCATTTGTTTCCTTGTCTTTTCCAGCTTCTAGTGGCTGCCCACATCCCTTGGCTCAGGGCCCCTCACTCCATCTTCAAAGCCAGCAGTGTAATGTTGTCACATGTCCTTCTCTGTCTCTGCTTCCATCATCACATCTTCTCTGACTCTGATTCTCTTGCCTCCCTCTTATAAGGACCCTTGTGATGACATTGAGCCCATCTGGATAATCCATGACAATCTCCCCATCTCAAGATCCTTAACTTAATCACATCTGCAAAGTCCCTTTTACTACATAAGTTTACATAGTCACAGGTTCCAGGGATTAGGAAGGACATGGACATCTTTGGGGGGCCATTTTTCACCTACTGGGGGTAGATCATCTCACCATCCTCTCTGTGCTCACATGTTGCTGGGTACTGTGTGTTCCTGTGTGATGCCGACAAGATCTTAACCAAATGGGAGAAATGAATAGTGGAGAAAAGTAGGCACCAAAACAGGGCAGAGGACAGGTAAGTAGCCAGTGAGCATCTCTGGAACAGTGTGGAATCCTGGGGTCACACCCAGTGTGCAGAGTCAGTGCTTTCTGGGAATCACCAGGAAATGGGCTACTGATAGGTGTGGTATTCTTGTAAAGTAGGCCAACTCCCTTCAGTATTTGGGAGCCCTGCCCAGGTCAGCTGAGTCTGAGCAGTTATAATAAACAAACAGCTTCCTGTAACTGCAGGTATCACAACATAAAGGGCTTTTGGAGTCAGGAGTGTGAAGTAGAAACTGGGGGTTTCTTGCAGTTACCCAGTGGCTGACGAGAATATGAAGAGAGACGTTGAGTGCTCGAGGCCTGAAAGGTAGGCACCTGGGAGCCAGGAATTCCTCTGAGAATACATACAGAGGACCTCCCCATTCCCCCGTGTCTTACTGAAAACACTTATCCTGGTTATTCAGAGTTCTTTCTCTTGATCATGTTAGAAGTTAATCCAGAAGAAGGGTAAATAGGAGGAAGAATTACGTATTATGTATGTATTATGCTCTACTTGACCTTAATTCAACTTACAATGACAATTGAGCATTCATAGAGGGTAAATGTAATTTTTAAAGCCCATATATATGACATCTTATGGAATAAGACTTTGATTTGGAAAACACTGTATTAATGATGATGATGATGATGGTGATAACATACTAACTTGGCACTTACTGTATATCAAGCACAGCATTAACCTGTAAGTACCATTAATCTTCCCATTTTACAGATGGGGAAATTTGAGACTTAGAGAGTCTGGTCACCCACTGTTAAGAAGTTAACCAGGATTCAAAGTGAAGTCCTCCCATGTTGTGGAATGAGCAGAGGGTTGGAAATTCAGAAATTTGGTTTAGAGTCCTAGTTTAGCTGTTTATTGGCAAGGCAACCATCACGTCACCCTTCGTCTGTAAAATATGAGTTGAGGGATGAGTTGCTAGGGTAGGGAGAAATTGGAAAAGTTGAAATTTTTGAAGGCTCTATAGCCCCTTCAACCTTTGCAGTCTGTGGTTTTGACTGTATAATGGAGTATTCACTCTGATAGTGACTCTGAGCTCAAAGGGATATGGTGACTGATCACACAGTCTACTGAGAGGACAGGCACATTACCAAAAGGAAGGCATGCCATTGTCCAGTCAGTGTGGCTGTTGGTTTAGTTCATGCATATTTTAAAGCTGCTCTCCAAGATTCTCATGGCTGTGGTTTTATACTCAGCCTAAGTATTGCCCTTTTCTTAATAGAGAAAGGAATAAGAGCAGTTTCTCTGGAAAAGGAAAATCTTGTTCTCTAATAAGCAAAGGTCTTCTTGGCCATTGTCTGTGTTTTAAAACAATTCAGAAAGGGACTTTTTGTGATATGTTCTCTTGAATTTTGTCATCTCTCTTTCACCTTGTAGTTCTGCTGCCCAAATATGGTAGACTAAAAGCCCTTCTAAGTAGAGATTTGGAGAGTCTGAATATTTCCAGGAAAACCCACAGAAGGGTCTTTTCAGGCTGCAGATGGGGACAGAAAAATATCAGGGGGGTAAGAATCTCAGAAATTTCTAACTTTGGTTTTTTACATTGGGATATTACCTGCTGGTTCATTTTGGCTGCAGGGAAGTTATTGGGGCTTTAGGGTAATTCACTTTCTTTAGAGATAAAATAGTGGCCACTTTGGTCATTTAAAGCTCTGTGATGTTAGTCCTACTCTTGGGCTTTAGAAGAAAAGACATGTACATTGAAGACAAACACTGGCTCTGCCATTTATTAGCTGTGTGGAGCCCAGATACTATTCCTGAACTTCCATTTCTCATTTGTAAAATAGGAATCGAATCTTTATTTCAAAGTTTATCATGCAGTTGAAATGCAATAATACATGTAATGTGCTTAGTCCAGTGCCTGCCTGTAGTTCAATAGATGAGAACTAATCACATCATTCAAAAATAGCAAAGACTAATATTTTGAGTTAGCAGAAGTAATACAAATAACATAGTATACCCTGTTCATTGGGCAAGACCACCTACAAAATGTTTTCTTCCACCTTGCCTATTTAGCCTCTTTATAACGTATGACTACCAATCACAATAGATGCTGTGTCAATAAGCAAGAAGAATGGAAAATAATTAATGCAATATGCTTGTGTGCATGGAAGTTTCTATCAGAAATTACAATGCTTATGATCTGAATTCTTCTAAAAGGAAATTTAAGCTCAGAACGCTTTGTATGTGCATTAGCTATTATTTGGTACTTTCGGGAATATCCGCTATCTATGGTTGGTTGTGATTATTTGTGAAAAGCAGAAACAGGAAGAAGAGATATGAAACTGTGCTGGATTAAAAAGAGTGCCTGAGGCATGGACAGAATATTAATATAGTTTGCACAAAAATGGGCTGACCCAGTTGAGCTCAGATATGAAGCCTATCTGTATACAGGAGGATGTTAATTTTCAGTGAAAAACCTTGGATAGATGCCAATAAATTCCGGGAAAAGGAAACAATATTATACAGATTTCTTCTCTGCGATCTTTGATGTCCACAGAGAAACCCTTTCTGAAAAGACAACTATTTTCTTCTTTGGCTCATCTTTGAGAATTGCTGCAGCTAGGTCATTTTGTACCCAAAGACCACCACAAAGTTCAGAGAGGGTGGGAGGGGCCTTCCCATTAAATCCTTGGTCAACCATTTGCATTTTCCAAAAGTTAGTTGACAATTACAAGGTTTGGGGACTTTCAGTTATAATTGTATTGCAAAAATAATAAGAGGAAACAGGCAGAGGTTATGTTAACAGGCCCCCGGTGGCTGTCAAGGATATGTGGTTCAGCCTTTGAAGTCAGTTTCAGTAGATTTTCATGTGAAATAAGCGGAGTAAAATGCTCCCATTTCAGGTTTCACAAGTGATATTGTTTAATGTACTGATGTTGTTTCTTGTAAATATGTTTTAGGGAGTTATTTCCTCTGACTATTATTTCAGAACTCCTCTATTAAGCTAAGCAAAACAGGGGGTTGAAATTACATCTCTATCTCTATTTTTATGTTATTTTAAAAAATTAATTTAAGCACATGTTATTTTTTTTAAAAAAGTAAAACAGACACAGAAAGCTAAAAGAATGTGAAGTAACAATCTCCCTTCCCTAGTCTCTCGTCATATCCCTTTCAAAACCTCTTTTTTTTAATATGTCCCAAAAATATGAAAACAAACACAAATTTTATGTGTAGACCCAGTCATATAGCAGACCCACTATATTGTATATTTTACCCAAATAGGTATATAAAATACTATAGACTACTTTGATTTCTCACGTAACATATCTTGGAGACTTTTCACTATTATTGCATACAGATCTATTGTATTCTTTTTAACATCTACACATCATCCTGTTGTTTGGATATACCATAATGTATACAACCAGTGATTTCTGTATCTTGTTACTACAAATAACACTGTAATGAACAGGATAAATTCCTTACATGGTATTTCTGGGTCAGAGGATAAGTGCATTTAAAATTTTGACATATATATAAGTGAAGTTCCTACTAAGAGTATGTGCGAGTGCTTATTTTAGGCAGGTATTCTATTGTCGCTATCTGAGTGTTGTCCTCTACACCAGGTTGAAGGTGTGGTGTCAGTCGATGTAAGCAGAATAAGTAAATAAAGGATAGAAACTTGGGTACAACAAAGGTGTTAGTCAGGGTCCCAAAGGGGAACAGAAGACACACTCAAATTAAAATAATTTAAGGATGAGTCATTTACAAGGAGACTATTTACAATGATGCAAGTGGATAGAGGGGAAACCCATGGAATCATGCAATAATCTGCAGGTGGTAAATAGCAGCTGAGTTGTTACCACCTCTGAGCCGTAATGGAGAGAGGAAGGAGAAGATATTGGACCTCAAGGGGAGTCACGTGGAGAAGTTCACCTTGAGAGGAGCAGTAGCCTTACATTGAAGGTCAAGGTGTCATGAGAGTTCCCATCCCTGCAGTGTCACGGGGACTTCCCGTTGACTTAGCCAAGCAGAAGCCAAAATATATGCCCTTCAATGGGGTCCATACGGGTCAACTGCACACGGCAAGTAGGGCGGTTGAAAAGGGTGAAGATTTGAAGGGGAAAAAAAATTCACATCACCCCAACACAAAGATGATTTCTATCATTATTGATTTCCAGAATCACCCATTCCAAACCAGATAAGGACCCATACAACCTTTATACCTATCTAGGAGAAAAGTCTATATTTTTTTCTGGTAAAGTGTATCTTTTCCATTATCTAATTATTTTATTTTGTGAGTTGTCTGAGGGGAGGGACCATATCTATCTTATTCATCACACTTTTAGCAGAACCCAGAACAGTGCCTGACACAGATGAAGCACTTAATAACTAGTTGTTGGATAAATAAATGCCAGAAAAAATTTCTTGTTTCTGAATTTGACATTCTATAATGTTATTTAAGCCAATTTCTTCATTATTAATGAATTATTCAGTGCTGGTTTTGGGAAATTATCTTCTGGAGGATGCCTGGGCTCTAGTGCTTTCATGAGACACCAGCCCTAGAGGTGAAATCATACTTAACTTGGTTCTTCCCAGGTGTACGGGATTTTACTTATATACAAAGCATAGTTGATGGGAATAATTACAGACATATAAATGGCATTCGAGGTGATGGGATGTTTCCATTCCTGCTCTCTCCAAAATGTTTTTTTTTCCCTTCAGGTTTGTTGAGATTAAACTGACAAATAAAATTGTATGTATTTAAAGTGTACAATGTGATGATTTGATACATCATTACCACAAATTAATTAACACTTAATTCATCAACTCCCATGGTTACTATAGTTACCACGCTCTACATTAGATCCTCAGTGCCCAAAGTTTTCTGAATCCTAAATTGATCATCTCAAGCACCTATACACAGTATGAACTTCCTTGGTAGAAACTTCTCTTCTTTTGCCTGTGTACACCTAGATTATTATTCTTGGAAGCCTTCTCTGATTGACACTCATTCCATAAAAGCAATGATCACATTGAACTGTATTTTTTTCTCTCGAGTGACTGTATTAAATACAAAATTTTGTTGTCTAGCTGTCTGAAGGTTTGGGCCCTGTCTTTTTCATCATGAAATCCACAACATGAATCTTGGCACTTAACAGAAGCTCAATAAATAGAAGTTGAATTTATTCAGGAGTTCAACATTCTTCTTCCCTTTTCTAGGCTTTTCTGGACATATCCCTAGACTTTGGAGATGCAGCAAGAAAGTTGATTCTCACTCTCTTCTGCTGCTGAATAGAGAGCATGAAAACGAACATGGTAGCATAGAATAAACTGGGGTTTTAATATGAGACCAAGCGGGGCTCACATCACAGTTTTGCCATTTCTAGCTTGATAACCTTGAGTATTATTCAACTTCTCTAAGGTTGCTGAGAGAATGTAATAGGATTACATACACAGTAAATTCACTGACAGCAATTGGGAGTTGAGGTGTGGCACAATAGATATAAACAGAAGTAAGAGCGTGTTCCAGAATAAAAAAGAAGGCCTTGGTGAAGCCAAAAGAAGGTTCTGCATGACTGGCATAAAGACTTAAGAGAGAGCTGATAAAGGCTTAAGAGAGAGCTGATTTTATCCCAGCTGATAAAATATCAGCTTCCCTTCTTCTATCACCTTCTTTCCCCTTAAGGGTATCAAAAATTGTGCTCTGGTTAAAGTCAAAGGATGGGGCAGTGGACTTAAATGGGGGATTTAAGAAGCTTCTTGTAATTTTAGAAAAAGGGCATGGCATAATGGTAATCAACATTCTTCCATTAAACTTCCCTTTCCAGGAGATGTGAAGACTTAATCTTAGTACTACTTTAACTAAATGAACAACTGAACAAAATACCACAGGGGTTTATGTACATTCACTCCCCCTTTTTCTATGCAAGCTGGTATTGAGACTTGTTTTAAGAACGCATTTCAGTGAATGGATGTTGGTGTTGAAATGGTAATGTTATACCCTCATTCTCATTCATTCGTGAATCTTGTGATCCACCTTTGTGAATCTTTAGATCAATCATGGATATCTTATTCTTGAGCTAACCTGTCCACGCGACTTAATAGACACACCTGAATTGCTTCCCAACCTTACCAGACCCTGCCCCTCAAATGCTGCTCTTCCTCTCTTGCTTATCTCCAGCCACATTAGCTTTCTTTGAGTTCCTTGCAATTTTGCATGACCGTCTAAGTATTATACATAAAATTACGATACATATAAAATTACAATATACATTAAAATTATATAGGAAATTACAATATACATAAAATTAAATGTACACAATAGTAGCCGTCTTACTAATAGCATTCAATTGTATCACCCAAATTCTGCTTCTGAAGGCTCAGGATTCACAGTCTGTGGCACGTATAGCGTTGTCCCTTTGCCCCTGCTGATGTCAGCAGCCCCCTCTCTCGCCATGCTCCCTCTTAAGCCTTTATGCCAGTCATGCAGAACCTTCTCTTGGCTTCACCAAGGCCTTCTTTTTTATTCTGGAGCACGCTCTTCCTTCTGTTTATATCTATTGTGCCACAGCTCAACTCCCAATTCCACTTACATCCCCGGGGTCAGTTCCTCTGCTCACCCTTCAGTTTTCAACTTGAAACAGTCGCTTCTACTGAAGGCTTTCCTGACCCCTCCTAGGGTCACACCCCCTGCTAGGTCATCCATAGCACACTGCCCTTCTCTGGATAGCACTTCCCCTATGTCACTGTTAAAGCTGATTTAAATTTCTTTTTTTAATTTAATTTTTATTTTATACTGGAGTACAGTTGATTTACAATGTTGTGCTGGTTTCAGGTGTACAGCAAAGTGATTCAGTTATACATATACATGTGGTTTAACTTTCTGACTCTTCCTCCAGACTATAAGACCTAAGAGGAGAGAACCTATGGCTGTCTTATTTCTTGTTATATACCCAGTGTCTGGCATAGTGCATGATCCATAGAAGATGCTAAATAAATTATTACCAATTAAAACTCTAAGCTAAAGACATAAGGGTATTTGGTTTAGAATGACATTAGTTTCCTTCTGCTGCTATAACAAATTGCCATAAATTTAATAGTTTAAGATGATATAAATTTATTATCTCACAGTTCTGGAGGTCAGAAGCCCCAAAATGGGTCTCACCACACTAAAATCAAGGTGTTGGTGGAGTTATTTAATTTTGGACACTCTGAGGGAGATTTTGTTTCCTTGCCCTTTCCAGCTCCTAGAAGCTTTGGCTTGTGGCCCTTTCCTCCATCTTCAAATCCAGCAACATTGGACCAAGTCCTCTCATGCTGCCATTTCTTTACCTCTCTCTTCTTCCTCTCTCTTCTACTTGTAATGACCCTTGCGATTACATTTGATCTATCCAGATAATCCAAGATGAAGTCTTTATTTTAAGTTCAGCTGATTAGTAACCTTAATTCCATCTGCCACCCTCATTCCCCTTTGCCATGTAACCTAAAGTATTCATAGATTCTAAAAGATCAGAGCATGAGCATCTTTGGGGGTCGACATTCTGCCTATCATAAGAATGGTACTATTTTATTCACCTTCGTATCTATAAAATGAGAGATGAGGTTAGTGGACCTCAAAGGAATTATCTATCTCTGGCCCAAGCAGTAGAGATAATATTAAATTATGAAATGGATGTATTCTACTCCTTTCTTCCTGTAAATTATGTTTGGCTATAACAACTCCAAGTCATGAGACATAAAACCCCGGAAAGAAGAAAGCAGATGCCAACCAACCAACAATGGCATCATTAGTTGGGCTTGACTCTTAAATGAGTTATTATTTTGTTTTTGTTTTGGGGGGCCTAGCATGGCTATAGTCTTAAAAGCAGACATTCTTTTTTTTTTTTTTTAAAGGATTTTCTTATTTATTTATTTATTTATTTATTTATTTATTTATTTATGGCTGTGTTGGGTCTTCGTTTCTGTGCGAGGGCTTTCTCTAGTTGCGGCAAGTGGGGGCCACTCTTCATCGCGGTGCGCGGGTCTCTCATTATTGCAGCCTCTCTTGTGGCGGAGCACAGGCTCCAGACGCGCAGGCTCAGTAGTTGTGGCTCACGGGCCCAGCTGCTCCGCGGCATGTGGGATCTTCCCAGACCAGGGCTCGAACCCGTGTCCCCTGCATTGGCAGGCAGATTCTCAACCACTGCGCCACCAGGGAAGCCCAAAAGCAGACATTCTTTAAAGGGAAAAAGTTGTTCTCACTTCTTTAATATCTCATTGGTACATCAAGGTGGAAGAGTGAAAATTGTGCTTTATTCTAAACCATTCGAAATGAAATTCAGGGTATGATGTAAGGGATGTAGTTATCACAAAGAGAAGAGCAAAAGCCCGTTCCTCCTGGTCCAGTGGCATGTAGGGAGAAAGAGGAAGGTCAAGGGGAAACATGTAGTAAAGCAGGTATTCTGGGGCTCTCTGCTTTGTTTAAATCCATAACGAGAATACCCATACAGATACGAGATTTACTAGTCAAGTCCTTAGTGGCAAGATGTATATTCAAGGCTTTGAGCAAAGAAAATTTGATGAAAGGACCATTTACAGAGAGGTGTGGGCAGGATTAAAGGAACCAGTAATAGATGGAGAAGCACCAAGAACCATCAACAGAGGTGGAGGACCAGAAGGGGGAGATGGGTTTTGGGATCCACAAGAGTAAGAGTTTTAACTGTACGCAAGAGGGTCATTCAGCAGGAGTCGTGGCCATTGATAGAAGAAAGAGGCACTGTCAGACTATGGCCCTGCGGGGGGAGTGTGGAGGGAGCACCTCCGCGTTTCTCTCTCCCCACCTCCTGATCTCCAACTGGTGCTGCCCTCCAATGTGGCAAATTCAAACCTGGAAGCCATAAGGCAAGTGAGACTGTGATCTGGTCTAAAAAGGACAGTCCCCCAGGAAAAAAATAACAGGAGCAAATGGAGAATAACTAACATAGAATAAGCTCTGAACATATGGGATTGTAGTTCGTGTGCCTGGACATAACCCTGGGTGAAACTTCACATTTAGTTTGGCACCGTGCCAAAGGGGTACACAAATCCTTGTCTAAGACCAGACTTCTGGGGAACTTAGCCCCAGACACGGATGGAGCTGGGTCTCAAACCTATTTGCCTTGCTCCAAAACCCATGTTATTATCTACCACCACCTAATGCTGGCTCTTGCTGTCAGATCCTCAGGAGAGAATCTGCTGAAGCAGCATTTCTTTTTTCCAGTCTGATCTCCAAATGATGGAGTACCATTTAATTCTTGCAGGAGAATCTGAAGGTGTTTTGTTTTGTTTTTTTAATGGCATTTCCTCCATACATCAATTCAGTAGCAAAACACTATAGGAATGCATTTTCAATATTTTTAGGAAATGGGTCCAAGACTAAAAGAATACCACCTAACAGAATTGCTAAGTGCTAATGAGTTTGAAATCTTAATTTTCCTAAACTCTACTAACTGGGTTCAGATTTTTACCTTGCCTCTTACTGTATTATGACTCTGGCCAACTGTTTGAATTGATTGTACCTCATTTTCTGTACCTGTGAGATTGAGGTAAAATAAGATAGTTTTCAGGATTAAATATTTTAATACAGCTAAAGTCCTTACAAGAGTGGTTGGTATATATTAAATAAGACTCAGTAAACGTTACTATTACATGTCTTAACAATAACACCATCTGCTTTTATTCAACAAACTTTTAGAGTGAGCACCCACTCTATGGGAAGACCGATAAGAAATGGTTTCTGTACTTAACATCAGAATTTGGTAGGAAAAACAGACTGCCAATATAAGGTGGTGCATGACAAGACAGAGGGAGTCATAGAGGTCTGGGTTATATTAACTACCATCATTTATTAGTGTTGTCACGAATTCAGACTGGCCAGACATTGGTTGAGATGTGAAATAGGCAAGAAAGGAAAACCGAATTTTGTTAAATGTTACCTCTAACATTTATGATTAATATGGCAGTTATTCCTTATTTTCGATTGATTAATTATGCTTTTGAATTTTTGTTTCTTTAAGGTTTTATTTTACTTTTTAAAAAGTCTTTCAAGAAATAACTCTGGTTTTATGGACTTTTCACTAGGGCAGCAGCCCAAAGACACAGGTTCATTTGCTGGCGCTACAGATTACTAGCTTTGTGATGCTGGACCATCCTCATCTATAAAATGAACCTCACATCCACCCTTTTTGCTACCCTTGTAGAACATTATGAAGACCAATAAGTTAAATGGATGTGCTAGTAAGAGTGTTAAAAACATAAGACTTTGTGCAAATGTAGAGAAGGAAGTTGTCACCCCATGATATACCCTGAGATAAGGCTATAGTTGCTCAGGACACAGGGTTTGGATTTCAGATATACTTGGGTTTGAATCCTGGCTTTGCCACTTATCAGCTGTGCAAACTTGGTTGAGTAAATGATCTTTTTGAACCTCATTTTATTTAATGGATCATTTTGAGGATTGCTTGAGGTTGTATGTAGAAAATGTTTAGCACATTATTAAGCTTATGGCTCAATAAGCTGTTTTTTTTAAACTATTCCTTATACTGCAGCTTGGGTAGGAACGTATTGTAGTAATCAAATGAAGAAGCGATCTTGCACCTAAAATTGACAACCAAGAGTCATAGCAAAAGAGAGAAACCACCCATATTTGTATTTGTCTCCCTGGCTCAGCAAGATGACTTAAGGAAGTTTTGAAATGTTAGAATTCAGACAAGCATTATGGAAAGACAAAACACTGTCCCAAATTGTGCCTGTAGTATATGCAGAAAGTAGATAAGGCTTATCACTTATAATTTAAATGGGGGATTTATTAAACTAGATAAGGATCTAGAATTTCTGATAAATTCTGTTTCTGCTTCTTATCCAATCACTTTTATGCTTTTAGCCATTAATACCTCTGAAGTTACACGGGGCATGTAACATTTTTATCACCCAGACTTTCCTCTCAAAAGACACATAAAAGATTGCAAGGACTTGCAGACACCAGAAACAATAGCAGGAAGCCAGAGAATTTGCCTAAAAATTGAAGGTGAGTCAAATAGGAAAAGTCTTCGTAACCAGGAGCAACCAGACAGCGTCTAATGTGACTTTGCCACATAAAAGACTCTGTTATAACAAAAAACCCACCAGTACCCTAAGCTGTAGAGTTTTGCCAAAAACACACATGAAAAAACATTTCCTGTCTGTACTGAACTACCAAGTTGCTGTGACATTATGTGTCTGGGTGTGACTTTCAATATAGTTAAACAATTTTCCTTTTTTTTTTCAAAGATAACATTACCAACAGTGTATTCCAGACTCAAATTCTGGTTGTTTTGTTATTCAATATTTATGGAAACTTCATATTCTTTTCATAACTGACCTCTATTCTTATATATGCATATCAACATGTATATATGTGTGTATACACACACACACATGTTAAATGGAAATCTGGGGGGCAAAGAAATCCTAGACCATTAGGGCTAGAAGAAAACTTAATAGTGACTTAGTCCAACTCTATCTTTTAATAGATGCAAATACTAAATCCAAGAAAGGACGATGATTTTTTTTGTCTCACAAAAGTAGGACTCAGACCCCCAGATGTTCTTCTTTGTATTTTTTTCTACCTTTCCACTATATAATGCTGCCTTTCAAAATAAGAAAACAAAAACAAACCTTAAAAAAAACTGCAAAATAGAACAAATACCTGTACAGGGGAATTTTTACTATTGTGGATATTGGAAACACCAAAGCTAGGGAGATCACATATCCTAGTTTGCCAAGAGTAGTTCAGTGTGCACCTGTTGTCCTGTTGTAATAATCAGTACTACCCCATCTGCTCTCACAAATGTGTGATTTGGAAGATAATTTATAGGGTCACCTTAATGAAAGCACAAGTTTCTTGTTGAAGGTAAAGAGCCACATTTTACTTGCAAAGAATCTGAAGGTACATTCTAAAACTTGGCCTCCCATAAGGAAATGCACACAACCTATTACAAGAGCTTGGGATTAAAAAGGCGGTGTGGGTGGGAGATACTGTGTACTTGAAAATGAGCAAGGTCACACACCATGGCCATAGTAGAGCTAACCGTTGCCAGAAAGACCCAAGCACGTATGTGTGGCTTTGCAAGATGTCTTCAATGAGAATTTTCGTTCTGCTTTTATTTTTGTTTGTTTTTAACAAACAACATGAAAGTACATGAAAGAGTAGTCAAGCTATGCTGGGTGACTGTAAAAACTCAGCTGGGAGTTGAAACCCAAATTCATGTGTCAGCAAAGTGTGACTTGAGGCTCGTTGCTCTAAATCGCTGGATCTTATTATCTATAAGATAAAAGGATTGAATGAGACTATCTGTTTCTTTCCAGCTCCAATTTTAGACTCCCGTGGATTTGTTAATTAACTTCCATGATTTTATCCTTTCCCAGGAAAATGTATTACCCTTCCCCACACCCTCACCTCCACCATCACCAGTTTGTCCCAAGCTCTCAATGCAATGTCCTCAGAAATTTCAGAAAGTGGGATAAATGAGAACCACAAAGAATTTCTCCTCCTGGAAATTGCCTTAGACTTTAATACAACTTAACACAACCTAACAACATAAGGTTGAAACAATGAGAGCCCATCTCTCCATCCCAGTGTCCTGACTGGGACAGATGTCACTTGCATGTCTCATGTTTTTATTTTATTAGTTCAGTGGCAAACTAAGGCTCTGCCTGTACGTGTGGAATGGATAAAATATGGCATGGCCAATCAGCTGAACTCTGCTTTTACCCCCAATTGGTTCAGACCACAGCCCAGCAACTCATGATGACGATAGACAAAACTGAAACTATGGGATTAGATATGCTATGACCTCATTTGATGGCATGAATAGACCTAGCCTCATTTTTTCCAGACTCCATTGCTGAGTTTTAATGAGAAGTCCAAAGGTCAATTACTTTTTGACCGACTGTATGAAGAGAAAATTGATAGCTGGGGAAAGTTGATTGTATTATTCAATCTGCACACACAGCAAATTGGTTTTCTATTTATGGAGAATGTTTTTAATTAGTGCTTGAATTGTGCATTAAAATTGGGCAACTATAAATAGTTAACAGCTGTGATATTTTATACCTTAAAATTCAAAACTTTTTCCCCCCTCATTTGATGAATTCTAACCCATAGCTCTCTGTTTACATGTTTGCTATTTTGGTTCTGTGTAATTCTAGAAATAACTAGTTTCAGACAGTTATGGTTTAGTGAACGCAGGGAATTGCTTTTGCTAAAATTATTGTTGCTTGTTTCTAAAACTCCTACAGAATAAATCTACGGTCTTCAGAAAAGCAGAAGTTATTTCCAATGACACACACTATTTGCTGAAAATTTACGGTAGATTGACTCATGCATCTTTGCATTGTACTTAAATTAAAATACTATAGCTTTGGTTGAAGGGTAGATGTGTCAGTGGCCTCTCTGTGGCTTAACGGTTTGTTTTGATAGGACAGAGAAAGTTTACCTAATTATAGGAGGCTCATTATTGGTTCTGAAGAAGGAAAAAAGTCATCTCAACATTGATTTCTTCTGGAAATGAATCATGCAGTTGTATAACTTTTAGCACCACTGTCTGTCTCCATCTATGATCTTTTTTTTTCTTTTAGTTAATGTGAAGTTTGTCATTTCAAATAATGTCTGATGTCTGGCCCCAGGCTATTTGTAGATTTATCCTAGCCAACATGTGTCACTCATCTTTGTTTAGAATCTACAGCCTTCATCCTAGCAACCTCTTTTTATTTTATCCTTGCTTTTGCTTCCTTGGTGGCTCTGTACAGATTATAATGGGCTCTCTCAGAAAAAGTATGATTAATGGTGGGTATCATAAGTCCATAGATGTATAGTAAATTGGAATTCTTGACATGAATTTATCATTCAGGTAAATATTGGCTGCATCTTATTTCAACAGTTGCTTTGCCCATATTTTATAGTGGCCAACCCTTCCTTTTAATGGTGCCACTTAAAGAAACAATAGACAGTTCCAACTATTCACTCAACACATCCAATCTCTAAACTGAAGCTGGAGATGTCAGAATTCTCCAAATATGAAAAAAAGATGCCTTGATTTTCAAACAACTGTAATTTTAAAATTAGACTTTCATGATTTTTATGTGGTATTTGCTTTGTTTACCTGCTTACTAAAAAAAAAATGGATTCCAGCATGGTGTTGCCTATTTAGGAATCAATTTCTTTTCATTTAACCCTGATCCTGAGCCATTGACTGTCTTCCTATGGCCTTATGGGTTAGTCAATGACTTCACCACACATTGAACCATAGAATTTTCTACCTCACCTTTAGCTTGTGTATGAAGTAACCAACATGAACTTGCATGTCAAGAATTCAGCTAATAACATGATGAGGTCTTGGGAAGAGCATTCCCTTAGGAAACTCCTAAATGCTGATTTAGCTCTCCTAAGTAATCTGGCTCTCCTACTTTGAACTCTATTCCAAAATGTTTTGGGTTTTTTTTTGGAGTATATACCAACATGTGTTAATGGGTGCTTTCTCAAAAGAGACAGTACATCATTATCACAAAGGAGCAGCCACTTTCAAATAAAAGAGTATATGGATTAGTGTACAAGGTAAACATTTTGGGTACATCCGAGCCTTGGTGAAACTGGTTTACCACTTTGGCTCTATTGCCACATGGGTAGTGGATCAGGCAGCCAGAAAAGCATGGACTCATTTCAACTGTGGAAGTTCAGGGCCTGACTCCAAGCCAGAAGCGTGGCCATGGCCAGCTGTCTCGAGCCTCTGTGTGTACTCAGTAACCAAGAGTATGTTACAGCATATGCTGTGTCAGATCCAGCCATTAGCCTTCCAGATCAGGTTAGGGGAGTCTTTCTTGCATTTGGTGCACTAGCAAGAAAGCTTCAGTTGAATTATAGGGATCAGGAAGCAGAAAGGTAGAGAGACTAAAACTCAAAATACAATTTGGACTTTCACTTGCCAGCTCTTAATAGTAGCATATCTACTTTTGTCTCCTTATAGAACTAACATATACATAATATGTAGATGCAGGTTTTTCAACACTCCACACATCAGCTGGAATAGAGAAGTTTCCTCTCTGAAAAATGTGCGAAAAAGGATATATTTACTCTTTTAAACATAAACCCCCAAGAGGTGTTGTTTTCTTTCTGTACTAAGCCTCTCCAGTTTTCTACATTTTTTTCTACAGGAATGTGATTACGTAGTATAAAGAAAAACTAAAAACCAATAGGAGAAAACAAATGACTTTGAGAGTCCAGTGTCAAAGCTGTCATGCCAATTACAGTAAAAATTCAATTAATAAAAACACAGCTCTCAGCAATAATGCAAATAAGTGGAAAGTCTGAATTGCCCTCTTTTATTTAAAAAACAAAAAATGTCAGAAAAACAAGCTTATCTCATAGATGTTAGGAAAGTATGATTTTCAAGGTAAATTCTAGAGTTTGAACAAATTAAATCTATCTCCATACATAAACCCATCTACTATAGAATGAGTCATCATTCCACATGGTAGCTCCAAATCCTTGATGCTCAATCATCAAAGAAAGAGGTGATTTTTTTAACATCCTTATTTACTAAGCCACGAGAATAGCATAATAGAATTTTTAAAGTTTGGTTCCTTTTTTTTTTAATTGGCTTTTTAACAAAGAGGAATTCTCAAGTTCAAAGACTAAGTTGTATTCATTGTACTGCCTCCAGTGTTAGGCAAGTACATGGCACAGAGTTGGTACTCATAAATTCCTGATGAATCAAAGGAATTTTAACACCAATTGCAGGAGCTGTATAATTGCCCTGAAGAAGAAACAAAAAGTCATCTCAGCATTGATTGCATCTGGAAAAGAACCACGCTATAACTTCTATCACTACTGTATCTCCATCAGTGATCCAAGAATTCAATTATCTAAAAATTCAGTTTCCCCCATTTTTCAGGAATACACTGTCAGTATGGTTGAATTAGCTTTTGCTAGGAGAGACAGACTGGCTTTCGGGCTGAAGTTGCGACCCTGAAGCTGATTGCCTGTACTCATAATCCAGATGGTCATTGCTAGCCGTGAAGCCTTGGGCAAGCCACTTCACTTCTAAATACCTGTTTCCTGGTAAGAATAGTGCCTACCTACTTGGCTTTTTGTGAGAATCTAGTTCATATATGTAAACCACTTGTAAAATGAATGTTCCCTAGCACTTCGTAAGTCTTAACTATTTTATTTTTAATGAGATTCATAAAAGGAAAGCATTATATCTCAAATGTCTTATCACTTATAATTTCTAAGGATTTCTAGAGTAACCAGAGAATAACTGATTTGCTTTTTAATATATTCCTGGATGTCAAGAAAAAATAAACTTTGGCCTCTAAAGTTTTGGTTTAAATATAAACCCACCATTATCTCTTGAAATCATCTTATGGCAGCCTTAAAGTGATACGATTTATTCAGAAGTTAGTAAAGAGATTTTCTATCCAAGAGAAGCTTATAAATCATTAGCTAGAGGCTGCAAGAAACAGTATATACGCATTTATAGTCTGATTAAATGTCTGGATGGCTATTTTTTCTTAGGAAAAAATTTTTCTATTTTTTTGGCCTGGTAATTTATTTTACTTTAATAAAGCCAATACTTTTTAAGACAATGAAAAATTCAATAAAATGACTATGATTCTAAGACCCACGTGAAAAATATTCTTTTTTTTTTTTTGGAGATAAAAATTCCGATAAATCAGTTCACATCCAGGTCACTGATACCAAGCAATTCTCTGCCACTATGGAAGCATGTCTGAGTGGTTCTGTCCTGGGATTACTGACTTGTTTATAGAACGGGAACAACAGGACCAAAGTTATATTCTTGCCGCCTCTGTTGGTCAGGTAGCTGTGATCTTTCCATCACTCTTACTGTGCTCCTTATTCAGTTAAGCAAATTAATTTTTCATACATCTGAATATTCTAAGAGTCTCACCACCAACAAGAAAGGTTAAAGTATCAATAAATACTTGGGTTAGGGGTGAAATAGAGAAAAGTGAAAGCTATTTGCTTTTTAAAAATGAATAAATCCTGACTTCAATCCTTTTTCCAAAGCCAAGTGCTTAAGAGAAACACACATGTCTTTCAGAGCTATGGACTGAAACCGGTTTCCAAGTTGGAGGGATAAGAGCTGCAAAATTCAGAAAAATGCTTTCATTTACTTATGGATAATAAGAGTCTGTAACAAAATCTAAAACGCAATTAATCAGTTATAAAAATTCAAATAGAAATACACTGTAAGAGCACGAATTGCAAGTAATGTACCCATTTGTTGCTCTTTCCAGATTACTGTTTTAGGTGGTTCTTGGATTACTGAAACGTTTTCCTTTTTAGTGATGCAGTGAGAAAAGCATCAGGATAGCAAATCAGAAGATCTGAATTCAGATCCCTGTTATTGCCCATCCATCTGGCTGAAGGCAGGTCTCTTGACCTTCCTGAGCCTTAGTAAATATACCGATAAAATCAGAATTTTATGAGGAAGATAGAGATCACGAACCTAATGAAAATGTTATCAGTGTTTTAAAACAGC
Organism: Balaenoptera acutorostrata; assembly: GCF_949987535.1. Taxonomy (NCBI): domain Eukaryota; kingdom Metazoa; phylum Chordata; class Mammalia; order Artiodactyla; family Balaenopteridae; genus Balaenoptera; species Balaenoptera acutorostrata. The sequence continues at coordinate 19,919,443 of NC_080080.1, read as the reverse complement.
AACAAAAGTATCTGACGCAGGAAGTCTGGGCCTTGATCACAAACAAGAGTGCCTGGCACAGAGATGGAGTGAAATATATGTTCGTTTGAATGTTCATCAATGCATGAATAAACAGATGAATGTATAGTAGATAAAAGACTGTGACATTTATTTCCCAGCCTGAGCGGAAAAAAAATAAAAATAATAGAAGCAGGAACATCACCCCCATTTTAGATAGTGATTATACTATTTAAGTTGTCAGTTTCTCTAATGCATAACAGGCACATGGCTCAATATACGGCAAGCTACAAAGGTAAAGATTCTGAATCCAGGGGCAGAGAGTGGAGATGCTCAGGCCCAGCCTAAGTATAGCTTTTGGAGCTTGAATCCCACCTCTGCACCTCAACTGCTGTGTGATATTAAGCAAGTCACTTAAATACTCTGTGCCTCAGTTTTGTCACACGTCAAATAGGAAGGATAACAGTTTTATTATAGTGTATTAAGCATCAAAAGAGATAGCTGAAGTATAGCACTTGGTACTCCCCAAAATAAACACTTTTCTGGGGTAACTTCATCAGGGAGAACTGATAGAAAATACACCAAGATGGCAACATTGCTATAATTATTTCCACCTACAACATTATCAACACTATCGAAGTTTCTCATTCTTAGGCAAAGTTATTTGGCTTGGTTTTAGCCAACATGGTCCCAGCAACATTCCACATTTTCAGCTACAGCTTGCAAAATACATGCATTTTTTAATAGGAGGTCAGATGCTAGACAAATTTTGGAAATATAGCAACACCAAGTCTGTGCATATACTGATCTCTTGTAAAGATCATGTTAACATCACTTAAGTAAAACTCTGAGAGCTACTTACTAGTCTTCTCTGCCAGGTAAGTATTTTAAGTTAAAAAAACAAGTCTTTCCATTATCCAAGGCATTATCTCATTTAATTTCTGAAGCTCCAAGGCTATCACTACTGACCTTAATTTCTAAGATCTGAACTTTAGTTCTGGTTGTGACACTTATTAGTTAGACAAATTTATTATGTCACTTAAAAGTCTGTGAGTTTCTGTTTCCTCACGGAGTTAATGAGATTCTCAGATTAATATAATATCTGTGGAACAAATTACAAATAGCAAACCAAGCCAGTGCTCTCTCCCAAGGTCAGTTGATGATATTGTTTTTGTGCCCATTCCATTTTCAGAGGAGAGAAAACTAAGTATTTTTACATTTTAATTTAATTGAAAGAAATGTTGCTGGTGACGGTATGTATCTTAAAGAAAAAAGGGTGTTTTATCGTAGAGGTTATTGGGCAAATTTAGTGGAAGGCACACAGTGAGAAAGCAAAAATATCTGCAAAATGCCACAAAAAACGATTTGGGAGCTATTTTGGCAACCCAAGAAGGAGGAAGAGTGAGGTTGCATGGAACCAAGAAGAGAGGATCAGAGGTAAAGTTCTAGAGAAAAATGTTGAGAAGGAAAGGCCTGAGAGAAGATGGCAAAGGGGAAATTCCTAGTATATTATTGGCTAGAGAATTTTGAAGAAGAGGAATGCCTAATACTCAATTTTAAGTTGTTTGATGTGCTCTTGAAATAATCATCCTCTGTTTATCCTCAGCACTTCGGTAGAAAGATACTGTGTATAACTGTCTTGCACTGGTGATGCTTCGGGGTCAGGAAATAAAGTTCCCTTGTGTGATGGATTGCACACACTTGAACTTACAAAATGGGATTTAGTCTTTCCTTCAGTCTTAATTTAGTTGATCAACTTGAAATAATTTACTTTAAGGATTCAATTTGTGAATGTGATTATTCATCAGGGAAGTTCTTCCAGAGCAACAGATTGCCAACAGGTCATGTAACCAATGTTTGTAATCTAAAATACATGTATTAAACATATTGATAGCGGAAGCATGTGACAGACAATGAGCCACTTAACAGAGACACCATGGACCTGGGGTTGAAGGATAGAACACAAAATCAAAATTGAGTTGAGTTCAATGGTGTGGCCAAGATATCCTAAAACATTAACCCTGTACATATCCCCATGGTGCCCCAAAACACACACAGCATTATTTCTAGGAATCCCTAAATTCTGGCTTCCGTTTTCCATGATGTATTCTTGCCTTTGAAATTAACGTGTTTAAAAAATATTTTTTAGCAACTAAATGCTCATTTTTTTTTTTAATTTATTTATTTTTGGCTGTGTTGGGTCTTCGTTTCTGTGCGAGGGCTTTCTCTAGCTGCGGTGAGCGGGGGCCACTCTTCATCGCGGTGCGCGGGCCTCTTATTATCGTGGCCTCTCTTGTTGCGGAGCACAGGCTCCAGACGCGCAGGCTCAGTAATTCTGGCTCACGGGCCTAGTTGCTCCGCGGCATGTGGGATCTTCCCAGACCAGGGCTCGAACCCGTGTCCCCTGCATTAGCAGGCAGAGTGTCAACCACTGTGCCACCAGGGAAGCCCTAAATGCTCATTTTTAAGCAAAATTGTTCCCCCATGTTGTATACATTGTTACATGTCCTTGTAAGCTTTTGGATCCTTTGGAAGAAAGAGAAATAGGAGTAAAAGACTTCAGTATCTATGCCTGTTATGAAGGAGAAGTTTTGGAGTCGTTTATCTGAACTTAGAAAATATATTTGCTTGACTGTAAGTTTAGATCTTCTCAGAAGTATTTCATGAAAAGATGTGCTGAAAATTATATATAAAGTAAGCAGCCAAATTTCATAATATGAAATCTCTGAAATATAAACAGACCATTAAAAAAAGAAGATATCATTTATTAGGCACATGCTTCCCAGCAGAGCTGAAATAAATATTTATCTCTATAATGCAGGAAATATTTTCCCAGAAATGGGTTATATTCTGTGTTTCATCAGTTCAACAAATGCCTGATGATCTCTTTTAACTTCTCTGTGTTGAATGTCAAACAAATACATCAGGTCAACCACACACTCTTCAATCTTTATGGAGACCTTGTTGCTAAGGATTCTCAGCAGCAAGGCGTAAAAGAAGTGGTCAACAACAATTACGCTGAAGAACGTTCATCCCTGACCTCCATACACAGCGAGGAGAGAGGCAAAGATGCCCTTTAGTAATTCAACCTGTACCTGTTTAGTGCCTGTCTCCAGGGAACTCAGGTACCATGAACCTTTGTTTGACCCATCTCCATAAGCAGAGCATGGATCTGGTCTCCACACTTGCAAAATAGAGAACTAAGATGTAGCACAAGTAAATAATCTTCCCCAAGGCAAAAATCTGTAATGGTATTGAAAGTTGGGCCCAGGTTTCTTAAATGTCGAGTCACCACTATTGTTTAGCAGAGTTTCTATTAAAAATATTCAGTTTAATCATCTTTTTTTCCTAGAGAGCATAAAGCAATTTAAAAGAGATCATGTATTTGAGCTGACTACAAAGAATAAAGATGCCGTGTCAAAAAGGAAAAAAAAGTGCATAAAGTATTAATTTCCCTTTCACACTGCCAAAAGCATTAAAGAATCTCTCAGTTATAAAATGTGAACTTTCTTCCTCTATATGGATTTGGCAAGTTACCAAACTCTATTGACTCTTCCTTTATAATACATTGGCTATCTTTTCGTCTCACTTTCTATTCTTTCAAGATCTCATCCACTCTGATGGCTTTAATTACAACCTATATGTGGATGACTCTCTAATCTGTACCTCTGGCTGAGATTTTGTTGGGGCCATCAGGTACCTCCCCTTGAATATTCCAGAAGGATGTTGAACTCAACATACCTAAAATTTAATTTATCATCTTTTCTTTGAAATTTGCATTTCTTGTCTCAGTAAATGGCATCACATCCAATTGTTCAAGCCAGGAACCTGGGAATTTCCCTGACCCCTTCCTCTCCCTGACCCTCCATTTCCAAGCAATCAGTAAGTCTTGTTACTTCCACATTCTTTTTTTAATCCATTTGCTTCACTTGATACTCACCCTTGCTTCCAAAGCCCTGATTTACCTAATTGAACTATTTGATCTTTTAGCCTCCCTTGCTGCTAGCATAATTCTAGCCAATGAGATGTAAATGGATTTCACCCCATAAGTTTTCCAGGATGGTTCTTTGAAAAGATGACTAACTAGCTGTCCCGTTGTCTCAGCCCTTGGCCTACAATTTTTCCCTTCATCCTGCATAGAATGTAGGTACAATGTTTGAAGTTATAGCAGCCCTTTTGTGGCTCTGAGGAGAAAAGCCACATGTAAAATATGGTGAAGCGGGGATTGGAGAAGATGGCGGAAGAGTAAGACGCGGAGATCACCTTCCTTCCCACAGATACAGTAGAAATACATCTACACGTGGAACTGCTCCTACAGAACACCCACTGAATGCTGGCAGAAAACGTCCAACCTCCAAAAAGGCAAGAAACTCCCGCCGTACTTGGGTAGGGCAAAAGAAAAAAGAAATAACAGAGACAAAAGAATAGGGACGGCACCTGCACCAGTGGGAGGGAGCTGTGAAGGAGGAAAGGTTTCCACGCACTAGGAAGCCCCTTCGCGGGCAGAGACTGCAGGTGGCGGAGGGGGGAAGCTTCGGAGCCACGGAGGAGAGCGCAGCCACAGGGGTGTGGAGGGCAAAGCGGAGAGACTCCCGCACAGAGGCTCGGCGCCGAGCAGCACTCACCAGCCCGAGAGGCTTGTCTGCTCCCCCGCCGGGGCGGGCGGGGCTGGGAGCTGAGGCTCGGGCTTCGGTCGGATCGCAGGGAGAGGACTGGGGCTGGCGGCGTGAACACAGCCTGAAGGGGTTAGCGCACCACAGCTAGCCGGGAGGGAGTCCGGGGAAAAAGTCTGCAGCTGCCGAAGAGGCAAGAGACTTTTTCTTCCCTCTGTGTTTCCTGGTGCGCGAGGAGAGGGGATTCAGAGCGCCGCCTAAACGAACTTCAGAGACTGGCGCGAGCTGCAGCTATCAGCGCGGACCCCACAGCAACAGGGGCGCAGAGGAAAAAAAGGAGAGATTCCCGCACAGAGGCTCGGCGCCGAGTAGCACTCAGCAGCCCGAGAGGCTTGTCTGCTCCCCCGCCGGGGCGGGCGGGGCTGGGAGCTGAGGCTCGGCTTCAGTCGGATCGCAGGGAGAGGACTGGGGTTGGCGGCGTGAACACAGCCTGAAGGGGTTGGCGCACCACAGCTAGCCGGGAGGGAGACCGGGAAAAGGTCTGCAGCGGCCGAAGAGGCAAGAGACTTTTTCTTGCCTCTTTGTTTCGCTGCGCGCAAGGAGAGGGGATTCAGAGCGCCACCTAAACGAACTCCAGAGAAGGGCGCGAGCCGCGGCTATCAGTGCGGATCCCACAGCAACAGGGGCGCAGAGGGAAAATCGGAGAGACTCCCGCACAGAGGCTCGGCGCCGAGCGGCGCTCACCAGCCCGAGAGGCTTGTCTGCTCCCCCGCCGGGGCGGGCGGGGCTGGGAGCTGAGGCTCGGGCTGCGGTCGGATCGCAGGGAGAGGACTGGGGCTGGCGGCGTGAACACAGCCCGAAGGGGTTGGCGCACCACAGCTAGCCGGGAGGGAGACCGGGAAAAGGTCTGCAGCTGCCGAAGAGGCAAGAGACTTTTTCTTGCCTCTTTGTTTCGCTGCGCGCAAGGAGAGGGGATTCAGAGCGCCGCCTAAACGAACTCCAGAGAAGGGCGCGAGCCGCGGCGATCAGCGCGGACCCCAGAGACGGGCGTGAGACGCTGGGGCTGCTGCTGCCGCCTCCAAAAAGCCTGTGTGTGAGCACAGGTCACTCTCCACACCTCCCCTCCCGGGAGCCTGTGCAGCCCGCCACTGCCAGGGTCCCGGGATCCGGGGACAACATCCCCGGGAGAACACACTGCGCGCCTCGAGCTGGTGCAACGTCACGCCCGCCTCGGCCGCCGCAGGCTCGCCCCGCCTCCTCTGTACCCCTCCCTCCCCGCGGCCTGGGTGAGCCAGAGCCCCCGAAGCAGCTGCTCCTTTAACCCCGTCCTCTCTGGGCGGGGAACAGACGCCCTCAGGCGACCTACACGCAGAGGCGGGTCCAAATCCAAAGCTGAACCCCGGGAGCTGTGCGAACAGGGAAGAGAAGGGGAAATCTCTCCCAGCAGCCTCAGAAGCAGCGGATTAAAACTCCACAAACAACCTGATGTGCCTGCATCTGCTGAACACCTGAATAGACAACGAATCAGCCCAAATTCAGGAGGTGGACTCTGGGAGCAGGAGATATTAATTTTTCCCCTTTTCCTTTTTTTTTGTGAGTGTATATGTATATGCTTCTGGGTGAGATTTTGTCTGTATAGCTTTGCTTTACAATAGCTTTATTTTACTTCACTATATTATAGCCTCTTTCTTTCTTTCTTTCTATTTTTTCTCCCTTTTACTCTGAGCCGTGTGGATGAAAGGCTCTTGGTGCTCCAGCCAGGCATCAGGGCCGTGCCTCTGAGGTGGGAGAGCCAACTTCAGAACACTGGTCCACAAGAGACCTCCCAGCTCCACGTCATACCAAACGGCAAAAATGTCCCAGAGATCTCCATCTCAACATCAAGACCCAGCTTCACTCGACGACCAGCAAGCTACAGTGCTGGACACCCTATGCCAAACAACTAGCTAGACAGGAACACAACCCCATCCATTAGCAGAGAGGCTGCCTAAAATCAAAATAAGGCCACAGACACCCCAAAATACACCACCAGACGTGGACGTGCCCACCAGAAAGACAAGATCTAGCCTCATCCACCAGAACTCAGGCACTAGTTCCCTCCACCAGGAAGCCTACACAACCCACTGAACCAACCTTAGCCACTGGGGACAGATACCAAAAACAACGGGAACTACGAACCTGCAGCCTGTGAAAAGGAGACCCCAAACACAGTAAGATAGGCAAAATGAGACGACAGAAAAACACACAGCAGATGAAGGAGCAGGCTCAAAACACACTGGACTTAACAAATGAAGAGGAAATAGGTAGTCTACCTGAAAAAGAATTCAGAATAATGATAGTAAGGATGATCCAAAATCTTGGAAATAGAATAGACAAAATGCAAGAAACATTTAACAAGGATGTAGAAGAACTAAAGAGGAACCAAGCAATGATGAAAAACACAATAAATGAAATTAAAAATACTCTAGATGGGATCAATAGTAGAATAACTGAGGCAGAAGAAAGGATAAGTGACCTGGAAGATAAAATGGTGGAAATAACTACTACAGAGCAGGATAAAGAAAAAAGAATGAAAAGAACTGAGGACAGTCTCAGGGACCTCTGGGACAACATTAAACGCGCCAACATTCGAATTATAGGGGTACCAGAAGAAGAAGAGAAAAAGAAAGGGACTGAGAAAATTTTTGAAGAGATTATAGTTGAAAACTTCCCTAATATGGGAAAGGAAATAGTTAATCAAGTCCTGGAAGCACAGAGAGTCCCATACAGGATAAACCCAAGGAGGAACACGCCAAGACACATATTAATCAAACTGTCAAAAATTAAATATAAGGAAAACATATTAAAGGCAGCAAGGGAAAAAAAACAAATAACACACAAGGGAATCCCCATAAGGTTAACATCTGATCTCTCAGCAGAAACTCTGCAAGCCAGAAGGGAGTGGCAGGATATACTTAAAGTGATGAAGGAGAAAAACCTACAACCAAGATTACTCTACCCAGCAAGGATCTCATTCAGATTCGATGGAGAAATTAAAACCTTTACAGACAAGCAAAAGCTGAGAGAGTTCAGCACCACCAAACCAGCTTTACAACAAATGCTAAAGGAAATTCTCTAGGCAAGAAACACAAGAGAAGGAAAACACCTACAATAACAAACCCAATACATTTAAGAAAATGGGAATAGGAACATACATATCGATAATTACCTTGAATGTAAATGGATTAAATGCTCCCACCAAAAGACACAGGCTGGCTGAATGGATACAAAAACAAGACCCATATATATGCTGTCTACAAGAGACCCACTTCAGACCTAGAGACACATACAGACTGAAAGTGAGGGGATGGAAAAAGATATTCCATGCAAATGGAAATCAAAAGAAAGCTGGAGTAGCAATTCTCATATCAGACAAAATAGACTTTAAAATAAAGACTATTACAAGAGACAAAGAAGGACACTATATAATGATCAAGGGATCGATCCAAGAGGAAGGTATAACAATTGTAAATATTTATGCACCCAACATAGGAGCACCTCAATACATAAGGCAAATACTAACAGCCATAAAAGGGGAAATTGACAGCAACACAATCATAGTAGGGGACTTTAACACCCCACTTTCACCAATGGACAGATCATCCAAAATGAAAATAAATAAGGAAACACAAGCTTTAAATGATACATTAAACAATATGGACTTAATTGATATTTATAGGACATTCCACCCAAAAACAACAGAATACACATTTTTCTCAAGTGCTCATGGAACATTCTCCAGGATAGATCATATCTTGGGTCACAAATCAAGCCTTGGTAAATTTAAGAAAATTGAAATCGTATCAAGTATCTTTTCCGACCACAACGCTATGAGACTACATATCAATTACAGGAAAAGATCTGTAAAAAATACAAACACATGGAGGCTACACAATACATTACTTAATAACGAAGTGATTACTGAAGAAATCAAAGGGGAAATCAAAAAATACCTAGAAACAAATGACAATGGAGACACGACGACCCAAAACCTATGGGACGCAGTAAAAGCAGTGCTAAGAGGGAAGTTTATAGCAATACAAGCCTACCTCAAGAAACAGGAAACATCTCGAATAAACAACCTAACCTTGCACCTAAAGCAATTAGAGAAAGAAGAACAAAAAAACCCCAAAGCCAGCAGAAGGAAAGAAATTATAAAGATCAGGTCAGAAATAAATGAAAAAGAAATGAAGGAAACAATAGCAAAAATCAATGAAACTAAAAGCTGGTTCTTTGAGAAGATAAACAAAATTGATAAACCATTAGCCAGACTCATCAAGAGAAAAAGGGAGAAGACTCAGATCAATAGAATTAGAAATGAAAAAGGAGAAGTAACCACTGACACTGCAGAAATACAAAAGATCATGAGAGATTACTACAAGCAACTCTATGCCAATAAAATGGACAACCTGGAAGAAATGGACAGATTCTTAGAAATGCACAAACTGCCGAGACTGAACCAGGAAGAAATAGAAAATATGAACAGACCAATCACAAGCACTGAAATTGAAACTGTGATTAAAAACCTTCCAACAAACAAAAGCCCAGGACCAGATGGCTTCACAGGCGAATTCTATCAAACATTTAGAGAAGAGCTAACACCTATCCTTCTCAAACTCTTCCAAAATATTGCAGAGGGAGGAACACTCCCAAACTCATTCTACGAGGCCACCATCACCCTGATACCAAAACCAGACAAAGATGTCACAAAGAAAGAAAACTACAGGCCAGTATCACTGATGAACATAGATGCAAAAATCCTCAACAAAATACTAGCAAACAGAATCCAACAGCACATTAAAAGGATCATACACCATGATCAAGTGGGGTTTATCCCAGGAATGCAAGGATTCTTCAATATACGCAAATCAATCAACGTGATACACCATATTAACAAATTGAAGGAGAAAAACCATATGATCATCTCAATAGATGCAGAGAAAGCTTTCGACAAAATTCAACACCCATTTATGATAAAAGCCCTGCAGAAAGTAGGCATAGAGGGAACTTTCCTCAACATAATAAAGGCCATATATGACAAACCCACAGCCAACATTGTCCTCAATGGTGAAAAACTGAAACCATTTCCACTAAGATCAGGAACAAGACAAGGTTGCCCACTCTCACCACTATTATTCAACATAGTTCTGGAAGTCCTAGCCACAGCAATCAGAGAAGACAAAGAAATAAAAGGAATCCAAATCGGAAAAGAAGAAGTAAAGCTGTCACTATTTGCAGATGACATGATACTATACATAGAGAATCCTAAAGATGCTACCAGAAAACTCCTAGAGCTAATCAATGAATTTGGTAAAGTAGCAGGATACAAAATTAATGCACAGAAATCTCTTGCATTTCTATACACTAATGACGAAAAATCTGAAACTGAAATTAAGAAAACACTCCCATTTACCACTGCAACAAAAAGAATAAAATATCTAGGAATAAACCTACCTAAGGAGACAAAAGACCTGTATGCAGAAAATTATAAGACACTGATGAAAGAAATTAAAGATGATACAAATAGATGGAGAGATATACCATGTTCCTGGATTGGAAGAATCAACATTGTGAAAATGTCTCTACTCCCCAAAGCAATCTACAGATTCAATGCAATCCCTATCAAACTACCACTGGCATTTTTCACAGAACTAGAACAAAAAATTTCACAATTTGTATGGAAACACAAAAGACCCCGAATAGCCAAAGCAATCTTGAGAACGAAAAATGGAGCTGGGGGAATCAGGCTCCCTGACTTCAGACTATATTACAAAGCTTCAGTAATCAAGACAGTTTGGTACTGGCACAAAAACAGAAATATAGATCAATGGAACAGGATAGAAAGCCCAGAGATAAACCCACACACATATGGTCAACTTATCTTTGATAAAGGAGGCAAGCATATGCAGTGGAGAAAAGACAGCCTCTTCAATAAGTGGTGCTGGGAAAATTGGACAGGAACATGTAAAAGTATGAAATTAGAACACTCCCTGACACCATGCACAAAAATAAACTCAAAATGGATTAAAGACCTAAGTGTAAGGGCAGACACTATCAAACTCTTAGAGGAAAACATAGGCAGAACACTCTATGACATACATCACAGCAAGATTCTTTTTGACCCAGCTCCCAGAGAAATGGAAATAAGAACACAAATAAACAAATGGGACGTAATGAAACTTAAAAGCTTTTGCACAGCAAAGGAAACCATAAACAAGACCAAAAGACAACCCTCAGAATGGGAGAAAATATTTGCAAATGAAGCAACTGACAAAGGATTAATCTCCAAGATTTACAAGCAGCTCATGCAGCTCAATAACAAAAAAACGAACAACCCAATCCAAAAATGGGCAGAAGATCTAAATAGACATTTCTCCAAAGAAGATATACACATGGCCTACAGACACATGAAAGAATGCTCAACATCATTAATCATTAGAGAAATGCAAATCAAAACTACAATGAGATATCATCTCACACCGGTCAGAATGGCCATCATCAAAAAATCTAGAAACAATAAATGCTGGAGAGGGTGTGGAGGAAAGGGAACACTCTTGCACTGTTGGTGGGAATGTAAATTGATACAGCCACTATGGAGAACAGTATGGAGGTTCCTTAAAAAACTACAAATAGAACTACCATACGACCCAGCAATCCCACTACTGGGCATATACCCTGAGAAAACCATAGGTCAAAAAGAGTCATGTACCAAAATGTTCATTGCAGCTCTATTTACAATAGCCAGGACATGGAAGCAACCTAAATGTCCATCGACAGATGAATGGATAAAGAAGATGTGGCACATATATACAATGGAATATTACTCAGCCATAAAAAGAAATGAAATGGAGGTATTTGTAATGAGGTGGATGGATTTAGAGTCTGTCATACAGAGTGAAGTAAGTCAGAAAGAGAGAAACAAATACAGTATGCTAACACATATATACGGAATCTAAGGGGGAAAAAAAAAAAAAAGGCCATGAAGAACCTAGTGGCAAGACGGGAATAAAGACACAGACCTACTAGAGAGTGGACTTGAGGATATGGGGAGGGGGTGGGGTGAGATGTGACAGGGTGGGAGAGTGTCATGGACATATGTGCACTACCAAATGTAAAGTGGATAGCTAGTGGGAAGCGGCCGCATAGCGCAGGGAGATCGGCTCGGTGCTTTGTGACCACCTGGAGGGGTGGGATGGGGAGGGTGGGAGGGAGGGAGATGCAAGAGGGAAGAGAAATGGGAACATATTGTATATGTATAACTGATTTACTTTGTTATAAAGCAGAAGCTAACACACTATTGTAAGGCAATTGTACTTCAATAAAGATGTTTGGAAAAAATATATATATATATGGTGAAGCCAGAAAATAGAAGTCTTGGTCCCTGATGACAACGTAGTACTACTATGTTAGGATTCTCTGCCTTCAGGTTTCTTATTATTTGAAAAAACAAACCAATAAACCAAAAAATCCATCTCTTATCTCATTGAGCAAGTCACTTGCTGAGTTTCTATTACATGAAGCCAAGAAGGCCTACCTCTGACACACCTCTCATATTCTGATTTTCAGATCCAGCAGCAACATTCTCTCTTTTTTTTTTTTTTTGGCCACACCCGCATTGCTTACGGGATCTTAGTTCCCTGACCAGGGATTGAACCCGTGCTCCCCGCGGTGGAAGCGCTGTCTTAACCACTGGACCGTCAGGGAAGTCCCAACATTCCCTTTCTTAAAATCCTTCATGTGCTCCCACTGCCCTTGGTATCTTTTTCAAACTCCTAAGCAGCACCTACAACGTCCTTCATATCTACTCCTTACCTTCAGCTTGAGCCTTATCTGCCCCATCAAGTTCCAAACGCTAGGCTCAATGAACTACTTTCAGTTCCCCATACATATCATTCTATCTCTCAACCAAGACTTTGCATATGGTACTCCTTCTATGCAGAATGTCTTCCTTTTATACCTTCTCAACTTTATTTGGCTAATTCCAATAGTTTTCCAAAACCTGCTTAGGAAACATCCCCTAAAGGAAACCTGTCCTAATCCACCAAGCTTAAATCAGGTTTCTCTCATCTAGGTCTCCATGACAACTGGATACCTGGTATTTACCCCTATCAGAATGGGAAAAAGATTTAAAAAGTAATGGCAACTGTTTTTAAACTTCTCTCTCTTCCCCAAAAGACAATGAATTCCCTAAGAAAAACACTGTGTCTTAAGGACTATTGTAACTCCAGATATTGTACTACAGTATCTGATAAATCATACATAGTTGTTGAATGAGTAGATGAATGAATGCATTTACCTCACACATATCTATCATTCAAACTCAAACCCCTCTCATTATGTGCCCATATAATTATCCATTCTAATTCATCCACTATTATTCAAGAAATTGCTGTGTACAATTAAACACAGAACAAAAATAAGGAAAATCAGGAGCTTGCCTTCAGCCACATTTTAACCAGAAGAAGGTATTGATCCCTGAGTAAGTAAATGGGGATACCCGTGCTCTTTAGTGTAATTAAGCTTATACTTAGATGTATTTAAATAATAGAATTTAGTAATTTATATATATTAATATCTTTTCTCTGGTTATTTTTTTTTATTGATTGCTTTGATTGAAAAAGCCTCACATAAAGACACTCTTTAGGTGCACTGAATCAGTACACACTGACCTGGAAACAATCTTAAGATCGATGACTTACTGAATCTATAAGAACTGATTTCCAAAGTGGAGGCAAAACCAAATTTTTCTAATTGATGATTTCCAGGATTACAAACACTTCTTGAGAATTAAAACATTCCAAGAGTTTGGAATGTAATTTTTTTTTTATTTGTTTATTTATTGGCTGCTTTGGGTCTTTGTTGCTGCGCGCGGGCTTTCTCTAGTTGCTGCGCGCGGGCTTTCTCTAGTTGCGGCGCGCGGGCTTTCTCTAGTTGCAGCGAGCGGGAGCTACACTTCGTTGCGGTGCGCGGGCTTCTCATTGCGGTGGCTTCTCTTGTTGCAGAGCACGGGCCCTAGAGCACGCGGGCTTCAGTAGTTGTGGCTCACGGACTCTAGAGCGCAGGCTCAGTAGTTGTGGTACACGGGCTTAGTTGCTCCGTGGCACGTGGGATCTTCCCGGACCAGGGCTCGAACCCGTGTCGCTTGCATTGGCAGGCGGATTCTTAACCACTGCGCCACCAGGGAAGCCCTGGAATGTAATTTTGATGTTAGTTTTTTTTTTGTTTTTTTTTTTTACAGTTTTACGAAGGTATAAATTATATACCATACAATTAACCAATTGTAAGTGAAGAGTTGGAATTTTTAGTGTATTTATATAGCTGTGCAACCATCACTGTAAAACAAATTTATAACACAGCTATCACTTCCCAGAGTTCCATTGTGCCCATATGAAATCAATTCCTGCTTCCGCCCCCAGCCTCAGGCAACTACTCATCTGCTTTCTATCTTGAGAGTCTTGCCTATCCTAGAAATTTCATATAAAAGGAATAATATCATACTTTGTAATTTTTTTTTCCATACTTAGTAATTTTTGTCTGGTTTCCTCTACTTTGAATAATTTGGAGAGAAGCCATTATCTATATTGTTCCATGTATCAGTAGTTTGTTCCTTAGAGTATTGATCCATTGTATGGACACACTACTTGATGGACAAAATCCATCCACTGCGTGATGAACATTTGTGTTGTTTCCAGTTTTTGACTATTATGAATAATACTGTTATGAACATTCACATACAAGAATTTGTGTGGACATATGTTGTAATTTCTCTTGGATAGCTATCAAAGAGTTGAATTGCTGGCTTATATTTTAAGTTTATATTTAACTTTTAAAGAAACTGCCAAACTGTTTTCCAAAGTGACTGTACCATTTTACATCCTTACCAATAAAGAATGTGGGTTCCAGTTTATTACATCCTAGCCAACACTTAGTACTATCACTTTTTAAAAATTATTATGGCTAGTCTAATCTGTGTATAATGGTATCTCATTGGAATTTAATGAGTAATGACATTGGGCATCTTTCCATACATATATTAGCTATTTGTTGTCTTTGTAGAAATGCCTGTTCAATTATTTAGCTCATGTTTTTTTATTTAGTCAGTTGCATTTTATCACTCAGTTTTTTACAAGTCCTGCATTGAATATATGATTTGCAAATATTTTCTTCCAATCTGTGACTTATCTATTTATTCATTTTTTAAATAAATTTATTTATTTATTTTTAGCTGTGTTGGGTCTTCGTTTCTGTGCGAGGGCTTTCTCTAGTTGCAGCAAGCAGGGGCCACTCTTCATCGCGGTGCGCAGGCCCCTTACTATCGCGGCTTCTCTTGTTGCGGAGCACAGGCTCCAGACGCGCAGGCTCAGTAGTTGTGGCTCACGGGCCCAGTTGCTCCGCGGCATGTGGGATCTTCCCAGACCAGGGCTCGAACCCGTGTTCCCTGCATTGGCAGGCAGATTCTCAACCACTGCACCACCAGGGAAGCCCTGTCTATTTATTCTTAATGAGGTGTATGTGTGCTTAAGCACAAATGTTTTAAATTTGGAAGTAGTATAATTTATCAATTTCTTGTATGGACCATGGTTTTGGTGTAATATCTAAGAAATTTTTGCCTAACTCAAGGTCACAAAGTTCTTCTTTTATGTTTTCTTCTGTAAGTTTTACAGTTTTGTCTCTTATATTTCAGTTTTTTTATCCATTTTGAGTTAATTTTTGAGTACGGTGTGAGATGTGGTTCTAAGTTCATTTCTTTTCATGTGGCAATTCAATTTTCCATGTGGCATCATTTGTTAAAAAGACTATCATTTTCCCCACTGAATTGCCTTGGTACCTTTGCCAACAATCAATGTGAGGATTTATTTCCATTTGATTTTTTAAAAATGTGTTTTTATAAATATGAGGTTTAAAATGTAAAAATTAATAAAATAATTTTGAGTGTTTGTTAGCATGTTGCTTTCTAAATATGTGTCATTTTAAAAGCCATTCTATTAATTTCCATTTTTTCCAAACTGCATGCAATTAAATTAACTTATGAGAGAGAACTTTAATCGAATAAGATGCTTATATGTGAATGGACAAAGGTAAAACCAAGTCCAGAGTTGAGTTATATCACCTTGCTAGGAAATTCCTTCAGGAGATGAGGTTGTCATTTTGCTGTTATCCTGTTTTAACTAGTAAAACACTTCAGCCTTGGGATATGCTTGTTTCATATTCTGTTCGTCATTTCCCTCCAGATATCACCTAAGCTGGATGCATAATAATTAAAATGCACAAGAACAGATGTTATTCAGTCTCTGTCAGGCACTGAATAAATGTCTGATGTGTCATTCCTTCCCAGTAACTGTGGATGAATATCACAAGAATGGTATCTTAGTTCCCTAGGGCTGCCATAAAAAATTACCACAAATTCGGTGGCTTAAAATAACAGAAATTTATTATCTCACAGTTCTGAAGGCCAGAAGGATGAAATCGAGGTGTTGGCAGGGGAGGGTGATTCCTTGCTTCTTCTAGTTTCTGGTTGCTCCAGGTGTTCCTTAGCTAAAGGCTGCATAACCTCGACCTCCGCCTCTGTCCTCGCATGGCCTTCTCCTTTTGTCCCTGTGTCTCTTTTGAGTGTCTCTTATAAGGACACTTGTCATTGGATTTAAGGACCACCCAGATAACCCAGATAATTCATCTTGAGATCCTTAGCTTAATTACATCTGCAAAGACGCTTTAGCCGAATAAGATCACATTCACAGGTTCCAGGCATTGGAATGTGGACGTATCTTTTATGGGGCCACCATTCAACCCATGAAAAATGGGTAGAAGAATGGGGAAGGAGGCAGAATATCACTTGTTATTCACTTCAGTGGCATGTCATTTTTGGACAAGCACAAATCTCAAACCTGGAATTTCAATGCCTTGGGAAATGGAAGATGAAAAATTCAGGAAAATGTGGAATCACAGAGATAATTTCATAAACGAGCCACTAATTCTTATCTTTTTAGATTTACAATTTTTTTTGAGGTTTTTTTTTTTAATATCTTTATTGGAGTATAATTGCTTTACAATGTTATGTTAGTTTCTGTTGTATAACAAAGTGAATCAGCTATACATATACATATATCCCTATATCTCCTCCCTCTTGCGTCTCCCTCCCACCCTCCCTATGCCACCCCTCTAGGTGGTCACAAAGCACTGAGCTGGTCTCCCTGTGCTTTGCGGCTGCTTGCCACTAGCTATCTATTTTACATTAACCTCTTCTAATTTTATACCAGCTGAAAACTTGATTGGTTTATTGTTTATGTCAGAATTATGTTTTAAAGAGAAAGCATAGTTGACTTGTATTTCAATGTCTAACTTCATTTTCTAGATAACTGAGAGTTAAGTCTTTAAAGTTTCAGTAGAAATCTTTCTAGTGGGCGTTAGATATTTTTCACACACTAAAAAGGATACATTTAACATCATTTGACAACTTCCTTTCATTTACTCAATCCTCTCTTCCCTTTTAAAATTTATGTCATTCATTTATTCCATATTTACTGGGTTATCAAGGAACTTGTACAAAGTTTTTAAACAATAGCAACAGGCTCACAACTTTCAACATTTCACAGACCAGGTTCCATGAATACTTTCTTTACAAAATTTTTTTTCTTCATCGACAAGTTTCACAGTAAATTATGCTAGATTCCACTGTCTCATTTACCACACCATTCAATTTTAACTGCACCCTGGTTTAAACACTGTTTAGAACCCTTAAGAAGAAATATAGTATATTCTTAGATGCTGAGAGTAAGTAAGCAGGAGAGATACGGGTCAGTAAAGGTAAGCGATATTATTAGTTTTCATATTATTGTGACTGTTCAGTAATGACTTTCCCAGGGGTTATGAGACTCCTTGTCACTCCTGTCCTCTCATCTTGATGAAATCTCTTCACTGAGTGATCTCTTTCATTCATAAGATGGTATTTTATAAATTACTGACTTCTAAATCCCATGGCTTATTCTCAACCTTCATCTTATGCTTCCATGCATTAATTGGAACCAATTATACATTTAGACTTTCTTGTTCTTTGGCTTCCATGACATTTTGCTCCCTCTGTGATCTGTTTGCTAGCCCTTCTTTTGCCTTCTGGCCCCTGAATATAGACTCTCTTGGTATTCATACTCTTGAACTTCGTTTCTCACTCAAAATTCCACTTTTATCTATAATCTCCATACTTACGACTCTCAGATTGAAATCTCAAATTCTAGATTTCCCCCTAGAATCAAGACCCGCATTCCAAAATGCCTGCCTGTAATCTCCATCCTGTTATTTCCCTGACCCTTAAAGTCACCCAGCCTCATTATTTTCCCTTCAAAATTATCTTTTTCCATAACCAGGGTTTCTTAGTGGCAATAGTGTTTTTCCTGTCACCCAGATTGAAACTGAAAAGTGTTTTTTAAGATCACATTTCTTGGTAAATCCTAGCTAAAAGTAGAGCAGTCCTCTCTAGTCTATGAAAGTCCTCTACTTTGAATATCCACCTATTTAAAAGCTCCCATATTTATCAGTGAGGGAAAAAGGGAACTATATTTCCAAGCCAGAAGAGAAAAAAATTAATCCTGGAGACCATAGTCTCCATGAGAAAGGAAAGCACTATATGATTACAATATATGAGTTATTTTTTTTTAATTTCTCTTTATCTGTTGCTCTCAACATTCAGTTACTTACCAAGCCATATACATTTGTCTTCTTCAAGATCAAAAGGACTGGGAACACAGATTGAGCTCTAAAGATGTTTATCACAGTGTTATAATATTAGAAATTTTAAATTCCCAACACTAGAGCATTGATTGACTAAATCATGTTTTACATATAAAACATGTGATGAATAATCTGCACTAATTTAAATTTTGTTGTAATAGTCTATTCATTAATATAAAAAGATATTATATGCATCATTGAGTTTAAAAAAAATGTCGGAAAGAACAGGAAGAGGACATCCAAGGAAAAGTACTAAGGTCTGTTGCTTCAAACTGTTACCAGTGGATTTCTGCATATAAATGTAAAGAATGTATGTTCATTGTGTGCCAGGCAATGCTTCAAAAAGAAATGAAAGAAGTAAAATAGATTTAGAATAGTCTAAATAGCTTAAAGAACACCTATTTTCAAAGAATCGTAGAATTCAGACAGTACATTAAATATCAAGTCCAAACTCACTTTATATGCCTTGTGGCAATTGAAGTTGAGTGATTTGCTCTATGTCATACAGTTGGTTATGACAAATGTGGAATTTGAGGCCTCTAATACCATTCTATTAATTCCCACCATTTTCCTATCACTGTTAACATGACAAATGCACCCACTTTTGACATTTTAAGCATGTGTGAAAATGAATGCACCTTTGAAGCTTGAGAATATTCAGCTTTATGGAATCCAAATAGCATTTTAAAGCAGGAAATTTTAAACATAATTTGTATTTGAATTTCTTTTGCCTCCTTTTCAATGGGTGACTATTAGTCAGGGTTCTCCAGAGAAACAGAACCAACAGGAAATATCTCTATCTCTATCATTATCTCCATCTCTATCACTATCTCTATCTCTATCTATCTGTATATATCTATTTCTAGAAAGAGAAAGATTTATTATAAGGAACTGGCTTGCATAATTATGGAGGATGAGAAGTCCCACAGTCTGCCATCTGCAAGCTGAAGGCCCAGGAAAGCTAGTGGCGTAGCTTCAGTCCAACCCCAAAGACCTTGAGAATCAGGGGAGACAATGGTGTAAACCCCAGTCCCAGTCCAAAGGCCTGAGAACAAGGATAAATGATGCTGTAAGTTCTGGTCCAAGTGCGGGAAAAAGCCAGTCCCAGTTCAAGTGCTCAGGCAGAGAGCAAATTCTTTCTTTGTCTTTTTGTTGTACTGAGGCCCTCAAAGGATTGGATGAGGCCCATTCACTTTGGGGAGGCCAACCTGCTTTTCTCAGTTTACCAGTCCAAATGCTAATCTCATCTGGAAACATCCTCACAGACGTGCCCAGAAATAATGTATAGCCAAGTATCTGGCACCCACGATCCAGTCAAGTTGACTAATAAAATCAACCATCACAGTGACCTTGGTAAAACTGCTTAACTTTTCTGAGCCTCAGGTACTTTGCCTATAAAATGAGGGAATTACTATCTATTCCACAGGGCTATTTTAAGGTTTAAATAAGATAAACAAGTTAAGAGACCTATCCTTGCACATAATGACTGTTCAATCAATGCCAGTTCCTTTCCCTCCCTTTCCCTGTATTGCTTATGAAAAGATCAGTTTAGTTACACTACACGCCTGTTGTTATGGGTTGAATTGAGTCTCCCCAGGCAAAAATAATTACATGTTGAAGTTCTAACACCCAATACCTCATAATGTAACTCTGTTTAGACGCAGGGTTGTTAAAGAGGTAATCAAGTTAAAATGAGATCATTAAGGTGAGTCCTAATCCATTATAAATGGTATGTCTATAAAAAGGGAAACATTTGGACACAGAGACACAGACACACAGGGAGAACTCTACTTGAAGATTGGAGTTATGCTTTCACAAGCCAAGGCACTCAGAGGCTATGAGACGGGCCTGGAACAAATCCTTTCCTGGTGTCTTCAGAAGAGGCATGGCCTTGCCAATACCTTGATCTCAGATTTCTAGCATCCAGAATAGTGAGACAACAAATTTTTGTTGTTTAAGCCACTTAGTTTGTGATACTTTGTGACAGTAGCCATAAGAAACAAATCTACCTGTATTTCTTAGATTGACCATAATTTGAAATGACATCTCTTAGGGATAATTCCTTATTAGTTCTTATCAGAATATGTAAGGTTCTTCTTTTCCAATTTCAAAGAAACTAGGTCCAAAACCCCTTCTGGCCCAACTCTTAGTTAACATGTCTCTTCAAGAATGGAGAAGGTAAGAAATCTCCCTGCTATATGACCTTGTTCTAGTTTTTCAGAATCTTACTAAGTCTAGGCTACACATACAAAGTCTAGGCTACTCATACAGGTCATGGGGTTGATGGAACAGATAGGTAAGCAGACAGATGGATGGATAGATAGATAGATAGATATGTAGACAGATAGGCAGATAACAGATAAATGTAGAAAGAGAGAGAAGGAGATCTCTATTTCTATCTCTGTATGTATGTCTATATTTGTAGTTACATTATCTGTATCTGTATCTGGTCTGCTTTTAACAAATGTGATACCACAAGATTTTTTCTCCCCATTTTATCAAAAACTTGCTGAAAACACCATTTTAATAAAATTGTCGTGCTGTTCTCTCATGCATTTGTACTTAACGATGATTTGCCAACCATTAACATATCATTAAGCAACTGATGTCCTTTCGCCTTTTGGCCACATCTTTTAAATAAAGCTTTGCCCACATTTCAGAATATTTTTTTCAGAAAGTGTACCAGAAGGCCAATTACTAGGGCAAAGGCCATAAACATTTTTAATATTCTTTTTTTTTTTTTTTTTTTTAATGTATTTATTTTATTTATTTATTTTTGGCTGTGTTTGGTCTTCATTGCTGCGCGCAGGCTTTCTCTAGTTGCGGCAAGCAGGGGCTACTCTTCGTTGAGGTGCGCAGACTTCTCATTGCGGTGGCTTCTCTTGTTGCGGAGCACGGGCTCTAGGTGCGTGGGCTTCAGTAGTTGTGGCACACGGGCTCAGTAGTTGTGGCTCGCAGGCTCTAGAGTGCAGGCTCAGTAGTTGTGGCGCATGGGCTTAGTTGCTCTGTGGCATGTGAGATCTTCCCAGACCAGGGCTCGAACCCGTGTCCCCTGCACTGGCAGGCGGATTCTCAACCACTGCGCCACCAGGGAAGCCCAATATTCTTGATACTTATTGTGAAATTGCTTTGCAGTGAAGTGGTGTTCCTTCCTTCGGGGTTCAATCCCAAGACAATTCTTTGTAGCAAGAGAAGAAAGAAATAAGGTCATGGAGATCAGTGGGAGTATTAGTGTTCAACTGCCACCAGCAGCAAGTAATGAATATTTCCTTGTGAAAAAGCTCAATGCCATGCATAACGATTACATAATATGTAGGTAATTCAAGAAATCTCTGGCTCAATCTTTCTGGAACCCCAACATTTAAGTGCAATTTGGGTATTAAATTATCCATTCATGCACTGAGTTGAAGGTATCTCTGTCCCCTCTATTCTCTGATTTGTTTCTGCTGACCTGCACACTTGAGTGTTTAGTTCAGAGATAATTTTCAATAAACTGTTGTCACTTGAAAATAAACAGTCTGGACAATGTATGGTTCATTTGGAACACTGAGAAAATAAACAACCTAGGATATGCTTCCTTCCTGTTTTTACAGCCCTTTTTGGAATGTGTGTTCCAGATATTTCCCCTTCTTCCCCAAAGAAGAAGGTTTTATTTAAAATAAAGCTGTTTATTTGGCACTTCTGGGCAGCCCTTTTTTGAAGAACCACAGCAATGGGTGGCTTTGGAGCCCATCTTCGAAGGAATCAATTCATCCTCCTGGTGCTCTTTCTTTTGCAAATTCAGAGTCTGGGTCTGGACATTGATAGTCGTCCTACGACTGAAGTCTGTGCCACACACACAGTTTCACCAGGACCCAAAGGTGAGGAAAGAAAAATGAAATGTTCATATCTAGTAAGTAAGCTCTTACTTCATCTCTCAACCCCACTCTAGCCCCCAATGACTTTCTCTACTCCCCTCCTTAGAGTTCTCTCACTTTCCTTCTATTTTAGAAAAATCAATGTCTTGTTACTTATTTTAAAATCTCCCTTGATGTTAGGTAAGAGAACGTGGGGAGGCGCTGGAAGGCCTCCAGGGATGTGATGGAATTCACCCAGGGCAGGGGGAAGTTTCATCTTCCATGCTGCTCCAGGGGAGATACACAAGCAAGACATTCAGGAATCCTTTCCTTAAGAACATCTCTGTTCATGGGCTGTTTTTACTCCAACTGCTTTCTCAGGCTGATTTTGGTAAAGCTACTAGACAAAAGCTCAGTAAAGTAAAAATGAATTCTTTCATATATTTCATAAATTAATGGGCTTCTGGGTTCCAATG
The DNA here is from genome assembly GCF_949987535.1 of Balaenoptera acutorostrata. Lineage (NCBI taxonomy): Eukaryota > Metazoa > Chordata > Mammalia > Artiodactyla > Balaenopteridae > Balaenoptera > Balaenoptera acutorostrata. Next base: position 19,896,757 of record NC_080080.1, on the reverse strand, counting down.
AAGAGGAAAATTTTCATCAAGGATTGGAGGTGGCATAGAAATGAACATTTCTTTATTTGAAAGTGGAGTTTTAGGGCCAAGTGCCTTCAGCTGAAGGATGATAGAATATTGCAAACATTTTTTTTCAAGTAGAGCCAAGGTCCAAATGCGCTTCAGGCAATTGGTTGGTAGAAAATGCTGCTGTTTTCCTGGTTTCAGCTCTGACCCTTTTGTTCTGAAAGTGGTCACTGCAGTACAAATTGGTGCTCCCTCATTAGTAATTCATGCTATGTTTCTCCAGGCTACATGGTGGAAGAATTGCATCTGCTTAAAATTTTAAGTAGGAAAAAAAGGGTCTTTAAAAAAAAAAAAAGAAAAACATTGCCCCATGCTTGTCAGTTATTTAAATGTGTATTGCTTAAAGTGCATTTTTCTTAATCAGTGAATTAATTTCCTCCTAAGATTGCAATCCAAGTTTTAACCTTTGATACCATAAAATAAATGCAGGGAAGAACAATGAGGCCTTGGGGCTTCCAAATAATTTCTTGGGTGAATAAATGAATAATGCGAGGGTAAATGTTCAAAAAACAAAGTTTCAATTAGAAATAAAGTACTTAAAACCATTACTGGACTTTTCATAGAATAGAGGAAACTTTGTATTATTCCTTGGGTTTCATGGAAAATGCTAAAAATTTAAATTTTTCTGTCCCTTCAAATGGGAGAATCCATTTTAGAATAGAACTGTTAAGCAGTTTTCCTTGCAGAGAAACTGCAACTTTCAAACTGGAAGAAGAATGGACAAAGAATTGTTCAAATAATGTCCAAAATATCGTCCAATTCAACAATTCTATTCATTCCAACTCAGCCAACGTATATTGAATACCTATTAAGTGCTAAGCACTATTTTAGGCACAAGCGATTCATTAAATTATATACATTAGTGTCATGAGCAATGGAGATGTAAATAATTTACGAGGGAGAGCAGAGGGCAATTAATATTTGCTGGATTCCAGCGTGGGGTCCACTATGAGTCTTCCAACCCTCATTTTTTAACTTAACACAAAACTTCTCCCTTCCCATTAGAAACTCTAAGGTTTCAAACAGTGGAAACCTCTTTAACTCTCTTCCTGAGCCTGTGTAGAAATTATGAGATGATTGCAAGCAGAAATGTGACAGAATGAAGAAGCAAGTGCTCCTGGGGAAGAAAGACTTGGGAAGAAGCCCTCTAGAACTCTGGGTTTCAGAACTAAGTTATGGACTTGGTATGATTTCTTCTTCCCCTAGAACCTGGGGACTTGGCATCAAATGGGTTCTCAGTGGCTTTCTTATTGAAAAGATTCCAAGATTCTGCAACGTACTAAATGCCAACTAAGTCCCAGGCATCATGTGGGATTCTAAAGGTTTCAAGCTAAGGAAGAACTTGTCTTAGAACTTGTACCTACATTGAAAGCTGGTGTTAGAGTGCAAACTCTTGGGGTCAGTTAACTCATTTTTAATTTGCAAATTGCCTGTATGGGTACCACATGCATAACATCAAAAACCTATTCATCACTGCCCTTCCTCTGCTCTGTGTCCTGTGCTAGACATTGTGGATACACCAAAACACAAGGCATGGTATTTTGTCTTCTCTCAAGATATAAACTGCCATCTACTCTACTTCATCCTGTCATGAACACCGTGACAGTCCTCCCCACCCATGAATAAGGCAGATTTGTATATTTATCTCTACAAAATGACAAAAAAAAAAAAAAGCTTGATGGCTAAGCAAACATTTTAAATAACTGGATTATTGCTTTTGTTTAATATATTTTTTTAAGAGCAAGCTGGTCTATATTTTTCTCCATGGCTAATCATCTCAATACCCTATTTATCAGCACTGTGCACAGAAACTTCCAGATACTCTGAGAAACAAACAATAAAAGGAGTCTTCCCTAAATTCATTTGGGAGACTTGGAATTTAATAAAAATATAGAGAGTTTCAAATGGAAAACCATTAATGCTACTCTGTCATATAATGTATTGTCTAAGACAGACACACCATTTTTTATTGCACTACTTCCCAAGCTTGACTTAGTGGGAAAAAAAGACATTGGATTGAATCTGCTTGATCTTCAGTATGGTATTACATCTGTTTATGCTTCAGTTTCTTTTTTTTTTTTTTTTAATTAATTAATTAATTTATGGCTGTGTTGGGTCTTCGTTTCTGTGCGAGGGCTTTCTCTAGTTGCGGCAAGCGGGGGCCACTCTTCATCGCGATGCGCGGGCCTCTCACTATCGCGGCCTCTCTCGTTGCGGAGCACAGGCTCCAGACGCGCAGGCTCAGTAGCTGTGGCTCACGGGCCCAGTTGCTCCGTGGCATGTGGGATCTTCCCAGATCAGGGTTCGAACCCGTGTCCCCTGCATTGGCAGGCAGATTCTCAACCATTGCGCCACCAGGGAAGCCCAATGCTTCAGTTTCTTTATTTGCAAAATGAGCTTCATCACAGACCTCTTTTAAGAATAACATCGGATAATCAAAGTGAACTTTAAGCTGTGTAGACATTATGAATAGATACTTAACAGATTCTATTTATCTTTCCTTCTCCTTCCTATTTGTCTAAGTCTGTTGAGTAGTAATTTTGAGAATGAGTATTGCTCTAGTTGTAAAAAAATTCTTCGTTGAAAGCCATTTTTATTTTTCTTTCTATGCCTTAAACTTATTATTTTATGCTGCTTAGTAGGAAAATGTTCTCTTTTTTCCCCCACGTTGGTGGTTTCTTTAAACAATTTGTGTGAAATTCTGACCTCTAGTGGTTTTACTTGAAAACAGCAATGACAAGAAATTTTAACAAGAACTGTTAAAAAGAAATGTAAAACCAATAAGCAATATTTGGGTGATGCTTCACAATTTCCAAGGAACTTTCAAATACATTATCTTGTTTAAGTTTCACAGTTTTCCTACGTGGTAGCAATTACTTTAACCTTAAAGGTAAGGAAACAGTCTCTATGAGGCCAAGTGGAGGTCCCAAGGTCTTCCACGTAGATGTTGCACAGTCATGCAATTTGAACTTGACCCCTGGCCTTCTGGCTCTGTGTCCACAATCATTCCATGACATCTACTAGAGTCTATTAGAATCATGTTTGGAAATACAGCCCACTGACCCCTTTTTGATAAATGGATAGGACTCTGCCTCAGAACATGGAATTTATGCACACTCACAGCCCAACATTGTACTGGACCCTAAAACATGCTGAGAGTGATGGCGTGCCTCCTCTTTGGTAATGAACTCCATCACTTCATTCGTTTGTTTGGAAATTAATGATATTTCACCCTATTGCTTATTTTGGTTTTTGGTTTAGGAGGTTTTTCTTTCAATGAAATTTGGGTGTATGTCCATGTATGTGGTCTTAAGGCTCCTTTGCGATCCATCTGGCTTCTCCCAACTTCTCCCACCTCAAACTACTTGTCCAATTGTAGTTTGCTTCAGGCATCCTTGCTTTGTCTCCCATTCCCGACCCAGGATTTTTGCACTTGATGTTCCCTCTGTCTGACCCAAACTTGCCCCAGATCTTCCCAAGGAGAGTTCCTTCTTCTCATTCTGGTTTTAGCTCAAATGCCATTTGCACAGTGGGGCCCTGCCTGATGACCCCCTTCACTCTCTGTCAAAATGTCATAGACATTTTGTTGTTATTTTCACAGACTTATTACTAAATGAAAATCCCTTGTGTTTTTATATATCTACAGTCAGTCCTAGAATACAAGCTTCATGAAAGCAGGGACCCTGTTCATCTTACTGAGTGTGTTTTCCTGCTGTCTAGAAGAGTTCCTGACACATAGCGATTGCTCAATAAATATTTTTGATGAAATAAACAAACCCAAATTTTCCAAGATCCCCTGACCGTTCCTTGAAAATACTTTCCAAGGATGTCTTGCAGTTCCCCAAAATGTGTTGCAATGCTTCCAAGAAAACAACTGGTCTTGGGAGACGCTGTCATTGTACCACTTCAGTGGTCAAAGAACTTTCCCACCAGTGGCCACTGGTTTTCTGTAAGCACAGCTGTGCCACCGCTTCCCTGGTACCCCTGTCTCAACCTGGCCTGGCCACTAACTCAGTGCCCTTCACTCAGTAAGGAAGGCTTTCCTTTGCTTCTGAGGGCACTGCAACTCCTACAAGTAACCATCTTGACTCCACGCAACTGGCCTGTGATGAACTCATGGGGCCAAGAAAGGCTCTCTCCCCTTCAGCATGACTGTAATGACCACCTCAATCATGGTGGCGGCAGCAGTAATACTAACACACATTGAACAGATGCCGTTGACCCGGCCCTGCGTGAGTGCTATCCGGCCTGTTTTAAGTTGAACTATCTCAATAGACTTTGAGAAAGAAGACATTATAATTCTCGTCTGACAGACGAGGAAACCGAGGTTCAGAACTATTAGGTCACTAGCCTAAGGCCACACAGCTGGAAGGTGGCAGGTTGGAATCCAATTCAATTCTAGTTGGACTTCAGGCTCCAATCAGAATGCTAAACCGTCTAATCAGCTGGAGGGGCCCCTAAGCAGTGTTGACTGCATCACAGGATTTTACAGGGCAGGATGAGACAGCTACTTTAGTTTTTGCTTAAAGCTCCTATTGGTCCCTATGGAACCCATGCATGGGTGGTCCAGGGCCCACATCTGAGTGCCAGACACTACGAGGTACATGTGGCTTTGCCAGGACGTTATCCTGTGTCTTACGAGATAGTTTCTTTCCCAGAAAACCCCTTACCTCTAGGAAATGGACTTCAATCTGGCCAGTATTTTTTCTGAACATGGCTCTGGATCCCAGCAATTGACACACTTGAGTTATTTCCCAGAAGTGTTCTCAGCCTCCAAACAGATGGCCAGTATGCCTAGCAATATCTGGGTCACTTTCATACTCCAATCAGAAGTCTCACTATGTGTAAAGTAACTGTCAGAGTTTATTTGGTTTAACCCCAGTTATTTTTACATTTGTGAAAACTGAAGCCCAGAGAGGTAAAATCACTTGTTCTAGGTCACACAGCTGTTCATTGGTGGCAGAGCTAAAACTCCTCTTCCAGATTCCCAAGCCAGTCATTGTTTCATTCCGCCGTGTTCTACCATTGTCCTCACGTTTTATCATCCTCATTAGGCATGAAATGATCCTTCCTTCGGTTTTATAAATTAACATTAGAAAAGGAGGTCAATGTATAAACATGGTACAGAATTGTTTTAGCTCGGTCACCTTGGTACAAATTAAGTTGCTGATTTCTTTCTGGTGACTTTATCAGAGAGGTTAAGCAAGTAGGTATTTTCCCAAAACCTTTTTTTTAATTGTATTAATTCACTGGATTCTTAATCATTAAGAGTTTTAATATGTATGTTATGCATAAGGTCAGACCAAAATTTTAAGAGGCTTGGCTTTTTCAACTTTATATTCCAATGGATGGATGTTCTGAACCAATTTTTCTCCTCTTTTTCCCTTTGAATAGATGCCAAGAAAACATTTTAAGGTTAGGTCAGGAGGGGAGGAATAAAAGTCCAGTCAATCAAAGTGTGGGCAAAGATAAGTGAGGATGTAATAACCAAAAAAAAAAAAAAAAAAAAAAAATTAGTTTGTTTCCTTTAAGAAAGTTGTATCCTTTACCTATACCATTTCTCCCCCCAGCTCACTTACATAATAATTTGGCTATATATCAATCGTTACTAGGGACTGTAGTAATAGGTGCTTGCATGTTGGTAAAGGTCATGGGCTTTGGAGACAGAATCTATGGTTTTGAATTTGAGCTCTGCCACTTACCTACCGATGTGATCTGAAGTCTCAGTGTCCTCATTTTTTAAATGGAGATAATTTTATTGCCAATCTCAAAAGCTTAATTTGAAAATTAAGACATGTTTAGCGTATAGCTCAGCTATCATCATTTTTTTTCATTAGCTTCCATTGCTGTTACTAGTCACCATAAGCCTTCTCTCCCACATCCCTAAACAAAGGCTCATAGGTTGTAACGTTGGTTCTACAAACAGAAATCTATCAGGGAAATGCACCACCTTCTACTCCTTGCTGCCATTTCCTACCTATTTTAGTCTCACTGCAAAGTCAACTTTTATTCATCAGACGCTCACGAACTTGAGACCACCCTTTCTCTTCACTAATGTTGCTTTCTTTCTCTAGTTCTCCAGTTGAGCCTGGGGCTTCTTATCAATTAAATAGGAATAATAATAGTGTAAATACACCCTAGTAGGATTAAATGAATTAAGACAGAAAAAACCAAGCCTCAGTCCTTTTATCTGTAACATGGGTTAATAATGGTATGACTACTTCATAGGATTGTGTTGAGGAGGAATCAGCTAAGCCACATAAAGCATTTAGCACCATCTCTGACACATTGTTAAGGACTCTTTAACTATTAGAAAACCACAGATTAGCAAAACCCAAGGGAGAATGAGAATTATATTTCCATTTTTCCTTCTTCTTCTTTTTTTCCTTTAAGGAATATTTTCCTTTAGCCACTGTCTGTGCCCTAGGTAGTCAATTCTGTTGGCCTTAGGTCATTAGCCATATGTGTAGGCCAGATACAACTTAGGTGTCTCTTTTTATTTGTGTTTATGAAATACTACTTCTGGAAACTTTCTAATTCTGTTAGAAATGGTTTTATTTGGCCTCTCCACGTCTTTTCAGGATATTCCAACTGATAACCAGTCTGTCTGGTTTTCACACTGTTATATGATCTGCAATATTCTATAATTTTCCAAAATTCTTTCAGTTATATTTTACAGCTTTCTCTGCTCTTTTATAAAAGAATTATAAATATATGCGGTTAAAATCTGACACTCAGAGACTCAAGTCAAGTATCATCTGAATAATTTAATTGTTTTCAGATTGTTTATCGTGATTGTTCTTGATTTGAAAACTCTGGAAGCATCCTTTCAGGTCTCTTGACAATGCTTGTATCTGTGAAATAAGTCATATAAATACGAGTCTTTAGAATTTACAAAGGGTTTATCCATTATTTCGCTTTAGCTCCACTGACGTATTATAGGAATCATTATCCCTATTTAAAGAGAAGGAAACTAAAGCTCAGTACTCTTGTTTGTGGCCCTTCTGAAGGTCATTTATGTAACATATCACCCAGGGATGGGTGTATGTGTAAGACATTACAATACTGGTTGCAGTCAAAAATATTTTACATGGTGTTGTTCTGCCTGGCCTGAGATGAGTGAGGATGAGAAAACGATTTTGATATTCAGAGCCAATAGCTATGACAATGTCATCTCTCTCTCATCAGACCACATGCTGAGTGACCAAATGACAGTACAACCAAAAGGAAGACGCCCATATGTCCAATGGGAAGTTGGCAGCAAGTGTGACAATGTGCTCCAGACCAAAATGAGAGTCCCCAAAGAGACTGGGAGACTTTGATATACCACAAAGGAGCGTCTCTGGAACTGTTTTATCAGTGTTGCCCTAGCACTTGAAGAGCAAGGCTGGGCAATGCCACCAATGATCTCGGGGAAAAGCCAGTACTAGACCATAGGCACAGACCAAATACACTGAAATAAAGCTCACCTAGAGTGTACAAAGGCAAGGGATATGACCTGCCTACCTAGATTAGAGTACTCCTAAGGGGACATTATATTTTTATTAAAATGGGCAATTTTTGATTAACAGATACATAGGTATCTATATCTATATTGAGAAATAAAATATTGCCTGTCATATCAGTAAACAAAGGATGTCACAGTTATCAGCGATTACAGATTGCAGCCACCTCCAAAGGCCAGCTGGTGAGCCCTGAGGGAACACAGGAAGGAAAGAATACCTGCCATCCAGCAACCATCAGACTGCAGCCACTCCCAACGGTGAGCCCTGAGGAAACTCAAGATGAGAAAACACAGGATACTGGCCCCAGAGAGCTGAGGTGCATATCAAAGAAATGATTTCTGTGAGCCCAGACTCTTGCATCTTCCCATACATAGAAAGGCACTAAATTCCTAAACTTGAGATATCTAGTTTTCTTTCATAAACAGTAATCTTTTGTTCCGACTACCTGTCCTTTGTTGCAAAACTCCTATATATCCTGGCTCCCCCCTCGCCTCCTCGCAACAGTTTTCTCGGGGTCACCTGAGATGCTGCCTTCGGGGCTTGAAGTCCTCAGTTTGTCTGCCAACTAAAACATAACTCTCAACTTTTAGGTTGTACATATTTTTTAATCAACAATATCTATATCTATCATCTCCTGATGATCAAGGAAAGCAATACCATGTTGGTATTATTCTAATGTTGCCCAACAATACTAACATGGGACTTTTTCCTGCTCCCTCTTTCCGATTGACTCACATTTTAACTCTGAACAAATGAGCGTATGCAAAACTAAAACGTCCAGCATTCACAGCTCCCAAGGTGTCCCTGTGCCTTCCTAAAACGTTTTATTACTGGGAACTGAAACTACCCAAATGCATCTTTCCACTGCCTGTCCTCCTATATCCCTTTCTGTCTCACCTTTCGGCATTAGGTTAGGGCGCAGTGCTCTGCCATGTCAAAAAACATCACTAATATAACAGAGTTACTGACTCAATTTTCTTGTCAGGAGAGACCTAGTCTTGGAGCAGGGGTGTCCAGTGGAAGAGGAACTAAGTGTCGTTCTACCTCCTTTTAGGTAAATAGGATTGATCTTTTAATAAGGTAGAAGACAGAATTATTTTCCCTATCCCAGATCCAGTGGCTTCTATGTAAATATTCTTATGCTTCATGATGCTTTGTTAACCTAATTTTCATTGTACCTTGGGTTTTCTTTTTTTTCTTTCTCTCTCTTTCTTTCTTTCTTTCTTTTTTAAGTTTTTTTTCCAGGTTTCATAGCTATTCTGTAGAAGTGATATTTATCAGGTCTGAGCAGCCAAATGATCGTTTAAACCAGAGCAGCCAATGGAAGATTTTGAGTAGGAGAATGATGTAATTAAATTTGTTTTTCAGGCAGATAAATCTCTTGGAAGGGGTGATGATAGACTGAAGGATGTGAGAAGCTCCTGGTGCAACATGAATTAAAAACAAGGGATGCATTAAGGCTGTCGGGAGAGGGAGAAGAGGGTGTATTAGAGAGAGATTTCAGAAGCAAAATGGCAGATTATAATGAGTTCCAAACTGTGTTTGAGCCACCTATGAACATCCAGATGGAAAAGTCCAATAGGCAGTTGAAAATAGACATCATAAATACTCTTTAGGCATTTTTTCTTAATAAAAGCTCATCACATGACCTGTAGCCTCGACTCTTAGTTTTCATATTTTGTCTTATTTAGTGATAGCAGGGAGGACTGCCTTTCTCACAGATAGTTGGGATATCCATGGACCAGGACATTCGTTTATATAATAGCAGTTATGACTTACACTTAATAACAACACTACTCTTTTTCTTTAAATTTGTTTCTGCCCCACTCTGTACTGAAAGAAAATTTAGACAGAATATTGTATGTTACATGTATAGAGTATTGTAAACATTTCAATGCCAGAAGCACAAATCTCTGAAAGCAAAAGTATGTGTCAGCCAGGGCGTGGCAAATCCTCACAGCCAAGGTGTGAGCTAAAAGATGCATTGCTTCCCCTTAGCCTCTTCTTTTTATCCCTCTAATTTTCTTTTCTTTCTTTCTTTCTTTTTTGAGGGGGGTTTCTCATTCTCTTTATTTTATTGGTTTTTTTGTAATTTATTTATTTTTTAAAATTAATTTATTTATTTTTTGTTTAGCTGTGTTGGGTCTTCGTTTCTGTGCAAGGGCTTTCTCTAGTTGCGGCGAGTGGGGGCCACTCTTCATTGCGGTGAGCGGGCCGCTCACTGTTGCGGCCTCTCTTGTTGAGGAGCACAGGCTCCAGACGCGCAGGCTCAGTAGTTGTGGCTCACGGGCCCAGTTGCTCCGTGGCATGTGGGATCTTCCCAGACCAGGGCTCGAACCCGTGTTCCCTGCATTGGCAGGCAGATTCTCAACCACTGCGCCACCAGGGAAGCCCTATTTTATTGTTTTTTTAATTGAAGTATAGTTCATTTACAATGTGTTAGTTTCAGGTGTACCTATATATGTATATATATGTGTGTATATATATCCAAGATATACATATATATTTTTTTCAGATTCTTTTCCCTTATAGGTTATTACAAAATATGTATCCCTCTAATTTCCAGTGGCTAGAAACTCTGGAGGCCGATTGGATGATACTGTCATAAGGTAATATTTTCTGAGTGCTCACTGCATCCAGGCACCATTTGGCCCTTCACATGTATCATCACATTTACTCCTCTCCACAGCACCCTGGGGAAGAGATTTCACTGTTCTGATTTACTAATGAGGAAACTGAGGCTGAAAGAATTGAAGTAGTTGCAAAATCTCACAGCCAGTGAGTGCTGATCCCAGATGCCCTGTTCTTAACCACTGCACTGCATTGCAGAAACACAGCACTCAGTCCTAGGTGGATGGGATACCTCCTCCTTGCATTTGTTTCTGCTGACCTGGCTGTGAATGCATTTGAATAATGAATGATATGTTCAGGCAGAAGAAAACCTGCTCCACAAAACTTAATGTTGTATTTTTCATTAAGGATAATATTAGGTGTGTTTTGCCTTTTGTTTTTTTCCTCCCTGTTACTCAGACATGCAGTGACTGCAAAAGACTTGCAGGTTCCAAGTAGGAATTCTTTTTAAACAAAATAAGCCTGAAAACAAAGAGTGGGTGCTTTGTACTTCAAGTAGGAAAGATTGCAGGATTCTTGAAATTCTCACTTTTCTTTGCTAGGTTACACAGGAGTGAGGTGAAGGGGGAATGAAGTTTATGGGTCCCTGGAATGGATGGGGCACAGTAAAGGGATTGGCTGACAACATGCCATGCATATTAACAACCCAGCTAGGGCCATAGTAAGCACCCGATAAACATTAGCTGTTATCACTATTGACGTTGATATTATTATTGTGATAAATTAGTCACAATATACATATCTCCTTACATTTTGTATTTCCTTGCATTTGTTTGGCATATTAATATTGAAAAAGCACTTCCATTTTATTTTCTTATTTGATATGTTATCTTATCATCTGAGGAGAGAGCAGTAGAGATGAGTAAAAGCCTAGTCTCCTTACCCCTACATCATTGATCTTTCTAAAGGCTCACCTTGTTAGACGCCAACAAAACAGGCAGTAATTTCCCTTTCAGAACATTCATGACATTTACAAGACCTTGCTTGGTGCCTCCTTCCCACCAAACTTTTCGGCTTAGATCATGTCTTGTCCGAGCTAATGTTGTATCCCTAGGATCTAGCACAGAACTTGGTAGCTGGTAGAAATTTAGTAAATATTTGTCCAAGGAATGAATGAGTGAGCACATTGTGAAGTTTGAACAGCTCTTGAGAACAAAGTGTAGAATGTCTGCCCTTATCACAAGGAACTTACATTCTGAAGTTAAATAACAATGCATTTTTAAATAATACTTCAAGGCAGCAATTAGAAAGTAGTAACAAGGAGCCAGATGGTGAATTACCAAGGAAATAATTCTACCAGTAAATTCAGATAATTTAGAATTTAATTTGAGACACGACTCATTGGTGTGATTTATAAAAGGAGAAAAAGGCCACAGTTCCTTTATATTATTTATGATTTATTTTTTAAATCATGAGTAATTCAGGTTTGTCGTAACACATAGCATGTATAAATGTGTACAAAATAAAGATATATAAAGAAAAAGCTAATGATCTCTCTTTTCACTGTGACGCTTCCCTTTACAGATCCAAATCTCTCCTGTAACCATCATTAATAGCTTGGTATTAACACTTTTCTCTATATTTGTTCTGTTCATTTGTTCTTTCTTCTAAATGGGATCATATGCATATGACTCTCTAAGAGGCATTCTTTACATAATATAACATGGAGCTCACTCCTTATTCAGAGATCTTTCTCATTATTTTTAGTAGTTGCACAATATTCCTCATATTTTCATCAGTCTCGTGATGATAAACTTTCAGATTGTTTATGGTTTTTTTGTTTTTGCCACTACAAGCAAACATTCTCATGTATACATTTGTTCTTACAGTTAAGTCCCATAAAATAGGTTCGCTAAGGTAAAATAGAGTATGTGGGTTTTTTATTTTAATCATGATTGACAGATTATTTTGCAGAAATGTAGCAATTTATGTTGCCAAAAGCAATGACTGAGTGCTTTCTGTAGCTATGGCAACTTCAGAGGCAATTAATCTTTTATAATTATTACTAAATATGATGGAAAAATATGATATTGACATTTACACATATATGTTTTTCTGACTAAGTGAGTCTGGGCATTTTCATCCATCATTTACTGTTTATATTTTTAGATTACCTTTTAATTTCATTTGTTGTCTTTTTATTGCAAAGCAATTTGCAAAAACTTTTTGTACATTAAAAATATTAATCTTTTTTTATGTCTTAGTGTTTGATTTTTTTCCTTGTCTCTCATATTTTTGTTGATAAACTTTATATATTTATGTGGCATCTTTTGTCATATAAAGACTTTTAATTTCTCATATGGTCATATATGTCTTTTATTTTATAACTTTTTCCCCTGAGGAGATGAATTTCAAACAGAGAGAAAACCATGTGCCTTTCAATGGGAGCAAACATTGAAAGATATTTTAATGAACAGTGAATAGACAAGTTGGGCAGGAATAGAAGGTTATGCAGGTCAATGTCAGAAAATAATGCCAGAAAGTTCCATTGATACCAGTCTGTGAAAGTCCAAACACTAGACTAATTAGTTTGGACTTGGCCTATAAACACAGAGGAACTGCTGAAATGTTTTGAATGGGGCAGTTTTATAATGAAAATGTGATTTTATACAGATTAGTTTGCAAGATGGTTTGAAAAAGTGAAGTTCAGACCCAAAGAAACCAATATTTCAACAACTATGTATAGAACAGACACAATTCTAGGCCCTTGGAACCACCAGTGAATAAAACACCATGAAGACCATTTAGGGCTCACCTGCGAGGAACACGGGTTAGTGTACAAGGAAAGGAAAAGGTAAAACAATGGCAGTAGAGATGGAAGGAAAAAGAAAGGATGGACGTGAGAAAAAATAGGAATCAAGGTGGGAGTTAGGAAGGAGGAAGAGTCAAAGCCAATTTGGGTATTGAGCCTGGGGGATTGGAGCATGGCAGTGATATTGGAAGATGGGTAAATCAGAAGAGGAAACAAAAATATGAAGTGGAGGGAACAGTAGAGACAGATATTTGTGTACAGATCTTACTCAACTTACAATGCGGTTGCATCCTGATAAACCCTTCCTAAGTGGAAAATATCATAGTTGAAAGTGCATTTAATACACCTAACCTAGGGAACACCATAGCTTAGCCTAGCCTGCCTTAGACATGCTCAGAACACTTACATTAGCCTACAGTTGGGCAAAATTATCTTTTTAAAAATGAAGTGTTGAATATCTCATGTAATTTATTAACTACTGTACTGAAAGTGAAAAACATAACGGTTATCTGGGTACAGAGGGTTGTCAATGTATTGATTGTTTACCCTCATGATTGCATGGCTGACTGGGAACTGCAGCTCACTGCCACCACCCAGCCTCAAGAGAAAGTATCATATTGCATATCGCTAGCCTAGGAAAAGAGCAAAATTCAAAATTTGAAGTACAGTTTCTACTGAATGCATATCACTTTTGCATCACTGTAAAGTCAAAAAATTGTTACGTCAAACCATCGTAAATCGGGGACTGTCTGTATTTGCCTGGGCTGCCTTACTAGATTATAAGCCTTTCCCATAGACCCCCCCCCCAGCAGGCTGAAGTCAATTCATTAATCAGCCATTATTAAGAATGACATTTCAATCAATTAGTAATTAATTTGACTGTATTTTCATTAACCTCACATTTATCCATCTTGTTTTTAAGGATGTTATTCCTTTTACTTGGAAACCTTTATTGAGAAAGCACCTATTGCATGTAAGACCCTGTACCAAGTACTAGGGATACAAAAAAAATAATATATCGTCCCCAACCCGTCCCATCATCTGTGACACAATGTGGTGGATGCTATGAAGTCCGAGGGGAATTACCTGCAGAGAATGAGATTAATCCAGGCTGCTAAAGAGGGAGATGGGGGCAGATGCTGAGAAGACTCTTGGGTAGAGGAGGTAACACATTAGCCAGACCTACAGGGTGCATGGAGTTGGACAAAAGATAAAAATCCACATGAATTTGATTGATGAGAACGTTTTAGTATCAGCCCGCCCTAAAATATATTGACAAATTTGTATTTTAGGTTATTTTCTTCTGCACTTACCTTGAGATATAGTTTATTCTGGTGGAGCCCAAGGATAGGGATCTCGTTTACTTCTTCTGGAGAAAGAATACGGGAGAGTTTTAGGTGTGGGCAGGCAGAGTTAGATGTTTTCTCCTTTATGTTCCCGTAACTGCTACTCTTCCAGCATCTATCACAGTAATTATGTTTACTTGTGCATTCTCTCCTGAAGTTTTGATCTCCTCATAAGAAGATCCTGATCAGTGCCTAGTAGTTATAATAGTAAGGAAACTTGTGTTTGCAAGTGAAAGAAACAAAACTAAATCATACAAACAAACAAAAGAGAGAAGAGGAATTTATAGACTCATGTAACAGGAAGGGTTTCAGGCAGAGCTATATCCAGGCTCAAGTGATGTGATCAGAATCAAACACACCTTGGTTCTCTTTTCCCCTATAATGACTTCATTTTAAAGAAGGTTCTTATTTTGTGGTGCTAAAGTAGATTCAGATACTTCAGTAATAGTCTATCCTCTCTGCAACCCCCGCAGAAAGAGCAAGTCTCTGTCTTGAAATTCATAACTGTGTGAGTGATTGAGGAGACTTATCTACCAATTGAAATTTGTTGGCTCTCATTGGGCCACATGTCCATTGCTGAACCAGTTACTGTGGAGAAGGTTCAAACTATGTGGATTGAGAATAAGCTAGTATTGCTTCCTATGGCAAGTTGTGGGGCCGTTATCAGAAGCACAGGTAGAAGCTCCCAGGTAGGTGAAAGTTACAGATTTTGTGGATTAATGAGTCCCCCTCGGTGGAAGGGACTCCTCTATGAATTTTGCCATCCATAGTATTATGTAATATTACAGTAACTCCATGAGACACGTGTAACTATCTTAATTTTCCAGAAAATTGAAGCAGAGGGGATAATTATTTAGTATAAGATTAAAGAGCTGTTAAGTGGAGATTTAGAATTTGCACCTAGATCTCTGTGATTATGATTCCGTTTGCTAGGGCTGCCATAACAAAATATCACTAACTGGGGGGCTTAAACAACAGAAATTTATTGTCTTACAGTTCTAGAGACTGGAAGTCCAAGGTCAAAGAGTTGGCAGATTTGGTCTCTCTTAGCCAAGACCTCTCTCCTTGGCTTGCAGTTGGCTGTCTTCTCACTGTGTCCTTACATGGCCTTTTCAGAGATGTGTGCACGCATCCCTCATGTTCCTTTGTGTGTCCAAATTTCCTGTTCACATAAGGACACCAGTCAGATTGGATTAAAACTGCCCTAAAAGCCACAATTTAAATTAACCACCTTTTTAAAGGCCTTATCTCCAAATATAGTTCCATTCTGATGTGCTGGGGTAGGGCTTCAACATATGGATTTTGGGGAGAAGATACAATTCAGCCCATAACAGACTATAAAACTCGTGTTCTGTTCATTGCACCAAGCAAAAAAAAATCAGCAAAAATACATAGATGAAGCAATGACAACTTGTTAATTGTTAAAGATACCTCAGTATCTTTAATGGGTGTATATTTACTTAGCTATCTTTGCGTGAAAATCTTCATAGTAATGAGTAAAAAAAATGCATAGTCAAATAAAAAAGTAAGTAATGATTTTAAAATAAGGATTGAGATAGGTTCAAAAGAGATGACCTTTCATCGTCATCATCATCATCATTTTTGTACCTCCATTCTGTTCTCATTAAAACAAGAATAGATGAGTTTACCAAGCACCAGACACTGTGCTGAACACCTCTCATGCATTGTCTCCTTTAGTCCCTGACAATCCCTTGATGTAAGGATTTTTTCCTCCATTTTACGGATGAAACTGAAACTCAGAGAAATGAAATGACTTTCTCCAGAGCTCTTTTCTCCAGTGCAGTGCACTCCTTTTTCCTTAGGGCGAGCCTTGTGAATGTGACTGAGTTGAAGAGATCCAGGACGTATGGGGAGGTAGGTCGAGGCACAGAGGGACTGGTAAGCTGGGTGAATAGAGGAAAGGCAAACAATAGCAGGTCCCAGGAAGGCCTAAAAGTTTTCTTTTTCCTTTTTTAAGAAAATTTGTATTGGAGTAGAGTTGATTTACAATGTTGTATTAGTTTCAGGTGTACAGCAAAGTGAATCAGTTATACATATACATATATATCCACTCTTTTTTAAGATTCTTTTCCCATATAGGTCATTTCAGAGTACTGAGTAGAGTTCCCTGTGCTCTACAGTAGGTCCTTATTAGTTATCTATTTTATATATAGTAGTGTGTACCTGTCAATCCCATCTCCCAACTTATCCCTCCCCTTCTTTTCCCCCGGTAACCATAAGTTTGTTTTCTACATCTGTGACTCTATTTCTGTTTTGTAAATAAGTTCATTTGTACCATTTTCTTTTTGATTTCACATATAAGCGATATCATAAGATATTTGTCTTTGTCTGACTTACTTCACTCAGTATAACAATTTCTAGGTCCATCCATCTTGCTGCAAATAGCATTATTTTGTTCTTTTTTATGTTTCTGTGGAATAATGAGGTCGTGATTGAGGAAGGAAAAGTACTGGGATGTGGTCCACTTTATGACCTTACTAGTGTATCTCATATATATGAGAGGTCCAGACGATAATTGATACAACTATGAAAATTTCCAAAAATGAAGATGCAATCAGCAAACATGGAAAAAGGGCATAAGTAGGGTTGGGGAGGATATATTTTAGGTAGGAATCTGGCCTCATTGATAAAGCACACCATAACACCTGTATCACTCAATTCCAAGGCTGACCAGGAGAAGGACTGTTAACAACTTGCCCCCAGTCCATAAGATTATTCTGGCAGTGAAAAGTACAGCTTCCAGTGAATTTTCTTTAGCACTTCCAAAACGAATTCACTAAGTTTTAATAATTACTTCCTTTGAGCAGGGGTAATGATCTAGGTTCGGCTATTTCATTTCAAACTAGAATTTCATTTTAAAAGAGTTTTTGCTTTTTGGGGAAAAAAATTGTACCTAAGAAAAATTGGTCAGCTGTGTGCTCTGCTGGAATTCTGCTGGAGGGATTATCACAGCAAGCTGGTGGCCTGGCAGGAGCTGAAACCAATAATTTTTGTAAAACTGAAATTAGTTCATCACAGTTTATAGCTTTTCATTTAATTTTAAAATGTAAGTGGCTATTTTTAAAAGAAGGAAAGTAAGTCTAAATTGCCCTACTAATCCAATGAAATATTGCCAAGAGGGTAAAAGCAGACCACTGTGCGCCATGTGGGAGATCCTTTCCAAAGCCTGCTTTTATGCCTCTCTTCTGTTCTCATTAAAACAAGTCCCAAAGATCAAATGAAGCTGGGACCCAAGCTGAAGGCAAGGGTACACGTTGTTTACTTCATCACTGCCAGCAGCCCTCTCACCACCAGGCTGGGATTCAGGCACACTGGTCAGAAGAATAATAATCCTGTTTTCACCCTCCCAGGTCTCCATCAGGAACCACCAGGGAGCAGCAAATGACTAAGTCACTCACCTGGCTGCCTCCAGTTAGATACGTGCTTGAAAATGAATGGGAAAGCTCATAAGAAGGGGGAGAGAAGACATAATAATGGCACCAATAATTCACATTAGTGTGGTTTTATGACTCACCAAACCACGTACATGCCTGCGTTTGATTTTGCCTTTTGGTGAGCAGGACACGCATCTTTGGTCCCGTTGTGCAGAATAGCAATCCCCAAACCCAGAAATGTTAAAACAGAAATGTGTTCCTAACCATACACCTTGTTCAGAACAAAAGCTTTGAAGGCGTTTTCCCTGGTTTGAATTCTGGCTTTATTACTTACAAGCTATGTGACCTTGGGAAGTGATTGAACCTCTCTTTGACCTCATTTTCTCATCTGTAAAATGGAGCTAAGAATAGTGTCCATCTTAAAGGTTTTTGTGGGGATCAAATGATAGGATGCATGTCCAGTATGCGGAACTCCTTTGGTGCTTAATATTCAATAAACATTACCATTATATTTGTAAAATGTTTTATGGCTCATAAAACATGTCTGGTTCAGCTATATTTATTAAGCTCCAGGGCCACTTTGCTAAATTCTGTGGGTGGTAGAAACACTCATGGCCCGGGTTATCTCACAGGTCACAGATGAGTATAAGGGATAGCAGAGATAAACAGACTCACTCAGTAGAAGGTGGTACTTTAAACAATGAAGATAATCAGAAGGAGAATTTAGCCCAGCCTGAGAGTGTCAGAGAGAACTTCCTGAAGGAAAATACTTTTCTAATTTTACCTTTATTAAAACTCTCTGAAAAAGGTATTATTTTGTCCATTCTACAAATGGGTGAAACAAGGCCCAAGGTCAAGGACCTCCCAAGGTCCCTCAGCTCATGCGTGGCAAAGCCAGGTCTTACTTATACTAAATTACCTCAAGGATACATTCCCTAGGAATTAAGTCATTGAGACATTGAGCTGGTTTCATCTTCCCCACTATCCATCTTATTTCAAAAGGAACAAGACGCACTTTCTGTGTCTCCACTTTTCTCCCTGAAAAATGTGGCACAGCGCCAAGTTCTGTAAAATCCACGGTCCGCTGAGAGTCACAGAATCCTAGACTAGAAGGAACAATTACTTGCTAGTAGGGATCTGGAGGGGCAGAGACATACATATTGTTGAATCCTAGTTCTACCACTCACAAGCTCTATGGCAATAGGGTAACAACTTAACCTCGGTGAGTCTCAGTTTTTCCATTCAGAAAGTGGAGCAGTAATTGTTTCCACCTCCTAGAACTGCTGTGATGATCACATTAGCACAGTGCTGGCACGCATGATAACTGCTTGATAAACATTCACTAATAACTTTAGCTAGAGAAACACCATCTAGTTCATCCACTTCACCCCACTGGTTTGATCACACAAATCATCTGTGCATCTTTTTTGAAATCCTTCCCCAGAAGGAGATACTAGAGTTTCATGTGTGAAGGGTTCCAATGCCCGACCAATCTCACAACCTGGAAATCTCACTGCTCCCTTTAAAATATTATTTCATTTAAAATATTAACATTCTAAAAAAAATAAAAAATAAAATATTAACATTCATTCTCAGAAAAAAATAGAGAATGACTTGTTATGCTTTTTCTGGATAAATGAATGAACATCTCAACAGTCTCTCTCCCAAACTAATCTAATCTAATCCCAGGAATTTCATTTTTGTCTTACGAAGTCTGTTATCTACCACTTTCCACTGGTGATGATCAGGATGCCTTCCTGTCCTGAGATTGCTGTGGGGATAAGGCAGGTAGCTCGTCTTAATAATATTGTGTGTTGGGCTCTTTATTTTCAAAGCACCTTCACATGCTTACCTTGTTGATCCTAATACAACTGGGAGAGTTAGGGAGGGTGGGGATTATCTCTACACTAAGGATGAGGAAACTGAAGTATAAAGGAAAGAACAACGATAGCCACCATTGCTAAGCACTTATATTCCAGGTCTTTTTTTGTTAATTTTTATTTTATATTGGATTACAGTTGGTTAACAATGTTGTGTAAGTTTCAGGTGTACAGCAACGTTCCAGGTCTTTCACACATAATATCTTATTTAAACTTCTCAAGAGCCTTCTTTAGTAGGTGTTAGTAGCTCACTTTAGAGGAAAGGAAAATGAGGCTCATAAAGGGAGGTGACATAGCCAACTTTCTCCAGATACTGAACGGTAGAGCTGAGAAACTCCAGATCTACCTCACTCCAAAGCCCATAAGCTCAGTCACTGGCTTTTGAAAATTTGCTTAACCCATCGGTGACTAAAATGACATTAAAATCCAGGATTCCTGATTCACAGTTCGGGACACCTTTCATCAAACCACTCATTCAGTTCTTCCTGACTGGACAAGTTGCTAGAGCTAGACCCACCTATGACTAGAGTAGCCTCTGCTCACACAGAACTGCTTTGCAGCTGTTCCCCATTCCTAGCTAATCTTCTGCTCTTATCTTCCAGGTCCATGCCTATGATTTGGGGGTTCTCAAGCATGCAGTCAGAGGGTTATAAATTTATATATATGTTTACATATCTATTATATATGTATACAATGTATATATATTTACATAATATACAAATATATATTTGTATTATACATTTATACATATTGTACATAGATATTCATGTATATGGATGTATACACATGCACAGGCTTCCAGAATTTGCCAGATTCTCCAGCAAGAATAAAGATTTGCCAGGCCAAACAAACTTCTCAGGGATTTGCCAATAAGGGTAATTCTTTAAATATAGATTTGGATGTGTGTTGGTTCGCAATTTTGGGAATTTCCTCGGTGAAATCTGCAACTGGCCCCATACACAGAGGGCAAGGGGAGATGAAGAAAGAGGCAGGCCACTCCAGATTGGTAGGTGAGAGGTTTAATAAGCAAGGGAAGTTACAAGGCTCGTCTTGAGTGGCCTTAAGACTAGTCAATCTCTGCACTCACCCACCAGAATCTTAAAGGTTTATATAGATGCCTTAAGTGGGCTCAGGCATGTATTCAGTCCAGGTGGTCTCAAGGCTGCATCCTTGAAATGGCTTGGGCTATGGGAGCTGGATGGAACATACATTCCAAGGACAGGGGAGAGGGTAAGGAGCCTCTGATTGCCAGGTTCTAGCTTGCTGGTCAACCAATAGTCACATCCTCTTGATTACCTCTTCCAACAACATGGGAGAAGTGAAAGAAAAACGTTAATGGGAGTTTCTTCTCTTTCCCTGAGTGTCCCGTTCACGTGGGCCTATAGATATAATCAAATCGAAGTTGTAAGGGCAGCACTGAGCTGAGGGATGTATTCTAACCATGTTCAGCTTTTCCTGGGGAGTCTGTGCTTATGTTACTATTTGAGCTGCTCCACTCATTCATTTTCCATTTCAAAAGGAGATGAGGGTGAAAAAGGAGATCCAGGAGAGGAGGGAAAGCATGGCAAAGTGGGACGCATGGGGCCGAAAGGTAGGTAACATGATATGACTTTGACACTTTTCTCTCTCTCTACTGGACTTGCCTTGGAAGTTAGCAGCTTTCATAACACCCTCTGCTCCAAAGATTCATGAGATGTGTTTCCTAAATGAATTTACCTGCCACCAGAGAGTTCCTATGAGATTGGCTGTCGGCAAGACTCGGACACATTTCTCAAGCTTCATCCTTAGGGCTGGTGGGAGAGGAACAGCCTGGGAGCCCTGGGGAACTGCAGTCTCTGGGAATATCTAAGGAACTCTGAGTTTTAGAAACACAGCCATGTTCATCGCTGTGTCCCCCCTCAGATGCCATGCTAAGCACCGCTGGCTGGCGGGCTTAGAGCGTGAGGAAGAAGATGTGCAACAGCAGAAAGAACTGTCTGACCCACTGATTTACTCACTTTTCTCCAAGATCTCTTGGCAAATGGTGGGGTGTATATGGGAAGAACAGGAGAAAAGAAAATGAGAATATAACACAAAGGCTATTAGGGAATGGTTTTACTCCCAAGCCAAGACTCAGCCTCGCCAGAATACAGCTTCTGGATTGTGATGTGTAAGCGCGTGTCTTCCGAGCCCTAGAACTATTCCTTGCCATCTGCGACAAGGTAGTGGCCCTAGACCCCTGATTTTAAAATCTTCAGTAAGTTAAAGAGAGGAAAAGACTCATAGGATTTTGAGACTTCAATTTGAGAAAGGCTGATTTAAACTCTTCTTATTCTATAAATATGTACAATGAACCGCAAAGTTATTCTCACAACTAGATAGCTTTACAACTGGTAAATATTTTGTAGATAATCATAGATTAAAAATGCAAATTAGTAACAATTTTGTAGGAACCCCTGATTATATATTTTTAACCCCTGATTATATTTTAACTCAGGAACCCCTGATTATATTTTTTTGGATGAAAACTTGGTGGGACAATCTCTGACGTCCCTTTAATCACTAGGTTTTATGATTGTATGTTCCCTCCCCTTTGAAAAAATGGCTAAGATAGTCCAATTTGTTTTAAAGTAGCGAGGAAATAGAATCCCAAAGTGAAGCCAAAATGGATCTCAGGGGGAACAGAATTAGAATAAACGGCAAGAATTTTTTCACTCAGTTCCTTATCTGACCTTTAGATTAAACATCCTCTGCTGTAGTTCTGTAGAAATATTGCATTTTAATATCATCAGGCCCAGGACTGTCACACTCACCCACATTTTAATTTTAATATATACATTATAATGCTATTAAAATAGTTACTATAGCACAGGATGTATATTACATACCACAGATAGAAGAATGCACTTTTCGGTATTTCCTTCAAGTGAATATCATACACTAGGCACATCATTAAGGAGAAGATAAAACCTTAGGATATAAAGATGACATGCTTTGCTTTTCAGGAATTAAAGGAGAACTGGGTGATGTAGGAGACCAAGGCAATATTGGCAAGACCGGGCCCATTGGCAAGAAGGGTAAGCTATATTTTACTATTCTCCAGTAGCAATTTAAAGCCAATTGAACCTACCCTCAATATATGTTGAAATGTTCTGTATCGTGAAAAATGATCCCTTTCCTTTCTTTTAAAACACGAGTTTTCTCTTTCCTCCTATCATGGGAGTTTCTTCCATACGTAAGCAATGTGTCTTTTTAAAAAGGCCTTGAGCAAAATTCAACTGAAATTCAGGGACAGATTCAAACATAGAGTTCAGTTAGTCTCTACCCAGAACTCTCTCCTGGGATCAACTGGTTACAATCCTTTATGCAATTAAAACGGGTGTCATGACCATGAAGCACACTCCGTTGTAGAAAACAATTATTCATAAAACTCCATGTAGCTGAGGACAGTATAATATTCCTTTTTAATGTGAGTGGAATAATAATAAGTCTGTGCCTGAGATCTATTAACAGGATAGGAATTTGAGGTGTGTGTATATACATCCTTTTGTTTTCAGTCATATCCTGATCCTGCACGCTCCTGCTTCAATATTATAAAACAGAGGTAGCCTCCCCTTTATTATCTAAGCACCCTATCCCATCTTCTTCTCCTAAAACACCACAATGGTAGCAGGTTCTTTTTTTTTTTTTAATAGATCTTTACTGGAGTATAATTGCTTCACAATACTGTGTTAGTTTCTGTTGTACACCAAAGTGAATCAGCCATATGCATACACATGTCCCCATATCTCCTCCCTCTTGAGCCTCCCTCCCACCCTCCCTTATTGCTTCTGATATTCAGCAACTCGTACAGACATCGTTCTGTTGGTTTGAAGTTACAAAGCGATCTCCTTTTACCTGGATACACAATTTATTTGAACATAGGAGAACGGGCTCAAGTGGGGATGATTTGCATCACAGGGGCATTTTAAGCAGATACTCGCTACACTGGAGCTCATCACAGTAGTAGTGGAAGGTGGCTATGAAATTATGACCTAAGTACGGTATTTACTCCAGTTAATTTATGCAGTTATGAGTTAATACCCCAGCTTTACATTTGCTTACGTTTCTCGCCACTGGGAATGGTACATGTATGGTCTGTAGTCGTGTCTGTAAGTTTTGATAAATTTTAACTTTTTATAATCAATTTGTGTATATTTTATGGTATAAATGATAAAATAGGCTGGTATCTACATATATTTTATACATACATGACATACCTAACTTTTTCTTAATTTTTTTCAGTATTTCTAGGCTGCGTGGTTTATCTGTGAGTTTTTTCAAATTGTTGCAAACCTCCCAAAACTTCCCCAATATATTTATATTAAAAATTTGCACATAAGTGAACCCGCACAGTTCAAACCCGTGTTGTTCAAGGGTCAACTGTATAATGCTGAATAACTACAGGACTACCATAGGAACCATGTCAGAGAGTAAAGCCAGATTGGTATGAAGAAGAACTGACCGAGGTCTTGAAGAATAGTAACATGTTTATGGAAACGGGGATAAAGCATTTGAGGAAGATGCAAGAGATACTTGTGCAAAGGTGCAGAGTGGGGAAACTCAGTGCCATGGGTAATAGAATTCTGCAGCCTTGATGTCCCCTGCAGCCTTCCATACGTGCTTGAGCAGCTGCATAATTAAACCAGCAGTGGCCAGCAGTGTGCTCTCCAGCTGTGGCCCCTCCCCTCTCATTCTGTGGCTTGGAACACCCTCCAACTCATTCCTTGGAGAAACTTCCTTTGACCTGCATTTGAGGGCAGAAACAGAAGGCAGTACCACTGGAAAGAAGTTACTATGGTTACTTTTGATCCAGTGGCTTATATCCACCGTAGAGTGTATCTTCACTTGAAGTTGAAATCCTCGTAGCTGAAGAAGCGCTACACGGACTCCTCATAGTTCATGGTCCTGCTGTAGGACGCACCTGTGGTGGTTTTACCATGAAGCTGATGAAGTTTTGGCTTCAGAGCCCCGCACTTGTCTGGGTTTTTCCCCAGCCGCCAAGAGGAGCCTCAGCGATGGGTTCACGTGGCCACAAGTCTTGGTGAAATTTGTAAAGTAACCTTAACTCATCAAAATGGTGCCTCTCAACATTTTAAAAAATCAATGCCTTGCCAACAAGCCTTTTGAGACGTATCGCCCCCTTAATGAGATGTTTAGACATATTTTTCCTTCTTGCCCACCCCTCCGTGAAATTTTAACACCCTCCATGGACTATATGTTATGTAGTTTGTGTATATTTATACTTTATATATTAAAAAAGAGTAAGATTTTTTTCAACCCCCCTGCACTGACTTTTGCATCCATGAGGTGGTACTGTCCCCACTGGAATGCATGGATTAAGGGTACGGTCTCCTTTTGCTGTTTCCCAAACATGCCAAGGTGCCTTCTTCTGCCCTCTGCCTTTGCTCAGACAGTTTCCTACCCCTACACACCTCTTCATCCATCACTGTGTGTCAAAATACCACTTATTCTTCAAGACCATGAAAAATAGACTTCTTTATAAAGCTTTTCCTGAACCCTTCCTTTGTGCTCTCCACCTGAGTTTGGACATCTGTTAAGGTGTGAACATCTTCCATCATGGATTATTTGGGCTGCCATACAGCAGAATATTTGAACTCTTGAGGTTTGAAATCAGAATGATTGGGTTTCAATCCCGACTCAGTGTCTTTCTTGCCATGTGACCTTGTATACATTTCTTAACTTATCTGTGCTTCAGTTCCCTCATGGACAAAATAAAGACAATAACAGCCTTAAAAAAAAAAAAGAGAGCGAGAGAGAGAGAGAGAGAGCACTGTCTCCTGCTCCAACTTCCTTCCAACATACTTCTCCTTGTATCAATTTGTGGAGTGGATACAAGTATTTTGGGAGCTAGCTAAGAAGAACTTGAGTGGGGGAAATATTTCGTTTGGACTTAATGAGATATATCTGTGTAGTTTGCAGTTACTTCCATGTACAGTTAAGTTCTTGCTAACAGTTCCAAAGTAGGAATAACTTCCAAGAATACTCCTACCACCAACTGTGCAGATCTATCCAAAGTCATAATGAAAAAGTGCAGGGGCGGAAGTCAGATCATCATAAGAATGTGTCCGGGGCATTCAGCCCAAGAAATGTGTCGATTGTGCAAAAGAAACAAGGCTTGAAATGTACCAGGCCAGAGTTAATCTGTGGAAAAAATTTTCAAATCTAACAGCTCAGATATGAACAAGACTTTACAGAGGTATTCTCAAAGTTGACAATATTCTTAATTTACATACACCATCAATAACAAGTTGGGAAGGTGAAAGAAACTTCTTGCGTTATTAATAATTAAAATTAAATTCAGATTTCTGCTATGGGCCATGAGAGATTCACCTGCATTAATCCTTCTGCTAAGAATGACTAGTTGAGTCAAAAAACAAATAAAACCATATCTGAAGGCATGAGAGGGCAACCAGATTGAAAAAGACTTTAGGGGAGCCACGCTAAGGTAAGCTCTACATCCTGTGCTGATTTTCCACATTTACCAATTCCTACTTGAGGCAGCATTAAGAGACTAAGAGGCTTGAGCAGAAAGCTACTCAAACTGCATTGGGAATTCAAGCCCTGCCAGAGGTGAGTAGCCCAGGAAATGCCACTCTTCTTCTCATTTCAAAAACAAAAGTTTCCAGTTAGAATTCCAGGAATTCTGAAAAAACATTTGATTAATCATATGCCCATTCATGTTAAAAAAATGTAGCAAACTAGAAATAGAGGACGTCTATTGAACACGTCTCTCCTGATGGAACACGTCTCTCCTGATATTGGAAATGAGATGAGCGTAGCCTTCATCACCAAGTCTAATCAGCAATTATACTCCAATAAAGATGTTAAAAAAGAAGAAAAAATTATATTATAGAAGAGGTGCCAGCCAGAACAAAAATGCAAGAACAAGCAATAAGAATCATAATAATTGGAAATGAAGAAGAGGGTGATTATTTCCTGATGACATGATAACATACCCAGAAAATACAGAAGAATCTACAGATTAGCTATTTGTGTTGTTTTTTAGACAGCTTAACTTATAAAAATCAATTTTGTTTCTAAATACTAGAAACAATTTTAAAAACTGAAATTAAAAAGATTCCATTTATTATAGCATCAAAATTGTCAAATATCTAGGAATAAATCCAACAAAAGATGCATAAGCTCTCTGCAACAAATACCACATGTTGATAATGAGAGAAATTAAAGAATATCTAAGGAGATGGAGGTAAAGCTACATTCATAGATTGGATGACTCAGTATTGTTGAGATGATCAATATTATTAAGATGATCCTCAAATTGATCAATAGATTCAGTGCTCTTTCAATTCACATCCCAGAAGTAGTTCTCTTGGAATAAGATAAGCCAATTCAAAATTTATATGGAAATGAAAAGGACCATGAATACCCAAAGACAATCTTGAAAAATAAAAACAAAAGTGAAAGATTTAAATTACTGAATTTAAATATTTATTATAAAGTTAAACAATTAAGGTAGTATTGATTTAGTGCAGAGACAAATAGACCAATGGATATGAATACAGCATGCAGAAACAGACCCCAAACTTGAATTATGCAAAGATGATATTTTTTTTGAAATGGGAAATGATGCACCTATCAATAGGTCAATGGATGTATATGAATGCAGCCAAACATATGCAGCACATAATATATGAAAAAAATGAATTATAAAGGTACAAAATTCTTTTATTAAAATTTTATGGTTTTTAGTGAATTTTGTAATGTGGTAATTGGCTACTTTTAAAATTTAGTGACTTAGTTTTCTTATAATAAGGATTCATTTTTATAAGTACTTCATCATTTGTAATTTAGTATTTTCTTTTTAAAGAGGTCTCCTCAAATTGTATAAGCTTCAGATAAAAATACATCATGATTCTGCTTCTGGCTCTATCAGCTTCATTTAACAAATGGTTAAAGGGAGGGAAAGGTGTAGCCAGAGTGTGGGATGTTGGACTTCAAGATTTCTGAGATGCGACCATGTTATATAAGGTTAAGATCTCAAGTATTGCCCTAGAGATGAGCAGAGGTAGAGTGGGAGGCTAAGTCATTGCCACGAACACGTCCAGAATTCAAGACCTTCATTAATTATTCTAGATGCTGCACATTCCTAGATTTAGATGTGCCAAATCTAGATGAGACTCCAACCAGGAGGGTTGAAGTTCATGGTCTTGAGCCTAGTCTTAATCCTTTCATAGAATAAGACTAGGTAACTTTGGAAGGAAAGGTGGTAGACGACAGAGTCAAAGGGTAGGATCAAAAGTTTTCGTATGATTTTCTGAGCCTTAAAATGGATGAACTTCCAAAAATTGGAGAAGTAACAGTCTGGAACGGATAGGGTTAACTAACCTTATCTTCTTCAGGCAATTCCTTATTCAAACTCAGTTGCCTATACACCTAGAGCACACCTCCACCACTTTATTATCGTCATGGCTTATTAGGTTGTCTGCTTCATCCAATACACTGTGGATTTCTGGAGGAAACAAATGAACGAAAGCTATATCAGGTCTCTTTGTTTAAATAATTATAAGGTGTATGTGAGGATGCTGCTTTTTAATCATTGTATTCTAATGTCTACTATACAGTAGAAACTTTCTAAATGTTTGTTGCATTAAGGATGAAAAAAATAAATGATATACATTATTTCCTATGATGTGACCTTCTTTTCTACTCTTTATTTCTAAGTACCACTTTTCCTTAACATCAGTTTTCACCATTGGTTAAGATTTTTTTCTCCTCCAGAGCTATGTCATGTCCTGGAATTTCAAAAAAAAAAAAAAAAAAAAAAAGGAGGTTCAGTGCTCTGGCTCACCTGGATTAATTTCATTTTTAATCTGAACTTTGAAATTTATTGTTCTCATTTTGTCATTGGTCCTTCTAAATTTTTCACTGACTCAGATTAATCTCAGCTTTCTGGGCTGAACTTAATGTTGTCACTTGAATGGATAAGGTAGCTTTCTGGATGTCAATATTTCATTTCAGGAATAGGAAAGGATGATTTAGTATAGGTAAATTCAATCTCATGACAAAATAGATGCTTTTACTTAAGGTTAATAATCTTTTTTACAGTGAAAGTATTATGGTGCTTGTTTGTTTAAATGCAACCTCTAATTCTTCAACATTAAGACAGTTAACACAGAGGTGTTCTCACTTATGGGTCAAAAATAAGTTTTTATGTATGCTTTAAACAAGATTTCGTTTTGGGGAAGTAGACACTATGAGCTCACATTCACCATGAATTGGCTAAGTACTTGGCATGCTTTCCTTTACCACAGCTCTGATTTAGGGGGCAGAAGCCAGCACTGGTTGAACATCCTCTGGGAGTCAAGCACAGACCTAATCCCATGATAACATTATCTTCATCATTTGTAATTTAGTATTTTCTTTTTAAAGAAGAAGGATAATTTATCCTTCTTAATGATCTTATGACTTAAGGTACCACTATTCCACTTTAAAAATGAAAGAAATGGAGGCTTAAAGGAATTAAGTAACCTGTCCATGTTTAGCTATTAAATGGCATAGTCAGGATTCAAGCCCTGGTTTTTCAGACTTCCATGGTTTTTCATTCCACCACACTGCTTTGACTTTCCCATCTGTTAAAAAAAAGGAAAAGAATTCATGTCAAAATACTGGAAAGTAGTCACAGTGCTTACATCTTCTCAGAAAAAAAAAAATCCATGTATCAATTCAAGTATCTATTTCCCACATTAAGATCCAGTTAAAGGCTACCGCTTCAACGAATCTTTCCCTGCTCTGATCCACAGCCGTCTTTACCTTCTCTGAAAAACTACCAGGCATTTCCTTTATTTCATTCTGTTTGTAGACAATGGTGCTAATGTCTCATCTCCTTGGTCTCTTATGTGCACTTTGTTTTCCTTAAAAACCTATTTTTTTGGCTGTGCTGTGTGGCTTGCAGGATCTTCGTTCCCTGACAAGGGATTGAACCAGCACCCTCAGCAGTGAAAGAGTCCCAGCCACTGGACCGCCAGGGAAGTCCCCCAAAACCTATCATTTTCTAAAGCAAATACTCTATGTATGCTTTTTTTAAAATGTTCATTATTGGCCTTAGACCAGAACCAGGATCATAGCAGAACTAGAGTCAATTTTCAACCTATGTTGAATTGAAACGATTCACATATAAAGAAAATAAACTATTTTTAATTAAAATATTAAGCCATATTCATATGAACTTTCAAGTCCATATTGCTTTTGGTGATGATAGGACTGATATTCCTTTCAACTTTTTATAACATTTTTTGAAGACTTTGCTTCCCTTCATTAAGTCATTGGTTAAGTTATTTGAAAAACACCATGAATTGGGGAGTCAGAAGTGGTTGGGTTTCAATACCAGCACTGCTATTGAATTGCTGGATGCCCTTGAGCAATTTATTTTGCCTCTCTGATCTTCAATATCTTCAGTTGTAGAATAAAGACAATGATAGGACCTAGCTCGTTGGATTTAATATGATAATACCTATAAAGTATCTAAACAGTACTTGACAAATGATTGGCACTCAGCAAATATATATTCCTTTTCTTCCATTAACATACTCTCAAAATCTAGTCTTATCTTTTCCAATTTACATATAAGGGAAATGAGGAGTTTGCAGGACACAGCTTAGGTGTGTCCAGATCAATCTTCCTCATCAGGGCACTCGGCATAGTTTTATGCTTCTTTCCCAACTGTACCTCTGCTGTACATTGTTTCCTATGTTGATCCCACCTTCACCTGCTGAAGCTCCAATGCCATCTCCTCAGGAGAGCCTTCCTTCATTCTTCCAGCTGGGGCACTACCTCTTCCAACTCCCTTCTGCATTGGACAGAGTATGTTATCTCTGTTCATGGTCTTTCTTATAATATTTATCACATTCTGTTGTCATAGATTTCACCATTGTCTCATTTCATCCAAGTACAAGTTCTGAGGCACTCCCCAGCATACTTAAACTACATTTGGGGTTTCAAGGACTCCCCTCCTTTTGTCTGGGGAGCTCATGAATATCTGGCATCACTGTAAAGAAAAGTGTCCACATGGGTCAATTTGGAAAAGCTCAGCAAATCCTGGGGGCCCTGGCAGGCATGCCTTTCTGCATGATCAGTGGCCAATATGTACGGGACTCAATGAAAAGCAGTCAGCAGACAGTGATGAAAGAATAGCTAGTGGGCAGGCAACATGGGGAACCCTTTGGGTTTTAGAGTGGCTCCCAGTTTTTCCCTTTTGCTGGGAAAGGAAGGGGTTAGGCAGAACCTCAATGCTGACTCCATTGCCCCTTACATTGCCGCCTCAGTCATATACCCAATTCCTGGCCACGTCATTATCCTACACAAGTAAGCCTCATACTCTTCTCTAGCCTGGGTGACCTTCATCCTGTATTCATCCCCCTGAATTCTTTCTTATTCTTTTTCCAGATCACCGATGAAGCATAAACTCTATTTTACTTCTATCAGGGTCTTCTCTTTTGAGTCCCCAAAACTTCAGGCAAACATTTCCTCTTATAAATCAAAAGCTTTTGCTTTCAATTATTGTGCCTGATGTGGGCTTCAAGAACTTATTTTGAAGTTGAAAAAAAAATCAACATTTTTTTTCTCTCTGCTTTAATAATTCTGATTCTCTGAGAATTGTTTTGTGGATGTCTCTGACTGAATAAGAAAAGGGTCAAATACAAAAAAGAGCAGAGAGGAAAATTATCAAGGTTGTTATGTCAGTATAATATTTTTGACACAACTTTATATTATGGATATCTGCATACATCACATCTCTTCCAAAAAGCATAAACTCTTTCAAGCCAGATGTTTAATCTTGTCTCTCTTTATACCCTTTCAAAATACCAATCAAGTCTTTTGTCTTGCATAGAGTAAGTAAATAGTAAATATTTGTTGAATTAAATTGAAAAAGCACGATACATGTTTTTGAAAATCCAAGGGCAAAGCCACATGGAAGAACTTGGGGGCATAATAAATACACAGACACTGTGTAGTGCTAATCAGTTGATCCAGATATGTAAAACAATGGCACTTTTTAAATTAAAAACATGCAGAATATTGTCTTAGCTTTGCCCAGAAGGCCACATTATAAAAACATGTTAGTAAGATCAGTGACACAAACTTAAAACGTTTATACATCCAACTGGAATTCTGCATTCCATCTAATTAAATTATGACTTGTTTGACTTGTTGTACCTGTACAGCCAACTCAAAATCAAATTATTTTTATAAAACCAAGGAATATTTGTCGGAGATATTGCAATGAATTTTAAAACCTCTTTCCTGTTATTTTAAGTGTATAAGATATTGTCTGCCTGAAATAATTCAATTTCATTATATTTTATGCATTCTATTCATCAATAACACTATTTTATGTAGTTGTTCTTTTCATGGCTATGGTTTTTCTTCAGGTGACAAAGGGGAAAAGGGTTTGCCTGGGATACCTGGAGGAAAAGGCAAAGCAGGTATAATATACTCAGTTTTTCTTCTTAATTTTTAGCATCATTCCAAATCTATTCATCTTAAAAATGAATATAGTTTGTAGAAAAACAATAGTCTTTTCAGTGGGATTAACCTCATTTTCCTTGGGCCAGAAGAAAGGGAAGAATGAAAATTTCCTCTCTATCTGCTGGTGACTTTCCAAGCCTCTGGGGAAGGGGAGGATGGTGCATTCCACCCCCCACCCCCACCCCACTGTGCTTACCATGAGGCAGCAAGCCCAGCACATCAGGAAGCAGCCCTCATTCTCCGAGACCAGGAGGAAAATCCATGAGGGCCACAACAATTGGACCAGCACGTCTTACATTCCACCAGCATCTCAGCCAAATACTGGCCAAGCGGTTTGCCAGCAGCAAACTGCCCTGATCCATTGAGGCCCTGTGGTTACAGATCATGCCTCAATGGCCGGGGAGCTTCTCCCTGATACTGAAAGAGAGGTCGATTTCCAGCGCTTGATGCAAGGAAAAAAGTAGCTTGTTCTTGGTGAGCTTCAATTATCTCTATCCATAAAGGTGTAGTGCAGACTAATTCTAAGAGCTGTTTTAACTTCCTTATATTTAACTGTGAATGTGGATAAATAAAGACACAGATATATTTTTTTTCCTTTGGCTAATAGAATTCAATTTGCTTTTCAACAACCAAAGAAACAAAGCAAATGGAAATGTTGACATGAAGCAGCCATTAAATAGGAAAAGGGAATCATTTGAATTTTTTTTTAACTTTTTATTTTATATTGGAGTATAGTTGCTTAACAATGTGTTAGTTTCAGGTGTGCAGCAAAGTGATTCAGTTATACATATACACGTGTCTATTCTTTTTCACATTCTTTTCCCATTTAGGTTGTTACATAATATTGAGCAGAGTTCCCTGTGCTATACAGCAGGCCCTTGTTGGTTATCTGGGAATCATTTGAATTTTACGTCATTTTCCTTACAATTCTTTCTCTGCCACATTACCAGTAGGTAATTGAAAAGGTAAATGAGCAAAGGGGAATTAATGGCAGAAGTTAAAATCATAGTTTATGCACAAATGGGACAACTGACTCTTGAAATTGTAACATAGATCTATTCACAAGATTTAAACTTAGTCCTTGAAACATTAAGCTATACTCCAAATGGATAATCAGAATTAACATTTATTTCATTGTGAAAGTTTTCTCCTGTCTTGGGAGAGTTGTGAGAGCCAGTGAACAATGCAGTAACAGAAGAGAAGACTGGCTAGAAATATGTTTTTTAAAAGCTGTAAAGATTTTATTCTGAGACTGGCATGTTCTGTGTTCAACAAAAATGCCAAATGGTCCACATTATGTGTACAGTGGTTAGTCATATTTACTGTTCTTTTAAAAAATCTGGTTTAGAACTGTGTTTTAACTAATTTAAAATATTTCAAAAGATATTTTCTGAATTCCTAAAGACAAGATATATTGGAAACCCTGTCTTAAATAAAAGACGAAAGCATAGCCGTTCACGGAGAGACGTAGCCAGACTAGAAGAAGACAGTAAATATTGGGAAGAGAGCAATTGCTCTTTTCAACCAGTCTGCTTGTGCTTCAACATGAATTCACAGCTTTGTCATTTAAAAGGGACTGTCTGTGATTGCGGAAGATACCGAAAAGTTGTTGGACAACTGGATATCAGTGTGGCTCGCCTCAAGACATCGATGAAGTTTGTCAAGAATGGTGAGTCTCTTCTATTGCTTTGTACTATTTATCCATGGATTTATCTCTTTCAACACTGCAATTCCAACTCCCTAGCAGGAAATAACTTTGGGCAAAGGCCTACTGAGATAGTGTCACCAGTTTAAAGGTCTCTCAAAATCCTAATTATCCACTCACTCTAGGACACTTCAGGTCCACTTCCTGTGGACATACATATGTGCGTTCCTATGGGTAGAAAAGGGTGCTTTAGTGAGAGAGGGGAATGAAGAAAAGGCAGAGTTTGGCTAGCTGGGCCTTAAGAAAAAAAGGGCCCAGGTTTCAAACAGCCAGCATCTCAGAAGATAAAAGTAATAATAAAAACAACAGCTACTTTCTTGAGTACTTGGAATAATAATAATTTTTATGATTAGACCGAAGCTTAGAGAGATTACCTTACCCATAGATACAAGCTAATGAACAGTGGAGCACGGATCTGAACACAGGTTTCATGACTCCTCTACCCTCAGTGCAAATCAATAAGAACATTATGCATTTCTCTAAATTGTGCAGTTTTCCATATTAGTCATTTTTGTTTTCCCTTGTATTTCCCTATTAAAGTTCGCAATAAAGCCCTTAAAGTGGGGCTTATGTGCCCTCTCCTGAGACAGTATGAATGAGGGAACTGTTTTAGTTACTGTTACAGTTGGTTTCACTTTGTTGTACTTTATTATAATCCAGCCATATTTATTGTACAATACTGGAGGCACACAGATGCCATCTTGTGTCCATTCTCATCTTGTAATACTAAAGGCATAGGAAATGCTTGATATGAACTAACCTTCAGTTATAACTCTGGTTATAACCTATACAGGAGATGCTGCATCTGACATGACTTGGATCTTAATGAATAAACCAGACCCCAGAGGTTCAACATAGCGCAATAGTCCTTAACATTTGAGTGCTCATAGATTGATTTGTAAATTTTAACTTATAGACCCTAAAAAGATGTATGTAGATGCCCCCATAGGCCAAAACGTACATAGCATATTATGAGCCCGGGATGATTCTGAGTCCCCAGTTCTGTCCTGAATCCTACTCAGAAGCTCAGTCTACTTCATGTACCTGGAGTGAAGTATAGACCATCTCAGTTGATGTATATGTTCACAATCTAGGAATCTGGCCCATAGGGACAAACTTCTGTATTATTTCCATATCAGTCCAATAAGCCTTTACCACCCCCTAACACTGTTCCCGGCACTGAGGCTACAGAGTCGCAAAGACATGGTCACTGGCCTCAGGATGCCCACAGTTCAGTAGAAGAGACACACAAACAATTAGACTAGAATGTGTCAGGTG
Source organism: Balaenoptera acutorostrata (assembly GCF_949987535.1). Lineage (NCBI taxonomy): Eukaryota > Metazoa > Chordata > Mammalia > Artiodactyla > Balaenopteridae > Balaenoptera > Balaenoptera acutorostrata. Next base: position 19,861,680 of record NC_080080.1, on the reverse strand, counting down.
CTGTGAAGTGAAAGGGACAATGGAAACACAGGGGAGAACGCACAAGAGTGCTCATGTCTGTCCAGGAGCATTGAAAAGGCTCTCATAGGAGAGAACGCTTCCACTAAGATCTAAAGGACGGGTAGGAATTTGCTGGATAAAGCAGTAAGAAGACCTTCCAGGCATGAAAGGCACGGAAGTGGAAGAGAGAAGGTCATGCTCATGGAACTGTAAGTGTGGCAAAAGCATAAACTAGGAGGGGGAAAATTGTCTGAGATGAGCTGAGTGACAGTTCATATAACACATCTTTGTCAAAATAGCTCTCTGCTTCACATTGTGAGGGAAGTGAAGGAGAAAAAGACAAGGGAGGACCAATGACAGGTGTTGTTCTCCATTCGACAACTAGAAAGGTGGAGAAAATACTGAACCAGTGCCCACCTCATGACAGGGTCTTGGAAAAGAATTTTAAACGTTGAATAAATGAATTTCAATTAGGAATATTTTATACTTAGCATTTCTCTTTTTGACATATATAATCACATTCTTCTTTTCCTTGCTGCAAAGTCATAGCAGGGATTCGGGAAACCGAAGAGAAATTCTACTACATCGTTCAGGAGGAAAAGAACTACAGGGAATCCCTGACCCACTGCCGGATCCGGGGTGGAATGCTAGCTATGCCGAAGGACGAAGCTGCCAACACACTCCTGGCAGACTACGTCTCCAAGAGTGGCTTCTTCCGGGTGTTCATCGGGGTGAATGACCTCGAGAGAGAGGGCCAGTATGTGTTCACCGACAACACTCCACTGCAGAACTACAGCAACTGGAAGGAGGGTGAGCCCAGCGACCCCTACGGCCACGAGGACTGCGTGGAAATGCTGAGTTCAGGCAGGTGGAATGACACAGAGTGCCATCTTACCATGTACTTTGTCTGTGAGTTTGTCAAGAAGAAAAAGTAACTTCCCTCTTGCTGCACAGTTGTCATTTCCCTGTGACTACCATGGCAGTTATTTTTATCCATCTTTTTCTGGCTAATTACACGAAATTCATTCTGACTCAAGGCAAGTGAGAAATGCTAGACTGAGGTTTGGAATCTCCATCGCCATGCTCGTCCATGACAATTTTGAACATTTTCATACATGGTATGTTATTGAGCCATAAGCTCACCAGGTTATGGGTCCCAAGAGATAGTTTGAATTACTAGTTGTGCAGGAGGTGGTTGTCTGTGTCTCAAGTGAAAGTCTCTCTTGGCATTTGCTCTGCCACCTCTCCCTAGAGCCGTAAACCACTGTCTATCTAGCCCAGTGGATAATTGGATAGTTGGCTGGGGATGATTAGGCTCCAAGCCAGACATATGAGAGGCTCTTCTCTTAGGAATGTCAAGGTATTATCTGTCTTTGAACCCAAGATCCCCAGTTCTTTGACCCAATCCACCATGGCCATAGCCACACATGCAAGGTCCTCTTCTTTGCATAGACTCAGAAATACTTCAACTCTAAGCCTCTATATGAGGAACTTCTAGCCTAGTGCCCTGTTCCAGACCATATGGAATCATACAGATAACTTTTGTTCTTCTGGTTGACAGCCTTCACTGAAGTATACCAAGCCTTGGCCCCCTTTCTGTAGGCCCACAGGTTAATTCCAGGCCTCCAGATATTAACCCTCTGATCTGAGGAAAAGGGAACTCTAGAAATTGAAAAGAAAAAAAGAAGAGGTTAGCTCCCACACAATATTATTTATAATCCTCCTGTTAAATTGCCCCCCTTCTATTAATATGGCTCCATTTTTCCTCATCTTAAGTTTATCCATAGCAACTTTTCTCCCCTTGGGCATGGAGAATGAAGGAAAGGGTTTGTGAAGCCTTCAGAAAACTCTAGAAGCTTCAGGGTGCTACCAACACCAAGTCTCTAAGACCCTTCTCTGCCTCTAATATATCATGCACGGTGACATTTTGTGGGAGGCCCTTTATTCTCTGTAACTGTATGTTGTAAAAATCTCACATCAGTGATGCTTTCAAGTACTATGACATCGTAAGAATGTGTCAAGTGTGCAGTTTGGAACATGCCTGAGACTCACATTTACTAAGCTGGTAAAATTCTACTTTGAACTGCAGATCAAACCTCAAAGCAGCTCTAAATTGAAATTTAAAAATAAAAGTTCAACAAAACCCTAGATTATCCCCTTATAAACTGCTGCTCCAGTTACAGTTTGTGACATATAATTAGACGTTTAAAATGCTGGCAAAACAGTTAATGAAGTAAGAGAAACAGATCAACAACATATGTTCACCTTAAACCACCTGTCTATGATTTCAACCATGACTAACCGGTTATGAGATAGGACTTAATTAGGTTATTTCTGTGAGTTTATCGAGGGTCACAAACTCAGGTTCTACAGAGGCCATACAGGTGACATAAATAAATGAAGTGGAGCAGGTGGGGATCCTGAAACACTGAACACAGCTTGCCCTCCCAAAGGAACCAGCTGCTTCTCAGTCACTGCTATTTTTGCCATGGAGGACCCAATGTTGCTACATGTTCTGATATTTAAGAGAAGTCAGAAAGCTGGAACTTTATAAGATACCTTTATATTTTTAAATGTTGGCAACTAATCAATTCTTAATCCACATTCTAAGTCATACAAAACAGTCTGCTAACCAAAATTGTGACCTTTCCACTTCTCACCTCTGGGGAAAAGTTCTGAAGGTTCTAACTGTGTAGGATGTCATTAGGGCACAGTGACATCAAAGTCAAGATCTCCCATTTATGCCTCATTCAATTCAGCTCATAACAGGACTTCAGTCAATGTTTGGCATTCCTCAGGTTAATAGATTAGTTACTAATTCAGACTTTTGAGAATGTGGCATATTTTGAACACAGGGCAGTTAAATCAAAATGACAAAGCAGGACACCATATCAAATCCAGTATCCTGGGGTAGAATGCCAGCCAAGAGCTTGAGGAACAAGAATCTAGAAGCACTTAGAGGAAAAGAAAGGGATTAGAAAAGAGGAGAGCGGGAACAGACAGTAAACATTGCCTATGGGCAGCTCACACCGGGATCCATATTCTGATTTGTTCTAAGCCCCCCAAGTATGAATATTAATTGTGTGTACTGTCCATGCTATTCTAATTTCTATTATGATTGTTATAATAATAACAACATTTGTCTCAATGACTCATCGTTGCTGCCAGTGCTTCCAAGAGAAGATGACAGAGTTTCAAAGATAGGATTCATCCTGAGACCTGGCCTGGGAGAAATTTTGAAGGCACCACACACTTAATTAGATTTGCTATAAAACTTACTTTGTGCTTTACAGACTAAATGCCTTCACATAACATTTTCCATGTGATCCTGATAAACTCTGTGAAGTATGGAGGGCAGACGTTTTTACTGCCATCTTTCCAATGAGAATACTGAGGTCCAAGGAAGCTAGGCAGTTTACCAAAATCAACTCGTTTGAAAGAAAAGCAGGATTTCACTCTGCTGATTGAAACTGTCGATCCAGTGTTCTCTCCAGCCTATGTTTTTTGCTCTTATATTGAATGGAATTTCATCCACGATTCTCTTGTGATAACAGGGGCTCAAATAATCTCTCTTGATTACTTTCCAAAGTTAAAGATTAGGGTTAATTAATAGAAATGCTGGGGATTCAGAAACTTGCCTTACAAATATGGTACTCACTGGTTTCTTTTTAAATTCAGGAATGTCTACACATGTCATTAATGTTGAGGTGATTTAGTACAGTGGCACTACAGTTTTGCAAATAACTACAGATTTAGGGAAAGCAAGGCAGATATATTAAAATTAAGATTGGCCAAAAAAAAAATGAGCAAGTAATTATTTGCCCCATAAGAGAATAAAGTAGATAATTCCCTTAAATAATTAGCATTTAAAATCAATTTCATTCTCAAAAGTTCAATGTATATTCAACTTTTCAGGAACATATCTGGGCACTTGCCAAGGATGACATAAAGGTTCCAGGGGAAGAAAATTAAAAATTTATTCACAATTGCACTATGCTGCCTTTTCAAAGCAACACACTCTATAGCCAGACAAGAAGAAAAATATTATGTCCAGAGTCACTGCCCAAACACTATAGAAAGGTATACATCCTGTGTTGAGAGAAATATAACAAACATTGATTACACTTTGGACAACTCACCCATAAAAACTACTGGCATTAAAGAAAATGTATTTTTTCCTGCTTAGATGTATGAGCTTCTTTGATTGTTGTTAACCAATTAATTTTCAGCTCTCTGGATTGCGTACCTGGAGACCATAAGACGTCTGTGGAATAGGAAAGGTTAACTAAATAGCAGCACCAACTGCATCTGCCACAGATAAGGTATACATAAATTTTTTTTGAACATAGGACTTTCTTTTACTGCACTCCTAACAGATGGTCACACGGTCCATATTTGAAGGTTTTGGGTAATTTTCTAACCCCATTAGAAAGTTTTTCCTTACAGTGAAATAAAATAAGCTGTCTCTAATTTCCATCTATATCCTTGTTCTCCCTTCTGCCGTTCATAACTCTGAGAGGTCTGACCCCGAGACAAGCTGCAGCAGGCTCTAAATGAAAGTACAAATCAGGACAGGGGAACTGTGCTCACTGCGGCACTGGTTACTAAGGTGGATACCCAGTTTTGTACATTTCTCTAAACCTATATGGTATGCCCCACTCCCAGTGAATTCAGATTTTGTTGGTGAGGCATTAGAGGCACAGATACAGAGTAGAACTGGGATTGAAAGTCATGTGGGGCATCTCAATGATAAATAATCTATTTATTAGGAGAGGGTATTCAGTGGAGAGGGTTCAACCCTAAGGGAGGAAGCTGTTAAGAGGTTGATGGTTTGGTAAGACCTGATTGAGAGGGTTCAGGGTAGGTGTCCAGTGCCAGTGGGATGAAGTCCAAGTCAGAGACCAGGTTCATGAAACTGACATGGTGAACAATTGGCTTAGGTGGCTAGTAGAGCTCACTAACTCATTAATTCATCAAATGTACTTATGGAGCATTCACCATGTGATGAGGGCTGGAGACACAGTGGAGAAGAAGACAGATCAGACTTCTAGCCTCAAGAAGAGAGCATCTCCTTCGGCTCATTGAACATCGAGGTTACCACACTGAAGCCCAAGAGTTAATCCACTGTCGTGGATGGAATATATAAACCTATTCTATTTTTACTCCTACTTCCTCTTCAACATAACGCCTCTTCAAAATTATACTGAAATAAGTTGGACAAAGAGAATTTTTTTTTTTTGTAAAAGTACAACGTTACCATTTCTTGAAGAGCAACATTGACACGTCCCTTCGTATACATTTATAACTTCCTGTAGGCTGGCTAATTTTGATGTGAACAAGAAGTTCTCACGTCGTTGTGTATACTCACCCACACCACTTCCTCACAAGACAGAATATATCCTTGTGATTGTGCATGGACGAGCGTTAACACTTGGTAAATATTCCTCCGCATTATTTTTTTCTGGTGACCTACAGCTGACATTCAGTGAAACCCAGATTTCCCACTGATTGTCACTTTCATACTAAAATAAAGACAGGTAGGGAGAAGGGGGAAGGGAATCAGAATTTTATAATTTATTAAAATGTGAGCACAGCAACCTTGAATTAATCACCATGTTGGCAGCTGCAGTTGGGAAATAATGCAGATTCATGTGTGTCCACACAATTTTAAAGCTATGTAATGCTTTGGCCTATGTGTTTTTCACTTTAGAACCCTTAAACAGATGAATTTATCAAGAGGTAAGCCTTATCCTTTGTACAAACTGGGTTGGTGGGCTTTTGGGGGAGGTGATAGAGATGAGGATTGTCTATAACCCACCCCTCGATATATTGATAGAACGTCAGTCGGGAAGAATACTCATAAGCTCCGCCATGATATGTGAAAAACCAAGGCAGGCACAGAAATTTCCTAAGTCTTGAGAAAATGAGGTAAGTGGAGACGTAATTGCAAAACACATTCAGTTTACATCCAATAAAGTCTAGGTGAATATTTTTACTAAGTGTAGGGCACATAATAGACAACTGTGGGAGACTCTTTCCTAGGAGATCACAATTTCATATGGATATTTCCTGAATCAACTCAGAGAAAATGATTCTGGAGAAAGCTTACCGGGAGAAACATTATGTGTTTTACAAATAGTAGCTTTTTGGAAATGTTTATGTTTAAAATAATAATGTTTCAAAATATGTTTCCCCAAACTCCCTGGTTTGTCTGATCTTATCTTTGATTCTGCTGACGTTGGTACTTTTCAGGGACTCAGTCTCCAGGAAGGATGAAGGATTTTTGCACAGGCACAAAATTACAATCACCACAATTCTCTCTTCCACAGAACAGGGATATTATCTTTGCCCTAAAGGACCTTAGGGCTTAAAGAATAGAGTGAACAAACATAGGAAGCTATTTCCAAGAGTCCAAAATTTTGATCTCTACATTTGAGAAAAAGGAGATCCAAAAATACATTTTGAGACACTGGAATGAAATATCAAAAAGCACAGTTGTTTTTTTTAAAAAATTTATTTATTTATTTATTTATGGCTGTGTTGGGTCTTCGTTTCTGTGCGAGGGCTTTCTCTAGTTGCGGCAAGTGGGGGCCACTCTTCATCGCGGTGCGCGGGCCTCTCACTATCGCGGCCTCTCTTGTTGCGGAGCACAGGCTCCAGACGCGCAGGCTCAGTAATTGTGGCTCACGGGCCCAGTTGCTCCGCGGCATGTGGGATCTTCCCAGACCAGGGCTCGAACCCGTGTCCCCTGCATTGGCAGGCAGATTCTCAACCACTGCGCCACCAGGGAAGCCCAAAAAGCAGTTTTTAAAGAAGCTTGAAAATATTTCTTTTGGGGTTTCTAACCCTAAACACCCTTGCATAGAGATATTTTATAAAAAGTGCAGAGCAGGGGGTAAATATATATGTTTGTGTCTCCATCTTTGAAAGTGTAAAAGAAAAAATACCTAAACTCTTCTTTCCTCAGATAATCTGTGTTACTGGGGACGGGATGGAGCGTTACACTACTGCTCCTTTTAAAAAGTTTTGTTGTAAGTTTTCGTCATTCTTACATTTTCAAAAATTCAGTAGCTCAGTATGCACTAATGTCCAGACCTCACTGATTCATGCCTGTATGAATTATCAAGATAGTATTTGGAGGGTGAAATTATACATGAAAAAAGGATGTGTTCCTTTGATCACCACAAACAATCCCTCAGTTCCATATGGAGAGGAATAATGTGATATCTGGGCCCTGGTACGGAAACACCTTACACTGGAAATCTTTACTGTCAAGCTGTCTGTAATCACTCCAAAGTGAATCAGCTATACATATACATATATCCCCATATCCCCTCCCTCTTGCATCTCCCTCGCACCCTCCCTATCCCACCCCTCTAGGTGGTCACAAAGCACCGAGCTGACCTCCCTGTGCTATGTGGCTGCTTCCCACTAGCTATCTATTTTACATTTGGTAGTGTATATATGTCTGTGCCGCTCTCTCTTTGTCTCAGCTTACCCTTCCCCTTCCCTGTGTCGTCAAGTCCATTCTCTATGTCTGCGTCTTTATTCCTGTCCTGCCCCTAAGTTCATCAGAACCAATTTTTTTTTAGGTTCCATATATATGTGTAAGCATACAGTATTTGTTTTTCTCTTTCTGACTTACTTCACTCTGTATGACAGACTCTAGATCCATCCACCTCACTACAAATAACTCAGTTTCGTTTCTTTTTATGGCTGAGTAATATTCCATTGTATATATGTGCCACATCTTCTTTATCCATTCATCTGTCGATGGACACTTAGGTTGCTTCCATGTCCTGGCTGTTGTAAATAGTGCTTCAATGAACATTGTGGTACATGACTCTTTTTGAATTATGGTTTTCTCAGGGTATATGCCCAGTAGTGGGATTGCTGGATCTTTTGATAGTTCTATTTTTAGTGTTTTAAGGAATCTCCATACTGTTCTCCATAGTGGCTGTATCAATTTACATTCCCACCAGCAGTGCAAGAGGGTTCCCTTTTCTCCACACCCTCTCCAGCATTTATTGTTTGTAGATTTTTTGATGATGGCCATTCTGACTGGTGTGAGGTGATACTTCATTGTAGTTTTGATTTGCATTTCTCTAATGATTAGTGATGTTGAGCATCCTTTCATGTGTTTGTTGGCAATCTGTATATCTTCTTTGGAGAAATGTCTATTCAGGTCTTCTGCTCATTTTTGGATTAGGTTGTTTGTTTTTTTTTGATATTGAGCTGCATGAGCTGCTTGTAAAATTTGGAGATTAATCCTTTGTCAGTTGCTTCATTTACAAATATTTTCTCCCATTCTGAGGGCTGTCTTTTGGTCTTGTTTATGGTTTCCTTTGCTGTGCAAAAGCTTTGAAGTTTCATTAGGTCCCATTTGTTTATTTTTGTTTTTATTTCCATTTCTCTAGGAGGTGGGTCAAAAAGGATCTTGCTGTGATTTATGTCATAGAGTGTTCTGCCTATGTTTTCCTCTAAGAGTTTGATAGTGTCTGGCCTTACAGTTAGGTCTTTAATCTATTTTGAGTTTATTTTTGTGTATGATGTTAGGGAGTGTGCTAATTTCATTCTTTTACATGCAGCTGTCCAGTTTTCCCATCACCACTTATTGAAGAGGCTGTCTTTTCTCCATTGTATATTCTTGCCTCCTTTATCAAAAATAAGGTGACCATATGTGTGTGGGTTTATCTCTGGGCTTTCTATCCTGTTCCATTGATCTATATTTCTATTTTTGTGCCAGTACTATACTGCTTAGATTACTGTATCTTTGTAGTAGAGCCTGAAGTCAGGGAGCCTGATTCCTCCAGCTCCATTTTTCTTTCTCAAGATTGCTTTGGCTATTTGGGGTCTTTTGTATTTCCGTACAAATTGTGAATTTTTTTGTTCTAGTTCTGTGAAAAATGCCATTGGTAGTTTGATAGGGATTGCATTGAATCTGTAGATTGCTTTGGGTAGTATAGTCATTTTCACAATGTTGATTCTTCCAATCCAAGAACATGGTATATCTCTCCATCTCTTTGTATCATCTTTAATTTCTTTCATTAGTGTCTTATAGTTTTCTGCATACAGGTCTTTCCTCTCCTTAGGTAGGTTTATTCCTAGGTATTTTATTCTTTTTGTTGCAGTGGTAAATGGCAGTGTTTCCTTAATTTCCCTTTCAGATTTTTCATCATTAGTGTATAGGAATGCAAGAGATTTCTGTGCATTAATTTTGTATCCTGCTACTTTACCAAATTCATTGATTAGCTCTAGTAGTTTTCTGGTAGCATCTTTTGGATTCTCTGTGTATAGTGTCATGTCATCCGCAAACAGTGACAGTTTTACTTCTTCTTTTCCAATTTGGATTCCTTTTATTTCTTTTTCTTCTCTGATTGCTGTGGCTAAAACTTCCAAAGCTATGTTGAATAATAGCAGTAAGAATGGGCAACCTTGTCTTGTTCCTGATCTTAGTGGAAATGGTTTCAGGTTTTCCACCATTGAGAACGATGTTGCCTGTGGGTTTGTCATATATGGCCTTTATTATGTTGAGGTAAGTTCCCTCTATGCCTACTTTCTGGAGGGTTTTTTATGATAAATGGGTGTTGAATTTTGTCGAAAGCTTTTTCTGCATGTATTGAGATTATCGTATGGTTTTTATCCTTCATTTTGTTAACTTGGTGTATCACATTGATTGATTTGCATATATTGAAGAATCCTTGCATTCCTGGGATAAATCCCACTTGATCATGGTGTATGATCCTTTTAATGTGCTGTTGGATTCTGTTTGCTAGTATTTTGTTGAGGATTTTTACATCTGTGTTCATCAGTGATATTGGCCTGTAGTTTTCTTTTTTGTGACATCTTTGTCTGGTTAGTTCCTTTACTCTTAACATGACTTCTTCCACTGACATCCAATGATGAAGAGTAAAATGCAATTCTACTTTATTTTGTGCAAAGATCACTGGAAGTAACCCCACCCTCATTTAGGCTTATGTGCTCAGTGCCCATAAAGGACTTTTGGTTAAACCTTTGATCTAGAGAATCTTCCCATCAAGTTCAACAAAGTCCACTTCCACCAAAACCAGTCAAATTGATTATCTAACTTGTATCCCAGCTTCAGGAAATATTTGTCCTAGAAGAATGCCATTTTTACAGTTATACTGTCTAGCTTGGGTCTCAAACACTTCTCACCATACTCCTACTAGGTGATCTCAGCTGAAGCTGTTGGTTGTAGTAAAGGATAATGTGGAAAATACTCTATTCAGTGGCAAACAGCAGAAGAACCTGGGATACCCAATGGACTTTAGAAATCTCAAGGAATTATAGCTTTGAGACTTTGTCATATTTGATCTTTTTCTGTATCCCAGCTCTTCCAGGGCTTTCCTCAGAAATCTCATGTTTAATGAATTCCCTCTAACTTAAAGATTCCTGGTGGGCATTGAGGTTTCTGGCCATGGCCCCATCACCTGCGTTATCAGCAACTCCATGTACTGCCTTTTTGATTACTATGTGATCTGGAGAGGTGGAGGTTTCTGCTTTCTGCTTCCCTGTTCTATTCTCAGTGTCCTACCTTTCTGCTAAACTTGATCTCTCTAGCTATCCTAGAGTTAGTCTCTAATAAAGACGAGTTAGTCTCTAATCTATCTCCTTTTGAATCCATCAGCATAAATTCCTCTTTTTTCTCATCAAAGGAATGTGCCCAATAAGGCTTTGATTCTTTTACCACCAGGTACCAGGCTTAGCATTAGCCTACTCTGACATGAGGAGAGTGCTGTATTATCCTTCTTTCCTTTCCTCCCATATAAGTTATTAGATCATTTTTACCATCTAGCTCGTGATGCTAAACGTCTTAAACCTAGATCAGAGAAATCAAGGATGAACTCAAACACTGAAGAAATAAAACTCGTTTATACTTTATTAATTAGGAAGAGTGATATCCACCAAATTATACATCCGAGCAAGTTTCCTTTCTATTTCTCACTAAGAATCACTCAAAACAGTGGTAATACTCAGCACCCCACATAAGGAGAGTAATGCACTATGTCTGAGAAGTCCTGAGCAATCAAGCTTCTTTCTCTTCAAAAGACCTTGTCAGAAACAACATATGCTATTATATAACAATAATTCTGCAAATCAGCAAGCCATGTCATATATGCCTGAAGACAAGGTTCTAGACCTTGAAATTCTGTGCTAGCAATTTTAAAATTTCAGTTTACTTGAGTCTGTATCATAACACGTAGACATTTCCCATTCATCTTGTTTTAGAGACTTTCCATGGGCAGTCCTGGCGAGAGTCCCCCACAGCAATCCTGGGTGTAGAGCTGAGATTTGAAGGTACAAAAATGGGAGAAGTTGCTTTGGGTAGAATGTTGAGTGAGGAGAGCAGATATCCCAGGCCTGAGATCTAAGTTATTCTAATATTTAAAGGTTAGGAAGAAGGATAAAGGTAGGTTTCTTAAGGTGCATTGATAAAGGGTGGGCAGAGAATAGTAGTAGAATCAGGAACATTTCAGGAAGGGAGCATCAAATTTATTGAATGTCTCTGAGAGTTCAAGGACAAACAGTTAAAAAGCACCTATTGGATTTGTCAACATGAAATCCTAAAGGAACTTAGCCAAAGTCTCAATAGTATGAGGGAGGCAAGAGACAAAGTAGAGCTGGGTTGTTGGGGAAATGGGCTGCAAAGAAGTAGAGATAGTATATACAGGTAATATTTTCCGGAAGCTTTTCAGTAAAGGAGAGTTGAAGCAATCCAATCAAGAATGGAAGTTGGACATTGTCAATCAAAATAATAGTAATAACTAATATAATTTGAGTGCTATGTTAAGCATTTTATATGTGGTTTCAATTTAATCCACAAATCAACCCTATGTAGTACACACTGTTACTACCTCCATTTTACCTATGAATAAATAGAAACACAGACATTAAGTAGCATCTCTAAGGTCCAGTGCTGGGCCTTAGAGCTGGGATTTCATTGCAGGCAGTTCAGTTCAGTGCTTTCATTGTTAAATCACTACACTATTCCATCTTACCATACGATAATGGGCATATTTGGGAAGTCCAGAGTTTCTGCTATGGCTTTGCTACTTAGGTTCTAGATGAATTTCACAACTCACTCAATTTTTCTGGGCATGTTTTCAGCATGTACAACACACTTATTGACGGATGTATGGAAAAGAGGAAAAACTGTACAAACATATTCCTGTTTCACAACACCTCCATCAGTCCTGAATAGGTTTGAAACTTAAGAACATATTGTCCATGCCTCAAAAGGAACAAATAGATATTTCAAGAATTCTGAAGACTACTCTTTTCTCTGTCCCTCAGAAGGCAAGGAAAATTACAGCTTCACATAAAGGAAGTGACTAATAGAGACAGAGCGTTCCGAGGGGATCTGGTGGAAAGCACTTAAAGTCAGACATGAGGAAGTTCCGGAAAAGAACCTTGAGAAGCAACTGCTCTGATCAAGAGGAGGAAAAATGACATAATTGGGGTCCCCTGGGCTGAAGTGATGTGATCCTGGGACACAGTGTGGCAGGAAGATGGAGAGCTCAGGGGTCTTCTTAAAGGACACTGTGAGTGCCTCTGGAGGGAAGTGTGGCCGTGTGTGTCCCCCTTAGTGAGGACATTGAGTCCTCTGTTTGGGATTCTGAAAGCATTCAGGTCCCGCTGCTGTAGACAGTATTCTAGCCTGGAAAAACGACTCCCTATCTTCTTCTTTTATTACTGTGATGTATATAGTGGGATATGCTGTTTTTATTTAATTTTAAGAATGAAATATCACTTGTTCCATGCTTGTTCCACTTGTTCCACTAGGCAATAATGTTCTAGCCTTTGCAGTTCTACATCACAGAAATCTTGCCTCCAATCCTGACCTGTACTCTTACAGTCCTATGGGATAAAGCCAAGAATTCATAATATAACATACTATGAAACTTAGATACTTGATGAACGAATATGCAATCTTTGTAATATGGCTTCTGCCTACCAGCCCCTCCGTTCCCCACCCCTTCTAAGTACGCACCTCCAAATCTGCACATGTACTAGAAGTTTCCATGGCATTTTCATCTCTCTGATTTGTGTATGTTGCCTTTGCGTATTTTTCCCTATTGTCTGCTTAGCAACTTTTCACTCATCCAATGAAACGCAACTTATACATCTCAGCTTTCTAAGACCCTCAGGGGTTTCTTCCACTGGTCTCTCTCCACACAATTCTATATGTTCCTGTCAGGGCATTTCTGTTGAGGCCAGGGATTTTACCACATTCATCCTTGTAGCACAATGGCTGAGGAAAATATCTAGGATATAATAAGTAACCAGTATATATTGGCTCAATAACTACCTTATAAAGGGTGAATCCAGGCACAGAATTCAAAGTCTCTTGGTGTACCTTGGTCCTACTATGTTCAGAGCAGCACTTTAGGACAAAGGGGTGTCTTATTCAGGGTCCTTATGGGAAAGAGATGGCACACGTAAATGAGGTGATTGAGAAGCCTTGAAAAGGGAAATTTTACAAAGGTGTAGGCAGAGTTAAGGGAAACCACCAAGAGGTGATGAAGCATGTAGGGTAGTAACAGCAGGACCTGTAGGGCCAATGTGAGGAATGGGTTACCAGACCTGGAGAGAGCTCATGGGAGAGCTACCTAAGAGGATCTGTGGCCTTAGAGGTAGGAAAGCAACCTGCTGCCAGGTAGGGAGGAAAACCAACAGATCATTAGCTGACTAGCATCTCCTACTGCTTCCTGTTAACCCACAAGTGCTTCCCATTGGCCAATCCCAACCAGAAACCAGAGAGTAAAGGATCCAGTTGTTGTAGGCTAAAAAATTCAACATCCCCAGTCTCTAAACATGGTGGAGCCGAGTAAAGATGTAGTTGAAGGGCGAACAAAAATATCTAGCACAGAGACTGGAGTCCAAGCTTTCTTCTTCAGCAAGCAGAGGCTGACAATGCCTATTAGGGATTTTAGGAACTAGGATAAGATAAGGAAGTTGGAAGATCATTGAAATTAGAAAGGCAGCAAGCAGTGGACAGCCAGCATTAATACAGACAGTCCTAATAAAGCATCAGAATAAAGAGATAGGCAGAATTGTGGATACAATTTGTGAGGCAATGGGACATGAACCCAGGATTGAACAGGAAATTTTCAATGAAAATTAGAAGGTGGGGCCAGGAGACACTCTCTAAAGTAATAGGGTTCATTGTAGGGACTTTTCACAAAATGTTTACAGATTTATTGACAGGAGAAGAAGGAGCTATTAAGTCTACAGAGCTGGTTTTGGCATATGCAAAGGGGACTAATGTATGAGTCCTAACTTTAGGAGCTTTCTAAATTGCCAACGCAAAAGGGTCAGATGGAATTCAAGTGTGCCGTCCACCCCTTGGCATATCCTGGCTTCTCAGGTCTTGGAGGACACTCTCATGATCCCCAGTCCTTGAGAACTATTTTTAAAAAATTCCACAAGACCCTGAAATTCTTTGCTGTCATGGCCATCGTGCTTATAGAATGAAAATGTATATATACAGTTATATGTTTAAATTCTTCAAAAAGTTACCAATACGTTCGTTATCATGAGTCTATTTTAATTCTAATTAAAACTCAACACACAGGTCAAGACTCAAAATTTTATTCTCAATCACAATCAGCTCAATCAAGCAAAAGTCATTTGTGCAAGTAGTATGGTTACTCTAGAAATGTGTTTCCCCATTCCCTCTGCACCACCACTTCTGGGCTTATAGCTCTCCCTTTGTACTTCTTTGGGCCAGAATATTTTAATAGCAAGAAAGAGAAACTCAGCTCAGACTAACTGAAGTAGGGAAGGAAAGTGGGAAACATAGGGCTGCAGCTGGATTGTGCTCATCTGGATCCAGGACCTGAAAGGACTCTGCCTCCTCTGGGTTCTCCTTGTCTTTGTCTCCTTACAGACTCTCATCCCATGATGGGATGCTGGTCACTTGTAAGCCTCATGTTGATTCTCATTCTTCCTTTTCACTGACCTCAAGGAAAATACAGTGTGTCTTGCTGACTGGGACACAATGTCCTGCTGTTGTCCCCAAGTAGCTCGGTTTGGTCTTATGCCCTCCACTATGGCAGAAGAATAGGTGGGATGGGGCAGGAGTGAGTAACAATTCCATGAACTCATGGAATCTCTTTCTGTGTGTCTCTCTTTTTTTCTTTCTATATTTTGATTTATCTATCTATCTATCTATCTATCTTGAAATACATTTATCTTTGTATGGAGTAATAATATTTTGAATGATGTTGATTTGAATTGGACTGAAGGGCTGAATAGCAGGAAGGAAAATACATGAAAAGGGATAAAGGACATAGCTGTGCTATTACTCCACCTTCATTTCACCTGGGAGACATCATACATCACAATAAACCCCAATTCCTTGTAAGGAACATTCATCCTTAAAAGTCCTAGGCCTGAATTTTGTTCTTCTACCCAGTGACTTAAGACCAGTGGGATTTTAGATATAAATATCTACAGGAGGCACCAATATCCATCCTGCTAAATTGTGAAATGCCTCCTACACCCCTTCTCTCCTTCTGTTCCTTCTCACCTCCCAGTTTCTCAGTTAACTAAGGCAGGCAGAATTGTCTCTGCCAAGTGATTCAGCCCAGGGAAGCTGAAGTCTGCCAATGCCGCAAAAATACATTTATTTGCAGTTCCATAGCTCATCTCAAAAATTCATCTAAATGTCTCAATCTCATATACAATATAGTGTGTTTATTTTAATATAAAACAATGTGCCTACCGGCTGTTTCAGGAAAACTGGCGGCAGAGAAAAGCAGACCGCATTTCTTCTTTCCACTGTACCTTTGTGGCATACTGCTTGGTATACCTCAGTCCAATAAGCAAGGCTGTGCTACTGTCTCACATGGAAAGCAAAGTTGGGAAGACCACGGGGATATGATTGCCAGCTGGAAATCCATCCGATTGTGCAGTATCACTTTCACATTTACTGAAATTTTAGTTGCTCTGAGTGTTTTGACAATTACTAGACATTTCCCGAATGAGGAACTAGCAATTATTGCAACGGCCATGAGATACTTCAAGTTGTTATAATGTTCATGGTGATCTTATTATCTATTTATTTTTTTAATCAAGTTGACATTTTTGAGGTGAAAAAGGCTCTTTCTATGATTTAAAGCAGCATATGGCTATTAAATTGACATATTATACCTGGCAATTTGACAGGGCCATCAGCCAATTGAATCTAAAATTGTTCAGGCTGCAAGAATAAATGCATGTGTGCTCTTTTATTCTGCTGACCTACCACTCTCATTCTACTCCTAGGGGGAATACATTTGACCATTGTACTTTACCACCCCTGGTTCTATCTGCAAGGAAGTTCCTCCTAGTTCATTATTCTCCTTGGCCATATCTGATGTGGGTGTTAGAGACCATGCCTTCTTTGGGGGTTAAATAGCCTTTGAAGCTTGACTCTTTTCCTCAAAACTTTGGGACCTATGGGTTGTTTTAGGTCTCAACCAGTCAAAGGATTTTTCTTAAGCCAGAGTTATGGTTTCTTTAACAATGCAATTCCTTAAAAAATTAGTAGACTTCTGATCTTCTTGCTTTAGGCTCCATCAGCAACCACATACAAAATTCTTTATAGGAAGGGTTTTCAAGCCTGATGTATTTCTCTTCTTCCTTGCTCTGTGCCTGTCCCATCCCCTCTCTTTGAGGCTCCCTGGAACTGTGTTTGGGAAGTCTAGAGTCTTCATTTGTCTTTGCTCAGATTACTTTATTCATCTCAGAAGTTTTATTAGACCTTTTCCTTGAATGTCTTCTGACATCTCATCTTCTTTAATTATTTGGCATCTTCTGACATAGCAAGACCCCAATTTCTGCACTCTACTTTCTTTCAATTCTATTTATTACTGGCCAGTTTTTTTCCCCATTTTTTTTTTTTTTTTGGTAATAACCTTGCCAAAGGCAGCCAATAATAGCCAATAGACACTAGTCGTCTTTTATTCATCCATTTCTCCTAAAACTACAAATTAAATCTTCCTATTCTGTCTCCCGAGTTACTAAAAGCAACAGTTATTTCCAGTTGCTCTTCCACAGTATAAAAAGAATAGCTAGTTTCTCATATATCCTAGCCTTTGATATGGACCTTCTTGATGCCTAACAATGAAGCCAATGTCATGTAATTTATTTTAAAGCAATCTGATTCAAAATACCAATTTCTTTATTAGTCAGGATACATCAAGGTATGTGCAAGTAAACGTACTCTCAAATCATAGTGGTTTAATGTAATAAATGTTTCTTTCTCATTCATATTATCATTGAAAACAGATTGGGGAGTCTGTCTCCATCTCTTGGTGGTCCCATGTGGAACCCCTGGCTTCCTAGTTGCCAAAACAGAGAGTTCTGGAGGACCGCAAAGGATGATTTTAAAGGCCAAGCCTGGAAGGAAGTTTACATCATTATTGCCTACATTCTTCTGGCCAGAACTCAGTCATTGGGCCTTATCTAGTTTCAGGGCAATCGAGGAAATGTAGCCTTTCTGTGTGATCTGGAAGAGGAAAATGTTGTAGTAAACACATACCATTTTCTCTGCTACCTGCGACTACAAACTGGTAGTTAAGTGTAATGATTCTGATCTTACCATATAATGGCCATGGGACATTGAGCAAGTTATTTAACCTCTGTGTGCTTCAGTTTCTTCCCCTGTAAAGTGGGGATCATGAAAGGGTAACTACATCAGACGGTCATAGGTTTATACATATATATAAAGTAATTAGAAAAAGCCTGGCATACGGTAAGTGCTATGTAAGGTTATATAAGTGTTATATAGCAAGTTGTTGAAGTGCCAGTAGAGAGCACACCAGGATAATT
The DNA here is from genome assembly GCF_949987535.1 of Balaenoptera acutorostrata. Taxonomy (NCBI): domain Eukaryota; kingdom Metazoa; phylum Chordata; class Mammalia; order Artiodactyla; family Balaenopteridae; genus Balaenoptera; species Balaenoptera acutorostrata. The sequence goes on along the minus strand of NC_080080.1, from coordinate 19,843,842 downwards.
AGCAAATGAGCCATTTTATTTAATTTATTTTTTTAATATATTTATTTATTTATTTATCTTTGGCTGTGTTGGGTCTTCGTTGCTGCGTGCAGGCTTTCTCTAGTTGCGGCGAGCAGGGGCTACTCTTCATTGCGGTGGCTTCTTTTGCTGCGGAGCACGGGCTCTAGGCGGGGGCTTCAGTAGTTGTGGCTCACAGGCTGTAGAGCACAGGCTCAGTAGTTGTGGCGCACGGGCTTAGTTTCTCTGTGGCATGTGGGATCTTCCAGGATGAGGGATCGAACCTGTGTCCCCTGCATTGGCAGGAGGATTCTTAACCACTGTGCCACCAGGGAAGTCCCCACAAATGAGCCATTTTATAATAAGTCTATTTGACTAGAAAGACAGATATTTAAAAACCCCAGCCCAAGCTGAGGTTCCGCCTTTGGTCGGATCCCAGGGAGAGGACTGGGGTTGGCTGCGTGATCACAGCCTGGAGGGGGCTAGTGCGCCACGGCTAGCCGGGAGGGAGTCCGTGAAAAGGTCTGGAACTGTCGAAGAGGCAAGAGACTTTTTCTTGGTATTAAACCAATTGGTTGAGACACTAGTGAAAGTTCTTCAGATGGGCCTAATCCAGTACTCACTCAAGGAATATTCTTCCTAATGGCTGCAAAGGAATTATCTGATTAATGACTGCCAAATTTACCAGGAATTGAATTTGTGTGAGAAAACATTGTCTTTCATTCATAAAATGATTTATTCATTTACCAAAATTTAATAAGCATTTCATACATGCTAGGCACTGAGTTACACAAAAAAGCTATAAATAATTGATTTTCCCTATGGTGGTAGAAGCAGATTGTGTGCCTATGGAGTAGAATTCATTATTATCTACATTTTAATAAATAAGAAATTGGAGTTGGGAAAGGTACCATAGATGCTCTACTTTCTCCACTTAGCATAGGAAATGATAGCGTTCAGATTTACATCCAGGACTGTCTCATGCCAGCACCCACATACTTTATCCTCCTCCAGCATATCAGTCATGGTGCTGGCAGGAAATCACTGGTACACTCAAAATGGGTAAGTCAAGGTGAGTTTTAAAAAGAGACTATGAACAAAAGTGTGAGCAAAGTATGGGGAAACACAAGCAATAATGTAGTGCACAAGGGCCGGTAAAAACTGAGCAGTTCCCACCTGTAGGTCTGAAAGGAAAGAAGAAAAAATGACTACAGGAAGTCAGAAGGAGGAGGCTACCTGTCAGAAAATGAGAACTTAGGTCCATCGACAGATGAACGGATAAAGAAGATGTGGTACCTATATACAATGGAATATTACTCAGCCATAAAAAAGAATGACATAATGCCTTTTGCAGCAACATGGATGGACCTAGAGATTATCATACTAAGTGAAGTAAGTCAGAGAAAGGGAAAACGTTGGGGGGAGGGATAAATCAGGAGCTTGGGATGAACATACACACACTACTATATATAAGATAGATAACCAACAAGGACATGCTGTAGAGCACAGGGAACTCTACTCAATATTCTGTGATAACCTATAAGAGAAAATAATCTAAAAAAGAATGAATGTATGTATATATATACACACATTCACTTTGCTGTACACCTGAATCTAACACAACATTGTAAATCAACTATATGGCAAAAATTTAAAATAAAAAAAAAAAAAGAAAATGAGAACTTAGGTCCAGGATGTAGCATATGCAATGTGACCCCACAGGAAAGGAACTGGGGCCGTAAACACTCAAAACCTCCCTCCCTTGGATCTCCTGCCAGTGTTTCTCATTGGCCCGAAGCAAGTGGAAGCTGGAGAGATGCTGTTCAGCCTCCAGAAGAAAAGAAGGTGGAAAAAGGAGAAAGAGAGTGAGTTAGAGGGGAGCATCAGAAGATACGCAAGGTGGAAAATGGAGGAGAATGAATCTGAAGTGGCAAACGAGACAGTCATCACAGCCACTTTCATAAAGGGTGAGCTCACCTAATTATACAGCCATTTTTCTGGAAAGTTATATTAGTCAAGATTTTACAATGGATTTAACTTAACAGTCACAGAAACAACCCTCTTTTACTATAAATATTACCTCTGTTCATTAATATTTAATTATTTTATTAGAGTAATAAGTGAACTGGAAAACAGGTTTGGGAACAAACACACTTGACTGTTAGTAAGCGCACATAGCAATGGTTGATAGTTGAAGCAGGCAGGCATAACCCAGATGCCCACTCTCTGCAAGAATTCAGTGACCAGTGGAATGGGTCATTGTGATTTACCAAGTGACGAAGTACATCAGTGAAACCAGCAAATCAGATTGGAAAGGCAGAGAAGAGCTTCTAGTGAAGTTCTATGCTGAGCATCTGGTCATTTTACTTGATAACTTAAATGGAGAAATATTTGTCTAGCTAGATAATATCAAATCATTTTTTCCTAATCTTATCTTATAGTGTCAACAATCTTCAGTTTCTTATCAAAGCTGTCAATGATGGTTAATTTCTGTGCAGTCCTCGTGCCTGAAAATTTCATAGATCAGCCTCCCCTCCACCACGTGCTTGGTCCATTTTAACAGACCAGTTTCGCAGGCAACATCAATGATTAATGAATCCTATGTGTTGAACTAGCAGCTTGCTTGGTGTATCTGAACTGGGTGCTTTAAAACTCATTACTGGGCTTCCCTGGTGGCGCAGTGGTTGAGAGTCTGCCTGCTAATGCAGGGGACACGGGTTCGAGCCCTGGTCTGGGAAGATCCCACATGCCGCGGAGCGGCTGGGCCCGTGAGCCACAATTGCTGAGCCTGCGCGTCTGGAGCCTGTGCCCCGCGACGGGAGGGGCCGCGATAGAGAAAGGCCCGCGCACCGCAATGAAGAGCGGTCCCCGCACCGCGATGAAGAGTGGCCCCCGCTTGCCGCAACTGGAGAAAGCCCTCGCACGAACCGAAGACCCAACACAGCCAAAAATAAATAAATAAATAAATAAATAAGAAAATCCTTAAAAAAAAAAAAAAAAAAACTCATTACTCGTACCTACTGAAGCTTTTCTAATAGATTTAAAATAGATTGCACTGCTGTTAACACGATTCTGCTCTTATGTGATCTAGATTTTCATGTTCCTTGTTTGTGGGTTGTAATTTATCATTAACAGACATGCAGTAAAAAAAAAAGTCAATTACATTCAGGATAACAATTTACCGTGTATCATTTAGAAAAGAAAGACTTTTACTCTAAAGTTACATGTCTAAACGATGGACATTTGACACAAGATAGCACTCCTTTAAGGTAGAATTTATATGTTTAATATCATAGATGAAGCCAGGTCTATATGAAAATAGTGCCCTGGAATACTCCCTATAGTGGGTATTGGTTATTTGCTCAATATTTGTTCTTCTGTGTGGTTGTGATGGATCTGGTAAACATGTTACTCTGTCTCTTCCCTCATCATGGGAACATGTTCTAGGCTGGCCAAGCAAATAAACTTCTTTTCCTAATCACTGTGATTGGTTCAAAAACGTGACTCAAGCACAAGGCCAATCACTTTTTGTCAAGGTTTAACATATGGATAATGGGAGATATGATGTATCTCTCTTCCTCTAGGATTACAATTAATAAAGGTGATGGGAACTGGAGTTGTCACAGACATCTTTCCTTCTTGAATAGAGGAAGCCACCTATGCTAGGAGAAGAGTAGGAAGAACTCATAATCACCTAATTTAGCACGTAAAAAAATACATTATTACCACTCCTTTCTCTGATGTAAAGTATAAAATCTAGAATCTCCCTGCATTCTTAAATGACTAATTTATGCTAATTTAGACTTCAGTTTTTAAGGCTTTAGACACCTCTTGGTTTAGGAAGGTCAGGGAAACCTGATGGATATCCCACAAAGGCTACTTTCTGTAAAGGAGGAAAATTGGGGTTAACAGAAGAAAGAGGAATGAATGTGAATGACCAGGAAGAAAACAAAAAAGAAGGGAAAAAAGAAAATTATAAGCCACCAAATCTGGATTGAAAACCAAATTGTGGTCAAACTTGGTGGTTGCTTAAAGAAATAAAATAGATGAAATAGATAGTAGATTTTATATATGTTTAAGATTCATTGTCTTCTGCTTTTACGTTTCATGATTCCAGGAGGACTGATGGTATCAACAGCTAAGAAATGTTATAGTCATTCAGGGAAACTGGATGCATTAACAAAAAAGCCACAGTGAATAAATAGAATTGCACACAGCAAATGGAAAATCATAGGATCTACCCAAACTCTGGACTGTGGAGCAACTTTGAAAATACAATATTTATGGTAATAACTTCTAAAAACTTTGTCATGACAAAGTATGGCAAACTTAAAGCAATACCCATTGCACAGTAGAGGCAAATCTTTCTGTTTATTGATACTTAGAACATTGCATTTGTGGAAGGAAATCTCATTATCAGAGGGAGGCAGTTAAATGGAGATGATCCAAAAAGAAAGAAATGCATAGGATTAGACCCCTGGAAAAGTGAGTGAATGTCTTATTTACAATAAGACAATTATTGAAGTAATTATTTCACAGAAGTAAATTATTTCACAGAAGAGTGTCTAGCTTGATGGAACTTTCACTATTCAGTTATCAAACTCTTTAACAATGTTAACGATTTTGAAGGAAAACTTTATACACAGAATTTTTATAATTGCGTTTGTTCTTCAAAAGAACATGTGAAATGTAAAAACATTTTTGATAATTGAAGTGGTTACTATAAATATGAATTATGGTATTGTAAAATAAGAATGCCTTGAGGACTTATAAGGTGTTTGAAGCTTTTTACTAATCCAGATGTCTGTGCTTTCAGAATTTTGGTGTCTAGATTTTAATATTATTATTATTACTATTATTACTTTCTTCCTGAAAGTAATAGGAAGTTACTACTTATCTCTTTCTATTATTGCTTGAACACGCTTATGATCTCAGTGGCTAGTCACTACATTTTGGTGCCCTTATTTGCTAGAGAAGAGGAATTGTGTGTAAACTGGAGAAAACAAATGCAAATGAAAAGCCCTCCTGTAGTAAATTTCATTGGCTTTCTAAGCTGTGCTATTTGCCAGCTCTTTTAGATTCTCAGCAAATTGAATTTCTCCCCACCGCACCCCCGCTCCCTCATTCACTCTTATTCATTTTTGTCTATCTCACTGTGCCCTGCATACAGAGGTAGCCTCATGTTTGATGCAATACTAGAGTGTGTTGTATGCAAACACACACACACATACAAACACAGAGAGAATAAGGCATAAAGTATCTAGTATAAAGAAGGAAAGGGTTGTAAGTTAATGATTTAATGATAGAAAATTATAACTATATTAATATACTTGAAGATGTAGCCAAGTGAGAGTAAGAGAGAAACCAAGACCAAGACTTTGACACAGAAATTTTAGGCTGATGGCAGTCCTAAAATTCAAATTCAGAAATCTGAACTATAAAAGAATTTCAGTGTAAAGACTGAAAATTACTTCAAGAAATTTATTCAACTCACACTATATTCTATGGTACTTCCAAATTATGTGAACCGAATGGTTTCAATCAAGAAAATTTAGTGCCTTTGAGCAATCAAATGACTAACATAATTAATGATATTTACAGAATAATCTAATCTTTAGATAATAATCATGACCTATTCGAAATCAGGGACCAAGCTTGTTCATTTTTGTCTCTCCTCAATGTCTAGCCTAGCATTGCACATAGCGGATGCTCAAAAAAAGCTTATCAAAAGAATAACTGTTACCTTTGTAAAAACTTAAAACAAATGGCTGGCTGCCTGGCTATATAGGTATACCTATGCATGAATATATAGATAAATATACTGGGAAACGATCATTCATTGGTTATTTAATTCTAAACAAAACCCCTTCATTCCTTGCAAAGATATTTTTTGTCTTTAAGTTAATTGGATCAGTAAGACAGTCTCTGCCTTGAAGGGGATTGTAGTTTCTTTGAAGAATACAATATACATTATGATATTGAAGGCTTGTTTATTACTGTAATATTTGTCAACATACCTCTTTTAAATGTCAAATAAAGCTGAAATTTATAAGGTTTTATAACATTATTTTTTTATATTTATTACCTACTTTCATTCAAAATAGTTGATGTAGTTTGTAAACTCTGAAGAACACATTTTATTTCTGTTAATTATTTTCTGTTTTAAAAGGGCAAAATCTTTGTAAAAGAGATAAAATATGACTTGCCAAAATTTATAGTCAGTCTGGGGCGGGGGGGTCAATCTGAAATTAAAGAATATATTTCAGAATTTTACATTCAGAATTAAATTTCTATTCTGTTTGCTAAATTCATTTTTTCATTCATTCATTCAGTGCACTGATCATTCCAGAGTATCATTTACTAATGAGAAATTTGTGCCTAAATTTCTTTCATTAACATTGTATGCTCTAATTTTGTGAATAACTTGGTTCAAAAGCTTTGTTCATTTATTCTAAACTATTGAATGTCTGATTGCCAGGATAAGTCCACTGCTCACAAGGGTCTGTTTTTAAAATAATTTAGGCAAAATGCACAAAAGTTTACTTCTTTAAGATATATTGTCTGAGAAACTATTATCAAAATGAATTAAGTAACTTACTTTATTCATTACCTGGAAACTAATAAATCAGTGGATGACAGTTGTACCTTCCCATAATATTTCCCCAAATGTAGCGTTAATCAAACTTGTAATCTCTTGTTTAATAAGTATATTCACTGTTAGACTCTAAACCCCCCAGGAGCAGGGATGCGTTAGTATTGTCTGTCACTTAATGTACAATGCCACACAAAAGTATATGACACATAATAATCAACCCAACAAATATCAGTTGAAAAGAACAAAATTGAACAGGTAAAGTAATACAGAACTTCTTCCAATCATTTACTGAAAATATAATGAGACATTTCTACCTGCAAGGGAAATTAAAACTATGTCAAAGGAAATTAACTAAAATCTTTCATATATTTAATATATGTGTTGTGTTTGGTTCTGATTTTGATATATAAGTATGAATGTGCATGTGTCCATTTGATGTCATCTCTAGATTGTCATAGAGTTTGAATGCTTAGAATGTAATAATAATAATAATAATAGGAATAATAAAAAATATAGGTAAACATTTATCAAGTCCTTAACTATGTGCCAGGAACTATGTGCTTTACATATATTAATTCATTTAACTCTCACAACTGCTCTAGTAGGTAAGTACAGTTTTATCCCTTTTGACAGAGAAAGAAACAGCCTAATTCTATAGGCACTATAAAGTCAATGGAAAGCCATGTCACCCTTACAGTTTGGCCAGCTTCTCATATACTATGGGAAAGATAAAAAGAAAGAAAGAAAGAGAGAGAGAAGAAAGAAAGGTAATTAATTAATTAGTTCCTGATCAGAACCTGTTAAATACACCTCAATATAGACCACTCAGCTAGAAATTAGGTCATGTCCCCTGTTGCAGGAAGAAAAAGCAGTTTAACTGGGTGTGGTTCTACAGTATGTACACTGCAGTATGTTCCATAGGTCACTGATTCTTTTTCACTTCAGGCTTGCTTTTTGTATTGTACAGAGTAGACAGAAATGACTGAGTAAACAGAAAATGGCAAATTGCACTAAGTAATTCCAAGATTTCACATATGCTAAAGAATTCCACAGAATCAAGATAAATTTAGCAATAACTGGTGGAAAATAAAAGATTGTATCACAGGGAAAGATAACACAAGGTGGACATTTCCATTGCCCTTTATGAAGTGAAAACTCAGTTTCTCTTGATGTAAAATGGAAATTGAGTCCTGAAGACTCCTAACATATGAGCCAAATAAGTTTAGTCAATGTTGTAAGTCTATCAGCAACAGCTTTGTATGCCACCTTGAGGAGAGAGGGACGTTTAGTTAATAAATGTAATTTATACATATATATTTAAATGTGTGTTTATATATAATATATTATAAATTCATGTTCATGTAAAATATAGTTTATTAATCTCTTCACATAAGCCAGGTATCACATGGAGTACTTTTCATTGGATTATCTCATGTATGGTTCCTAATTTTGAGGGTGTTATTACGTCCTCACTGTGAGGATGAGGAAGGAGAAGTCAATAACCTATCCCAGTTTACACAGAGTAAGTGGTGGAGTTCATCTGAACATAGGCAGGCTGACTCTACTGCTCACACTGTGTCACTGTGTGACTCTTTGGAAGCAAAGTTGCATTTGATAAGGGCACACCAGCAACTGGCCCAAGTGCAATTACTGTAAACGTTGAGGTGGAAGCAGAGAAATAAGTCTGCAGGTTACTACTGACCTTGGTCAGACTTGAGCTAATAAGAGGCTCGACTGTGGCTGTGTGTGACCGTCGGGTTGAAAAGGAAGAGGCAGACACAAGAGCTATTTAGGAGACTGCTTGGCCAGAACTTAGCATCCATTAGATGTAAAGGTAATGGGGGAAAGAGGAGAATCCTTAGGTTCCTGGTTAAGTGATGAGAAAGTGTTCCCCCCAAATACATAAAGATTTAGGAAAGCAGTTTGTTAATTATTTTCAGTAGAATAGTGTTGTATTTGAGGTAACTGCCTTTCTGTTGGAGATACTAAGAAGGCAGATAAATATGTAGGAGTGAAACTCAAGAGAGATTAACCCTATAGAAAAAGATATTGGGAATTGTTAGCTTGGGGGTGAGGCAGTTATTAAATGTGATGAAACCCTCAAAATTATACATAGAGTAGAAAAAAAGATAGGAAATCAAGGAGAGGAACCCTAGAAATAACCAGCATTTGAAGAGTTCTGCTATGCTTCCCAAGATCAAGGCTTGATTTCTTCAAGAGATTCTTTAATATTTGGTCTTAGTTATTAAACAATTTTTATACTAATAAATTATGCTTGGATTCCAATAAACATCATTTGAATAAAATAGTAACCAAATACAATAAAAATTTTAAAGTAAAATAATATATCATAAATATATATAAATAGAAAATAAAAGTATAAATAAATATAATGAAATAAATAAAATAAAAATATAATATATTATAGATATATAATATAATATAAATAATAATAATATATAAGTACTATCAATAAATAACACGTAAATAAAATAGGATATCAAAAATTACAGATAGTCTACCCATAGACTACAATAGTGATTGCACTATTTATTAAGTGATTTTATTACAAAGAATGAAGAGTAGAAAATATTGGAAGTGTAAAGAAACAAATATATCAATGATTTTACCACTTGACAATAACCTTTGTTTATAAATCAGTTTATTTCTTTCTAGTAATTTGTCTGTGGAAAACATAAAGCAGGCTCACATTATTTAAAATAAAATTAAAATAATGCTGTATATTTAGTTTGTGTTATTATTTTTATTTGCTTATTTAGGTAAAATTAATATACACTAAAATTCACACATTTTAAAAACACAGTTCAATGAGTTTGGGCACATGAGTATACCCACGTACCCAACAAGATATGGGATGGCTCCATCATCCCAGAAATGTTTCTTATGTTTCTTTCTAATCAATACCTCCAACTCGTGGAAATCCCCTGTTTTGATTTCTATAGCCATGGATTAGTTTTGCCTGTTCTAGAACTTTCTATAAATGGAAGCCCACAGAATGTATTCTATTTTGTCCCACTTCTTTTGATACCACAATGTTTTGGAGACTCATCCATGTAGCTACGTGTATCAATAGTTTATTTTACTGAGTAGTATCACAACTTGCTTATCCATTCACCTACTGGTAAATATTTGGGGTGTTTTCAGTTTGGGGCTATTATGAAAAACTTTCTCTGACCGTGTTTTTACAAATTTCATGAACATATGTTTTCACTTCTGGCTTTCAGAACCCTAAGATAATAAATTTATGTTGCTTCCTGCCACTGAATTTAATCTGTTACAGCGGCATTAGCAACTAATACATTTTCTTTTATTCTTTTCAGAATTGGCTTATTCTAATGGTCATTAGCACATCAAAACCTCTCTAAACTCATTCCAAATTGCCACCGAAACTCATATTAATTTAATTAAAATTCCCAAATACGAGTACCTTAAGTCAGACATCTCTTCTAAGTGCAGAGTTCTTAAATAAAAAGGGCAAAAAAGATGTGTATATGCATGTACGATGAGAGGCAGCCATGAAAAACTACTAGCAAGTATATTTTTGCCTAAAACGAACACCTGTTATTGACACAACTATTTCCAGTAACTTGAGAATATCTGTCATTATGCAATGTGCTCAATTTTGTAAAAGTTAGGACACAATTGACATGGTGAGAAAAATGTCTTCTTATTCCACTGCTCTTCAGACAAATCTAAGCAGTACCAGAAGCTTCCCCTTCTGCTGACACTGAACACCACACCCGTTACTTGGCATCCACACCTAAGTCTCTCTTGTGACAGCTTTCATTTATTCCCACTTTTAAATGCCATGAAAAGATAACCCACAAACATTTCTGCATTGCTCCTTTCCCCATTTACACTAAAACCTTACCTGTGTGCATAGGTGTAGTTAGCATCTCCATTGAATCAATAGCATGGCTGATAAGAGAATATGTAAGATGAAAGAGGAAGTTTTTTATCTTTGATCTCAAATGCCAACATAAGCAGTAAGGTACATGCCCTTGATCAAAGATGTCTTTATATAGATTGTGTATTTTTATACTCTTGTGTCAAGAAACAGGTAATGCTTTACTAAGAATGTAGACTAACAGGTTTGATTAGTTTTATTTATTTTTAAAACATTTAAGGAAAAGGAGCAGAAAGAAAATGTTTTCTTTAAGTTTTGGTTCATTAAAATCTACATATCTGGCCTTTCTCGCCTTCTGAGATAGCCCACACTCTGTGGAGTGTGTTTCTCTCTAGATAAATCCACTTCTTACCTATCACTTTGTCTCTCACTGAACTCTTTCTGTGATGAGACATCAAGAACCTGAGCTTCAATCTACAGATTCAATGCAATCCCTATCACACTACCAATGGAATTTTTCACAGAACTAGAACGAAAATTTTCACAATTTGTGTGGAAACACAAAAGACCCCGAATAGCCAAAGAAATCTTGAGAAAGAAAAATGGAGCTGGAGGAATCAGGCTCCTGGACTTCAGACTATACTACAAAGCTACAGTAATCAAGACAGTATGATACTGCCACAAAAACAGAAATATAGATCAATGGAACAGGATAGAAAGCCCATAAATAAAGCCACACACGTATGGTCACCTTATCTTTGATAAAGAAGGCAAGAATATACAATGCAGAAAAGACAGCCTCTTCAGTAAGTGGTGATGGGAAAACTGGACAGCTACATGTAAAAGAATGAAATTAGAAGACTCTCTAATACCATACACAAAAATAAACTCAAAATGGATTAAAGACCTAAATGTAAGGCCTGACACTATAAAACTCTTAGAGGAAAACATAGGCAGAACACTCTGTGACATAAGTCACAGCAAGATCCTTTTTGACCCACCTTCTAGGGAAATGGAAACAAAAACAAAAATAAACAAATGGGACCTAATGAAGCTTAAAAGCTTTTGCACAGCAAAGGAAACCATAAACAAGATGAAAAGACAACCCTCAGAACAGGAGAAAATATTTGCAAATGAAGCAACTGACAAAGGATTAATCTCCAAAATTTACAAGCAGCTCATGCAGCTCAATATCAAACAAACAAACAAACCAATCCAAAAATGGGCAGAAGAACTAAATAGACATTTCTCCAAAGAAGATATACAGGTTCCCAACAAACACATGAAAGGATGTGCAACATCACTAATCATTAGAGAAATGCAAATCAAAACTACAATGAGATATCATCTCACACTGGTCAGAATGGCCATCATCAAAAAGTCTACAAACAATAAATGCTGGAGAGGGTGTGGAGAAAAGGGAACCCTCTTGCACAGTTGGTGGGGGTTTCAGTATCTGCAAAACAGCTCAAAGATATTGTTATGTATAATCACTTGATGGGGAACAAGGACTCTGCCCCAAGCCTGCATTACTTTCTCTTTTGACTGTTCCTCCCTTGTCTCCACATTCCCCCAATTCCCTAACTAGCATTTGTTTGACCCTGCCTGTTGGAACTCAGGGAAGGTCATGGAGGCTGAATGAAGCTTATTTCCTGTAATCAAGAAATGGGGAGCAGAAAAAGGCTTTTGTGCCCAGGACCCTCACAGGGTCCTGCTCAGTATCATCAGTATCATAAGTTCAGTAACAAGAGATCATGCATTTTCTACTAGAAAAAGTCAGTTATTAGAAAATTCCCTACAGAACTATTATATTGAAATATCATACATTTTCACATTTAAGTCTTAAGAGTGATGGGTTTAAGATGATTTTTAGCAATCATCAGTAGAATCTCCACAAGTTAAAACTTCCCAAAACAGCAAAAGTGATTCATTCACCCACCCACACAACTTTCCACTCTCTCCTTCATGCCCTTTCTGGATGGTCTCAAAAGAGAAATTTGGGGACAATATTATTGAGAAAGAAATAAGGGAGAGGTTTCTTTCCCACCTAAATCCTATTATCATATCCATAAATTAACCATAAAAAGAAACGGCAACAGCAATGAACATAAAGACAGCTCCACAAGAGATCCAGATGAGCCAACTGGCTTCAAGCCATGGATCAGGGAGAGCCAGTGAAAACCAGAGATCACTCAGGATGGAGAAGAGGAAAGATGGCAAAAATACCCCCACAAGATTTAGAAAGAAGTACATAAACATGGCTCCCACTATCACATTGGTTTGGGATTGGTGTCTGCTTATAGGGGGACTTTTAGTAGATTTGGCTGGAAAGAACTGGGCATATAAGGGAAGCTGATTCTCCTGGTTGGTGGGTAGATTGGAAGAGAGATATGAAGGGAAATCCTAGATTTTGATTATGGAATTTTTAGCATGGGGACTAGTTTATTCATAGGTCTACAATGGTTGATATCCCCAACAAGATTTTTTTGTATAATAAGGAACAATCTGCTAGGAAATAATGTGCTAAGAAAAAAGGAGAATTGACCCACATGAGAAGCAGAGAGTGCTACTCGGTGTATCTCTAGAGAGAAAATTTTCTCAGCATGGAACATAGAGTGAATTTTCCCATTGTAGACTACAGAAAATCCAATGAAGCTTTGTTACTCTTAGGGTTCTAGCCCCTTACTGCCATCAGTAAATTTGATATCCAGAGGGGAACCATTATTGTATTCAGAATGAATGGCTACAGAATCTGAAGGAGAGAGGACCAAAGGAAAGAGGTAGCATTATTCTCGAAGAAACAGGAAATAGCATACTTGGTATTTGTATTCTTTTCCTTAATGGATGGCACCTGCAGCCATAGTGACTAAGAGAATATACAAAATACCCTCAGGGACTCCCAGAAATAATGGGAGAGTTCAAGGTCCTGAAAAGGGAATGGGACAAAAGAAAATCTGTTGTTTTTTATGGTTAATGTGACCACATTAGCATCTCACAGACTGGTATGGTCTAGGAAAATAATGGACCACGATAGTGCATATGTATGTAAACATTTTAAATCCTCTATCATAAAGAATATTATGCTTCAATAGGGGGATGAAAAATAAGAAAAATAAAAGGATCTTGAAAATTACGTCAATGTCTCATATCACACAGAAGTACATATTGAAGGCAAGTATTAAAGGAGAATAAATAAGATAAAGATGTGTGTGTGTGTCTGTGTGTGTGTGTTTTCTGATGGGAAATAAATCAAGTATGCCACCTTTCCTGGTGTTATCTTCTTTCTTTAGTTTTATTCCTATTCATTTTGACTTTATAGTATGTCATGCTAAGATTCTAAACTGCCTTGCTCTTTTGTTCTTCCATTGCTCCTCCATGGCAAATAGCCAACCAATAGCCAAGAATCCAGCCCTTCATCTCTTTTGTGACTACCCCTAGGTTGATGAGTACTGCTGGGAAAGTCCCATTATTGGGCAAATTGACATCGCTATCAATATGTGCTCAGCATTCTCAACTGAGCCTTTAGTGTGGATTGAAAGGACTACCCTGTTATGAAAGTCATTGTGCATACCTCCTTACAATAATTCTTTTTCTACTCTTCTCAAGCATTTCATGTCTCCTTACCCCACTCCCTCTCATCAGATGACCTCAAGTTATCTTCCAAATTATCAGAAAAATAGAAGCCATCAGATGAAATTTGTTTCAACTTCCAGTCTAGAAATCTATAAAAATACTCAAGTCTACTCCAAGATTTTTCTCTTTTAATCCTTTTAATGACCTTCTTAGGACCCTCGCAAGTTTAGTTATTTCTCCATCATCAGCCAAATGTGTTCACCTGTTCTTTACATGTATGTATGTATGTATGTATGTATGTATGTGTTCATATGCATGTATTATGTATGTATTCCTCCATTAAGACCAACTACCCTTCTAGTTACTATCTAAACTTTTTTCCTTTCCACAACAAATTTCACGGAGTTCTCTATATTCATTCCCTGTGGTTTCTCACTTTTCATTCCCTATTTAGCATTCTTCTTTTACCATTTCACTAATATTGTTCTTGCCAAGTCACTAATAATTTAAACATTACTAAAAGTATACTTTTAAAAGTAAACATTACTAAAGTATACTCTTCAGTCCTCATTTCATCTTATTTCTTAGCCTCATTCAACAGAAACGTTTTTGGTTCTGATTTTCTTGAAACAGTCATTTCATTTGGCTTCCCTGATACCTCTGCTTTTCATTTTTTTCTTCTATTTCTCTGACCACACTATTTCCATTATTGGGTCACACGCCTCCAAGCAGCAATAGGGTATTGGAGTTCCTTGTGGCTCTATCCAGTACTCTCTGTCCACTCTCCTCCTAGACAAGCCCTAACATTTTCAAGGCTTCCATTACTATGTGTGTCTCCAGTCCAAATCTATGTCCGAGTACATGATTCATAGATCCAACTTCCCACTCAGGCTTTCCATTTGGACTTCTTACAGCACCCAAAACTCTACTTTCCCAGAGAAGAATTCCTGCTCCTCCTCTGTTTCTCATGATCATTCATGAGAATGTGTGTTCATCCTTGACACCTACTTTCCCTTTATCACATCATACAGCCAGTCATCCAGCTCGGCCAATTCTACCTCTACAGCCCCCTGAGTCCATCTCCTCCCTTCCATCTCTGGTGGCACCACGCTGGTGTATGTCTCCATCATCTTCCGTCTGGAATGATACAATAAATACATAATGGTCTCCTAATTGGTCTCCTGCATCTAATATTGCCTCTCTCATGGTACCACTGATCTATTATCTTCATAGTACTAGGATCTCCTGAAAACTGTAGTGATGATTCATGAAGTTCCTCTGCTAAGGCCCTTTATTAACTTCCTGTTATCTTTAGGATAAAGCCCAAACTCCTTAATATTCTTTTAAGACCTTGTAAGAATTGGCCTAGACTTACTTCTTGCTCCTCTCATACAATTGTCTTCTTTTCAGCCCAATTAAGCTTTCTTGAGACCCTTGAACACACAAAGCTCTTTTCGTTGAGTCATCACATGGGCAGTTCTGCCTATCAGGCTCTTGTTCTTTTCTGTACCAACACACTCTTCCTGTCCCAGATTAGTGATCTCCTCCTCAGGGAAGTTTTCTTCACCATCACCACTCCCTCAGATCAGGACTTATGTACCCCTGTGTCATAGCCTGGTACATAATCAGGGCTCAAAAATATTTGTTCACTGACTTTTTAACTCTCTCCCAGTTCACGAAGACCTGAAAGCTACTAAAACTTGATGTGATTCACGAGCAGTGGAGGACCTTTCACCTTAACATTTACCCACAGTCAGTCTTATTAAAAGGAGATATGGTAGTTGAAAACAGAAAACTCCCTACCACCCAGCTGTCAAAAAAGGCCCTGGTAATTTGCTTCATGGCCAATTGCTGTCAAAACTCTCAGTTTCTCCTTCTATTGAGATGTGGTAGCTAGGCAACTTCAATAACATTTGGAATCCAACCCACAAATATCACACTCCAAAACAGGATAAAGTGCCAACACTGGTTGGTTTCCCTTGGGAGATACTTTCCCTAAGGCCATGAATATGGGCCAAATGTCTGAGAAGAAATTTTTATAAATACCTATGTCAAGCATACACAGGTGTGATGTTTTATCGACTTAATTTTGTGACACAGAGTGTTTGATCCAGTATATGGAAGGCTTGGATTTTCCTACTATAAGATGAAGTGCACATGTGAATAATTATCCTGTTAATACGGCATTTATTGAAAAACTGACTGCATATTGCAACACTGTAAATTAAGCAAAATACACCGTTATTTTCAAGAGGACTTTTCCAAGCATGAAATCCTTGCTGCAAGATTTGTCCTGTAAATAACAAATTTAAATGAAGTAATAAATCAAATGTCTTGTGCATACATTCTTGGACTGAAGAAAAAGACCTCAGCAGACAACCTTACCAGGTAATGATTTTAAGATGGAAGCAACTATTGCAACAGGATTATTCAGAAAAACCATTATCTTTCACAGATTCAAATTAGCTGAGGATTGAACATATCCACTAAGGGATTCTCTGAATGTCACCATCATTAATATTGAGTTAATACAAATTTTAAAGATTAATAATGGCTGCTTAATGCTCTGCTTCCTTCAAAAATCTCTTGTGTAAAGGGACTAACTGCTTCCTTTCATTTTTTTCAACTTGTAAATGTGTATATAAAACCATAATGAGAAAATGTTAAGCCTAATGATATTCATTCCCTGCTACAAACAGTGTTTTAAGACATAATTAAAACTTCCCATTTGGAGAAAAGATGTGATATGGTGTAACTGGTTGACTAGAGAAGAAGTTTTTTCTAGTTGTTTATTAAACAACCCAACTAATCAACTATTTTTCTATTTCCCAATTTTTTTCTTGCCTGAAATTATAAGCACATTTTAACTTGCCTTAATACTTTTGATTAAGCCAGAAAAGTACTTTAGTTCTACCAAGGGTGTAATATTTTGTTCTTTCCCAAATCTATCCATCAATTAAAATAAAACAATCTCAATATCCTATGTGATTATCCCTTCCCCTTAATGAATTTGTAGCCAGGGATTTGGCCAATAAAACAAACACATTGCTATAAAAATAATGACTATATATCTCTCAGATTCACAAAAATATATATTCATGATGAATATATAAACCTCTAAAATGTAATGAAACCTCTTTAAAATGTAATAAAATATCCAAATATTTAAATACAAATTAAATTGCTAAACATTCTTCTTCAACCTAGTTATACAAAATTAACAACCAAAAGTTCTACTCTACTTTAGTACACTTGAGCTGTTATAGAATAAATATGTTTTGCTACATCTGTTTAACACAGACAAATAGTAGAAGTTAATTTAGAAACTGGGGCATGTCAGTTATCTGACAGCAGAATCAGATCCAAGAAAAGTTTGGTGCCAGGTAATAGAGAAACTGCTTGAATGCATTTTGGCCTTTGATTTCTGAACAATTTTCAAGAAGTTCAGTCCTGGGCCAATTATGCAGTATCATGCTTGGAAAACAGGAAACTACCTTAAGCGGAAGTTGTTAGTGTCATTTGTAAGATATGTCAGACAGCTCATTCAAAGACAGATAAGGTATTTTGCTGGGAAGCAGCTGTATTGTACGGGAAAGCAAAATAGTCACAAGAAACAAAACAAACGAACAAATGAAACAAAATGAAAACAGACTCTTAGATACAGAAAACAAACTGGTAATTGACAGAGGGGAGGGGCTTGGGGGGTTGAGGGAAATAAGTAAAGGGGATCAAGAGGCACAAACTAACTTCCAGTCATAAAATAAATAAGTCACGGGATGTAATATTCAGCATCAAGAATACGGTCAGTAATACTGTAATAACTTGTATGGGGACAGATGATTACTAGACTTATCATGGCATCATTTTATAATGCATTTAAATGTCAAGTCACTATGTTGTACACCTGAAACTAACATAATATTATATGTCAGCTATACTTTAATTAAAAAAAAAAGACGAATGGATGTGGATCCTGGCTCTCCCATGTACTACTTCCATGTATAATCTTGAGCAAGTCATTTAATGTTCTAGTCTCAATTTTATCATCCTTAAAAAGGCTATGATACCTGCTTCAAAGGATTGCGATAAGGCTCATGTAAGATTATAAATGGAAAATGCTTTCTGTTATAAAGGACACTCATTGAAGAATGGTGGTTATTATTTTCCATACAATAGTCCTTGCCATAGTATTAATGAATCTACAACTTTGGATGTTGAGTTCTAAAGCCCCATCTAAAGGCATTACAACCTTTTCCTCTTGATTGTAGGTATGAGTGAATCTGAGAACTGTTAAAATAGTAAAGTGTGTTCATCTCATCTGCAATGAGGTGGGTCTGTGTTCAACCTTTGAACTCTCATACATCATCTACAACAGGCTAGACCTTGCAAGATTAAATACACTGGACAATTTATTGTGCTTATAGGTTTGCCTTTCTTCATGTAAGAGATGTATCCTGAGATGTTACATACAAACTGACTCATATTTAACTATGTTGGAAAGAGATTTTTATTTAGATTAAAGAAATGCTGTGGTAAATCTTTTGCAGAGTAAAGAATTCCTTCAGTATAGAAAAATGATGGTCTTGTAAATTTAGATTTTTACATGGCTAATATTCTAAAAGTGGGAATATAACTTCATTATGACTTTTTTCTTGACCTGAGAGCCTCACTTGCGATCTAGAAGGACTTACACTGAGCCAAGAGACAATAAAAATGAAGAATTAGAACTCTGTCATTTAACTATTGTCTTACTGAAATTATTATCTTAGGTGGGATAACAGTCTGTCCATGTTCATATCATCAACTTAACAGCAAACACTCTTTCCTTCACAACTGGAGTCACAGTCACCGTTTGATTGGAGTACTGGCCTCTTTGTATCAGTACCTGAACATCAGCATCTGTATAGTAGAAACTGTCTCTCAATTACCCATCTCAAATCTCCATTTAATTATGTCCAGTCACAGACTCTGACTCTGTTTGTTGTGTGTGCTTGTTATTTATTTATTTACTTTGGGGGGCTGCATTGGGTCTTCTTTGCTGTGCGTGCACTATTCTCTATTTGCAGCGAGCGGGGGCTACTCTTTGCTGTGGTGCGTGGGCTTCTCATTGCGGTGGCTTCCACTGTTGCAAAGCACGGGCTCTAGGTGCATGGGCTTCAGCAGTTGCAGCACACAGGTTCAGTAGTTGCGGCATGTGGGCCCTAGAGCTCCTGGGCTTCAGTAGTTGTGGCGTGTGGGCTCTAGAGCGCAGGCTCAGTAGTTGTGATGCACAGGCTTAGTTGCTCCACGGCATGTGGGATCTTCCCGGACTAGGAATCAAACCCGTGTCCCCTGCATTGGCAGGCAGATTCTTAACCATTGTACCACCAGGGAAGTCCCTGTTATTTTTCTTATTTACTCTGTAGTTGGGCTCATAGGGTTAGAAGATTATTTGGATGGTCTCTTAGTTCCCATTTTCTCCTTTGCCCCTATCTTTAATCCCTTGCAATTTAGTTCTGCTTAGAGCCAGCCAAGAGCTACATCTACTCCTCAATCTGCCCCAACCTCAGGATCTTCTGTCTGGGCAAATTCTCAGACCTCCTATCAGCCCTGGAGTGAAAGTTTATGTAGTCTTGATTTTTTAAAAAAGAATTTCCTAAGTGAGGTTTATTTCTCATTGAAAGTGACAGCAAGCCAACAAGAAACCAGTTGAGCCAAAAGATGGAAATTTATTGGAAGACTTGGAACTACTAAAAGAGCAAATGTGGCCTAGGGACCGACTGGGAATAGGAATTGCAACATCTCCAGAACATACTACATGTCCTTTATTCACATATTGGCTTCATTTTCTTAGGAAAGGTTTTCCCACCAGCAGGAAACATGGAATCTGGCAGCAACTCCATCTTCAATCTTCTATTATCATCACCAGAAAATGATTGACTCCTGCTGTCTCTTTGCCCAAATCAAAAAATCCGGAAAAAGACCTCTAGTTTGTCCAGGTTGAGTGAAAGCTTCTTTCCCAGACCAATCAGCTAAGGTCAGGCAGAGTGTGATGTCACTCACAATTTACTGATTCACCTTGATCATTCTGTGTGTCTGGGAGTGGTAGCTCCCATTCAAACTAGATGGCTAAAATGAGATAAATGCCATTTCCCAGGAGGGAATAAGGAAGGAGAAACAATTTCCAGAAGGAAGGAAGGATGACTGGACAGACAAGGCAATGACTGTTCATTGGGGTAGATATTCATTTGGCATATTATCTTGAGATCTTTCGGTTTTCCTATATTCCCCATTAACCCTTGCCTTTTGTTTATATCAAAATTTTCTTAAGGTCGAGGTGACTATAGGAAAAGGAAATTAATCTGAAAAAGTTTTGTAGGAGAATTAACACTTTCTGAGTACCAGCTAAGCTCCAAAAATATCTTCTATAATCTTTTATTCCTCCCCCAAACAACCCTAAAGTGAGCTATCTCCATTCCCAGATAAACAAATTAATACTCAGGGATAATATAACTGCTTCAAACTGACAAAACTAGTAAAGACTAAGCTGGAATTGAAGACCTGTATATATTCAGTTAGAAAAGGGAAAATGCAGAGGGACTGGTGCAGATTCAATTCATGATATTTGCAAGGAAGTAGCATTTGGTGTTCAAGGCTCATCTTTACACATCATCCCACAAAAGATCTGTTGCTTTACAGGGATCAGGTCCGAGAACAACTCAGGCCATATTACTGAATCATTAGTATAAGAAGTATAAACAAATAATTGCTCTCCTTTCTTTTCTTTGGGATCTGTTTTACTCATCATCACAGCATTAAGATGGAAAGTTGAGAGTAGGGTGCAGACCTAGAGAAATGAGGCCAAAGAGACCAGCTGAACTGCTGACTATAGCCCATGCTAAAGACTTTCTCATGGCATTGTATGATAAGAAGACTCTATTGGGATTTGATGGAAAGTCTTTAAAAAATAAACAATGATTTTTTCCCCTAGAATATCCCTTTGGCATAATGCTTTCTTGAATCTGTGGAGGTGTAGGTCAGCTCCTGGAGGATTCCTGGATCTTGGGTTCTCGTCAAATGCCATTGAATCCCAAATAAGAATTGGTAAGAGATGTCTTTACATACAGAACATGAAAGATGATAGGTTATTCACTCTGTATCCACAGAATATGGTTTAAATTCTTCTTTTTTCATCTGATTACATTTAACCCTCACTATGTATAGGTATTGTGCTTGGCACCAGACATGCAAAAACAGAGCCCTTCCCTCAAATGCACAGTATTGTGGATGCACGTTGATGTATTTCTGAGCTCAGAACTTTAAATTAATTATCAAGATAATTTTGTGATGTGAGTACCAAGTGTGGTTAGTACTTGACATAGATCACAGGCTACTCAGACAACAGATTTATAAAGTAGCTAATATCACTCCCATGTTGTAGATGAAGGAAGCATCTGAAAACCTGAAAGATACATAGAGTGAATAACTGCTGAAGTCAGGATTTGAGTCCATCTGCCTGGCCCTGGAGCTCAAATACATATCCCATTCCTCCATGCTCCTATGCTGAAACTGTAAGTTGAAGATGAAGTCTTGTCTTTCTCTTTCCCCTCTCTAACCTTTACACATTTGGCAGAGTACTGGGAAATAAATCTAGGATGTGCTCCCTGATCTGAGCACTGACACCAAATAATAAACTTGCTCTTGACATTGCACTCCATATATGTTCAAGTGTATATTTAATTTATGATAAAATTGTAAAAATGCATGGTCTGGAAAATTGAGATGAAATTAGAAAGTTTTTCCCTACCTAATTTCCAAGCCTAGAATTACAACCAAATCTAAAGAGTCAATTTGGTTATTAAAAGAGCTCTTAGATGGAAAAATATTGCTCAATTAAACAGTAATATGCAAAGAAATGGCTCTGATCTGAGAACAATTTCCTAATTTTATTCTTGAACTTGAGTACATTTTATTTTAACAAAGAACTTCTCAGATTACACTAAGTTTTCATTTTACCTTCCAATGTTTTTTATTACATATTTCTCATCTCTGACTATCATTTAGTCAGGCAAAATGCCATCTACAACCAATATTTTAGTTATAGTCTAAACCCACAGGAAGACCCTAATGAAAATAATATTTACCTAACTAACATATAATGAATGTATGGACATTCAAGGAAACTCTTTGATTTTATGCTTAAATTATTAACTTATTTAATCCTAAGACCATTTTGGTGGATGATATTATTATCACTATTATACAAATGAGGAAATGAATTAGCTGAACCATCTGGTTGAGGAAGATAGCCTTCTAAATGGTGGAGTAGGGATGTCTCGGCTTTCCCAGGCTTCATTGATTTTACTGCCACTCATCCTTGGTCCGTTGTAAATACAAAACAATTTTTTCCTCATCCTCTGTGCAATATTTTTAACAGTTCACTGGACATTCATTTAATATTCAGTAATTATTACTTGAACACCTATCTTATGAAAGATACTAAGCCAGGCACTATTGGGGCCAGAGATCAACAAGACCCAAGCTCTGCCCTGTGGAGTTTAAACTCTAGTCTGGGAACAGATACAAATACCCCAATATGCAGAATTCCAGGAAATAGATTATTTTTAAAATCCCACATGAGAGGCATGTTTTAAATGCCATGGATTTAACAGAAAAGGAAGGTCACATCTAGGGGGTAGTGAGATGATATCACAGAGAACTGCATCTGGACAGGTTTTTGAGCCCTCAAGGATGGGGGGGATTTCAGCAGGAAGGAGTGGGAATGCCAGAAGAGGATGTTACAGGATCAAGAGCATAAAAGTGGGAATGTACTAGAGAGTTCAGGAAATTGTGAGGTGTCCAGTTCAATTTGGCATGTATAAGAAGGTTGTGAAAGGTAAAATCCAAAGACTGAATTAGAAGCCAGATGATAAGGGCTGGAATTTAACTCTAAGAAACCCATTGTTGGGTCCATATATGTTCTATGTTAACTAAATTGATAAGTTCATTCTTCATGAGCATTGTTATGTGCAGACAAGGTTACTGAATTTAGAACAATCTGTTGGTTTAAAAAACATATAAATAAAAAGGAAATCAGTATAAGGAGCTGCTGCTACACTGACACTTTTCATGAAGTATTCTCATAATTACTTATCTAAAGATGATCTAGGTCTTTCGTTGCTATCAGGTTAATCTTTAATCCTTTGTCTACCCAGGAGATAAGGACAATGTACTCTTGGAAGAAATTTCTTTTTGTATTACCAGTCTCCTCAGATATAGCCATATTTTGAAATAAAATGCAAAGTTTTAATATATGGTACTAAGAGAAAAAAATGTATGTGAACAGACTGAATAAACTCAAAAAACTTTGTGACTGTTTGCTTTAGATATTGTGATTTATTTAGTGTTTTAACCTTCAGTTTTTTGGACTGAAGGATTCATCTCCTAGCCAGTCCGAAGTTTGTTAGTAGCTTTGATGAGATCCTTAATGGAAAAACAGAATTCAGTGACGGCTAGATGAGAAAAATGTCTGTGTCAATGGCAGAAGTTCCCTACAGAATAGCCTTATTGGGAACAAATATTTTAAAAGATGAGAGTATGGCCTTGAGTCATTAAAACTTTTCTGATATATTGTTAATTAGCATCATTTATCTCAAATAATCTAATAGTCTAGAAAAGAACAGAAGGTCACAGAGTATGAATTACTTAGAAAAGAATAAATGTAGATGCAGATTATTAGAAAAAAAAATTAGAATGTATATGGAACTCTGGTAAATCAACAAGATGATAGGAATGGAAGCAAGCAGGAGGAAAAAAAGGCAGAGATAGGAATAAGCAATATTCAGAAGAGGATCCCCAAATGGACCATAAGCGTATGAAGAGATGCTTCAGTCCACGAGTAGTATGAATAATACAGCTTAAAATAATAATGGGAACTACTTTATATCCACTGGGTTGGTAAAAATGAAAAATTTGATAATTCCAAATGAAGCTATAGACCTGGAGAAAAGAAACAGGGACTCCTGGCACTATTTGTTGGAGTACATTTTAGTATAGTTTCTTTGAAGAGAAATCTGACAACACAGTGGAATTAAATTTTCAGTCTCATTTGTTGGTACCGTCCCCAGAGACAAAAGTCATCCATAGTTCCATAAGGGAACATGACAAGGATATTAATTGTAGCAGGGAGTTGAAGGCAACCTGGGTATCCATCACCAGATGCAAGGGTATGCTGTGCAACAGTTAAAAGCAATGCCTTGGAGACATATCCGGCAACATGAAAATATGTTAAAAACATAATGTTGAGTGAAAAATAGAGAAAAAGATGTATCTCACCAAACAACATAATGCATTTTTATAGACACAAATATATCTGAAAATATAAGCAAATGTATTTGAAAAGGTGCCAAACAGGGAGAGCAGGAAACAGTAGTGGAGATCAGAAATAATGGGAAAATGTTAAAATAATATTTTTAAAAAGTAAGATCTCCCATAGACCAATAATGAGAGGGCGCCATGAATTGTGCAAGAGATCCAGAGGGGGAGGGAAAGAAGGAAGGAAGGAAGGGAGGAAGGAAAGATGGGAGCAGGGGTGGGGGAAGGGAGGGAAAGCTGAGGTATAATTATAAAGAAATGATACTTTCGTTTCATTCAACTAGTTTATATTGAGTGCTTACCAAGTATCAGGCCCTGTACAGTACCACTTATTCAATAAGCAGGGTAGAAGCTAAACATTCAAAAGATTGTTATTCTTTAGAATAATCACCTTGGGAAACGATGTGCTCATTTTTTCAAGCTGTCATTGCTCAGAATATTTGTGGAATTGCCATACTTTGAAATCTGATGATTTCTAAGCATAGTTGAGTGTCATTAAGAAAAAGGAAAAAAAAGCTATTTCATTATTTTGTAATCACACCTTGTTTATATATATATTATACATATATATTGTGTATATATTTATAAGTACATACATATATACACATATAAAATATATACAGATATATATATTATACTGCCTACTTTGATCATTCACCTTACATACAAAACGTGACTCTGTATAACATTCACCAGTTTCAAAAAAATTCAATTCTTTCCCAAAGGATTAAGATTTGCCACTCTAAGAGAATGCGTGGCTGGCTCTAAAAGGGGTATACAAACAGCAGTAGCATTGTTGAAATGTCTTTGCCTACTACTCACCCTGACCCCAAGGCGATTACTTTAAGGGATACTTTAAGGGAAAACACTCTTTTACCTGGATACATTCATGTACATCTACTTAAAAATAAAAACGTGCAGAAATACAAAGAAAGTTATTCTAATTTACTTTTGCCTGTATTCTTATTCTTTTAGTCCTGAATTTGCTCATTCATTAAATAAATGTTTACTGAGTCTTTGTGTTAGGGTCTGAGCTATGTGCTGAAGACGAAACAAAAAATAAATAATAGCTCATGCCTAAGGTAATTCAAAGCCTGATGGTTTTACTTTAATAGTTTGCGGATTTGGGTAAATATCCGTGTGGATTGAAGTGACTTACGCCAAATTTCTGGCAAAAGTTTAACTCCCCTGTTTGAATTAAACTGCTTTATATTCTAGTGAGCTTCCACTCTCCACTGAAGGAAAACAACAGAAAAGGAAGATAAGCAATGTTTCCCGCCCATTTTGTAGTCGTATTTGGGAGATTGTCAGGGCCATGGCGCCTCAACATATCTGGCAGAAACCCCCTGAGATGACATCAAAAGAAGAAATATCTAAATGTCTGGCCCCTTACTGTGCCCAGCTCTTCAAAGAGCTATTGAAGGGGGCATCTTGTTACAAATTCTTTTTTCAGCCACCATGTTTGTCAAATTCTGATTATCCTTCAAGCATGCAGCCTATTTACACACTTCATTCCCATCCAAAATGTATTCTTTTATTTTAGAGAAAGCCACACCGTTTGGGATGACCTTTTCTAATCCTGTAGATCCCGATGGTGTTTTAGACCTGCACACATTGCTTCAGCCCTGTTAGTGGCTGTATTAAGCACAGCGATGCTGCAAATTAACCTCCAAACTTCAGAGGCTTAACCCAACAACGGTTTATTGTAGGTCAGCAGAGGTGACCTTCACCTGGTAATTTAGGGACTGTACAATCTGGGTGTCAGTGGCATACGGGGAGACATTTGAGAACAGGTGAAGAAAGGAACCATTTATAAGATGTCGGTAAGGTGAGGGAAAGCACAAAGATACAGGGCTTGAGAAAATAACCAGTGCTGAACACCGAGTTGACCAAGGCTCTGCTGTCCGGTATCTGCCCCTTTGTTGACTTCATTTTGTTGTCACCTCTTTGTTGCACTTGTTGTCATGTGCATTCTTTGAAGCAGACTCTATTGTTGTATGTTGAATCCCCTACACTCAACAATGCCTGGTATATGACAGGAGTTCTATAAATACACATTGCATGCCCACTGAATTAACTATTTAGCACTTGTGTTTTGAGCTAGGCACAGACTAGTTACACAATAAATATATACCAAACTCACTCATTTGAGTGAATTCCTGAGCATGGACTCAGGTCCAGAGAAGCACACCTCTGACTGAGCTCCATTCACAATCCCAACCTCCAGGTATAAATGTTCACAGCTAGTCCTTTCTACTTTTGATGTGCTCCAGAAGAAGAGGTTGAATAATAGCAAGCAATCAACAGCTCTAGTTATTTGCAGTGACTCTCAGTGCGTCTTGTAAATAGCTGGCTTTCAACAAATACTGCGTTTGATAAAATTGAATCGAAAGTTCCATTTAACTTGCACAGTGTTAACACATACAGTAAACGTGGGTCCTGAGTCCCCCTCACCCTCTGTCTCATTTCTGGAATGATAAAGAAGGAAATTGCAAGAGGGCATTGCAATGAGAGTCTGAACAGCAGCGCTTCCCTCAATAATAAAAAAGATATTACCCCGTGGTAAAGCACATTGCATGAGATGAGACACAGCAGATTTCCTTACCTTTGGCATTATTCATTTGCCTTGTAAACTTGGTCTCTTGATGTTTAGAAATGCAACTAAATACACCAGAATAAAACATCTTAGGCATTTATACCTTCAAATGTTTACAATGAGAAATGTACCAGTCATGTTTTTAGTCTCATAAGACTAGATCAACAACCTTATAACAAAAGCCCTGAGTTCTCAATTAGCACATTCATGTTGTGAGTAAGACAATGATACATTTACCATTGTTATTATTCAAAACCCACCAATCATATTTTTGCTAGACCTTGTTTGATTCTGCAAAATGGTAGAGCTCAGGAAATTGTCTGCAATATAAAAATATGAAAATTTATTTATCATAAGTCAGACAAAGAAAGACAGATGCTATACAGTATCACTTATTTGTGGACTCTGAAGAGTCAAAGTCATAGAAACAGAGGCTAGAATGGTAGTTGGCAGGAGCTGAGGGTGGGGGAAATGGAGAGATATGGGTCAAAGAGTACGAACTTCCAATTATATGATGAATAAGTTCTCGGGATAAAATGTATCAATATAACATGGTATCTAGAGTTAATAATACTGTACTGCACACTTGAAATTTGCTAAGAGACTAGATCTTAAATGTTCTCACCACGAAAATAAAGAAGGTAATTCTGTGAAGTGATGGATGTGTTAGTTAATTTGACTGTGGTAATCACCTCACAATTAAGCATAAATCAAATCATCACATTGCCCACCTTAAATACGTGCAGTTTTATTTGTCACCTTAATAAGTCTGGGGGGAAAATAAACATATCAAGGAAAATTATCCTAAAAAAAATCTTGATGTTGACACAATAATAGTTTAAATTTCTTAGTTTTACCCTAATAATATATTAGTACTCCAAGAAGCTTTGTATACAATTATTTTATTTTCAAACAGACCCATTCTCTCCGCCTCTTGTTTCCTGTGACCTTTCTAAACTGTTTTAACTTACAGGTCTTACAAAATGTCAGTTTTATGGCAATAAATATTAGCTCCTATGCTTGCAGAAAACATCTCTTGCAGGAGAAAGAGTTATCAGCAGAACTACGTCTTTTTCACAAATAATGGGGCTCACTCTGCTCAGGTGTACTAGGTAATCCTTTTTTGAACTTTAAGACATTAACCCTCCCTAGCACGCCGTGACCCAGAGTCACCCACCCCAGCAAGGACAGGCAGACACACACATGTTTCTCATATGTTACCTTGTGCTGCTAATGTCTCTATCACAACTGGGGCTTCTCAAAGGCAATGGAGGGTGGGGTTTGGAGTCACACTGAGGTTGAATCTCTGCACTGCCACTAGCAAGAAGTACGACCCTGGGCAAGCTACTTAAACTCTCTGTCTCAATTTCCTTGTCTGTAAAGTGAGAATAAAATAGCATCTGCTTGTAGGGCTGTTGCCAGGATTAATGAGCTAATTCCTGCAAAACACTTTAAGATGAGATCCAGACTCCCGGTCTTTGTCTTATGGATTTGCTCACATTCAGTAATTGGTTGTAGCTTTTATAATTACAGAGCAAGGAGTTACAGGAAAAGTGGCTTCTAGCTGTGGGACTCCCTCACCCATGTGATCTTTCTGGCTTCCCTGATTAGGGAACTGCAAGAGGTGGCAATGGGGTTCAGGACCAGCCCCTGAGACTAAAAAAAAACGATTCCTTATGTGCGTATTCAACCATCTTTATTAAGAACCTTGTAGGCTGGATCACACAAAATTGTCAATGGTCTAACCTGGGTAATTTTATACAACTTGATGTAATATCACGCCACAGGCAAAGGGTTAAACATGCCAAGGTCAACAAGACAAACGTGGGTCCTGTTCTCACAAAGCTGTTGATCCTGGCGTGAGGCAGACAAGCAATGTGCTAAGAGAAACGGGAGAGTGAAGAGTATAAGGCAGAAAAAGAGACAAACTCAAAGAGTTTAGGGTAGAGCAAGAGGCCAGGAGTGTTCAAGAAAAATCTGTCCTCATGGAGACCAAAGCAGTGGTACATAGGTGGTTTGGGAAGTGTTTTCGTTTCTCGTGGCTACTGTTACAAATTGCCACAAACTTAGTGGGTTAAAACCACACATATTTAGTCTCTTAAAGTTCTGGAGGTCAGAAGTCCAAAATCGGTTTCATTGGGCAAAAATCAAGGTGTAGGCAGGGTTGAGCTCCCTCTGGAGACTCTGGGGGGAATCTATTTCCTTGCCTTTTTCAGCTTCAAGAGTGCAGTACTTGCATTTCTTGGCTCATGGACCTTTTCCTCCATCTTCAAAGTCAACTGCACATCTTGCTTTGGTCGTCACCTGCCTTCTTCTCGCCTTTGTCAAATCTCCTTTTACCTCCCTCTTGAAAGGATGCTTATGATTGCATTTAGAACCTCCTGGATAATCCAGAATAATCTCCCCACATCCAGAGTCTTAATTTGGGAGTACCCTGGTGGCCTAGTAGTTAGGATTCCAGGCTTTCACTGCCGAGGCCTGGGTTCAATCCCTGGTCAGAGAACTGAGATCCCGCAGTGCAACGTGGCCAAAAAAAAAAAAAAGTCTTAATTTAACAACATCGGCAAAGTCTTTCACCATATAACAGTTGCAGGTTCCAGGCGTTAGGACCTGGATATCTTTGGGGGCCATTATTCAGCCTATTATACAGGTGTTGAAAGTGATTTAATTGCAGAAAAAAGCAGTTAATAGGTTGTGGCTACAGGGACAGATGAAGATTCAGTCTCGGGGGCTCAGCAAAGAGATGTGGGAGAATATTACAAGCTAAAGTGAAATCACCCAAATGAAAAACATGGAAAAGTACTGCCAAGGTAGATGGTACAGCTGGTGTGAAGGCCCAGGGTTAGAGAACATGGCATATTTAAAGACCTGAAAGAAGTGTTGCCTGACTTGAGCCTAGAGTGTAACTATGGTGGGAAGAGTGGTAAAAGATGAGGCATGGGAGTGAGCAGGAGACAGCTTACAAAGGACATGGTAAGTTATGTAAGGTAGACTTCATCCTATGAAAATTAGAAGGCAGCCATCAAAAGGCTGAAAGTAGGAAAATAACTTGATCAGTTCTATGTTGTAGCAAGTTCTTTCTGTTTATCATGTAGAGAAAACTGATTAGAGGACAAGACTGGAGATAGAAAGACCAGCTCAGGAGCAAAGGCTTTCTTTGGCATCTGCACTGTTTTTTTGTTTGTTTGTTTGTTTACATTTTTAAAATTGAAGTATAGTTGATTTACAATGTTGTGTTAATTTCTGCCGTATAACAAAGTGACTCAGTTATACATATATATGTGTGTGTGTATATATATATATACATTCTTTTTTATATTCTTCTCCATTATGGTTTATCCCAGGACATTGTATATACTTCCCTGTGCTATACAGTAGGACCTTGTTGTCCATCCATTCTACATGTAATAGTTTTCATCTACTAACCACAAATTCCAAGTCCATCCCTCCCACCACACACTCCCCATTGGCAACCATGAATCTGTTCTCTATGTCTGTGAGTCTGTTTCTGCTTTGTAGATAGGTTCATTAGTGTCATATTTTAGATTCCACATATACGTGATATCATATGGCATTTGTCTTTCTCTTTCTTTCTTTTTTTTAGCCAAGCTCCAAATTTTATTTATTTTTTTCAGTGGTTACTATCTTTTTTATTATTATTATTATTATTTATTTATTTATTTTTGGCTGTGTTGGGTCTTTGTTTCTGTGCGAGGGCTTTCTCTAGCTGCGGCAAGTTGGGGCCACTCTTCATCGCGGTGCGCGGGCCTCTCACTACCGCGGCCTCTCTTGTTGCTGAGCACAGGCTCCAGACGCGCAGGCTCAGTAGTTGTGGCTCACGGACCCAGTCGCTCCGTGGCATGTGGGATCTTCCCAGACCAGGGCTCAAACCCGTGTCCCCTGCATTGGCAGGCAGATTCTCAACCACTGCACTACCAGGGAAGCCCCCCCCCCTTTTTTTTTTTAACATCTTTATTGGAGTATAATTGCTTTACAATGGTGTGTTAGTTTCTGTTTTATAACAAAATGAATCAGCTCTACATGTACATATATCCCCATATCTCCTCCCTCTTGTGTCTGCCTCCCACCCTCCCTATCCCACCCCTCTAGGTGGTCACAAAGCACCGAGCTGATCTCCCTGTGCTATGTGGCTGCTTCCCACTAGCTATCTATTTTACGTTTGGTGGTGTATATATGTCCATGACACTCTCTCACTTCACCCCAGCTCACCCTTCCCCCTACCGTGTCCTCAAGTCCATTCTCTACATCTGCATCTTTATTCCCGTCTTTCCCCTAGGTTCTTCATGACCATTTTCTCTTTGTTTTTTTTAGATTCCATATACGCATATTAGCATATGGTATTTGTTTTTCTCTTTCTGATTTATTTCACTCTGTATGACAGACTCTAGGTCCATCCACCTCACTACAAATAACTCAATTTCGTTTCTTTTTCTGGCTGAGTAATATTCCATTGTATATATGTGCCGTATCTTCTTTATCCATTCATCTGTTGATGGACACTTAGGTTGCTTCCATGTCCTGGCTATTGCAAATAGTGCTGCAGTGAACATTGTGGTACGTGACTCTTTTTGAGTTATGGTTTTCTCAGGGTATATGCCCAGGAGTGGGATTGCTGAGTTGTATGGTAGTTTTATTTTTAGTGTTTTAAGGAATCTCCATACTGTTCTCCATAGTGGCTGTATCAATTTACAGTGCAAGAGGGTTCCCTTTTCTCCACACCCTCTCCAGCATTTATTGTTTCCAGATTTTTTGATGATGGCCATTCTGACTGGTGTGAGGTGATACCTCATTGTAGTTCCGATTTGCATTTCTCTAATGATTAGCTATGTTGAGCATCCTTTCATGTGTTTGATGGCCATCTGTATATCTTCTTTGGAGCAATGTCTATTTAGGTCTTCTGCCCATTTTTGGATTGGGTTGTTTGTTTTTTTGATATTGAGCTGCATGAGCTGCTTGTAAATTTTGGAGATTAATCCTTTGTCAGTTTGTCTTTCTCTTTCTGACTTACTTCGCTTAGTATGATAATCTCTAGGTCCATCCATGTTGCTACAAATGGCATTATTTTATTGTTTTTTATGGCTGAGTAGTATTCCATTATATATATATGTACCACATCTTCTTTATCTATTCATCTGTTGATGGACATTTAGGTTGTTTCCATGTCTTGGCTATTATGAATAGTGCTGCTATGAACATAGGGGTGCATGTATCTTTTTGAGTTATAGTTATGTCCAGATGTATGCCCTGGAGTGTATCACATGATAATTCTATTTTTAGTTGTCTGAGGAACCACCATACTGTTCTCCATAATGGCTGCACCCACTTACATTCCTATCAATAGTGTAGGAGGGTTCCCATTTCTCCACATCCTCTCTGCATTTCAACTTTAAATTAGTTTTATTCAAGAGCCACTGATATTCCAGTATGTGCTTTATTATCACTGAAATTGCTTTGGGTAATTTTTGTTGTTGCTGGCAAATTCTTTGAGCTCAGTTCATTTTTTTATTTATGTAACAAATTTTTATTCGACATCTACTATCTTTCAGGTGCTCATGGTATGGGGTTGACCAGGCAGTTCTTGTCCCCTAAGAACTGCTGTTTTGTGGGAAAGATCAGTACTTAGGTAATTGCTACACAGTGTTAATTTTTTTTTTTTTTTTTTTTTTTGCTGCGATAGGAATAAGCACTGGGTAATATAGACACCCATGGTGAAGAGGACAGTTTGGTTTAGTCTTAGGAGATTCCAGGGAGGCTTCCTGGAAGAAGTGACTTCCAAACTAGGTTGTAAAGCACAAGTAGAAACTTAAAGGTAAACAGGGAGAAGGAGAAAAATATTGCAGGTAGAGTGAATACCATTTACAAAGATGCAGAGAGAACATGGGATACTATTGGAAGCTAAAAAAGTTTAGTTTGACTTCAGGCTAGTGGGCGAGGAGTGAAGAAGTGACTGATGGGGCCACACAGAATGATAAAGATAGATCATGACGGTTTATCTGTCATATTAGAAGTCTGGATTTTATCCTTAGGGCACCAGTGTGGGGAGGAGGAGATGCGGGATCACTGAGGGTTATAACCAAGGGAATAACATCAGAATTTAATTTTAGAACAACTTTTTGTAGTGGAAAGTTATCTTCCTCAATCCCCCCTCCCTTTGAAAACCCACCCTAAATAGCACATTATGTAAGTAAAGTCAGTAGAATTGCTTTGCAAACACATCTTCAAGTCGTTTCCTCCATCTCTCCATCCTGGCCACTGCACATGGATACATACACATTTCCCACCAGACTGTCATCTCCTCCTAGAAGAAAACTTCATGGACCACTGAAACAAAGTCAAGGCACCACAAACAGAAATGGACCAGGATTTTTAAAAGCAAGAAGTTACTTTAGTTCAAAATGGAAAAT
Source organism: Balaenoptera acutorostrata (assembly GCF_949987535.1). Taxonomy (NCBI): domain Eukaryota; kingdom Metazoa; phylum Chordata; class Mammalia; order Artiodactyla; family Balaenopteridae; genus Balaenoptera; species Balaenoptera acutorostrata. The sequence continues at coordinate 19,810,435 of NC_080080.1, read as the reverse complement.
GTCCCACAGTCCTGTCCTACTGGGAATTTCCAGCTGGAAATTGCTTCTAAAAGGTACCAACAATTTAATTATACCACATTCCCCGGCGAATCCCCAGCCTTGTGTCAGTCTATCTCTCCTGCTTCTCATTCCCTTTCAAGCTGTGTGAACCACTGGCCTTTACCTGTTCTCATCATTCCTTGTCACCTGCCCCAGCTGAAAGTAAATGTGGAAGATCATTATTGAAAAGAAGAAAGAGGTAGTGGTATTTATGGAACACCTGTCCAAGACATGTTAATTATTTCCTGATATCTTCACTACATTCATTTTGTTCTTATAGCAACCCTGTGAGGCAGGTAAAATCCCTATTCTGCACGTAAGAAACTGGGATTCATTTCTCCTTTCACTGTTGCAGGCACCAGGGCACTGGGCTAGAAGTTCAAGGTTACAGGACATGGTCGGGGAGGGATTTCAGGTCAGATTCTTTCAGCTGGTGCCTTTCGAACTACATCATAAACAGGGCTTGGCCCCTGTTATCGAGGGGCCAGTACTCACACAGCTTGCCAAGTTTCTGTTTCCCTGATTTTCCTTCCCTGTGGCATTCTCAGTTTATGACTGCCTGCCCACTCAGCCTTTGGAGTCCTCTTATTACTTTGCCCTTGGGTGTCTGTAGCCTCCTGATTCCTGACTGCTCACCCAGGTATGCTCCATTTCTTCTTCGGATTGTGCCCAGCTCTGGGCTACTCATGCTCCAGTGTCCCAGCTTCACTCTGTCCCCGCCAAACCCCGATCTGTCAAGCACCGCCCGGAACCGGCAGAACCCAGTTTCCTCCCAGTTGCCAAGAGCCTGTAGGGCTCTCCTATCCAAGGCCTGGCAGTCCTTTTTATCATACCCTTAACAAGAGACATCTTCAGAAACTGCTCTGTTTACTACAGCTCCTACCATCAGGCATGTAAAAAGATATGGCCTTAGTTTTCCAAATTAAGTCATAAAGAGTTTCATGATGTGATACTAATGCTCTTTGTTTTGATTAAGGACTTTGGATTCGATTAGACCCAGTTATTTCTTACAAACTGAATACACAGACAGTAAAATCTGATTTATGAGTAAATTCGGTCCAAGAATATAGATACAGAATCACAAGGCTATGAGATTTCTGAATGGCCTTTTAGCCTGCTTTTTATCTTCAGGTAGGAACACGGCTAAGGTTTATGGAGGGTGAGGGGTGAGGGAGGGAGGGAGGGAGAGAGAGAATACAAATCACAGTTTTACAAAAAACTTCAGGGGATCATCTATTTAGGACATCCGTCACCTCAGGCCATTCATACCTGAGATTTAAGAAACCAGATTTAAGAAAGACAGTCTTGGGGCTTCCCTGGTGGCGCAGTGGTTGAGAATCTGCCTGCCAATGCAGGGGACACGGGTTCGAGCCCTGGTCTGGGAAGATCCCACATGCCGCGGAGCAACTGGGCCCGTGAGCTATAACTACTGAGCCTGCGCGTCTGGAGCCTGTGCTCCGCAACAAGAGAGGCCACGACAGTGAGAGGCCCGCGCACCGCGATGAAGAGTGGCCCCCACTCGCCGCAACTAGAGAAAGCCCTCGCACAGAAATGAAGACCCAACACAGCTAAAAATAAATTAATTAATTAAAAAAAAAGAAAGAAAGAAAGAAAGAAAGAGAGTCTTAGCTACAAAGAAAACAGGGTTTGAATAATTTTTATAAAGGGAGAGAGTCTTTCCAGTGGCAGTTTCCCAATGTGTAAAATTAGGTATGTAATGGCCCAAACTACAGGGCATAGTTCTGGTTCACTATTTTTTTTAAAGATGGATAACTTTTTAACGAATAATAATGTGTTTTCTGATCCAAGGTAAGATATTAATGATCAAATCTCATGCTTCAGGCCACAGAATAATTACTGAAGAGAACAGAGTTCCTTTGCCTGTGTTTAAACAAGACAGACAGAGAGAGAGAGAGAGCCACAATGCATACTGTATAAACACATCTTCCCTCCCTGGAGCCCTCACTGAGCCACTCCAATTTCCCAACCATGGTGCCCTGACTTTGAAACAGAGGTGATATAGCGTTAGCCGCAGTATACAAAGCTCTGATTTTTTTTGCCAGTCCTTTCAAAGTCTTTCTTTTATTTGCCAAGATTAACCTCCTCCCTCTAATTAAAACAAAAGCATTGTTTTGCTAGTTAATATAAAGAAAATAACACAATACCTATGTTAGTACATGACTTTTTTAGGTAATGGAAGTCTGGTACAGAGGCTTTTGTTTAAAATTGGTTGTAATGAACACACAGCAGTGCAGGCACTTTGTCAGGTGGCATTACTTGGAACCCATGTTTAACTTAGATTTGTTATAGTAATCATGGTAATCCAATACATAGTAAGTTCATTTGGGGTTTTTTTCTCCTTAATATTGCATTGAAACTAAAATACTAAAGCAAAACAACAAACACAAACACTGTAGTATCAGGATTTGAATTGGACAAACCTGGATATAGGTAAAGGTTTTGTCAATTATTAGCTGAATGGCGTCAAACAAGTAATTTAATCTGAGTTTCTGTTGGAGAGATTAAAATACGAAATATAAAAAAGTAAAAATAATGATATTGACTTCCCAGGGTTAAGGTCAAGAAATAGGCAGTGTCCAGCATATAAATTTTTTTTTTAGCAAATGACAGTTTATCCTTATTTACTAGTTCTATGTTTTTCTCATACTTGCACTTGGATTTAGGAATTTTAAAAAAGCCTACATTATTTCCACCTAAAATACATATTTTTGTGGGTAGTATATCCAGTAAGGCTCCTATTTGTAGCCTCAATATAGAAATTCCAGAATGGGTCTGCTTATCATTATGCAGTTACTTAAAAAGGAAACATTCTTATGCCACTGAAATTGGACCCCTTGACTGAAAGTAAGGCTTCTAGGCCCTTGCTGTTCAAACTGAGGTCAGAAGATCAGCAGCAATACCAGTACTTAGGAGCTTGTCAAAAATTTAGAATCTCGGACATTATCCAGACTACTGAATCAGAAAATGCATTGAGAAGGATTGCTCTAGTAAAATGGTTCTCAGACGTTAGCATGTACCTGAGTACCTGTTAAAACGCAGATCGCTGGGCCTCAATCCCGCAGTTTCTGATTCAGTAGGTCTAGAGTGGGCCTAAGATTTTGCATTACGAATAAGATGATGCCCATGTTGCTAGTGCAAGGGAGCACACTATGATAATGATGAGGGCATTCAGCGGAGACTCCAGAAGGGTCACATTTGAGTTGTAAGATTAAAGTAGGACTAGAGTAAAGGCTACTCTAGACTCACTCTAGCAAGACTTATGAATATCCCTGAAAAGTAACAAGTCCATCCACAATTAACAGAATTACCTGTCACAAAACAAAGGAAAAAAACAAAATCTAGACGACGATATAACATTGACAATGTCCACCACCCAGGCAAAAATTACTAGCCATACCAAGAAGCAGAAAAATATAACCCATAAGCTGGCGTCTCTCAACCGAAACAAACACAGAAATGAAAAAGATGATGAAATTAACAGAGAAGGGTATTACAATAGCTATTGTAGATATGTTCAGTATGCTCAAGGACTAAAGGAAAAAACATAAACGTAAAAGAAGAAAAATGGGAAATATATTAAAGAACTAAGTGGAATTTCTAGAGATGAAAGATACAAATGAGAAATTCACCAAAACCCAAGAGAATTAAAAATATATATCCACGTTAAAACCTGTCTACAAATGTTCATAGGAACATTATTCATAATAGACAAAAAGTGGAAACAACTCAAATGTTTATCCCCTTATGAATAAATACACAGTATGTGGTGTATTTCCATATAATGGAATAGTATCCAGTGATACAAACAAACGAAGTACTAATACTATATGCTACCACATGACTGAAGCTTGAAGATATTATGTTAAATTAAAGATGTCAGTTGCAAAGTCCATATTGATGATTCCATTTTTCTGCAATATCCAGAATAGGGAAATATATAGAGACAAGAAAATAGATCAGTGGTTGTCTTGGGCTGGGCAGGGAGGCTTGGGGCATGTGGAGGATGATAGCTTATGGGAATTCTTTTTGAGGCAATGAAAATGGTCTAAAAGTGATTGCAGTGATGACTGAATCATTGCACTATATACTTTAAGTAGGTAAAATGTGTGATATATGATTTATATATTAAGAAAGCTGTTATATTAAAATAGAAAAAAAGAAAAAAGTTAGCATTAGATTTCATACCTAGATGGTAGTTAGTGACCTTGGCTTGAACAATTTCAATCTGAGTTGGGAAAAAGCCAAAAAAAGGAAAGTGGTAATGTGTAAACAATGTGTATAGATCACTCTTTTTAAAAAAGTCAGCTGTAAGGAGAAAAAAAAAACAAACCACAATATAATTTAGAGGTGTTTGTGCTAAAGGGAATGAGATGATAGAAGGTGAAAGAAAGAGAAAGATACAAAAGAATGTGTGTGGGAAAAAATTGACTGAGCAAGGTGTGAGAGGAGATGGGACTAGAGAAATAAAAGCGATTATCCTTCCATGTGAGATCACCAGTCTTCAGCTGATATGGGAAGGAAGAAATAAAAAACAAATGCTCTGCCCTTGCGTTTCTCACAATCTAGGGGCAGCAGTTGGGCTGTCGGGCTGAGAAGACATTGTTCAGAGATCCCTACACCTCTCTAGCACTGTAGTACTACCCATCCTGACACCTGGTGTGGTGGCGGTGGTGGTGGAGGTGTGTGTGTGTGTGTGTCTGTGTGTGTGTTCGTCTGTCTGTTTGCGTGTGGTGGGGGAAGACCACCCTCCTCAATCCGGTTCTACTGAGAAGAAAGTGACAATTCCCACAAGGAAATCTTCAATCTGTTTTGAAGGCACAGCGTCCATGGAGGACGCTCAAACCAAATTTAGAGATTCTAAAACAAGGCTGCAGACTCAACTGTCTACATGACCAGGCAGTTAATAATGACACTCAATGTTTATTAAGCACCTATTATGTGCAGGCACCAGTCTAAACACTTTACAAAATGTGCGCTTAGATCATAAAACATTTTTTTGAAGGGGAAGCTGAAATCTGAACTTGTAAATAAAATCTCACAATTTTTAAGCATTGGTGATTTCCCTTCAAAAGTTTACATATTTGGCAAACATGTCTATGGGCCAGTTATGGCTCATGATAAGCTAGTGTGTGACCTCTGCTTTAAAGAGACCTATAGGGACTTCCCTGGTGGTCCAGTGGCTAAGACTCCACGCTCCCAATGCAGGGGGCCCAGGTTTGATCCCTGGTCAGGGAACTAGATCCCACATGCTGCAACTAAGAGTTTGCATGCTGCAACTAAAGATCCCCATGCTGCAACTAAAGATCTTGCACATGGCAACAAGATCCCGCATGCTGCAACTAAGACCCAGCACAGCCAAATAAATACATATTAAAAAAATAATAATAATAAAGAGACCTATTGACTTCTAAGGTTTAGCTTCATACAAAATATGAAACTTGATAAGGTCAGAAGTTCGGTATGTCTACAAGTGGCATTTTTAAATGTACAGTGTAAAGGGGAAATGTACACACATTAAGAAATAAGCAGTCAATCAAATAGGCATCAAGAAGAAAATCAAGTAATACCAGCTAAAATGCAAAGAGAAGAGGAAGACATTTTGTAATAACAAACAACAGTAACAAAAACTTTGGGCTACTGTCATTGACAAGGACTTTGGGATGAGACATCATTCTCCAGCAAGGAAAAATGTGACCTAGAAGAATAAATCTCTTGCTGTAAAAATCCTGTCCCACTTACATCAGGCATGCTGTATTCAGTGAGATATTAACAAGGAGAAAATCCATCACTACGTCACAAGGTTATTGGAAAAAGAAAAAATAAAGAGCAGATATGTGTGGGCCGGATGCACCCGATACAAACAGGTGCAACCTAAATACATCACTTCTTTAGCTTAAATAATCACTTAAAACTGTATCAGACTTTCTCTTAAGCAGATACAGCCGTGAAATGTAAATGTTTGTAAAAACCTTGACCTCAAAATGGTTTAGAAATCAGTATAATTCTAATTTTTGTTACTAATAAGGGTGAATATTTTTCATCTGTTTATTAGACCTTTCATCCTTATTTTATGAATCATCTCTTCTTACCTTGTGCCATTCATCTGTTTAAAATACCATTTTGACTATCCAGAAATTTTTTAAAATGGCATCATGTAATACTAGTTAGCAAGCAGTGAAACTGGCATTCTCATCCAAGATTGGTGAGTGTACATAACACTTTGGGAAGCAATCTGATTTATGTATCAAGACAGTATCATATCTTTTACTTAATATCACTTTTAGGAATATATACTAAGAAATTCACGTGAAGCACATAAAAATATTTAATGAACAGAGGTATTCAAAATATGAAGTATTTACAATAATGCAATACTGAAAACAGCCTACAAAGCCACAATAGGCAAAGTAACCTCCCATGAGTTTTCTAAATACTGTGAGAAATGCTTATATTTTCTAAAAGAAGAAAGAAGTTCTTTAGATGCTATTATCACCACTGTGCAAATAAGCATAGGAAAGTGACTGGGAAGAAAAAATACAAGTATTGGCTGATAGGATTATGGGTGATTTTCTTTTTTTCCTCTCTACTGTGTTTTCCATATTGTCTGCAAATGAATGTGTATCATTTTTTTTTTTTACTCTTCATAAGTTTCTTTAATTCGCAAAATATACACAACATAAAATTTGCCATTTTAACAATTTTAAAATGCACAGTTAAGTATCATTAAGTATATTCACATTGTTGTACAACCATCACCACTATCCATGTCCAGAACTTTTTCATCATCCCATACTGAAAATCTGTACTCATTAAACACTAACTCCCCATTCCCTTCTTTTTTTTTTTTAAACAGCTTTATTGGAGTATAATTGCTTTACAATGGTGTGTTAGTTTCTGCTTTCTAACAAAGTGAATCAACTATACGTATACATACATCCCCATATCTCCTCCCTCTTGCGTCTCCTTCCCACCCTCCCTATCCCACCCCTCTAGGTGGTCACAAAGCACCGAGCTGATCTCCCTGTGCTATGCGGCTGCTTCCCACTAGCTATCTATTTTACATTTGGTAGTGTATATATATCCATGCCACTCTCTCACTTCATCCCAGCTTACCCTTCCCCCTCCCTGTGTCCTCAAGTCCATTCTCTACATCTGCGTCTTTATTCCTGTCCTGCCCCTAGGTTCTTCAGAACCATTTATGTGTATCATTTTTAATGAAGTATTGGATAACCAACTCCCATATAAAGATGGCTTAGTGATTGATGGATGGACGTCTGACTAATATCAATGGCAAGTGGCAAGTGGTAGGTAATAGGTTGGTTGTAGAAATTTTGTGTTAGAGGATGTATCAATTAAGGATCCTGTGTGCAATTGAGAGAAACATACTTTGACTATTTTAAACATAAAATGATTTGCTTAAAGGATACTGAGTAGCTCACTGAATCTCCAGGAGAACCCAAGAATAAAGGTAGCAAGTGATGCACCCAAAAATGACACTGAAAATCATTCTAAATCCCTGATGAAGACATCTCTGCTGCCTCCTCTGGGCTGCTTCACTGCCCTTTGCTTCACAGATAATGAAAGCTACCACCGCAGCCACTGCAAATTCAGTATTTATGCTACAGAGAGAGTCACTCTCCTCAGGATAGAGTCTGTGTGGTCTCAGCTTCATTTTAACACTAGTTCTATGTCAAAGTTGGAAATGAGTGCGTGTAATAGGTGGTACCTATGTAACTTGCTCCATCCCATCTACAAGGGAGATTAGAAAGTATCTAAGTACCACATCTTCTTTATCCATTCAACTGTCGATGGACACTTAGGTTACTTCCCTGTCCTGGCTATTGTAAATAGTGCTGCAGTGAATATTGTGGTGCATGTGTCTTTTTGAATTATGGTTTTCTCAAAGTAGATGAGTGGGATTGCTGGGTCATATGGTAGTTCTATTTTTAATTCTTTAAGGAACCTCCATACTGTTCTCCATAGTGGCCAGCGGGAACTGGCTGTATAGCCCAGGGAACTCAGCTCAGTGCTCTGTGGTGACCTTGATGGGTGGAATGGGGGGTGGGGGGGAGGGAGATCCAAGAGGGAGGGGATATAGGTATACATATAGCTGATTCACTTCGTTGTATAGCAGAAACTAACACAACATTGTAAAGCAACTATTCCCCAATTTTAAAAAAAAGAAAAGAAAGAAAGAAAGTATCTAGCATTTTTAGCTTATACAATGGGAGGTGGGCTCTTTCTCAGTGAGGGATGAAGTCCTGAAACTTAGGAAGGCGATTTCTGTACTGTTGACAAAAATGAGAACAAATGTCCACAGCAGTGATGTATCACTCAGGACTTATGAGGGAACAGCTCCATCATGGTGCCCTAGAGACCTAGCATGCATCCACAGAGGCAAAGGCTTGAACCACAGCTTATCTGAGTCTTGGCAGAAGAACATGTGATTCCCCAGGTACACGAGGGGATGAAAGGTCTCTAAGAAACAGCTCCTAGGCCATCGACCATTTGCCTTCCCATCTCCCTCCATGCCTCCTGGGTTCCTAATGAAGTGTAGGACTTTTGCTCCACCCTCCTCAGAACTGAGATGCAGAATAGAAAACTCATTAGCAGTCACCTAGAACTGGCTCTTCAGCAACAGTGTATTTCACAATGCGAGTTTCTTTCATCTGCTCCTTTTGTTTTTTTGTTTTTTTTAAATAAATTTATTTATTTTTATTTATTTATTTTTGGCTGTGTTGGGTCTTTGTTTCTGTGCGAGGGCTTTCTCTAGTTGTGGCAAGCGGGGGCCACTCTTCATCGCGGTGCGCGGGCCTCTCACTGTCGCGGCGTCTCTTGTTGCGGAGCACAGGCTCCAGACGCGCAGGCTCAGTAGTTATAGCTCACGGGCCCAGTTGCTCCGCGGCATGTGGGATCTTCCCAGACCAGGGCTCGAACCCGTGCCCGCTGCATTGGCAGGCGGATTCTCAACCACTGTGCCACTAAGGAAGCCCCCTGCTCCTTTTGTTTTGATGTCATCCTTTTTGGTGTGTGGGACAAAGACCTGGGGAGCTGACACCTTTGGCTTACTCTTTTGATTGTTCTCTGTGTAAGTAATAAACTGTCTAAATCTAAAAGTGGTTTACTATATCTTTACGTGTCATATCAGTTAGTCACCATCCTTGGCTTTCCCTTGTGTTATATGTGTGCCCAACCCAAACCTACTCAAAGAAGAGGAAATGAATTGACCCTTTTAACTGAAAACTGGATCCAAGTGTTCAAATTAAATTATGATGCATTCTCTCTCCTCATTACAGACTGTTTACCTCTGTTTGTTATTGCTTTTACACTATCTAGTGCCACAAGATGGTCCCAGGAACATCCAGGTTCACAAAATCTTTAGAGGTAATAATCCAGTGGAAACAGAATTTCTCTTTCCCAAACATTCCAATAGGGGCCAAGAGATTGAACCTCACAGGACTGATTTAAATTGTGAATGAAATATGAAGATAGGCTAAGCCTCTGCCATGTTCTTACCCTTGTAGGCAAGAATGGTATTATCCCTGCCCAAGCTACATGGACTGAGATTGGGGAAGTATAGCTCATTAAAGGAAATGTAATTGCCTATTACCAGAGGGGAAAAGGGATGCTAAAGGGATCTAGGTGGCAGGCAGCACTATTTACAATAGACAAGATATGGAAACAACCTAAATGTCCTTTGACAGCGGAATGGATAAAGAAGATGTGGTATATATATATATATATATATATGATGGAATATTACTCAGCCATAAAAAAGAATGAAATAATGCCATTTGCAGCAACATGGATGGACCTAGAGATTATCATACTAAGCAAACTAAATCAGAAAGAGAAAGACATGCCATATGATATCCCTTATATGCGGAATCTGAAATACAAGACAAGTCAACATGTCTATGAAACAAAAACATACTCACAGTTATAGAGAACAGACTTGTGGTTGCCAAGGGGTGGGGGGGCGAGGGGAGGGAAGGATTGGGAGTTTGGGATTAGCAGAGCAAACTATTATATATAGGATGGATAAACAACAAGGTCTTACTGTATAGCACAGGGAGCTATATTCAATATTCTGTGAAAAACAATAATGGAAAAGAATATGAGAAAGAGTATATACGTATATATGTATAACTGAGTCACTTTGCTGTACAGAAGTTAACACAACATTGTAAATCAACTATACTTCAATAAAATTTTTAAAAAAAGGATCTAGGTGGCAGAAAATTATGATGGTCTAGTCATAGCTTCCCTGATGATGGAAATCAAATCCTGCTTTTTGTTGCTGGTTTTGGTCTCTGTGCCAGGGACCGCATATCTGATTGGGCAATCGTGGATCACATGGTCACTCCTTAGCCAAGGAACATTAACCTTTGTATCAATGAGAGAAAGGCAGTTCCTGAAAAGCAAAATTAGGCTGCTGGTACCAGGAGGAGGGACAAAGGATGCTGAATGGTCCTGCAAAGACCTAGGTAGTAAGGTGCTCAGGTAGAATCTGTCTCTGCCACAGCTGTCCGGGATCCCCATACCTAGGGTGATGTATGTAAAACAGTGCTGCACAACCTCTTCACAGCCTATTTTCAAACACTTCTCTTTGCATTGAAAGGATTAAAAGGCACAAACCAAGGTTAAAGTGTCCAGCAATCATTACAACGCAAGCACTTCGACAGGATCAGAGGTACCACACACTTTCCTGGCCTGTCCCTCCGACCCCGGCCCCCATCTAGGTGAGACTGCTTACTTCCCCGAGAGAGTGCCCTTTTATTCTCACAAGATAAAGTTGACTTTTGTCCCAGTACAGAAACTTTCTGTGGGTTTAATCCTATGCTACACCTCCTCCCTCTTACTCACAGCTCTTCATCAAATCCCACGACCCTCTCAACCCAAGGTTCCATTTGGCAGAATTGCTAAGACAATGACATTAGGCAATGATTCCTTGTATTCTTTGTGTGTATTATGTGTAGGTGCTGCCCCAAGACTTCACGTGTATTATCTCATTTACTGCACAATGTGGGATTTTGTGCTGGTCAATTTTAGCTAAGCTGGAACTTCATTTCCTAGAGTCCTTTACTTATATAGTTCCAGGTCAAGATTGGCCACAAGAAAGATTTGGGTGAGATTTGGTGAGGTCCAAGTGAAGCGGCAGCCACTGTGCGCTGTCATCGTTGATTAGAGGTGATGAGCGGCAGAGGCAGAGGTGCTGGTGGATTCCAGGCTATTCTTGATTTTTCCTCTTCCATGCCAGCTCTCCATCCCAACTGCTGGCCCTGCTGACCAAAGGGGACCACAGGCTAGGGTTGCCAGATTTAGCAAACAAAAATACAGGGACGTTGAGCTAAATTTGGATTTCATATAAGCAGCAATTTTTTTTAAAAGGTTTAAGTATTGATATGTCCCATACAATATTTGGGACATACTTATACCAAAAAATTATTTGTTGCTTATCTGAAATTCAAATTTCACTGGGCATCCTGCAGTTTATCTGGTAAACTGTCATAGGCCTACGTCAGGGGTCATTCCTAGAACTCATAGAGGCTGCAGCCACAAAGAGCCAGCAACCTCCCACAGGCTTTTACCAGCTGGAGGTGCCCAGTTTCTGGAAAACTCCTCCTCTTTCACCCAGGCGAGGGAAGCTGGTTAACAACTTTTTTTCTGATCTTTTCTGACCTTTATTCCCCTGATTCTTCCCACGGTGTGTAAGAGTTCCTACAATGCAGTCTTTATTCCATAGCACTCACTGGTATCTACTCCCTGATTAAATGCTAACACTCATTCTGACATTAGGAGGAAGGTGCTATTATTATTCCTTTTCAACAGGAAGAGAAACTGTGACATGACACAAAGAGGTAAAGGTACTTGCCCAAAGTCACACACCTGCTAAGCGGTGGAACTGGGATTTAAACCCAGGCATTTTGATTGAATAGCTGCCTTAATTACCATCATTTATGGTCATAGCAGAATTTATATATAGAGAGAAGTATTATATAATTTCCTTAAAGGTATATATATAGACAGATACAATTTATATTATGTATATTTAGTATATATAATATATACATACAAAATATAGAATATATAGCCTATATGACAGATAGCATGCATTTCAAATATTATATTTCACATGCATACAAACTATGTAACTAATTAGATATAGATATAGATATTCAGCTTATATATAGAATTTAGCACCAAAACTTCACAGAAACTGATTTTTCAACTCTTCTCACTGGTGGATATCAAAATGCCACCTGTGTGTAATTGAAAACATACATACACATGTACATACTGTCAACTGTATACATTTGGTATTTTGACATCCATTAGTAACAACAGTTGAAAAACCAGTTTCTATAAAATTGTAGAGCTACACTGTCATTTAAACAAAAAGGAATGAGTGAAACTGCTTTTTTGGGTAATACTGGTGACTACTGGTGACTCCAAAAAAGAAAGAAAAAGACTGAGCTCATTAATGTTCACATGAGGATGCACTGGAATTGAGGTTAATAAGTACTTGGCGTGGGAGGATCCCTGAGACAGTTTAAGGCTGTGAAACAAATTCAGTGTTTAGAAGAAAATGATAGATAATTCTACTTAATGAGTACACAGTAGACTAATTATTGTAATGAAATATGTTTAATTAAAAAGAAGTCTGCTTTCTAATAATTATACTGACTGTACATCTGTTTGGAAAGCCACAAAGATTGGTAAAGACAATACACATAAAGGTTGCAGGGAAAGTTTACACAAGGAGGGTAAATAAGTGTGTTTATAACTGTCGTTTAAAGTTAGCATTCTATATAGCACTCCCAGGCTCTTTTAATATACTTTAAGGCAATGCTCAGTTGAACAGAGAAAAGGGTACTTGGAAATAAAAGAAAGTTGTACAAATATCATTTTAATACAATTTAATATGACTTTGGAGAAAATACATTTTCATACACATTTGTAGAAAAGTGTGAAGTTCTAAGACGTTTCATTCAGGATATTGGTGTTAAAATCCATTCATGGAATCGAAAGATCAATCAAGCCCTTATAGCTCCAATTTGTGGTGGGACTTAGGAATAAGGTATAAAGCACATTTTCATGCCTACTTCAGTCCCAGCACTACTGATGGCTCAGTGGACAGAGTGCACTTACCTAAAGCAGCTGGAGGAGCGTAGAACTGGGAGTTTTGATCCAGGGCTACAAAAATGTGACCCCTTCCGCCTCTGATTCCTGTGAGTATATAATAGTGTGCATGTGAGTGTTGGAGTATGGGTAGTGTTATCAGACATAGCTTCAAGAAAATTTTAATCTGGAGGATAATCCATCATGACTCGTTTCCTGGGCATTTTCTGCCCTTGAGCCATCCACTTCTCTTGCCTCTTCCTGAATGGTGGGATAGAAGCAGTATTGTTCTGGAAGCAGTGGTGTGCTGGGGCCAGCCTATACCTGCTCATCAGAGCTGACTGCCAATTTTTAAAGAAACTTGCAGGCTGCTTATTACATATAGCCATAATTAAAATTTAACTTATATAAACTTACAGGTAGATAAATTATACTAGAAATACAGATAACAAATACTCAACAATTCCTAATTATTTTGCTATTTTTTATTATCTATGCTCTTGAGGTTACCTCCACCTATCATACCTGTACCGTGAATGTACAATCTGCTGCTGCACACCTCTTTATAACTCCACTTTCAGTGATTTCACACTAGTAATTTGAAATTGACCCCTGCAGAAATATCTGCACCATGGAAATCAGCATGTGCTACAAATCAGAGCTCCCCTCTGCCCTGGATGGTTGTTAAACACTTACCAGCGCACTGGCTAGAGGCCATTCTGGGAACTAAGTCATGCTGAAAAAAGCCTGCATTTGGAGGGTGGCACTTGAGCTCCGGCTGCTGTGTGGAGCAGAAGAAAATGATAACAGGTGAGTCTAAAGAACTGGGTGGGTGGTGAAACCACAGAAAAATGATTGAACTAAGTAGATTAGCAGGTTTTATAAGGTGGATCCTAGGCATAGACAGGGAAGAGGCATTAAAAGGCAGGGAACAGTATCTCCACATTTACCCTACATCATTTCGAACAAAACCCTATTTTTCTGAAATTCTCTCTTCTTTATCTATTCAAAGCTCTTAAACCTTCGGTGTTTGACCTCACATTAAAAAAGAAAGAAGCCAGATTAAAACAATTTACATGAAGGTATAATTAACATTCTTTAATACTAGAGCAGATGTTACACACACACACTCATGCATACACACCTCTGTACTCACACACACCCCACAAACATGTCAGCTAGAAAGGATTCACTGGGAAAAACTATTGGATATAGAATTAGTGGCATATATGTAGGTTCCCAGTTGTTTATTCATTGCAACAAGCCCAGGTATGACTCAGACGACCCTAAACCTTGAGCCGTGAACTTGTAAGCTGTGTGAATAGCACTGGCTTTTATACATTTTTAACTTTTAAACACTGATTCTTCCCTGGTATGTTTCCCCGCTGCAATGGTGCAGAAACTTAGCTTCAACTGTATCCTGCCTGTTTAGTATTTATGGGGGGTGGGAAACAGTCTCTGCTGTTATAGGATACACCAAACTAGCAGTAAGAGTTTCAACATCAGGTTTATGCCTGGGAAAGCATCAGTCAGTCCTTCAACCAAAGGTTAAAGCCCAAGCCTTGCATTTGACTAGGATTGCTCACCCTAAGAACTGAGGTGTCACCAGCTACTATGGAGTTTGCAGGGGGCCAGTTCCTTTCCTGGGAGGCAAGTCTGCAGAGTACTGTTCTTAGACTCATTTATCCTTATTTCTCATTGACATGCAGCCTGGAATGTAAGAGATTCTGGGAATGTAAAAGATGAGTTCATCAACACATTAATTAGTCTCTATTATATGGAAATTCAAGGGTTTTTTTTTTTAAAGAAGAAAGGTCTTCTGCTGCCTATTTCTTAGTCATTTTAGAATATCTCATCCTCCTACCAGAGCAATTATTAGCAAATTAATACCCTTTTATGAACACCTAGAACAAGAATAAAAGATTTTTTCCCCCAAGTGCCAACTTCTGATTTATCACTGATGTCTGTCATGGGTACTAGGTAGTAGGTAGTATAACACATGCCAAATATTTGTCATGTTACCTAACTTTTCTGTCAATTGTTTTTCCTCACTTCAAAAAAATGTATTTTTGTAGGCATCTGTTTGTGTCCTTAAAAACTGCAAGCTACAGATTTCTACTATGATCTTTCAAAAGGCTCTGCCTTCATATGTGCAATAATTAGAGGAAAATTAGCTTAATAGGCTATATCTATCCTTGGATAATTTTTTAGTTAGGTCAGATATGATTATGTCTAAGATTTGAAGAACATTGATGGTACAAATTCCCTGGGGAAAGATTTCTTTCCCACTTCCGGTGTGCTGAGGTGCTCAATGCAAAACTGGCCGTTCAAAATGGTTTTAATGGGGTTTTTTCTCTAAAATATTGGCAACCCTGCTCTCTCTTGTCTTTGTAAACATTAACCCATTTCTCTACTTTATGGACTGTAAAGTCATTTTCTATTGGAGAAATTTAAACAATTACCAAAATGAAGAACCAACATTATATATATTTATATATTTCGGGAATAATTTCTATGATGCATACATTATTACTAATGATGTTTAGTACTTATTAGCGGCTTACTATGTGTCAAGTACTACAATAAATGCTCTACGTATATCAGTCAATCTGCAGAATAATACTGCCTCCCTATAGAAGTGTAGTTAAAAACATAGAGACCAGGGACTGATGATAATAAATGACATTCTGTAAAATGTAAAATTAGAATATTTTCCCATAAGTTTAATAAATTTGTATACCATCCACCGTGCTTAGCAAAATAATTGAGCGCTCACTAAATATTTATTAGAACATCATATTTGTGAGCATTCTACAATTAGAAATCATATCTTCTATTTCATTTTACCTCACAATAACCTCAAAGGTAGATAAATACAGGAAAATAACTCACACTCTATGGATGAGGAATGAGCCTCAGGAAAGTTAATTGATTTGTCCAAGATAAGCAAGTCTTTTCACTCCAAAGTTTTCTAATTTTACTTCCCCACCCCACTGCTTGCCCATTTATTGTTGGATGGTTTCAACATTTGAGTGTCAATTTATTCTTCACCTAGAACCCTGAGTTATTTCTTTAAAGCTTGTGCTTCATAAGTTTAGTCCTGTGCTCTAACCTTGCACTGTCCTTATAGAGTTATTAGGATAAAGTTCATAGACTTAAGCATGGCCTAGAAGGCCCTGGAAAGAAACCAGACCTTTCCCTAACTCCCTGGCTTCATCTCAAAGTCCGTGGATTTCACTCAGTTTCTGAACCCCCAACTCCTTCTTGAAGGAGGGTCTTCACATACGCTCTTCCCTTTGTTTCTAACAACATTTTTCTCCTCCACCCTTAGGTCAAGCCAGCTTTTATTCATCTTTCAGGTTTATGATTAAGTCACTTACTCATCAAAGATTTCCCCAGCTTCCCACATTAGAAGACTCTCTGTAATTTACTTGCATACACTCAACATATAAAGAAAACATTTGTCAAGGTCTTTTGGGCTGTGCTGTAGATGAACCAATGCCCTATTTGGTCAATTTCCTGAAGTATGAGTTATAGTGAGAGAGAGAGCCCACCTCCCATGATGGAACCCTCACGATCTTAGATTTCCTTTCAGCTAGAGGGCAGATGAATGGACTAGGTTTAGCAAATTATATACACCTGCTTCCAGGTTCAGACGAGAAGCTAGTAACTCAAAGAAGCATAAACAAAAGAGGATTTATTCCAAAGTGGCGAGGGTGGCTATGCTGACATCCAGTTTTGAGGGATCACAGAGGCATCAGTAGCGTCAGTGCTGATGGTAGAATCCTTGATCCAGTTCTGCCAATGTAAGGCGTGCCAAGTCATGGATCCCAGCGATTAATGGAGTCGCAAGTAGTGCCCTCACTGGACTAGGTCTGCAGCTTAATTTGGGGCATGGCTTTGGCTATGCATCCACCTTTATTCCCATTCACTTTCTGAGAGTGGTTTTCCAAACTTCCTGCCAGATCTATAAACTATCACATCTTTTCAATAAATTATATTTCTGTTTAAGTCAACCAGGTTCATTTTCTGCTGCTTGCAACTTAGGACCCTGAAGAAACATTCTTGTTCTTTATAGATTTAAAATAAATACTTATTTCAGTGATGTCTGCCTCCTCCACTGAACTCTAAGTTTGAAGAAGACTTGTATTCCATCTATTGTATGTGCCACTGTATCTCTAGTGCCTAGCATGGGTTGGTCACATAGTAAATAGAAAATAAATTTGCTGAATGAAAGAGTGAATTAACATGTGCAAAGCACTGTGTCTAAATGATAGAGAGGGTAGGAGACAATAAGGCATACAAAGGAAAATCACAAACATGATCCTCAATATGAAAGATATGTTTATAATGAATTAATGTGTGTGCATACACAGACATCTATCTATGAATGTGCATGTGTGCATATGTATATGTATATGAACTAATGAATGACGATTACATAAGATAGAACATGAAAGATGTTGGAAAGATAGGCCAAAAGGAGAACTGAAGACATTGTGAAAGAGCTGACTTTCAGGAAGAAGCTTGAAGCATAGATTCAAAGGTTGTAGGAGGGATTATTCAAGAGACTGGACAATCGGAGGTGTGAACAAAGGCACAGAGGTTGGAATATACAGAGTTATAAGCAATTTGCCATTTACCTAGAATTTGCATCACTTATTTTTAAAACTTTGTTATACAGTGCACAAATATTTAGGAGTTTTAAGTCCTCATGATAAATTGACCCTTCTATCATTATGAAATAACCCTCTTTAGTTCTGATAACTTTTTTGGCATTGAAACCTATTTAATCTGATATTAATATAGCCCCTCAGGTTTTCTTCTGATTACTCTCACTATGGTGTGCTTATTATACAATATTATTGAAAGGCATTTTTACTGCAAATAGAATTTTAGGTTGACAGTGTTGTTTTTTTTTTTCTCCCTATCTCTTTTTTTTTCTTTTACTAGCTTACGGGTGGTGTTCTACTCTCTTCTTGCTTGCATTGCTTCCAATGAGAAGTCTGTTTCCGTTCTTTGTTTCTCTGTAGGTCATGTGTCTTTTATGCTGGTTACTTTGAAGATTTTCTCTTTTTTTAAAAAAAATTTATTTATTTTTATTTTATTTATTTTTGGCTGCGTTGGGTCTTCGTTGCGCTTGGGCTTTCTCTAGTTGCGGTGAACGGGGCTACTCTTCGTTGCAGTGCGCGGGCTTCTCGTTGTGGTGGCTTCTCTTGTTGCGGAGCATGGGTTCTAGGCACGCAAGCTTCAGTAGTTGTGGCATGTGGGCTCAATAGCTGTGGCTCTTGGTCTCTACAGCACAGGCTCAGTAGTTGTGGTGCATGGGCTTAGTTGCTCCACGGCATGTGGGATCTTCCCAGACCAGGGCTCGAACCCGTGTCCCCTGCATTGGTAGGTGGATTCTTAACCACTGCGCCACTAGGGAAGCCCTGAAGATTTTCTCTTTATTATTGCTTTTAAGAAATTTGATTGTTATTTTTTTTGTAGATTTTTTCATGTTTCTAATTCCTGGGGTTCACTGAATTTATTAGATTGAATTTATTAGAGCTGAAACTAATTACAAATATATTAAAAAATTTGAGAATATCCCACTGCTCACTATGCTGTTCATTTTTTAGTCTTTTTTTTTACTCAGTATGTTTCATTTTATTTTCTATTTCTATGTCTTCATATTAACTGAAGGTCCCTTCTGTGTCTAAACTGCTGCTAATCCTCTGCAAAGTATTTTTCATCTCAGATGAAACATCTGAGAACATCATTGTAGTTACCATATCTAGAAGTTCAGTTTGGGTCCTTTTTACATGACATGCTCAATCTCACTCTATTTTTTAAAATATGGAATACATTTATAATAACTGTTGTAATGTTCTTTCTACTAATATAATCATCTGTATCATTTCTTGGTCTGTTTATCATGGTTGATTCTTATCCTTATTATGATTCATATTTCCTGCTTCTTTGCATGCCTGGTAATTTTTAATTGGATAATTGGATAAAAATTTTAACTGGATAAAAAATTTTAATTTTTAATTTTGAACCTTATCTTATTGGGTACTGGACATTTTGTATTCCTTAATATTCTTGATTGGGCTGTGATTCAGTTGAGTTAACTGGAAATGGTTTGAGCATTTTGAGGCATTTTTTTAAAGCTTTGTAAGGCAGGACCAGAGAAACCTCTGTCTAAGGGTGATTTTGCCCCAGTACTGAGGCAATACCTTTCTGAATACTCTATCCAGCACTCCATTAATTAGGTGATTTTACACTCTGGATTGTGTAAACATGAACTATTTCTGTTCCTGTGTGAATTCCGGGGATTATTCCTCTGCTCCTTTGGAATGTGTCTTCCCTCAGATAAATTACTTTCGTCTGCTGATAAAACACTTATCTGAAGATTTAAGGGCAATTTTGCTGACCTCCTAAGCTTTCTCTGCGTGCAACTCTTTCCTCTTTAGTACTCTGTGAACTCTAGTTCCCTTCGCCCCCCTCAAATTCCCAGCTTTACCACCTCAACTCATAGAGATAGCTGCTCTTCACCAGGTCTCCCTTCCTCCCTTGCTATTTTTGATGGTAAGGGAACTTGGATATGTTCATAGAGGGGGAAAGATCGAGTATAAATTGGAAATGGAAAATCAAAGAAAGAGAAGGGAAAATTAATGGATTAATTTCCTAAAGGAAGTACAAAGGGGAAATAATGAAAAGCTGAGATGAGGCTCAACTTTGGATAGAGATAGAAACACTGCTTATGAAACAGGAAGGTAAAAGGAGAGCCATGGTGATGAAGCAGAGAAATTTAGATGCAGAGTTCATTTGGTCAGCTGATATTACTTGAGCTCCTACTATGTAACGTGAATCAATCTCATCTGCTTCCTGCGTTGTGGGAGAGGTGATGGAGGAGGGAGAGAGCAAAGTGTGATTCCCAGCACGGCTCCCCCATATCACTCTCTTTCCAAATCCTCATTCCTGAGCTTTCCGTATTCTTGATAGAAGTGAGCGGTGGGTGCCCCAACACTTGGTGTCTCCACTGAACTTTTCAATTTTGTACCCTGTTACACAACACTAGCTAAGGGATATGAGACAAGTGAAAATATAATATCAATTTAGTGAAGCAAGTGTTCTACGTGGAGTGAGCACATCAGGTTAGGGAAACACGCTGGGTGGGAGGGGACCCTACATAATCTTCAGTAGCCAGAGAAATGCTGGCATAATGAATTTGCCTTTAGGACCCAAAGGAATTATCCAGAAAACAGATATGGGGTAGGGTGGTAAGAAGAAAGCATGTTCCATTAGGGGGAAGACAATGTGTAAAGGTCTGGAGGCAGGAGAGTTATTGGAACTGTAGGTGGATTAATAGGTCTGGTGGAGGTCAGAGAGTGCGTTAGAAGCTATACCCCAGAAATACCTTGAATGCATTCCAGGGTGTTTGAAATGGATCCTGAGACAGTAGGGAATCCTAGAGGAGTTTTAAGTAGAAGTGTGACTGCAATCAACTTTGTGTTTAGAAATCATTCTGATAGCAGTGTGGAAAATACAAGAGAGGGAAACAAGACTGCTAAAGTATTCATTGTGAGAAGGAATAGCATCCTGAGATAGAGTGAGAACATGGGAATGGAGAGATCCCAATGGATATACCCTGGAGAATAAGATGGTAGGACTGCCAGACCTTATAACTGGTTAAATATGTGACTATCAAGGGAAACACCCAGACGTTTGTGTTGGATAACTGGATCGATGGTCCTGTTTTCAATGAAACAGGATTACTGTTAGATATCCTAAAACTCCTTGTAAAGTAAGAGAAAGTAGGGAAGGTTGGAATGGCTTAGGTTTGTTTTCATACATTGAACATATTGTCTACTTGTGCCAAGCACAAAGACGGGCACAGTGAAAGAAGGTATGGGCTAATAAGTGAGAAAAATAGCGGGGAGGTGTGGTGGAGGAAATTGATACCTCAGAATCCCTAAGTCAAGATTAGATAACATGAATTAATAATGGAAACAAAAGTCTTAATTATGACATTTTTTCAGCACCCCTGGGCAGTGTGAGAGTAGAATCAAAGAGCAGATGCAGATGATGGATTGAATCCATGCTGCAGAATATGGGGCAGTGTGGATAAATTTATAGTAAAGTATAAAATGGGAGGCAATATCTGGGACTATTACAAGCATCTCTAAAATGCATTCTCATAAGCACAGGAATGGATAGAAACCAGAAAAGCCAGAATGGGGTCAGTGAGAGAATTAGGAGGGAATGAAAGGCTGGAGGCCAATGGACTGAGAAAGGAAGAAGAGTTAGATGGACAGAAGATGTCAGCATTCAAGGGAATAGTGCTGGTGAAGTTCCAAGCAATAAGGTGGGTCCAGATGTGATTTCAGCTCATTGAAGGTAGCAAGTGGTTGTAAGGCAAAATTGTTGAAAGTGTCATGAATAGGAATGATGACATTCCAAAAAATGGGGTCCAAAGGAAGTCTGTGAGCAAGATAAAGGTCATGTTGAAAGTCAGTAAACCATGGAAACAGGATGGGGAAAGAGCAGAAAAGTGAAACTGTGAAGAGGAAGAGAGAGATATGGGATGAGTGCTTTTCTTTCTTTGATTCCAGAGCTGTTGCCCTCCATTAGAAGGAAATTGGTATCATCAAGAGTAAACAGGTTTTGGTAGTGGTCATGAGAGTGGAAAATCATTCTAGAGGAATGCATTTTTATCATTGTAACATTTTAAAATAATATGTTACAATAATAGGAGAGGCCTCAGCGATATTTTTTTTATTCCACTGGTCATCGTGGAAGCAGGTAGAAAGCAGGTAGAGTTGGGGATGGTGGGGGATGTATGGTGCAGCAAGGAGGGTGCCGGAAGAGACACAGTGAAGTTTTCCCCTTGGTGGTAATTTTTAAGACACAATTTTTCTGAGTCACTGAGCACTTCTGGGAACTTCAAAGTCATTGTAGGCTTATTCATTGAAATTCTGGGGGTCCATCACTATAGCTGCGCATCTTCAGGGTAAAGAACTTGAAGAGGTCTTCCTTTTGGATGTACTTTGTTTCTTGAGAGCTGTTGGGCAGGAAATAAAATAAAATAAAACAATCACGAAAGATCATTCCCTGACAATCTGGATCTAAACACAGAGAGGGTTCATTGATCAACAAATGAAATTTCCTATTAAATAAATACCACACATTAAATGTCAAGAAGTAATGATTTTTAGAGGTGGGGAAGAGATTTACACAAAACGTTTCACTCACACCCTGTTTTGTGGTATCTACCCTGATGCTGCCACCACACCTATGAGTTTCGCTTATTAAAATAATAAAGAGGTAGAATGACTAAAATCTGATGACCAATGCATACAGCTAAACACAGTTCCTCAAAGGCTAAACCTGACAGACAAGATTAGTATTCAATTTGGAGAATGTCTGGTGATGTTGCCTAATATTTTTTCCAACCTGCTCTACATGTGTATGCTGCTGTGTGTAGTTTTGCTTATTTTCAGCTGATCTTTGAGAAAATTAATCTCATCTCCTTTATTTCACTTATTAAATGTTGACGTTAAAACCAAATATAAAATGGGGATAAACTGGGGCAGGAATCCAAACCATACACAGAATCCTTAAAAAAAAAAAATCTGCCTTTTAAGCGTTTAAAAGACAAAGGCAATTCATAAGTTTCAGACAGGTGAAATCAATAAGTAAAGTTTTATGTGGAAAATATAACCTATGCAACATCATGTGTACACAAGTGTGATGTGTGCATGTGTAAAAATTAGAAAAATAGTAGTCATCATATCAGCTACCATTTGAAGAGCACTTACTATGAGTTTACTCTTTTTATGTTATGTCATGTAATTCGGATAGCCATACGGAGTAGATAACCTCAGCCCCATTTCACAGATGAGCACACCAATGGTGCGCACAGCATTTGGTTACCTGCCCGGCATACACTGCCACTAGATGTTTGAGCTGACCCATCTGACTTCAGTAGGCGACACTGTTCTAGTGGTGTTTTTAAAATCCCACAAGAGTCCCATTTTAAGCTGATCCACTCCACTTTTTGGGTGTGACTGATGACCTTGATTTCACCTTCTGAGTCACAGCTCCAAGACCAGTCTTGCAGTTAAATTGAGGGCAGTGGGGTAGGGGAGCTGTGAGAGTTGGGGGGAGGACAGGTGGAAGAGAATAGGTGGAAACCAGGGGAGGGAAAGAAGGAACAAATAAAGAGCGGAGCGGTGGAGCCGGGCGTCGAGACGCTCCAGGAGCGCTGGCCGCTGGCCGGCAAAGGGGACCAGAAGAGCAGAGCAGGAAGGACCGGGCCAGGTGGCCGCCGCACCTGTGCACGTGACCCGCGCGGGCGCCGGGGCGGAGGCGCGCTCACCTGGGCCCACGTGACGGGGCGGGGCCCCGCCTGGCAGAGGACAGCGCTGCCACGCCCCCCTCCCGGGCGGCGCGCCCGGAGCCCGCGGACCCGAGCAGCAGCGGCGGCGGCGGCGGCGGCGGCGGCGGCGGCGGCGGCGGCGGGAGCCCGGGAGGCGGAGGCAGGCGGAGGCGGGCGGAGGGAGGTGGCGGCGGCGCGCGGAGACGCAGTAGTGACAGCGGCAGCATGTCGGCCGGCGGAGCGCCAGTCCCGCCGCCCCCGAATCCCGCCGTGTCCTTCCCGGCGCCACGGGTCACCCTGCCCGTCGGCACCGACATCCTGCGGACCTACTCGGGCGCCTTCGTCTGCCTGGAGATTGTAAGTGGGGCAGCCTGGGCGAGGGTCGCGCCCCGGGTGGCGAGAACTGGCAGCGGCATCCTGCCCCCGGGCTGTCTCCTGCTGCGCGGCCCCCAGCTCCCGTCCCCCCGGCGTGGCCTTCTCCTGCGCGCCCCCCACCCCGGGGTCCTCCCGATGCCCAGCGCAGCCCGCACCTGGGCGACGGCGCCACCGCCCTGGCCCTCTCGCCTGGCACCTGTTAACGCTGGCACCTGCTCCTCCGCTGGCGACAGAAATGGTCCCGGGAGAGCGAGCAGGAGGCCCCGCGGGGCCGAGGACTGGGGACTTGGAGAGGAGAAGGCTCTTTGGAGTTGGGGTACTGTCAGAGACCCCCGGCGGTTTGGCCAGGGGCCGCGCTGGGCTGGAGCGGGAGCCGGCGCTCTCGGCCTCGCCTGATGCTACCTGCCATTTTGTTGGGTGGTGCAAGGTGGAGCCAACGACCGGGTGACCAGGAGGCCGCCAGGATGTGGAAAGAGGGGGCAGGAGGTACCAGGAAGAAGAGGAGGAGGGCTAAAAGACCTGGGCTGTGTGTTTTTTTTTCCTTTTGCCATTATGAGCGCCCTTTGGATTGGGGAGAGGAGCAGGGCTCAGGAGGCAGGGCAGGGAAAAGGTGAAGCCCATACAGTGCCCTGGGCAGTGTCTAATCAAGTGGGCTGAGAATGGTAGGGTAAAAGTACAAACGTGGCTGTCAGGCTCCTCGCTGCCTGCGTTTGCGCCTTCTCCCTTCCTAGTCTACCTTTGCAACTCCAAACCCTCTCAGCGCACTTTGTTGGGCCTAGGTGACCGTCGGGTCACCCGGCCTGTCGTGCAGCCTTCTTGGGCTGCAGACTTGAACTTTTTAAAAGGCACTTTAATGGAGTTGGGAGGTTCTGAAGCTCGCTGGGGAAAATGTGCAAATATAAATTGGGCAACCTGAGGTTGCATCATGCCCTGAGAATGGCAAATACAGAGTGAAACGTTTGCCAGTCAGTGCCTTTCCTGCAGGCTGGCTTTGCTCACTCGGTTTGGGGTTTTCATATCGTCCCCCTCACCCACACCTTTGAGTTTGCATAACCTGGATTTGGGTCGCTTCGGTTTCACTTTTGTGCTTGTGGGGCTGGAACGCCTTGTGAGCATTGGTTTTCCGCCCCATTATGCTAAGGCACCCTAAGTTAAGTTTAGCTCAGATTTGAATCTGAAAAAGGAGACAAGTGAGTTACAGGCTATGACATCAGTAATCGGATCGTGACTGCGAGGCTAGAAGAAACTGGTTTGAGTCTGAGCCCAGTTCGGAAGCATCTGAATGCTTGGGATGAGGTGCGGGCATCCAGGTGAGAAGAGCGGGGAGAGGGTGGCCTTGGGTGGGCAGCCCTACTGTGGGGAGGGAGACAGCCTGAGACCAGTGAAGCCTGGGAAGAAAGATTTTATAGGTTCTGGGCTACTTTACTTCCGTGTTCCTCAGACTCCAGTTGTTTGCATACCTCTGTTAGAAGTTTTTGCCGTATTCACCTGTTCTAGAATTTACAGATGGTGCACTTTAAATGCATTCACTTTCTGAGCTTCAGTACCTTACCTTAGCCTCAGCCTAAGCAATAAAAACATGAATTCTCAAATTTGATATGCTGATCATATTTTTCTAATATTTATTCAAATAGATACTTATATGTTTACATATGTATGTATATATGTAAAAAATGTGACATACATATATGTATATATATGCAAAGAAGGCCTAGCCATGTGCTATCAAATCAAATGCCATCTCAAGAACCACCGGTGATCATGTGACACTTTTGGAAACTCCACCTAATTCTGAGGAAGAAAGTGGAGAGTGGTTTATTCTATTTCCTCCCTCCCACCCCCATATCTCTTTATTTATCTAGCCCATTGGTTAGTTCTCAACTCCTGCTATACTTAATTGCTTGGGCAGCTTTTTAAAATACTGTCGCTAGGCCAGACTAATTAAATCAGACTCTCTGGGGCAGCATCCGAGTTCATTAGGTTTTTTAAAAAGCTCCCGCGAGGTTCTAATGTACAGTCGTGTCTGGGAACCACCAAGGGAGGCCTTTTCGGGGCTCTGTGGACAAGACAGCTCTCTCCTGCGAATGTGAACCATCTCCCTCTGCTAGAACTTCTGCCACGCCCCATCCCAGGAGAAATCCCAGGCTCACAGAAGTATCCAGTCCCTTCCTCTCGTCTCTTCATTTCCTCTGGCTTCTTAGCCCCAAAACACTTCTAGGATCCTTATCTAGATAGAACAGCATCACTTCTGAAAGCCATTTCCGTTTAATTTTCACTTTTTTGGGCCAAATATCTTGATAGGTTTCAATCATAGGCCTCCATTACCTTTTACTTGATATCAACCTCCTTCCTCCCCAACCCAACCTGCAAAAAATGAAAGGACCAGAATATTCCAGTGAAACTGGTGACCTTAGAGAAACAAGAGACCACGTTAGAGCCAAACTATAGCTCCTTCTTGGCCCTCATCCTTCGGTGCCACTTAGAGCTGTTGGATCATGTGCTTTAAGAGAGCAGAGGTGGAGGCCACCTTGGTCCCCTCTCTCTACCTAGAACATCCACACGGAGGAGATGCACAGATACAAGCAAAGTAGACACTTTTGAAGCACTTTGGTCCCGGATTTCTTAATATCCCTCTAATTTTCTGATCCCTTGAAATTGTTCAGTCTCCCATGGCTCCTCTTCAGAAATTTCTCTCTGTAAATTAAACATGAGAATTCACCAGAAGCAGTTCTAAGCTCTGGGTGATGTCCTTTCTGGGGACCCCTTATTTTAGCCTCTGCCATTGTTTCTGAATATGCCCAAACTCCTTAATTTTGGCTTTCTATCGAATCCATTTGTCCTTGCAATTTCTTTATGTCCCATTGCTGTCTAAAACTGAACACCTGAAAACTGCATCTGACAAAGATGCTGGGCTATCTATAGTTGACTAAACTAATGAAACCATGATCTTGGAGTTCACTTCTCGCACTAACCAGTAACTTTGCTCAATCATTTAATTTCAATTTGCCTTGTTGTACCACATTCACAATCTCTCAAATGTCAGGCATTTGTTGGGGGGATGATTCAAAAGATACAGATATTGCCAGCCTCCAAACACCAGGTAAAGTAGTTTATAGCACTGGCTCTATAGGTGGAGATATTGCAACTTCACATGCATGGTGTGGTTTTCTTGAGATAGGTATATTGTACTGCTAGACACCTAAGTTGTCTACCTCTGGGTTTTTGCACTCAGCTATACTTACCAATGTGTGCTTGCTATGAAGAGTTTAACACTAAGTTAGTTTTGCAAAGTGAAGCCTTTTAGTTTAAGATGGAAAACGTTGCCTTCAAAAGTTATCATTTTCAAAATCTAGTGTTTTGATTCAGTGTTTCCTGAATTAATGTTTTGTAAATCATTCATCAGGTGTTTATTGAATACCTGTTGTGCGCCAGACACTATTCTGGGAACAAAGATATTTAAACTCTGCCTCACTTGAAAGAGCTTATAACCTAGTTGAGAGGATATGCCCCCAAAATAACTACCATTCAGGGAATAAAGACACAACAATGGAAAGTGAACTATAGCTAAAGCACTTTCCAGGCAGGTGTATTATAAGAAAATGACACTGGAACATCTGTACTATTGGGCTAAACAAGCTATTTCTGGTCCCTGTCCTCAATGAGTATTATGCACAAGAAGATTGGAAGTAACAGTATTAAACATGGAAAAGAATAAAGGTCATTATTGAATTCAGTGTGTTTCACAGTTTCAGTATTTAGGAAACTGTCTACATTCCCCATGATATTCCTGAACATTTCTCTTTATGGGTGATGGTCTAGGACTCTTATTCACAGGCTTCTAACTGCAGTGTTTTGGATGCGACAGTAATTTTCATTTTTTCAACAAATAATTAATAACCTGCTATGCATCAGGCCTTATCTTATGCCCTGGAAATAGTATAATTAACATAACTCCTGCCCTGAAAAGAAAGTCCTATATGGTAAAGTATAAAGCCAAGAAAGAATTACAGTGCTGCATTTGAAGTGATAAAGTTGGTTTACGAAAAGTACTATTGAAAAACAGGGTGGAGTACATCTGGCCACTGGGACGGCCAGGACAGGGCAGCTTTAATGGGATGGTGACATTTGAGTTTAGCCTGAAATGATGAGTAGGGGTTCAGTAGACAAAAGTGGGAAAGAGAATTCCAGGTAGAAACAAGGGCATGTGCAAACCCCAGAGACAAGAAGGACCATGGCATGAAGTTCTGGCAATGGTTGGTGCTTTTCTGTGTGTGTTTTTCTACATGACTTATGGGAAGGTGGCAGGAGGAGGAAAAAGAGCAGGTAGGGGTCAAGGTGTGGTTTGCTGAGAAATGATAGGCCAAGGCATAGCATTTGTTTTCATCTGTGATGGGGAGCTGCTGAAGGACAGGGATAACTTGATCAGACTTGCAGAAATCTTTGAGTAATGAAGTCTGGTTATAAAGCAGAGAGACTGAAGGCAGGAAGGTCAGCTAAAGGGCTTATTGCAGTGGTTTGGATGAGGGGTGGTGAGAACTAGAAGTGGGACAAAGAAAAGAAGCAGAGAAGAGGCACAGATTTGATATTTAGAAGGTCAACCGCATATGTAAAGTTTTGACATGGCCTGAAATGATCGTAGACCAAACTTAAGTAATAAGATGTAACACAGAGGACTTAACGCCAGAAAAACAAAATGTTAATGAAAGGATGATGGGGAAGGAGGGGCTGTGGAGCAGGCATGTGCAGTCATGCAGATAGTTCTACGGAAGGGATTTCAGGTTATTTTCAACCTGCAGCTTTGACTGTAGATGGACTAACACATAAATGTTCAGCTGTATAGAGTTCTCTTTTCTCACCCAGAAAATAGATTTCGGTTGCAAAGGGACATTGTGTGTCTACAGTGGTGAAGAGGGGCTGTCTGTGGGTATGTTTTCCCTGCTTCAAAGGGGTTTTCATTCTATAGGTAAAATTTTTACTTTGCATCTGGATTAAAAATCCCCATCCATGTGAAAAAAAAAAGTCTTTAAAACTTCATAAGAAAAAAAAGTGCCCCTGCCAAAGATTATTTTCAGCAGTCGTTTTCCCTGGCTGGCAGTTCCGTAAGAAATAGGAAGAACCGAAACATGGAAAACTTCAAACCAAGTTGCTGAAAACCTTGACCTTGAGCTCCAGAGGAAAAGGAGAGGAGATTTGTCTTGTGGCGCCTGATAGAAATGTCGTACCCGGTGGTAGGAGCCATGGATGTGGCATATCTGCACTGATTTAGCCGAATAGGAAAGACTGTGTAATGACATGGGACAGGAGCGAGGCAGGTGTAGCCAATACCATGGACATTCAGTACTTAACAAATGCTGTGTGATTGTTCTGTAGGACAAACTGAACAGTGTGAAAATATTCTAGAGAAACTGGCTGGAGCGAGGAAGAGCAGCTTTGGAGTACGCCCTCTTAAGTCTTGCCCAACTTTTTCCTTTCTTCTAGCATTTTATTTTATTTTTTAACTTTTTATTGAAATATAGTTGATTTGCAATGTTGTGTTAGTTTCACATGTACAGCAGAGTGATTCAATTATACATATATATGTATATATATGTATTCTTTTTTTTTACATTATCTTCCATTATACGTTGTTACATGATACTGAGTATAGTTCCCTGTGCTATACAGTAGGTCCTTGCTGGTTCTCTACTTTATATATAGTAGTGTATATATTTTAATCCCAAACTCCTAATTTATCCCTCTGCCCTTTCCCCTTTGGTAACCATAAGTTTATATTCTATTTCTGTGAGTTTATTTCTGTTTTGTAAATAAGTTCATTTGTATCATTTTTTAGATTAGATGTATAATCTGTATCATATAATATTTGTCTTTGTCTGGCTTACCTCACTTAGTATGATAGTCTCTGGATCCATCCATGTTGCTGCAGATGGCATTATTTCATTCTTTTTTATGGCTGAGTAATATTCCATGTGTGTATCTACTACATCTTCTTTATCCATTCATCTGTCAGTGGACACAGGTGGCTTCCATGTCTTAGCTATTGTAAATAGTGCTGGTATGAACATTGGGGTGCATATATCTTTTTGAATTATGCATTATGTATTATGTATCTTTCCTCTGGATATATGCCCAGGAGTGGGATTGCTGGATTATATTGTAGCTCTATTTTTAGTTTTTTAAAGAGTTTTTTGAGAGGCCCGTGCACCACGATGAAGAGTGGCCCCCACTCGCCGCAACTAGAGAAAGCCCTCGCACAGAAACGAAGACCCAACACAGCCAAAAATAAATATAAAAATAAATAAATAAAAAATTTTAAAAAAGACCTAAAGAAGAAATACATAGAGAATATCTTTAAAAAAAAAAAAGAACCTCCATATTGTTCTCCATAGTGGTTATACCAATTTACATTCCCACCAACAGTGTAGGAGGGTTCCTTTTTCTCCACACCCTCTCCAGCATTTATTATTGCCCAACTTTTAAAATGTCATGACTCCTCTCCAGGAGTTTAAAGTTTGACCTGAATTTCCTGTGTCCTGTTTTATATGAAAAGGCCATGCCCTTTCATAGTCACCATAGATGACATTCCTAACTTTTGTATAATAGCGTTCAGAAGAAGTAAGGTAAAAAGAAAGAAAAGAGGCAATGACTTGTACAGTCCTTGTTGATACTGAAGCATGGGCATGCGTGAACATTTTTAACCTAGGTGATAACTAGTTACCTATAAACATGAAAAGAGGATTTTAAAAATCAAGGGAAATTATAAATGAGAATAAAAGAGGGCCAGAGCATACTTCTCCCCTACAATATGGGCTTTCCATTTTAAGATTAGTATCAGCTTGGTAGCCATAGAAGCACCAAGAGATGGCATCCAGCCAGGGAAGTCTTTCTGGAAGATATAGTACTAGAGTTTAGTTATCCAGTGAAAATTCTGATGGCAGCATGCTGAGCAGAAGCATGGACCAGTGTAACAGACGCTTTGTGTGCAGGGGATGAGGGACAGAGGCTGCAGTGCAGAGATACGGTGGCAGGGAAAGGAGCATTGCAGGGGAGAGGGTGAGCTTGGAGAGGCAGGCAGGAGTATTCACCAGTGCTGTAACCACTGGACTGCAGTCACATCATGAGTGACTTTACACTTTTATGGGCTGCCTTGTAAACACATCTATTCAGCTATTGTATCTGTTAACAGAAGTATGTTCCCACTTAAAAACATTCTTTGGAATACAAGTTGTGTGTAAAATGGAGTTATAGGTAAGGTATTCCCTAGAAGATAAATAGTCTGAACATGTTTAACATCCTTTAATCCTATTGTTTCATTTGTAGCACCCATTGAAATAGGAGGGGTGATCAAGAAGATAAGGTATTCTGAACTTTTGGAGGGCCACAAACCCCTTTGTGATTCTGATGAACATTGTAGACTGTGCCCTCAGAAAAATGTATATGCACTTATCTACCCAATTGGATATGATTTTGGAGAATCAACCCTGCCCCTGCCCCAAGCCAATCCATGACAAAAGTATAGAAACCCTGCTCTAGAATAAACACGAAACTTTGATGGGGACGAACTAACATAATGTTAAGAGCGTAAGCTCTGGTAGCCAGTTGCCGGGTTCAAATCCCAGGTCTAACATTTATTAACTGTATAACTTAGAGCAATTTATTAATGGCTCTCTACCTTGATTAACTTCTGTATAAAATGGTAATAATAATAATAGTACTTAGCTCTCAGTGTTTAATCTCTCACTGTTAATCTCAGAGGATTAAATTGGTACAAATAAAACCCTTAGAATAGTGCTTGAACACAAGACCTAGATAAATGCTAGCTCGTATTTCTGTTACCCTCACCAGCTTCGACCTCTTACTCAGATTAACTCTGTAAGCCAGATTGGGAGACATTTTTTCCTCTAGTCTTTCTGATTTGTTCGTCCTCACTGATATAAAGTGATGAAAAGCCCAATATGTAAGCAGTAGGAGAATTGGAAGGAGAGGTCATATGTTATACACAGAAAGTTCTAAGTACTGAAATGTTTCTCCTTAGGGCAGTCTAACCAGTCCTTTATACCTTCAGCTTCACTTACCTTTCCCTGGTTTCATTCCAAACACTGACTGAAAATAGGTCAGAGTAGGAATTGGCCTGTTTACTTAGTGAATAATAAGAGTATACTAAGATGAAGGTGTCAAAGTGGTTTGAAAATTATTAGCCAAGATGTCGGAGGGCATGTTTTAAAAGCACGCTATTAGGAAATAAGTGACAGTTGAAAAGAAAAAGGGTGTTTGCAAAAGGAATCCTTTGGGAACATAGGAAGACCATCCAAATAGGACTCAATTTGAGCAGTCTGTAATCCACGCAGCCAGAATTGCTGCTTGCTCAAGACCGTGGTTTCCCGTGGGGTTACATATTTTTGCCAGTCCACAGTTTCTAGTGAAAACATGTTTTAGCTCCAGCTCTGAGGGTTCAGTTCGGTGTGATGTGTGAATGAATAATACTTCCATGGTGTTCTTATGGGAAGGCTTCAGCCAAGGTACACCCTTCTGCCCTGCAGGAGCCAAGCTGAAGGGATGAGCATATGCTACAGTAAGCCACCAAGGAGAGCCGTGGCCTTAGGAATGGGTAGCAACTTAATCACGGCAACTCGGGTTGTATCTGAGCGCTTGAGGTGTATGCCAGGTACACCTAAATTTGAGCTCAGGAGGTGAGGGGGTCACAGGGGAAGACTGATATCTACTTGAAGACGTGTTTGCCTTTGCATTACCTGGAAGGCGGGTTGTCTTTTTGTCAGAGCTTGAGATTCAAAGTCATGAGCCCTGACTTGGTTCCTCACAGAAATTTCAAAAAGTGGTGCATTTGGGAGTTTTGTGTGTTATTATCAGACTTTTTAGGACACCAGAGAGTGGTGGAAGGCCGTGATAGACAAGGGGTCAGAATGTGGATTCAGATCACCGTGGGTGAACAGGGATTCCAGCCTTCTTCAGGGTGTGTGCACTCTGCAGTTGCTACGAAACGTTATCAACTAGTCTCCCTCAGATTTTAACCATTTTTGTGCTCTGCGTTTCACTTCTAAAAACAGGCTACCTCCAGAGCCACCTCTACTGAACAGGGATGCTGATAATTAACATGAGGGGTAAATACTCTGAGCTTCGTAATGTGCAGAATTAGGTCAAGGGAATATACTAAGCATTGGTAATGTTATTAAAAGGTCAATTTTTAAAGTTGGAGCCAGATTGGGAAGCTCGGAAGAAAAGGTAGCTTTTGGCCGAAAGAAAAGGTAGCTTATCGTGAAGTAGGGAGAAATAACTGTGTCAAGGCCCTAGGGATCCATTCACCAATGTGACCGTCTTGCAACCAGGAAGGTGGATCTCCAGAGTGGGATTATTTCACTTCTCTGGGCCATCCTCTATGTTCCAAAGCTCCTGTGGTAGGGACAACTTAAATCTGTATTTCACGGAATCTCTGATCCAGGGATGTAGCGTGTGTGTGTGTGTGTGTGTGTGTGTGTGTTTGTGTGTGTGTGTGTGTGTGTGTGTGTGTGTGTATTTGGGGCGGGGGAGGCATCCATACACCTTCCTGCCTCCCTTACCCCCTTTCCAGCCACACACACACCACAAAAGGGGAGGCAAGTCTGTTCTCTTTTCATGTACACACTTAGTTCCCTTTCCAAGCCTTTGAGGTTTGGGAGGGGCTGTAGTTTTGAGTCCGACAAGAAGAGTTCATCTCTACTGTTTCACATTAGCATCCGCTGTCACAGCCCTCGTCTGCCTTGAAAGCCTGCTTCAAAACCTGCCTCCCCTGCCTACCGTCTAGATTCCTGCCGTTCTGTTTCTTCTTCCCTCTCGCAGTCTCTCGGAGCACACAGCGTTGAGCCCTTTTTATAGCACTCGCCACAATCTGCTCCTGAATCAGATTTGATGGTGTCTATTTCTCCCTTATTAGAGCTCCCGGAGATAGAACCTTGCCTTTTTTTTTTTTTCTCAGTGTCCTTCTGCAGTGCCTGGCAGCAGATTTGAGGCTGACCAGTTTGAGGTCCAGTTCAGGTTTATTACATGTTATGTTTAATTCCAAAGGATCATATAGCCTCTTCTTCAGAGGTGTGAAATTATCATAATCTCGATATCATATAATTATGCTTATCTATCTGAGTCTGCCTGTCCCTAATAAACAGTGGCCAATTGTTCTTTATTATTCTTTATACTGGCACCTAGAGTTTCAATAAGTGATTCTTGAATTAATAGATGTGTAATAATGATGTATATTTCTTAAACAGTATTTAATGTAGCTTATTTGTGATGGGAGAGTAAGAAAAGTCTACCAAGAAGAGGCTGAGAAAAAAAGAAAAAGTGGAAGATCTTATCACCTTCAAATATTTATTAAACAGTATGAAAGAGTATAGAATCTTTTACCAGGGACATTGTTTCTTTCATAGCTACTAATAAGGTTGTGGTTACATTTTTTTAATATGCATTATTACCCATGACTTAGATTTACTTCATAAAACTTTCTGCGTTGATTGTTCATATTTGATTTGGAATAAGGACTTGAGATATACCACCACTATTATCAATTTATTAGATTGGTGCTTCTGTTATCATTGCTCAAGTGATAATTTATTAGGCTTTCCAAAATGTTTTTCAAAGTACTCATGAATTGTATGGGCCTTTTTTTAAGAAACAAATTAATACTTGTATTTTTAACTTTTAGTGCCTTACGCAGTTTGGATATTATCTAGCAAGATTCACACAATTATTGGTTTTTAATATTTGGCGCTCCAGCTGTTCTCATATGGGAACTAGGAGTTTGTTCACTCAGCAAATATCTGAGAGCCTTCCATATGCCAGGCGTGCCTGCTATATTGTGTGGGGGGATGGGGGCTGGGGGGGGAGGATTGATTCCCACTTGCCTGTCAGTGTCTCCAGGCAGGTGTACTATAGCCTAGGTTTTTGTGTTGCCAAATGTAGCACAGTGCCTGACTGAGAGTTAGGAAAGAATTATTACGTAGATTAATAAATGACATGGGATGCAAGCCATTATAAGGCAGCATGCTGCCAAGAAGATCTAAGAGTACAGTTGGACTGAAAGCCAGGGGCATCAATTACAATGTTTCCCATCAACGTCACAAATCCCTAGTAGGGAGCTTGCCCAGAGGGCAGAGCGGGGCCTGAGCATGGGGTGGAACTCAGGAAGGACCTTTAGGTTGATGTGCTCTTCAGGGTGAGCTGTGCATGGGAGTTTCTCAAATACACATGGGGAAGGAACGACGTTCTGGGCCAGCATATGTCAGGCCAATCAGATGTGAAAGAGCTTTGTCTTTGGACTGTTCATTTCTTTTTCTATAATGTGAGATGCGAGGGGTTTAGTGGCAAGAGACAAGCATGCAAAAGGCAGGTTTGCTCGTAAAG
The DNA here is from genome assembly GCF_949987535.1 of Balaenoptera acutorostrata. Taxonomy (NCBI): domain Eukaryota; kingdom Metazoa; phylum Chordata; class Mammalia; order Artiodactyla; family Balaenopteridae; genus Balaenoptera; species Balaenoptera acutorostrata. Next base: position 19,775,127 of record NC_080080.1, on the reverse strand, counting down.
GTCCTGGAATGCCATGCAGAGGGTGTGTAGCCTTTATCTCTCTAGTGGTAGTATGGACGAGGCTATTGCCGTCAGGTTCGTAAAGCTGCCTGTCTTCGCCCCTCACCACTTCTCCTCCTGTGTCTTCTCACTCACTCCCAGCTGTCCCAGCCACAAATCTGGGTATTTTCCTTATCTCTTCTTTTGCTGTCATGTCCCACATCTGCTGAGCCACCAACCACCCTCGCATCTACTTCTCAGTTTCTCTCTGAGCCACTCACTTCTGTCTGTGCTCAGCTCCTGGAGTCTACTTTACGCTCTGTTATGGTAACAGTCTCCACTGTGGTCCCTCAGCCCTCCACCTGTTCCCCTCCAATCCATTGTCACACTCCAGCCAGAGAGAAACTCTGAAACACAAACCGGATCATGCTCATTCCTGCTCAAGGTGATCTGAGGCTTCCCGTTGCCCTTGGGTGAAGTTCGTCTCCTTGACCTGACCTTCAGGACCCTCCAGCTCCGCCTCCAGCTCGCACCTCTGGCCGTTCTGCACATGGTGCCCGCTGCTCCTGCCACCCTGAGCTCTGCCCTTCAGCTCTGCCAGCCTGTTTCTCAGCTTCCCCAGACCATCTCAAGACTCACGCCCCTGCCCTGGAACAGCCTTCTCTGCCCGCTGCTACTCTCCCTGGCCCTGTCCTTTGGGTTGTTGCTTCTAGGGAGTGTTTCCTGACTTTTCAAATCTGGATTTAGAGCCCTCATCATGTGGACTTGCAGTGCCCAGTGTTTGCCCAATTGTGACTTCTGTGAAGCAGCATTTTAGCGACTTGCTTAATTTTCTCTTTTCTGTAAGAGACTGAATTATGTGATGGTGGAGACCATTGTTTACCATTTTATTCCTAGCACCTGGCACAATGCCTGACAGTAGGTATTTATTGAATATTAGATCTGTGAATATCTCAAGTATCTATTCTCATGCCCAGCACATAGAAGAGTGTCAGTAAATGATGGAAGATTTTATTGTTTACTGTCATGTACAATAGCTGCTATTCTATATATAGGCAATAATCTCACCTGTACAAGTAGGTCATGATAAGGACTGAAACATGGCCATTAGAAGTGACAAGTTAGGACGTAATGGCTGATCTTTGTTAATAGCCCCTCTGAGAAATGGTGAAAGCAGAAGCCAGTGGACAGTGGTTTGAAGAGTAACAGCAAGGAGAGGAGGCGGAGGCCTAGCAAAGATGAATTTGTAAAAATGGTGAACTGAAAAGGGAAATCCTTAGAGAGGGCAGTAGTTAGAGAGGCAGCAGGGTCAACGGAAAATACTTTCATTTACTTATTTTTTTAAATTTTTATTTTCTATTAGAGCATAGTTGATTAACAATGTTGTGTTAGTTTCAGGTGTACAGCAAAGTGATGCAGTTATGCATATACATGTATCTATTCTTTTTCAAGTTCTTTTAAAGGAAAATGCTTTTAGATGGTGAAAGAATACTGAACCTGGCCATGGGCTGAGGATGAGAGTCCAACAGGAAGGCAGGTGTGCAGAAATAGGCATGGAGTCAGATCAGGTCCCAGAGTAGCAGTGCTGGCCTACACCTGAGAGAAGAAAGCTCTCCAGTAACGATAGAGACAAGTCGCTGGCGGGGTTGCAGGAACACGTGCAGAAGTCTGGGGAGGAGCAAAGGCAGTGGTAAGCCCGATGCAAGCATGTTCAGTTCTGTGGCCCAAACCTATTACCGTGTTTCGTTTTCCCTTTAGGTGTTCGGGGGACTCGTGTGGATCCTGGTCGCCTCCTCCAACGTTCCTCTACCTCTGCTGCAAGGATGGGTCATGTTCGTGTCTGTGACGGCTTTCATCTGTTCCCTCCTCTTCCTGGGCGTGTTCCTGTCTGGCGTGGTGACTCAGATTAATGCCAATTGGAACTTCCTGGTAAGGGATATTTAAGTCTCTTTCAGGAACATGTGAGAAATTTATAAATATCTCATTCTGTCCTGAAATGCTGGATGCCCTGTTCTATCTGTTGCCTCTAGCGGGAGAGAAAAGGTCAGAGCACCGAGGCCGCTGTGCTGCCATGTGGCCGGCCTTGCTGGACAGCAGGGTCCCAGTTCGTTCAGTTCCTGTGGTGACAGAGCCGAGCCATCTCTCTGTTATTCCTTTATGAGTTAGATGACCTTTCCGCAAAGACTGTTTTATTTCGTACAACAAATGAATCACGTTACAGTTATTGAACTATTGAACAGATGCCTTTGGGAGATGGATACTGTGCCACGTATCTTAAAGTTTTCCCTTGATTCCTGCTTCAGATACTAAATGCATATATTCCTTTCAGAAAACAAGTAGCTCTATATCTTACTCTCCAAATACTTAGAAAAGGAAAGGGGATATTTTATATTTCTTTTCAATGCCTGTCCTAGACTAGCAAGAATTGCTACGTTTTAAGAAATGAATTTCCGATCGACACCATTTTAAAAATTATGACACCATTAAATTGGGTCAACTTACTTTCCCTTTTTCTCGTATAATATAGGGAGCCTCTTTCACGTCTGTGGTTATTCATTCTCTGGGACTGTCTCAAAATGGTCCCCAGTGGAGCATGAATTGCAATGCCTGGTGGACAGTGCTTTAATGAAGTTCATGAAGAACCACCATTAGGTTTCCTTCACACTTTGGTGGTTAGGAACCTAAATCAGACCTTCAGTCGGGCTTTATGTATGTTCCTTTCCGGTGTGGTAGTATTTTATTCAGCAGCAAGGATGATATTTGTTCTTGTCTTATTTATAGACCATAAAGAGAACCATCATCCCAAATGTTATCAGCAGTGAAGTCTAAGCAAACGTGGCTGTCCATTCAATCGGCCCGGGGCAGATGGCATGGGTTAGTGTAGAGCTGAGGAGGAACAGTGTAGTGTGGTGGTTATACTGATGCACAGGCTTTGAGGTTAGTCTGGTTTGCTTGCTAACCATGTAGCCTTGGGCAAAATATTGAACCTCATTTCTTCCTCTGTAAAAACAGTAATAATAATACCAACCTCACCAGATACTGTCAAGGAATAATGGAATTCATGTAGGATAAAGTGTTCAGCCTTGTGTCTGATTTATAGTAAGTGATCAGTAATCATCATAAGTCCTTAAACACGCGGAGGCTCGCAGTTTGAAACTTCGAAAGTCCTATTTCTTAGGTTGCTGATACAACGTATTTCTGCATTTTTGCCTTGATTTCTCATTAACGATGAGAAGATATTTCTAATAATTACTCAAGTGACGAAGATCAAAAATCCCTATTTAAGTTACAAATAGATGCTTAATCTCCTTTTTCTAAATGCCTGGCTCTCCTAAAATAATGCATGAATGAATCAGTCAATCCCTAATGTTGATGAATGCCCCCAGGCTCTTTTAATATCAGGCTTGAAGATGGTATTTGGCCAGTATGTACCAGTAGTATAGCCCTGCTGGTACTTTGGTACTGGTTAATACGTAGCCATTTCCCCAGTCTACTGCCTCTTCCTAAGTGCTTTGCTCCCTCTCACCCTGGCCCTTTCTTTGAGACTTTCCTGGACCTCCTAATAGCCCAGCAACAGAAGAGTTAATATATGGAAAAGTAGTGAGTCTCCAGGATCCTGCAGTGCTCAACGTTCTGTCTAACTGGTTGATGCACACGCCTTACCAATGTTTAAATATTTTTCCAATATCACTCCTGGCTTTATTAGACATATGTCCATACCCTCTTCTTTCCTTTTGCTTATATTGAGTCTTATCTTCGGTATTGAGTACAAGCATTAATATTAGGTTTCCTAAATTTATTAGGTTTAATTAGGTTTTCCAAATTTGTATTTCTTTCCAATGTGTAGCATTGTATCTGATGTTCAGACAATAAAACGTTGGGTTTTTTTTTTTTTTAAATTAAACCACTTTATGAAAGGGACAATTGAAACTGCCAATCTGTTCCATAGGTCACCTGCAAAGTTTATCTTACGGCTTTCTAGCTGGAGTAGTCTACTCTTACTGAGGGAAGAATGGGGACAGCGACACACAGGACACAGTACAGTGGTTGTTAGTACACAGTCTTGTCATATGGTGGACATACTTTCAAAGAGCCAACTCTGGCCTTCAAGGAATTTGCTTATACGCTAACATTGTATTCAGAAAGGGCTCCCTTTTTTTCCCTATTCTTTTGTGATTTTCTACATACTTAGTCATTTTTGACCACATGGCTGCTTTTGATAGATTTTAAAATTTATCTTGTTTACTCTCAGCCAGGTAAATTTTTGAGCCATGCATATCATGGAGTTGTCACCAGATGGTAACAATTTTTAATTGCTGCATTCTGGAATTGTTAGACATTAATTGCTCAAAAAATTATTGCTTCCCACCCACCCCATGATAACAGTTTAATGTCGCCTGTATGCCATGCGTGAATGAAGAATGCGTGTTGATAAAGAATTTATTTTCTAGAAGTATTCATTGTGAGATATTACCTACAGTATGTATAGCTTCTAGTTTTTATTGATCGTGAGATTAAATTAGTATTCATGGCTGATGTCCTCAGTATTTTTTCCCCAAGTTTTCTAGTGTTGGTGTAAATGGTGAAATAAAAATATGATATGTAATAACACATATTAAGTGCTAAAAACTTGCCCCCTTCTCATTTGAGGAAAGCAGCAGATTTTAATTTTGAGATGCTTTTTCTTCATTGTTTTTATATGGACCAGCAATAATACCATTTCACCTAACTTTAAACAGATGTCATATTTATTTTTCCCTTTTTGGAAGATGGAGTGTTAAGAAGAGATATATGTTAGAGAAATAAAAGATACCAAAAAAAAAGGCCTTGTACAATTAAACATGTTTCTTCCCTTTCTTCCCCCAAAGTGTAGCTGGCACACGTGACCATCTGCCTAGTGTGGAAATCACTTAATTTTTTTTTTTTTTTTTAAATTTATTTATTTATTTATTTTTGGCTGTGTTGGGTCTTCGTTTCTGTGCGAGGGCTTTCTCTAGTTGCGGCGAGCGGGGGCCACTCTTCATCGCCGTGCGCGGGCCTCTCACTGTCGCGGCCTCTCTTGTTGCGGAGCACAGGCTCCAGACGCGCAGGCTCAGTAGTTGTGGCTCACGGGCCTAGTTGCTCTGCGGCATGTGGGATCTTCCCAGACCAGGGCTCGAACCCGTGTCCCCTGCATTGGCAGGCAGATTCTTAACCACTGCGCCACCAGGGAAGCCCTCACTTAATATTTTTAAAATGTCCTGAGCTATGTTTTCTGTCCCCACATTCATTTACCTATTTGACCTTACGGAAAACGATGGTTGTCCTCATTTTTACAAATCAGAAAACTACAGCTCAGAGGGACTATTATCCCTTTTCATGCTGCCATTGTGTAAAACAGGATCCCCCTATATACAGCATGGCTTTTTTTTTTTTTTTTTTTTAATAGTTAGTGAAAGTTTGACCTTGAGCTGAGAAGCAGAACATGGGCTGGAGATAAGAATGTGGGAAAGAGTTACCTGCTGCTGAAAATATTCAAGGCATGCTTGAGGCTGAGTTTACTTGAGGTGACGACAGGTGGGCTGCACTCGGGGGTGCGTCAGTGTTGGGAAGATTGGCAGAAAAGCAAGAGCATGTGACGGAGACTCAGAAAGGGGAAGGGGTCCTCTGCTAACGGGGGAGGGCCAAGGGCTTTGGACAGGTGGTCCACAAAGGGTGGTCCCTGCCCTGCAGCACCAGCATCGCCGGGGAACTTGTTAAGAATGCAGATTCTCAGATTCCACCCAGACACATAGAGTCAGAAACTCTGGGGTTGGTGCCCAGTAGTCTGTGTTTTAACAAGCTCTTCAGGTGCTTCTGATACACACTAACCTTTGAGAACCTCTGGCTTAGAGCAAATAATCTGCATTGTCCAAAACAATGAGTGAAATTGTGAGTGAGGAAGACCTTTGTGCACACATCCCACACATAGCAGGAATTAGAATAAGATGTCCAGGGTGGCCAAATATAAATGTGGGTGTAGCTCTCCAGTGATGGGAGATATTTAATGAGCACCTAGTATATGCTTGATCCTATGTTAAGACCTAGAAATACAATGGTGTACAAGACAGGCCTGGTAGTGGCTCTCAAAGAGTTTGTTGGAGTAGACAGTAGAGGTGAGGAAACGATTACACAACTGACAGAACAATTATAATTACGTTAATGGCCAAGAAGGGAATAAGAAGAGCGTACGTATCCTCTCTGGGCCACTGGGAGGCAGACTCTAAGATGGATTTAGAGGTATAAGAGATTTTTTTTTTTTTTGAGGGAAAGAGGAGGAGATAACACCTTCAAAAGAGGGAGGATATAGGCTAAAGCAAAAAAGTCTTAGAGAGTGATAAAGTCTTGGCCAAATTAGTGAGAAGCTCCAGAGCACAGCCTTCCCTTTAAGACTCTTGTGTTGGGGGAAAGTGGCCAAGCACCAGTAACCGCACTGGGCCATCACTGGCTGAGGGCGGCCCAGGAAGAATGTGACCTTAGTTCAAACACAGCAGCAGATCTCAAATCCACTGAAGCCAAAGCTGTCAGCTAACTCTGCTCCTCACAGCAGAATGCCAGGTTCTTTCTGGAAGGGACACGTGTGCAGTGCGTGCCGTCGATGCTCCAGACCTCTTCTTGCGCAATACGTGTTTGCGGCCTCGCTCCTCCGGGGTTCCAGGGTGCCTCTCTTCCTGAAGCAGAACTTAAAAGAGAGAGGCTAGAGGGACAAACTGCAGCCCCTCTGACAGGAGTTGGTCTCAGAGCCACAGCTGGTCTTGGTCACCGCCCTCCTCCACTGACCATTTTAAACTCCTCTTGTTCAGCACTCATGTCTGCTGGTCTCCGAGGTTTACCTGGTGGTGTCATGCA